>NC_047085.1:425632827-426236814 GCF_902459505.1 Geotrypetes seraphini
GCTGGACAATCAGCGAAATGGTCATAATATAAAGTCATCAAATACAAGCCATGAAAGTTTAAGGCGGTTTACAAGAGATGAGTAAGAAGGTGGACACCAAACATCATCTGCCAATTTTGGGGGAGACCATGGCCCCTGTGGCCTCCACCTTTCCAATGCCTATGTAACTTATGGTATACTAGCATTCCATTTACCATCTTCTGCCTAGTGTGTGGCAGTAGCCAAAAAGGCAAACAGGATGCTAGAAATTATTAGGAAAGGGTGATAAATAAGACCATGAATATTATAGAGTCTCTGCAACGCTCCACGGTACAGCCTCAATTTGAGTAATGCATTCAGTTCTGGTCACCATATCTTAATAACATAAGAATAGCCTTACTGGATCAGACCAATAAGAACATAAGAATAGCCTTACTGGGTCAGACCAAAGGTTCATCAAGCCCAGTAGCCCATTCTCACGGTGGCCAATCCAGGTCACTAGTATCTGGCCAAAACCCAAAGAGTAGCAACATTCCATGCTACCGATACAGGGTTTGCCCCATGTCTTTCTCAATGACAGACTATGGACTTTTTCCTGTCGTGCACGTAAGTGCTAGATGGGCATTAAGTGGTATTCTATAACATTAATACATAACTTGCTTAGCATATAAATGCAAGGGAGCAAGCAAAGGGAAGAGCATGTGTGTATCCAACATTTTCACACATAACTTCTTGAATAGAAAAAGTTTTCCAAGTTTATTCAACATTTGATATGCCATTTATCAAGACCTAAACAGTTTACAATACTAATTAAAATTAAAAGTACATTTAAAATTTAAAGTAATTAGGGGTTTATGAGACAAAAGTACATAGCTGAAATAGTAGGGACGGGGGGCGGGAGAATAAAAATACATTGAAATATAAATAATAGAAAAGGGGAGAGAAGAGGTAAAGGAGAGTGCAACAGGGAAGCATTTGTTATGCACTAAGGGGATGATCTTATAAAGGGTGCCTAAAGTTAGGCGACTCTTAGGTTCCTAACTTTATTGGCAAAATACCCTTAATATCCTCAATAACTGGTAAAATAAAATTTAATTGGGCGATTAGTGGTGCCTAATGCAAAGTGGTTGTTTCTATAGGCGGAGCGTGACTCCAAAAACGAAGGCACCTGAAATGTAGGCCTTTAGAACCATAGCCTATATGTCAGACGCCTATGTTTTTACTTAGGCACCGCAAGCCATGATTCTGTAAATGGTGCACAAGTGTGATTGACACATAGCTGGCACCATTTTTCTAGGTACCAGCCGATTTAGGCGCCCTTTATAGAATTAGCCCTTACAGTACCACATTTAAGAGCATGCATTTATATCTGTTATTGACATGACTTAAATGAACATGCCTACAGTAAATGTAGATCTGTTTATGCTGACTTATGCTAGTAGTCTAAAAAAATATGCTCAGCTGGCATTAATCTGGCACTTAATTTCTAATATCTAGTTATATAATTTCCTCCCGGAGGGGCAATTCTATAAAGGTGTGCCTATTTTCAGGCAGCAAAGCCCAGATTTTATAAACGGCGCTTAATTTATAGGTACTGAAGAGGCCTGGTTGGCGCACACTACACAAGAGCGTTAGCAGGGCGTGACAGAGACATCCCTAGTTCTGATCAGAGGGTCTTATATACATGCAAACACATTTAAAACTTTGAAAAAGTCAGGATAATAAACAAAAGATCAGGAAACCGATATATAGAGTAGGAAAAGGGGAATTCACTATTTGTGTAAGGTGTTAGGTGGGCCAGAATCATAGAGGAAATCAGGTAAAGAACTCTAATGACTCCATTTTGGTTCTCTGTCTTTCTGTATCTTCTGCTTGGCTTTACTCCATTTTGTGTTTGGCCTATATCCCTTCTGTGTCTTTTGTTCAGTTTCCCTCGTGGTTCTAATTGATAACAGATGTGCTTAGGCCGGTTAGGAAGAGCATATTAGACTCCAAATTCCAATACTGGGCATAGAAGAAAAGCTTTCTTGCATTAAAAATGAATGAAATATATGGTGTGGATCTATGGATGAAAGGGGCCCCGAATGAATGATGTATGAATGATGTGTGAAGGTATACTAAACATGAGAGTGGGTTTTGAATAACATATTTTATATATTTTAAACCTGAAGAAACTCTAAGGAGAAATCCTGAGGCAACATCTGGAAATAGTTAGAATTAGAAACGCTGTACTAGTCTTAGAGAGGCCCACCAGCATAGGAAGGGGTCTGGGTCTTCTATGTGTGTGTCAGTGAAATTTGAAACTGTCAGTTTTCCAAAGCAAGTTTTGCATCTGACACAGACAAGCTGTTCGATTTCACCTTTTTGAGAATGACAAAAAGAATATTGGATATGTAATAATGGGTTTATGTATATTCAGAAATGAATGTAAACAAAAATATGATTTCTGAAACTTTTATTTCATGTCAAAAGGAAGTTCTTTGTTTAAACTTAAGGACAGCTTCTGTTACTGGATTGATTGACAAGTGTGATGTCACACTAGCTTGTGAAAAATATAAAAGGAACGGACCAGTACAGACTCAGAGAGACCATCAGGAGAGGTGCAATTTTCACGCCTGATGGGACTCGATCACACATATGATTTCTGAGACATGTAAAATTAACATTAATAAATAAATTATAATATTGAACTGGTAATATATGTGTGATTGCCATTACTCCTAAGCACGTCTTTGTGCAGAGCGCAGCACACGCACATGAATCGCTACTCAGTACCAAGGGTACGATAGAATTCCTACGAGCATCGGAGCTGTTACTGCCATGGCTGGCGCTAAAAACCATGCTACAGTTTTGTAAAAGGGAGGTAATTTATTAGTGCAAGCCATTAATTTAGCAAATGGAAAAATCTGCCATTTTCTGGCCACAGCAAAAGTGGAATAAGTGTATGGGAAAGACTCGCGTAAGGGCATCACTAAAATGGCCATTAAGTGCTTCCCCCCCACTTTTTTTTTTTAACAAAATGGTAGCATTATTTTTAGCACTGACTATGGCGGTAACAGCTCTGATGCTCAGATTTCCTATGAGCGTTGGAGCTGTGACCACCGTGGCTAGCACTAAAAACCGCACTACAGTTTTGTAAAAGGGGAGATTTGTGTCAGGTGAGGCATGGGAGGAGTTGGATTTGGAAATATTAGCCAGCTAGCATTTTACACGTACCACACTCTAAGGGCCAGAATCCATAAGCGGTGCCTAGCAGAACCTACATTGTAAACACCATTGGCATAGTTGTTAATCAACTGCTAGGTACCACTTATAGAATCCCACCTACAGGCACCTAGGTGTTCTTAGCCATGCTAGGCATCCTGGAGGTAGGTACCAGTATATTAGGCCAGGTTTTAATTGGCCTAATTTGCCAGTGCCTAGCTCAGACTCCCAGCAACACCTAAGTCTACTCCACTCCTAACCAAGCCTACTTTTTAGGTAGACATCATTAAGCATCAGAAGGCACCTTAACTTAGGTGTCGCTAACTATTGTGCAAATTTTGCACCTATCTTTTAATTTTATTTTTTAAATCAATTTATCAATTAACTTCAATGCCGCGGTCAATTACCACGCCATGTAAGCTAATTGATTAAATTTAGGTTAGGCATGGATTTTACCCCTCCCACTTTTTTACAAAACATCAGCGCAGTTTTTAGCGCCGGCCGCAATGGTAAGAGCTCCGATGCTCATTGGACTTTTATGAGCATTGGAGCTGTTATCATCGCAGCTAGTACTAAAAATCACGCTATAGTTTTGTAAAAAGGGGGGCCTCAGTTAGGGAGTATTGACACACAACTTAGATCTAGGCTTTGAATTAGAATTAGGATCATGTCTAAAGTCATGTTCTGATTTTAGAATTGTTTTTAGAATATTACCTTAATTATAGTTTTATTTTAAATTTCAATGTTTTAATATTCTACACTATTGTGGTTTTATATTTGGTTTGTTTTTCATTTTTATTGATTTAATATTATCTTTTGCCCTAGTATTTTAGCTTCTTAGTTTACCAGATTTTATGCATGTTATAATAGGGTTTTGTGTGTGTGTGTTTGTATGATTAAGTGTTTTGACCTTTCCTATTTATTTATGATTTTCCTTTCCCCATGTTTTTAATATTGTAAGCCACTTTGACCTTTTGCATTAGCGGGATATTAAGCTACTAATAAGCATAACATTCTAATTAGGCTATGGAAAGTGCTCACACATTAACTGCAGCCATGTACTGCATGCTACATTGGCATTTTAATGAGGAAGCAGGTTTAGAAAATGTTGGCTCAACCCGAACTGCTTGTTGTGTAAAGTTTGCAGCTACCATGTGATATATTCTTGCAATAAATCATGATAACTGCAAACCTTACCACGGCTTAATAAAAGGCCCTTAAGTCACTAATCCAAAGTACATGTCACTGTTATTAAAAGACCCTTTCTAAAGCAAAATAAATGAAACCTTTTCCTTAACAGTAATTGAGATATATTCATCCGCTTACACTCCCTGGCATAAGGGCTGGATATACGAGTGTAATGCTTGGATTTTGGACATAGAAAACAAAGAAAATTTCAGGTGAAATGCAGTCAGCTTTTATATATTAATTTCTTACATATAATTCTTCATCTTTATACCTTTATTTGCTAGTTAACAATGACCTGGTGACTGTGTATGAAGTTTTAATGTGAATTGAAACATTACTCAGAGACTTCAATTAACCAGTGTGAATTGGATGCCCCTAGATATGACCCTTAGCAAAAATACTTAAAAACAAAACCTGTCATGTTTGAAAGAGGCTACCCATGCAATCCCAGATGCCATCTCAGAACATAATGACTCAATTCTTTTCGCCCTCGATTAATGGCGAGATCTCAACTATTATAAAATAAAAAGCACTTAAAGTCTCTCTGATGTTTTCATTATGAATTCATCTGTGGCGGAATTGATTTGCAATAATGCATATGTAATTCAGCAGATTCTAAAAATAAAATCCTGTAGCCTCCAGGACATTATTAACCCACTGGAACACTCACCTATATACCATTAAAAACTTCTAACTCCCATCTTAATAAAAACTGTTCTAAATCCCATCTTAATAAAACTGGTAAATGAAATGGCATTTTACAGATTACACGTTGAAAATTATTAATTAGCTTCACACTTTTAAAAAATAGAAACCTACAAATGACTCTCAGGGCTAGATGCACTAAAGCCTCCGTTCGCCTAACGCTCGTTGCTAAACCGGTTTGACTGGTTTAGCGATCGATCGTATTTGCCGACCCGATGCTCTAAACGGCTTACCACATGGTTTTCCTTGCGGTCATACATTCTCCAATTCTGGCATGCAAACAAGGTCATTAATATTAAAACCAGGCATCCGATCAATTCACTAACCTTGCATGCCAGAATTAGGTCGGTGGGACCAACTCCAAAAATCCAACAGGTCTGCCTGGTTTTTTTTTTTCATTTTTTTTCTATGGGCACTGATGTTGTGTATGTGTGTAACACAAACACAATATCTGGTCCATAAAAAAAAATGCTGTGACGACCCTCCCTCCGTGATGACAGTGCTCCCCGATGACACCCCCCCCCCCCCAGAACCAGAATGGAGGCAGGAGGGATGCCTACTCCCTCATGTCACTGCGACACCCCCACCCGCGCCAGTCAAAATCAGCAAGAGGGATGCCCACTCCCTCCTGCCACCAGATGTATCGCTGTTTAGAAAATTGTCCAAAAAAAATACATCCCACACGACGCGCACAATCTTAACGACCATTTTTAGTGCATCTAGCTCTGAATGTGCTCATTGTCATGCATATTCTTCTGTGGCTGTTCAATGGAATAGAATTGTAATAATGTTTTGTAAATCAATTGATGCCCTTGCTTCAAAGAGTTCTTAAATCTATTTTGTTTCATTGACTTTTTTCAGAGGGTTATCATAATAAGTGCATAAGAGTTGCTATACTGGGACAGATCGAAGGTTTATCAAGTCCAGTATCCTGTTTCCAACAGTGGCCAACCCAGGTCACAAGTACCTGGCAAAATTCCTAAGATAACAATGGTACCATTAGTTTTATCTTTGTATAAGATTTATACACTCCTCCCTCCGCATTCGCAGTGGTTAGGGGCGAAGCATAGCCGCGCATACGGAAAAACCATGAATAACTTTTTATATGTTATTCACAGTTTTTTTGTAACAGCCACCGTTAATATATTGAAATTGCGAATAACAAATAAGCTGGGAAGCAGCGATTTTCAGGGTGAAAACTGGGAAACACCAAATTTTTTATCAGTACAGTACTTTACTCATGACATAATTTTGGGGTGGAGGAGTCAGCATGCAAAAAATCACGAATAAGTGAAACCACGAGTGCTGAAACCGTAAATATGGAGGGAGGAGTGTATTTTATTTGATTTATTTGTTTGTTTGTTTATTTGATTTATTTGATTTATTTGTTGTTTATTTGATTTATTTATTTGTTTATTAGATTGGTATGCTTTGTATACCCACTTATTATGTATGTAATTGTGTAACCCATTCTTGGTGTTATCGGGAGAGCTGACTAAGTACATGCAAGAATGAATGAATAGTGCCTCCTAAATAGGAAGAGTATATGCTCTCAATTTAATAGTTTTGTAGTTCTTGCACACACATGGAAAGATTAGCATGGGACCTGCAAAAAGAAAAAAAAAAAAAGCTGTATTAAATGGGCAGAGCACTTAGGAAAGTCTCATTTTAAAACAAACTAAACCCATTTCTTTGCACATCTTAGTAGAAGAGCGCCCAAATTAGGGACTCAAGGGCTAGATTCACTAAGCCCACCGATTATGTTCCGACCACTTTGCAACCCCGACCCGATTCACTAACCTTCCTCCTGAGCATATCCGCACCCGATCCGATCCGCGCATGCAAATGAGGGGAAACGGCATGCAAAGTAGGAAAGGCCTCAATGCACTAAACAAATTCCGGAACACCAACTGGGCTGGCCGATCAAAAAAGAAGCTATTGCCGAGGACCATTTGTTCACATCTCTGCCACCCTGCCTCTCTACCTCTCTGCCGTCCTGCCTGCCTCTCACACCCTGCCTGCTTCGCTACCTCTCTGGATTGACAGCGCACTACACCCACCCACCCTACATACCAGAAAAGAAGTGCACACATGGGGGAACTGGGCTCCAAAATAGAAGCAAACCTGCTCTCTGCCGCCCTGCGAGCCCGTGGTAACCCGCGGATTTAAAGCGGAGCTGCACTGCAGCATGTTCTGTTCCAGAACATGCCGCAGAGCAGCCCGCTTTAAACCCACAAGTTAAAACCATGAACTCGTGATGAGTAGGCTGGAAAAGAAGGAGCAAAAGAGAGAGACAGGGGAGAGACCCGGGCAACTCGCCAATGCAGCCAAAGCCACCACAGGGACTGTGAAAACATACCAGCATAAGTGCTGAGCTATTAGCAATTTAAAGCAGGACTGTGTGAGGCTGTACGGGCTCGTGAGTAATAGTCAAGCAACAAATCGAAAATGGGAGCTACAGCAGCCTCCTATACGAACCCCCCCCCCTTTGTTTTGACCTCGCTTGTGCAGTCTGAGCATGCATCAGGATCGCTCTTCAGCGATCCGTGTGGTCGGTTTGGGGTGTGCTTCCGATTGCATTAATTTGCATTAAGTCGCCTGTGAAGACTTAACCATGGTTCGGCCGCGGATTGGATCCCTAAGGTAAGTTTAGTGAAACTAGGCCATAGTTGTCAAGTTACAAAGTAAGCTAGGCTACATATCATGCAACTCAGGTGAAACCAACAGTTGTTCTGAAGTGCATGGTTCAGGCTTTGGTATCTTCATTAGCTTAGATTAGATGATGGTGATGGATAAATAGCCTCTAAAGTCATTAAACATGTTTACTGATTCACATGTGTATTTCTTTACAAATATAAAACATTCTAATATTGCCTCCTAGATCAGTAAAATGATATAGGTGAATTGTTTGGGAATATATTAGTGTTCCTTTTTTTCCAAATTTGATCTCTATGGAAAATGCTCCTGATGAATCAGATCCACAATGGGCCACTTTTGCTTAAAAGAAATAAAATGCACTAGTTTTCATATGCATCACTGAGTAATTAGCATGATGTTAATCAAGCAGGCTAATTGCTATGAATATTACATTCCAATGGAGCCAAAACATGCAATAAAGGATAAACAGGCTCTATGCACACCAAATACGATAGAGAGGACAGAACATAAATGAATTATTCATTGAACAAAATGCAGTGATTCAACATTCATATTGCATTTTCCCACTGAAATAGAGATATTAATTCGATGAAATGAATGCAGAGTAATCTCACAAGATTTATTAAACAAATTTCAATACCCATACAACAGCTGAATAGTAAATTTACATAAAACATCTTCAGCTGTGGGACTAGTTAAAAGAGAAAATGCACTAGCATGCAAGTTTATGAATAAGTCTTTCATTAGTCAGGAAGGAAGATGAAATATTGTCCACAACTTCTAGCAGCTCTTCTGTTCTTTTCAGACATCTTATTCCAATGTAATTCTTGAGCAAGAAACCTGAAAAACTCTTGAACCAGAGAACCATGACAGAAGCCATTTTCTACAACTGACTATCTTTAATATTTAAGTCCTCATACAACTGCAATTTTGAAACCAGTCTGACTTCTTGAATGTTTTTCTCCTAATCTGCAAGTTGTAAGTCAGCCTTGATCTTTCCTATTGTTTCAGCATGTACAATTTTCCCTTTTATTATCAATAAAGTACATCTGAGAGTGTTGAAGGAACTTAGGGAAGTTCTGACCACTTCTCTGTCTGAACTTTTCAATGCTTCTTTTGGTGTTGGGAGTGATCTCCACAAAAACAGAAGTAAAAAGGGGTTTGGAACTACAGACTGTAGTTCGTAAATTAATAGAAATATTTCTAAAACAGAGAACCATGAGGTTTCTAGAATCCAATAGATTGCAAGGCCCTAGGCAGCATGGTTAAACTAGAGGTAGGTCTTATCGGACTAATCTGATTTTTTTTTTTTTTTTGACTGAATGAGCAGACCATTGGATTAAGGTAGAACTATCCAGGCTTTTGCACCTAATGTCACATGTATGATTATCTCCTAGTTGGTGAGAAATTATGTGTGCTCGCTGCAAAGAACTCCTGGATCTCAGAGATCAAATCCATTCCCTTGAGGCTAGAGTTGCAGACTTGGAGGAGCTTAGAGAGACAGAGAAGTACATAGAGGAGACCTATAGGGACATTGTAGAGAAGATCTACCTCCAGTTTGGCAGTCCCTGTGTTGCCTTGGAGGAGGGAAGTCTCCTAAAAGGACATCACCCTGATGATACAGGAAATGATCCTGTAGCCAGGACCTGCCGACAAGAAGATGCAATATCCTCTTGTACCAAGGATCTATCTCCAGGGGATTCTGCTCAGAAGAGAGGAGTTCGGATAGCCATTCTAGTGGGAGATTCAGTCATTAGGCATGTAGATAACTGGGTGGCTGGTGGATATGAGGATCGCCTGGTCACTTGCCTGTCTGGTGTAAAGGTGGTGGACATCACGCATCACTTAGATAGGATATTAGATATTGCTGGGGTGGAGCCAGCTGTCTTGGTACATGTAGGTACTAATGACAATGTAGGAAAATGTGGGAGGGAGGTTGTAGAAGCCAAATTTAGGCTCAGGAAGAAATCTGAAATCCAGATCCTCCAGGGTAACATTTCAGAAATGCTCCCCGTAACATGCAGAACCCAAAAGGCAGGCAGAGCGCTGAAGTCTCAAAATGTGGTTGAGACGATGGTGCAGGATTGAGGGATTTAGATTTGTTAGGAACTGGGCTATCTTCTGGGGAAAGGGGGAGCCTCCACCTTCTCTGGGATGAAACCAGGCTGCTGGTGCTAACATTTAAAAAAAAGAGAGACCAGCTTTTAATTAAACTAAGATGGAGAGGGGGGGAAGTCAACAGTTGCCCAGGAGCAGATGGTTCAGTGTGGAGTATCCTTGAAGGATACTGTTGAATCAGAACATTTAGGGAGTCCCAAAAGAGAGGTTTCAAAAATGGTGAAAGAAAGTCAAGAGTGCTTAAGAGGGAAGCAGAGTATAGATGTCAAGTTATCCATGTCATCTTTTCAGCAGCCTGTAGATACAAGGAAAAAATAATTTGAAGTGTCTGTATACAAATTCTAGAAGCCTAAAAAATAAAATAGGAGAGTTATCTAATATAATAAAGCCCTAAGCGCGCATGCGCACTCCCACCTGCGTGCTCCCGTTTTCCGTGTGCTGTAGGGCACCGCAGGTAGGAGTGCGCATGCGCGAGAATCCCCCGAGGCGGATGTCGGCCGCGACGGCTGTTGGCGGCTGCAGGCTCGGCGGCGGGTTGGAGACAGCGATGATCCTCAGGTCCCCCTAACTCCCAGCCGTCAAGAGGAGATGTAGACGAGGTAAGAAACGCCTCCTTCTCTCCCCCCCAACACGGGCAGAGGCGCAGCCGACAGAGCCCCCAATCCGAGTGGAAGGACGTGGCGAGAGAGATACGGGGGGGGGGTTATCATAGCCGCGATGTAAAATGTACACGGAGCCGAAACCGAAACAAAATGCCGAGGAAGATAAGCAGGGTTCGGGCCGGGATACCCTAGTTTGTAGGTCATCTCGCTGTGGGAGGGGCAGATGGGAGGGTCAATGGGGTCGGCTGCACGGTGGCAGGGGGGGGAAGATGGAAACAGGCTGATCACCGGTTCTACTGCACAGGGAGGGATAGGAAGGAGGGAAATAAAAATGCCAGGTTCTACTATACAGGGGGAATGGAAGGGGGGGTAGAAATTTAAAGATGCTGCTCATTGGGTCTACTACACAGGGGGATGGGAGGAAGGCAGGCAGGCTGGCTTTGGGGGTGGGGTTGGGTCAAAGTCTGGAAGGCAGTGAGGGGGGCATAGGGAGAAGGCACGGGGGGCACTAAGGACATAGGAAGGGGCACTGAGGGCACTAAGGACACAGGACAGAGGCACTGGGGGCACTACGGACACGGGAAGGAGGCACTGGGGGCACTAAGGACACAGTTCGGATGCACTGGGGGCAATAAGGACATGGGAAGGAGGCACTGGGGATACTATGGCCACAGGACGAAGGCACTGGGGGGCACTTAAGACATGGGAAGGAGGCACTGGGGGCACTAAGGATGTAGGAAGGGGTACTAAGGACATTGGAAGGAAGAACTGGGGTACTAAGGACATAGGAGGCACTGAGGGCACTAAGGACATAGGTTGGGACACTATGGACATAGAAAGAGGATTCCCTTGCCCTGATCAGCTGATGGGAAGGGATCAGGCATGATTCTCTAACCAGGCGCTGGTTAGAAAATCGGGCTGGTTAGGCAGAGTTGGGCATCTGTCCCTTAGGGCACACGCGATTCTGTATAGGACACCAGTGTGCAATTCTCAACCACTTCTTATGTGGCTGCAGAAACAGGCGTCCTATACAGAATTTTCCCCTAAGTGTCCAAGTGCTTTGAAAATGAGCCCCATGAGTTATGTTGTACCCATGTGATCCTGCTACTATAGATATCAATGTATTTGTCTCAGATTTTAGATATTAAAGGAATTAACCACTAATATATTAGGCCAGGTGTACACCTGGTGGGGCCTCCGCTTGTGCGGATCGCCAGACTTGATGGACCGAGGGTCTGATCCGGAGATGGCGCTTCATATGTTCTTATGAATATTGCATAAATTTTGCCAGATAACACACGTTTTATAGCAAAATCATGCATTATTTTAATTTGATGCACATCATTTTAATAGAAAGAGAGATAAATAATCATATGTAAAGGCATACAGAGCATCTCATTATTATGTAAGTCAAATAATGCAGCCTATGTTTAACTTTGCAAACTGTGTTAATCATGGAAATTTAATGCCAGCTTTGAACAAGAGTTAATTTGCCTCTCTGGGAGCATCGGATCACTAACACATGGCCCAGTGTTCCCAAAGAACATCTTAAAGGTGTTAGTGGTAAAGTAAATCCTGTGCGTACCCTAATCCTGTCCCCAGCAAAGACATCCCCAATCTGAAATCCTCAAAAGATGCCCCAGATTTATCTCCCCTTGCAGGAGAATTCCACCCTTGAAGACATCCCGCTCCTCAAAGATACCTTATAGAATAGATCTACTGGGGCTATTGCTGGTATCTAGTAATGGTGAACAGAGCTGTTAGTATTGAAATGTCACTAGTTAACCCTTAGAAAGGGTCTAACAATATCTGGTAGTAAAGGCAGTCTGTGCAACTGTTAACTGAGTAAACAAGAAAATTTGATGTTTTCCCTTTATGCTATATAGACTTTTAGTTGAATTTGCAGTAGGATGGATCATTTTCCAAAAGCCCTTTTATTATGGCAGAGAAAGGAACAGGTGGAGGAGAAAATGATAATCCCAGGCAATGAGTAGGTGGGGAGGGGAAAGAAAGAAGATAAGGAGTAGAGTTGAGGGGAGGGGGGTAGAGAGAGAGACATGCAGGAGAAAGAGTTAAAGGGAGAGAACATGCATGTACCTCTGCTGCCAATGAAAAGTGTGCTGGGCAGCAATAAATCTGAATGTCCGCCCTAGATGAGAAACAGACCATAAACTCCTGGTGTTCACTGATTCTCCTGGTGTTCACTGATCCTCCTGGTGTTCACTGATCCTATTTATGAAAATAGGAGGTAAGGGGCATCCGTGCCACATTCTTCTTTCCATGTAAAATGGTTGCTCAGAACTCAGCCTTGTTTTGAGCTCTCAGGTCATGAGAAGTGGAAGGGAGTTTCATGGGTTACTGTGTTAATGTTGTACCTTGGATTTTTAATTGCAGCTTGTTGAAGAACAAACAGGCACTGTTCAAACCTTAGATTCCAAAGGGATATGAGAGCAGGGCCATTTAATGTACCTGGGGTATTATATGCACACACTGATGTCTGATCTGTAACTGGCTGTTATATGGTCTAATAAAGGTTTAATTGGGGAAAAAATCCTCCTACCCCATAATTATTACAGCAGAATACATATTTTGCCACACTACCCTATTGCTTCCAGGAAGATCAATACAGTTTCTTCCTCTATATTATGAGCACAGTGCAATAAATAGATTGTGTTTCCAAAGATGTCAGATCCCAGCATAGTTTTATAATGCCTGTTCAGTCACAGATAGTAAGTGATCTTTAATAAGTTAGCAATCATTTTGGCCAGTATCTTTATATTCTAACCTAAACGAAAGCTTGGGCAATGGTCTAGGTTACAAGATGACTGCCGGTACAGGCATTCTCAGACCCGTGAGAACAGCTGCATTACCAATTATGAGGGTGAAAAGCAAGGAGCATGTTGTTTTGGTGAACCCGCAATGATGAGGCAACCTAGACCGATGGGCATCTTTGAACTGGAGGCAGCAGAACTAGGAACTTCAGCTGGGCCACAGAGGGAGAGCCAGGCGTATCCTTGTAGCTTGCAGGGTCCCTGGAGGTTGCTTTGCTTTAGCTAGACTAGCAAGTCCCAACCAGTGTGTTGTTGGCGAGAGGAGGAGGTGACCCCCATGCAGATTCCTGCAGTGCATCAGAAAGTTAAACCACATAGGCTCTTGCCATCTGCTCAAAGATGTAGGCAAGTGCCTATAAAGGGGCCTGGCCAAAACCGAACAAACCTCTACCCCTTTCCCCCACAACAACATCAAACACCTGATACTCCCCAGATACTCCCACCCCATCAACCCTCAATCCCAGCCCTAGCATCAGCACCTAGGAGGTAATGCTATAACTTAGGCAATAACATTTACATTTTTACGGAATGGGTGGTAGATGCGTGAAACAGTCTCCCGGAAGAGGTGGTAGAAACGGAGACTGTGTCTGAATTCAAGAGGGCCTGGGATAGCCAGTGGGATCTCTCAGAGAGAGAAAGAGATAATGGTTACTGCGGATGTGCCATTTGGCCTTTATCTGCCGTCATGTTTCTTTGTTTCTATTATGTAAATGTTTAGATTATTAGCATATATGCCTATACTGTAGATGCCAGCATGCTACCTATCCACTAGTCGGCAAATATCTATTAAATTATACGGCATGTATTTGCAAGGGGGGTGTACTTAGGGTAGCGCATGGTTGGGACATATGTGGGGCTCCTACTTATGCATAAAACTGACAGAATAATTTATACATGTACCTGCCACAAATAAGTACTTAACACTGGCACCAATTCTATGGTTGGTGTAAATGCTTGTGTCTAAATGTTAGGTGCATTAATATCTGGCTATGCTAGTATTCTATAAAATACAGTAGGAGTCTACATTACTTTATAGAATAGACTCCTATTGCGTGCCCATCAGATGTCTAATTCTAAGCACCCTGTTATAGAATTTCCCCTTTACTGAGGGTTTTCCTGGTGGCTAGTGGTGCGTACAGGAGCGATCCTTGGATGCCCTTACCCCATGAGTTCTAGGGTTCTTACCCCATGAGTTCTAGGGTTCTTATTTGACAGCTTGCTTCCTAGCACTAATACCTTGAGACTACCACTAGAAGCTAACCAGTGTTGATTTCAACATCGTCATCCACATGCAGGGGATCTAAGGATGGTGCCTGTTCCTCAAAGAACTAGTGGGGAGTGGGATAAAACATGTAAACCTTGAGACAAACAAATCTTTTATTTTTATAAACTTAAAATAAAGAAACACATGAATAAAAACATGTATAAAAAGTCCTATAAATTTGATGTCCTTATATTGAAAGGATCCAGTTGATGGCCCGACACAGTCCGTGTTTCGGCCCCCAGATGGAGGCCTGCCTCAAGGGTATGTCTAATGGTCTGAAAAGAATGAATAAAAACACATGAAGAGATGGTGGAAACGGAAGAGGTGGTGGAAACGGAGACTGTGTCTGAATTCAAGAGGGCCTGGGATAGGCACATGGGATTTCTCAGAGAGAGAAAGAGATAATGGTTACTGCGGATGGGCAGACTAGATGGGCCATTTGGCCTTTATCTGCCGTCATGTTTCTATGTTTCTATTATGTATAAAAAGTCCTATAAACCTGATGTCTTTATTTTGAAAGGATCCAGTTGATGGCCTGACACAGTCCGTGTTTCGGCCCCTATCTGGGGGCCTGCCTCAGGGGTATGTCTAATGGTCTGAAAAAAATACACCATATATGAATAAAAAGACTGCATACATAAAGCCAAAATACAATATTAAAAGTATAAATTGTGTCAAATAGCATAAAAAATAATAAACAATAGATGATAATAATTGATAACAAATGATAAAAAAACATCAAAACATCATTAGAGAAATAATATCATCGAAATGTTAAAACTCAATGGATATGAGAAACATAAAGCCAGGAACCGTCAAACGAATACGAGACTAAGAAATTACATAAAGAGGATAATTTGGATAACTTAATCCCTCCAGTAGTCATCTAGTCAGTTTGGTTACCTTTTTGGCGCTTAGATGCTTTTAAATCAGGTCTAGCTTTGGACATCTATGTTCCATCCAGAATGTTTTGGGAAACATTCAAATATCACCGCAAGATGTCCAAGTCTAAGCACGCCCAAAACATACCCAAGAACATGCTTCCAACATGCCCCCCATTAGTCGTGGATACACAGAGGGTAGAATGCCTCGCAAGACGTCCAGAAAGACAGTTTTGAAAATCAGTACTTGGATGTCTTGGTGATTTAAACATAAGTGTAAAGCTGGCTTTTACAAAGTTGCAGTAGAATTCCTATGAGCATTGGAGCATTTACCTCGGTGGTCCATGGTAGAAACTTCTACCTCAGCTTTGTAAAAGGACCTCTTAGTTTTCTGAAAATGCCCTTAAAAAATATAAAATTAATCAGAACTTTAAGATGTTTCTCATTTTTGGAGGAAAAATATTATCCTCCATTTTGAGCACTGTATAAAAAGATTTATTTGTAAGCAACTGATGTAAACTTTGCAGCAACCTGTTCATGCATAGTTTATCTTTGAAATGTGGAAAAAATTAAGAAAGCCATCAAAAATGAAAAACAGCTTTGATCTGGAGTGTTTTCACCATCTGGTCAGATGTGAATATTATAAATATGGAGGATTTCCTGATGGCTGCACCAAAGGGGGAAAAAAACTGAAAAAACTCCTGACTGACTACCATTTCCCATTTGTAACTGCAGGGAATAAGCATGATGTATGATTAACATACTTTGCCAATCTCACAAGTGGCTGCTCAGTTTTAGATATATTCATTATGCCAAGTCTAGTGAAATGTCTCTGTGTACATTAATATTCTTCAGTGAATAAAAAAGCAAGCTTTCAAATATAAAATAAAGTTGTATTTCATTTTGCAGACTTCATACTGGTCTGTAGCACTCCTATAGCTTCCCTGGCTTCTAGCCTGAGCCTCTGCACCTGAGGTCATGGGTTCAGTGTCCAGTGAGCCTAACCATGAGGCTACTTAGAGTCACCTCGGAAAAGGCAAGGATCACTTCAGTATTCGAATGAAGAAGTAGTCTAATAGAGCGGCAATTGGGAAACCCAATTCAAATCCAACTGCTGTTCCTTGTGATATTGAATAAGTCATGAAAGCATAAGAATAGCCATACTAGGTCAGACCAATGGTCCATCCAGTCCACTATCCTTTTTCCACAGTGGCAAATCCTGGTCACAAGTACATGGTAAAACCCAAACTGTAGTAACATTCCATGCTACTGATTCCAGGGCAAGTAGTAGCTTCCCCCATGTCTGTCTGTGACAGAGTGGAGTATATGTCATTGGCATTCCACCAGAGGGAGTCTATGCACTGGAGTTCACTGAATTTGAGAGAGCTAATTTGCATAAGAGCTGCAAGTGCTTCTGGGAGCTGTTCACTCACCCTGAGTGAATTGTGGTACTGAAAAGGACAATTCCCAGACAGAGAGCTAGAGAAAGGAGCTCTTTAGGAGCTGGGCAACCCTTGGAAGGAGGAATGGTGATCATTATTCTAACTACCGGTAAGCCCTGAAGGCCATGGCTAACCAGTACTGAGAGGGGAAGCTATTCTTTTGGAAAGGGTGCTCTGTGCAGTGCCTATCATTGAATACCATTTATTGATTCCAGCCCTATGTGCAATTCTGTAAGTCTGCGTAAGTGCACAAATGCAAAGGGATGGAGCATGGGCAAGATGTAGCAGTGTCTTCCAGTTACATATCACTGCTCCCTAAATATTTGGAACACCCCTGATCCACTGATGCCCTTCTCATCTCTAAGGTCATGCTCCCTTTTTGTACTGAACGCAAGATACTTTAGGTCTCAGCTTTATAGAATAGTGCTTAGGCAGATGCAGACGTAAACCCAAGTTAGTACCCATTAAGTACCAATTAACTCTAATTAACAGCAATAATTGATTATTAGTACCCAATTGACTATTTAGCTTGTGTGCAAATTTGGTGGCCCAACTTTGCATATCTTATCTATATTACATGGAAATGTAGAGACAGAGAAAATGTTAGAGGAAAGTCATATGGCCTATAAGAATGGGCTGTCCCAACTTTATTTAGGACTTGATATGCCATCTACCATGAAACACATCTAAGCCTATAGCATACTATAAGGATCACACACCTTTGCTGCTTTTAAGTGTGTCCAGTTACACCAGGTCTATGGCTGGTGTAATAACGGACACCTACACATTAGGGGGCTCAAATCGAAACGGAAATACGTCTAACCACTGCATTTATGGTGGAACATGTGCACCCCCCAAACCCTACTGTACTGCCATATAGGGGCCACCTGCAGCCATGAGGACTATTGGGGTGGTAGACAGGTGAGTCTAGTAGGTTTTGGGGGTGTTATGGGGGCTCAATATGACCTATAATGGAGTTATGTTGAGATGTTTATGTGGCACCCTTTTTGTGAAGTTCACAGCAGTGCCCTGTAAGGTGCTCCACTACTCTATTGTTATGTCTAGGTGTCCAGTCCATTACTTTTCTGGCCCCTCCCATGTCTAAAAGGTCCTTTTCTAGGCGTTTTTGACTTGGACGGATTTTTGGATGAGAATGTGTGTACTTGTGTGCCTAGGGGCCCTCAATGAATTAATTCTGCCCTGCTTGGAAGCCTACCCCTTTGTGTCCTGCCCCTCCCTGACACAACTTCTTATTTTGCCTTTGCATACCGTGATTATGTAAAATTAGTACTGGGATTATAATTTTTAAATGCAAGATTAATCATGATTAAAATTTTTAATTTTTGCCCATACCTAAAAAATATGAGATCACTCCCCTCATATTATTAAATTTCTTTAAAGATTTACAATATGGGATGCTTTCACTAAGATGCACTAACAATTATGGTGTACCAAATGCCATGCAGCCCATAGGAATATAATGAACTGCATGATATTTCACGTGTGCTAATCTTTAGCATATGCTAAATCCATTAGCACACCTTAGAAAAGGACTTCTACATATATTTTGTTCCAAATCACCTTCATTACCACACTGTCACCACAGACTTCACTTTAAATACTGTATCTTCTCTCCAGCACAATCATGTTGCGAGCATTCGTTTTTGCTTCAAGGTTTAATGTGCTCTATATCCATTCTCTGTCATGCATCTGTCAGTTTAGTTGTGAAAGTGATTTAGAGCAAAACAATTTCTGTCCAAAGTTGTCTTAAAGCTATCGTATTTATAAGAAACAGAACCTTAGGAAATTGGAAGCCAAATGGCAGATGAAATTTAATGTGAACAAATGCAAAGTGATGCACATTGGGAAGAATAGCCCAAATCATAATTACTAGATGCTAGGGTTCACCAAATTTGTACACATACTAAATGGTCAATTGGGTGCTAATAATTAATTATTGCTGTTAATTAGAGTTAATTGGTACTTAATTGGCACTATTCTATAAAGCTGACACCTAAAGTATCTTGCATTCAGTACAAAATGGGAGCATGACCATAGGCGGGAGAAGGGCATCAGCAGATCAGTGGTGTTCCAAATATTTAGGGAGCAGTGATATGGAATACTAGGGTTACATGCCCGATTTACATAAGAACAAAATAAATTACCATACTGGGACAGACCGAAGGGCTATCAAGCCTAGCATCCTGCTTCTAACAGTAACCAACCAAGGTCCCAAGTACCAAGCCAGATCCCAAGTAGTAAAATAGACTTTATGCTGCTTATCCTAGGAATAAGCAGTGGATTTCCCCAAGCCATCTCAATAATGACTTATGGACGCACAATTCCGGAAAAAAATTGAAAACTCTTCTCTTTGACAATTAATTTTATAAGTTTACTATACGCACCTGTTCTTCTGCTTAATCAATTAGGTTTTCTCCTCCTTCTCCCCCTCTCTTCCTTACTTCCCCTCTTGCCCTTTCTACCCTTTTCTTTTTCAAGTCGCCTAGAGCCTGTTTAGGTTTGTGCGACTCACAAATACTAGATTAGATTAGAAATTATATAAACATTTTTTTAAACCTTGCTAAGCTAGCTGATTTCACCACATTATCTGGCAATGAATTCCAGAGTTTAATTACAAATTGTGTGAAGAAATATTTTCTCCAGTTTGTTTTTAATCTACTACTTAGATAATCTACTACTAGCTTCATTGCATGCCCCGTAGTCCTAGTATTTTTGGAAAGAGTATGCAGTACAAGTGATTAACATCTACCCTTTCCATTCCACTCAGTATTTTATAGAACTCTATCATATCACCCTTGAGCCATCTTTTCTCCAAGCTGAAGAGCCCTAGCTACTTTAGCCTTTCCTCGTAGGGAGTCTTCCCATCCAGTCCAGGCCAATGGCGTACCTAGCATATGTGACACCGGGGCCCATCATTTTTTGACCCCCCCCCCATCTATATGAAAAATATGATTTTTAGTAACAATCCACATATCGCACAAGAGTGTACCTAGGAAAAGGCAGCATCTTAAACACTGCAGTGAGCACTAGAACACCAACACATACATTGTAAAACTAAACAAGTCAGATCCCGCACAGTCAATTGATCCTGCAGTCATTGCCAACTGAAAACTATGTCCTTTTCACGTCCAATATGGAATAATCACAAACTAAAAATAGAAATATGTAGATAAAAGTTAAACTGAACCGCCACTCTGCATACAATGCAACACCACAACACCACATGTCCCCTAATACTGTGCAAAATATAAAGACAGTAGATGTAAATTTGAAAAAACTGATACATAATTACATTACATTACATTACATTAGTGATTTCTATTCCGCCTGTACCTTGCGGTTCTAAGCGGATTACATTAGAAAATAACAATCACCACTTAACAAATTAACAAATAAAAATAAAACAAATAATGAGAAATAAGAAATACCATTTTATTGGACTAATCCATTTTTCAATTAGCTTTCAGAGGCCAAATCTTTCTTCAGAACAGTACAGTATACTGCTGTTATGCTATTCTGTCCTGAGGAATGGGGTATAGTCCAAAAAATTGCCTTATTTCCATTTCCTATTTATAAACTTTTATCAATACAGTTACAATACTACTTGATTATAAGTAAAGCAACAACAAAAAAATCTTTCTACCTTTTGTTGTTTCTGCTTTAATCATCTTCTCTTTGCTCTCTTCTTTCTATACAGCGCTTGTCCTCTCTCCCTTCCATGCAACATCTGCCCTCTCTTTGCCCCTTCCACCTAGCTTCTGCCCTCTCTCTCTACCCCTTCCATCTACTGCCCACACTCTATCTACCCCTTCCATCTACTGTCCACCCTCTCTCTCTTCCATATGGCATCTTCCCTCTTTCTATGTCCCTTCAATAAACTGTATATCCAGGGTCCCCTCTCTTCTTTGCACATGATTCATTTCAGCTTCACCCCCTCTCCATTTTTCTACCTCCATCCCCTCCCCTATGCTTTGGCATCTCTCTCTTTCTCTTCTCCTTTCCTTCCTTCCTTCCCACTCCACACCATGGTGTGGTATCTCTATCTCTATCTCCTTCTCTTCCCTCCCCCATGCCATGGCATCTCTTCTTCCCCCTCCATGGTCTGGTATCTCCTTTCCTTTCCATCCCTCCCATGGACTTGGCATCTCTGGTTCCTCTCCCTTGTCTTCCTTCTCCCTTCTTCCCTCTCTCTCCCCAATTGGGTGCAGCAGCAGCAGCATTTCTCTCACCCCCTTCCCTGTGCAGCAGTAGCATTTCTTCTCCCTTCCCTGTGCAGCAGCAGCATTTCTCCCCTCCTTCCCTGTGCAGCAGCAGCATTTCTCCCCCCTTGCCTGTGCAGCATTTCTTCCCCCCCCTTCCCTGTGCAGCAGGAACATCTCTTCCCTGCCCAGCATGTCTGGCCAGTTCCCCTGCTCAAAGCAGCGGGTGTCTATACCTCACACGATCCGCGGCTGCATTGGAAGTCTTTTCTCTGACATCGTGATGTCAAAGAGAATGCTTCCGACGCAACCGCGGCTTGCATGAGGAGCCGAAACCCGTGGCTTTGAGCAGGGGAGCTGGCCAGAAGTGAAACAACCACCGGAGGGAGCACAAGCTGGAAAAGACACCACTGTTTACAGAAGGGATGCCCACACTTTTTGGGCTTGCGAGCTACTTTTAAAATGACCAAGTCAAAATGATCTACCAACAATAAAATTTTTAAAAAACCACAAAGCACACTGTACGCAGAGAAAATGTTAATTATCATTTATATTCGGGGGGGTTTTCAAAGAGGTCAAGGCAGATGACTCTATGCAATGTCACCTCAGTAACAACTATACAAAAATAGACAAATACCCCTGCCCTTTTTACTAAACTGCGATAGTGGTTTTTAGTGCAGGGAGCTGTGCTGAATGCCCCGCGCTGCTTTCGACGCTCATAGGCTCCCTGCGCTAAAAAATGCTTTTGTGGTTTAGTAAAAGGGGGCCATAGTGCAAAATATAGACAGCAGATATAAATTCTCAAAACGGACACATTTTGATCACTAAATTGAAAATAAAATCATTTTTCCTACCATTTTGTCTGGTGATTTCATGAGTCTCTTGTCCTTCTTCTTTCTCCTCCTGGCCTCCCCTCTTTCTTTCTCTCTCCCCCTGGCCCCCCTCTTTATTTCTGCCTTTCTTTCTCTCTCCCCTAACCCCCTCTTTATTTCTGCCTTTCTTTCTCTCTCCCCCTTGTCCCCCTCTTTATTTTTGCCTTTTTTTCTCTCCCCCTGGCCCCCCTCTTTATTTCTGCCTTTCTTTCTCTCTTCCCCTAGCCCCCACAAAGCCATCATGCCAATTTCTCCATTTCCACGATTCTTTTCCTACCCTCACCCCCAAGCCGATTTCTCCCTGCTCCTTCTCCGAGCCAGGCCCGGTGCGTACAAGCATCGGGCCCACAAAAATCTTCACTTCCGGGGTCAGTTCTAACGGGGAGGAAGTTGCCAGCCAGCCAGCCAGCGATTGGCTGGCCCAGAACTTACCCTCCAATGTTAGAATTGATGCTGGAGGTGAAGTCTTGTGGGCCCTGCACTTTTTCCCCGCCCACCAGCCTGCCTCACCTTTTGTCTCCACCTATCATGCAGTTGCCAGCCAGCCGGGTTAAGGAGTGACTCTGCGGGGGAGCCGGTGCCGGGATGCGGTGGTGAGACAGAGCAGCAGCAGAATAGGGAGGGTGGCCGGCTGTGCACCCCCTTGGTACGCCACTGGTCCAGGCAATTTGCTACTGTTCAATTTACATTACATTACATTGATGTCTTCTATCCCGCCAATACCTTTGTCAAATTAACTAATTATATCTTCCAGTGTTAGAGATTTGTTTGTTTCTTTGATTCATCAGAATTGAATACCATTTCTGGCACCAGTAACTCCCCCACATCTTTCTCGGTAAAGACCGAAGCAAATAATTCATTTAATCTCTACTCTGTGATCTTGTTTTCCCTGAGAGCCCCTTTTATCCCTTGGTTGTCTAGCGGTCCAAATGATTCTCTTCCTAGCTTCTAATTTACCTAAAAAAGGTTTATACCTAAAAATGTTTTTGCTTTCAGCACAATCTTCTTTTCAAGGTCTCTCTTTGCCTTCCATATTAGCGCCTTGCATTTGACTTGCCATTCCTTGTGCTGTTTACAATTATTTTCAGTTGGATCCTTCTTCCATTTTCTGTAAGATTCTCTTCTGGCTCTAATAGCTTCCTTTACCTCACTCATTAACCATGAAGGCTGCCAGCTGGTCTTCCTTCCTCCTTTATTAATGCATGGAATATATCTAGTCTGGGCTTTCAGGAAGGTATTTTTGAATAACATCCACACCTGATATAAATTTTTGACCTTTATGGCTGCTCCTCTAAGTTTCTTTTTTACCATTCTCCTCATGTTATCAGAGTCTCATTTTTTAAAGTTAAATGCTGTTGTATTGGATTTCTTATGTGAACATATTCAAGGGATATATCAAATCTGATCATGTTATGATCATTGTTATCAAGTGGCCTCCCACATCAATTAATGCGCCTCACTAAGAGCTAGATCTAGAATTGCTTTATCTCTTATCGGTTCCTAAAGCAGCTGCTCCATTAAGCATTCCTTGATTTCTTCAAGGAATTTTATCTTCCTAGCATGCCCTGATGTTACATTTACCCAGTCAGTATCAGAATAGTTGAAATCACCCATTTTTACCCAGTTTGTTAGCCTCCCAATTTCTGACAACATTTCAGTGCCAGCTACCCTGTTCAAACAACTATAAAGATTCTGGGTGTAATATTGGATCAGGGTTTAACTATGAAGAACCAGTTGGATTCCTTGGTTAGAAAAAGTTTTTTTATCCTTTGGAAATTGCAATCTATTAGGGCCTATTTTGATGTAGAATCATTTAGAATTTTGGTACAGTCTCTTGTGCTCAGTCAGCTTGATTACTGTAATATTGCTTATCTAGGAATATCTCAGAGAAATGTGCAGCGACTGCGGATGGTTCAGAATGTGGCTGTTAGATTGATCTTTGGGCTGAAGAAGTATGGTCATATAACACCATTTTACCAGAAGTTGCATTGGTTGCCAGTGGAGGCACATGTGAAATTTAAGTTTGATTGTTTCTGTTTGGACTTTCTCCCAAATATAGTGGAACCATGGTTTACAAGCATAATTAATTCCAGAAGCATGCTCGTAAACCAATTTACTTATAGTTTCCCCATAGGAAGTAAGGGAAACTTGCTTGATTTGCTCCACTTTACCCCCCACCTGCGTTGCTCCACACCCCCCGCAATCCAGCATCTCCCCCGCTTGCATTGCCCCCCACCCCCACCCGGCCGTGATCCGGCATCCCCCACTCACCCACCCACCCACACAAACACAATTGCTTACCCCACTCTGGCACCGGCACGAGCACCAGCGCACAGGACATGCTGGTGCAGGTGACCAAAGATCCTCCCTATTGCTTGTGCTGGGCCTTGAACATCTGCGCATGCTCAAGGCCTTCTAGTTCTCATTCTCTCTGAAAGCGCAGCACAAGCAACAGGGAGGATCTTCGGGCACTTGCATGTCATGTGCGTTGGTGCTGGTGCTGGTGCCAGAGCGGGGTAAGCGATTGTGTTTGGGTGGGTGAGTGGGGAATGCCGGATTACGTGGGGGGGGGCGACACGAGCGGGGGGATGCTGGATCGCGGGGGGGGTGGAGCAGTGCAGGTGGCCTCGGGGGTGGGGGATACCGGATCGCAGGGGGGCTTGCAAATCAAGGCAAGCTTGGTTTCTGAGGCGTGGATTTTGTAAATGTTTTGCTCGTCTTGCAAAACACTCGCAAACCACGGCACTCGTAAACCGAGGTTTGACTGTATTTGATTGACCTCTTTACTTTTGCAAATAAGAAATGCAGGAGAAGTTCGCCTTTGAACTTTGTCTTTCCGCCCATCAAAGGTTGCAAACTTAAAAACATCATCAGCACCTTTTGTCATATCAGGCAGCATTATGGGGCAAGGATTTGGAAAATTTTATCATGTCTTCAAGTTCTTATGTGAAATTTAGAAGAAACCTAAAGACATACTTGTTTCTTAAATATCTGGATAATTAATTTTCATGCTTACGGACATCATACTTTAGTAATTTCCAATCTATTCAATTGTATATACTATTATAATCTTTTGTTAACCATATAGAACTTCACGGTCCTGCGGTATATAAGCTGACTATTATGTTATGTTAAGTATTATTATATAAAAGGTGCAGATTTTTCCCAGCCTAAATTAGGCACCATTTACCGAATCTGACCCTTAATACTTAAATTCTGAGTTTAGATACAATGCTATTTGAAAAATGAGGGAATGTATTTATGTGAACTGGTTTTATTTTTATATGATCTAAGTTCTGAACACTTAAACAATGAAAAGGATTCAGTATAAATTCATATAAGAACCAGATAAAATATTTTTTTAAGTCTTTCAACGGTTAAAAGTTAAATGTGACAAACAGCTGAAAGCTGGCATATTTTAAACACTTGATAATTGACATCATTTCTTCAATCACTGAATAAAACATGTCCAATTATGTGTTGCTGAAAAGAAATCCTCTTAAAACAGCTGGAAGCTGTTTAAAAATACTGAATTTAAAATCTAAGTGAACTATCAACACTGCAAATTAGTAACACAGCCTAGAGATACGAGGGACCGCTGAAAAGTTCTCAGCCCAACCAAGAAGAGGATGATATGGAGTCATGAAATTTACAAGTTATTCCACACTTTTCTTGACACTTTTCGTTTCATTTCATATCATTGAAATGAAAAGTTGGGTTGAGAACTTTTCAGCGGCCCCTTGTACAGCTTGTACTGTAAGTCCATACTGAATTTATTAAACACATCATGCTACTCTATAAAACACCAGAGAAATTGAAAGAAAATAATTTCTTCCAGAGCAATTCATACCATAGAAAGCAGATATAAATTCTCAAAACTGACACATTTCAATCACTAAATTAAAAATAAAATCATTTTCCTACCTTTGTTTTCTAGTGATTTTATTTTTCTAATCATCTTTTCCAAGGCTCTGGTTGCACTTCCTTCTGTCTGTGCTCTTTACTATGTTTCCAGGTCCTTCTTATCTATTTGCTGTTTTTCTCTCTTTCACTTTATGCCCTACATCCATCCATCTTTGGCATTAACTTTTAACATTCAACTTTCTTACATTTTTCTGCTTTCTTCTCAAAATCTATCTACTTTTCCATGTCTTCCCTTCCTTTCCTATCTACACATGTATACCATCTCCTCACTCTTTTTTCTCTCCTATTTCCTTCTATCCATAAGAAGTATTTTTTCTATTTTTCTTCCCTTCCACACGCATCACTATGCACCATCTCCTCCCTCTCTCTCCCCTTCCCCTCCATCCCTGTGCACAACCTCCTCTCTCCCTCTCTCTCCCTCTCCTTCTCCTGTGGTCTGAAATCTGTCTATCCCCTCCCCTCCCCATGGTCTGGCATTTTTATCCTCTCCCATGGTCTGGCATCTCTCTCTCCTGCCTTCCCCCTTCCCATGGTCCAACATCTCTCTTTATACCTTCTCCCCTTCCCACATGGTCCATTTATCTCCTCTCCTTCCTACAGTCTGGCATCTCTCTCTCTCTTCCTTCTTCTATCATCCTTCTCTGAAATCTGACATTTATCCCTTCCTTGAGTCATCTCTCTTCCCTCCCAATGTAACATTTCTCCCTCCCTTCCTCCTTTCTGACCCTTGCAGTATAACATCCCCCCTCCCTCTGGGTCTGTGTTTCCCCCCTGCTCTCATCCCTCCCCACCCCCCCACCCCCCACAGCTCCAGGGGGCTCTGAAGTCTAGACATCTCTTCCTCTTCTGTTCATCTCCCTTCCTCCTTTTCTTCCCCTTACCTTCCCAGTCTCCCTTCAAAGTCAAAACCTTCTTTTTCAGAGGGGCCCTCGTGTAGCAGCCATTCTCACAGGCTGCCAGTGCTACCCCAAAAATTTTCCTTCTACTGCAATTTGCCAAGGGAAAAACAGAAAGTTGCATCAGAGGGAGGCAAATCGTGGCAGATGGAAAGCTTTGAGGCAGCACCTGTGAGAATGGCTGCCATGCCAGGACCCTCTGGAAAAGAAGATTTCAATTTTGAAAGGAGCTGATCATTTTTTAACACCCCTTTCTCTATATAAAAAATATATATTTTTTGAAATAATCCATGAGTCACACAACAAGGGAGCACCTAGGAAAAAGTAGCATCTTAAACATTGCAGTGAGCACTAGAACATCAATACTGTACATCCATTGTAAAACTGAACAAGCCAGATTAATACAGATCAATCCTGCACAGTCAATGCTAACAGAAAACAATGTCCTTTTCATATATACAGAACACAGATACACCCTCACCCAGTATGGAATAAGTAATCACAAACTAAAAATAGAAATATGTAGACAAAAGTTAAACTGAACAGCCATGAAACCAAACTCTGCATTCAGTGAAATACCAAAGAAACTGTGACATATGATCCCTAATACTCTGCAAAATATAAAGACAGCAGATGTAAATTTGAAAAAAAAAAGCTTACAAATAACAATCACCGCTTTACAAATTAACAAATAGAAAGAAAGCAAAAATTGAAAATAAGAAAATACCATTTTATTGGACTAATCCATTTTTCAATTAGCTTATAAAAGCCAAATCCTCCTTCTTCAGGTCAGTACAGTTTGCTGCTGTTATGGTATCCTGTCCTGAAAAGAGGAAGGGGATTTGGACTCTGAGTTAGTAAAAAAATGCATTAAAATTAGTCCAATAAAAAGATTACCTTATTTCATAGAAACATAGAAACATAGAAGATGACGGCAGAAAAGAGCTACAGCCCATCAAGTCTGCCCACTCTGCTTACCCACCCCCTGTCTATGCCCTAATGACCCAATTTCCTTATCTTGACCCTCGTAGGGATCCTACATGGGTATCCCATTTATTCTTAAAGTCTGGCACGCTGTCTGCCTCGATCACCTGCACTGGAAGCTTGTTCCAATGATAAACCACTCTGTGAAGAAATACTTTCTGGTGTTGCCATGAAATTTTCCGCCCCTGAGTTTGAGAGGGTGCCCTCTTGTGGCCGAGGGTCCCTTGAGAAAGAAAATATCATCTTCCACTTCGACACGTCCCGTGAGGTACTTAAATGTTTCGATCATGTCTCCCCTCTCCCTACGTTCTTCGAGAGTGTAGAGCTGCAATTTGTTCAGTCTCTCTTCGCACGAGAGACCCTTGAGCCCCGAGATCATCCTGGTGGCCGTCCGCTGAACCGATTCAATTCTGCGCACATCTTTACTGTAATGTGACCTCCAGAATTGCACACAGTACTCCAGATGTGGTCTCACCATGGCCCTGTACAACGGCATTATGACTTCAGGCTTTTGGCTGACGAAACTTCTATTGATACAACCCAATATCTGCCTTGCCTTAGATGAAGCCTTCTCCACTTGATTGGCAGTTTTCATGTCTGCACTAATGATTACTCCTAAATCTCGTTCTGCTGAAGTCCTAGTTAAAGTTTCTCCATTCAAGAAGTACGTCTTGCATGGGTTTCCGCTTCCGAGGTGCATGACCTTACATTTCTTAGCATTGAAGCCTAGCTGCCAGGTTGAGGACCAACTTTCCAATGTAAGCAGGTCCTGCGCTATATAATTCTGTAAACTGCATTCACTTACTATATTACATAGTTTGGCGTCATCGGCGAATAGTGTTATTTTACCTTGAAGCCCTTGAGTCAGATCCCCTATGAATATGTTGAAAAGGAGTGGACCCAGGACCGAGCCCTGCGGCACTCCACTGATCATCTCTGATGTTTTAGAGAGGGTACCATTAACCACCACCACCACCACCACCACCACTCAGCCAATCATTGACCCATGCAGTTGTGTCTCTCCTAACCCCATCGATTCCATCTTGCTTAGAAGCCTGCGGTGTGGGACACTGTCAAAAGCTTTACTGAAGGCCAGGTACACGACGTCCAAAGACTCTCCCAAGTCCAACTTTCTTGTTACCCAGTCAAAGAAGCTGATGAGATTGGATTGGCAGGACCTACCCTTGGTGAATCCATGCTGACTGGGATCCCGAAGATTCCCTTCATTCAAGATCGTGTCCAATTTGCTTTTAATTAGTGTTTCCATGAGTTTGCACACTATTGATGTGAGACTCACCGGTCTATAATTCGCAGCCTCTGCCCTGCAACCCTTTTTATGCAGAGGAACGACATTAGCTAATTTCCAGTCCAGGGGAACTTTCCCCTTACTTAGGGAGAGATTGAATAGCTCAGCCAACGGTTTCGCCAGGACATCGCTCAATTCTCTGAGCACTCTTGGGTGCAAATTGTCTGGTCCCATGGCTTTGTTCACATTGAGTCTTGCCAGTTCACTGTAAACTTCACCTAGTGTGAACTCAAAATTCTGAAACGGGTCTTCTGTGCTTTGTGTTGCCTTCAACTGCGGACCGTGTCCCGGTGCCTCACAGATGAAGACTGAGCAGAAGTATTCATTCAGTAGTTTGGCTTTATCGGAATCTGCTTCTATGTAATTTCCGTCCGGTCTTCTAAGGCATACTATCCTGCCTGTGTCCCTTTTTCTGTCACTAATAAACCTGAAGAAGGATTTGTCCCCCTTTTTAATGTTTTTTGCCAGAATTTCTTCCACTCGAAGTTTTGCCTCCCTAACAGCCATTTTGACAGCTGTAGACCTGATCCTATATTCTACCTTTGCCTCTCTTTTCTCTGTGCGCTTGTAGGAGAGAAACGCTTTTTTCTTCTCCTTAATGAGATGCGAGATCTCCGCGATGAACCATTGGGGTTTATTGTTTCTTTGTCGTTTATTTACTGATTTTATGAAGCGGCTGTTAATTTGCACATATAGTGGAGGTGGTGGAGGACCAGTGATTAAAACCGTAATCTGTATCGGTTGAACGGCCATTGGCTGGTATGTGATACGAAGATATGGTCTGAGGTCCTGCCTCCTCTCCACTGATAACTCAATCCTTTGCTGAATTTTTTGGATTGGAAATATTAAATATTGAGAGCACATCGTTTATTTAAATTGAAGTTTGAATTCCATTTTTGTTTTGAATTTTTCTGAGTAACAGACCATGGACTTTTCCTCCAGGAAATTGTCCAAACCCTTCTTAAAACCAGCTATGCTATCCGCTCTTACCACAACGTCTGCCAATACATTCCAGAGCTTAACTATTCTCTGAGTGAACAAATATTTCTTCCTATTGGTTTTTAAAGTATTTCCCTGTAACTTCATCGAGTTCAAATTCTGACTATTTCAATCATTTTTCTCTTTTCCAAGATAAAATGACATTTTTCTCTTAATCTTCTATTTACATATATAATGAGCTGTCAACCACAATTAACTGTGCATTAATAATGTCAAAATCTATTCATTCCCTCCTAAAGAATGATCACTCAGCAGGAATTTCCAAGGTGACAATATTCTTGGATAAGAGGAAAGAAGGATCAGTCAGACAATTAAAACTAGATAAATTGAAAGATAAGAAGGTAATTTGCCCATTATCACATAGAATCTGAGACCTAGGATTCTATGTATGACAAAAGTTGCAGTAACCTGTTCATAAAAGTAATGTTATATTTCTTTAGAGACTGTTTTTTTGTGTGTGTTGTCATAGTCCTATCCCAAAGGTGCAGCTTGTGCCAGAACAGGCTTTTGCTAAACCTGGGTTGGCCATACAGAGAGCTAACCACGGGGATAGGATTGTGACCAAACATAGAGAGAAATCTATGTTGCCCTTGTTTCCTGATGAAACTGATCTCCAGGGAATAGAGGAAGGTGAGGAGAACAGCTTAGAACAGCCCAGGAGGAACTCTCCTCCCTCTGTGAGTTCTCAGCTGAAGGGAATAATTAAAAGCCCCAAGAAAGCTAGGCAAACTGTGCAGGCTGCTCCTCCCCCTCAGAGAGCAGGGCGTATTCACCTTGAGAATTTAGAGGCTACTCTGAGAAGGAGAAAGGCAGTGTACTCCAAGCCAGCCCAGAGAGAGGTCTCTCCTGATTGTTCTCCTGAGTTCCAGGACGTAGAAATGATTGAAGCAGACACAGACCCTGTGGCCAGCCAGTCAGCAGTGCCAGAACCCATGGACTGTTTAGAGCCTACCGGACTGCCTGAAGATATCTTCATGGAAGAGAGTTAAGTGGCAGGGCTGGGTAGTGTGAAATAGAACAGTATCTCTTTGCTGGTATATGGTTTAGGAAAGGTGTTCTGCTGGGAACTGAAAGGGACTTGTGCTGGCTTGCTTATTTAAAGAAGAAAAAAGAAGAAAAAAAACCAAAACGTTTTTGTTTGCTGAACTAAAGGTTCTAGGGTTGCATGGACTGTGACTGTTATAGTGTATAGGAGGGAAGTAATTATGGGGAGAATCCACTTTCCATACTGGTTGGGTTTGTGGGGCCATTTGTGGCATTCTGTACTAACAGAAAGTTTAATTGTGGATTCACTTACTCCCCTCCCTCCACCAGCTGCGATTGAACTGGTTGGGACCAAGCCTGCCTACTTCTAAGGCTTGGACACAGCACAGTAGTGTTTGTTAACATTGGCTCTGCTTACTTGACTGACTTTAAAGCAGTAGTACTTTGGACTTGATCCTTTTCTTCTCAAGTCAATAGGATTGCAGAGGGTGTTTATGATACTGTTATATAATTACCTGATGAAGGTGAGAGCTGAGTTCTGACTTTGTTTTTTTTTTACTATCAGCTCTATTTTTGTTTCCTGGACTTATGTTTTGTTTGGGAGCTGCGACTTATTGAAAGTCAACCCTGGGCATCAAATCCCAATAAAGTGATTGGTATTTGAAATGTAAACTGACTCTTTTGGATTTTGTGTTTCATTCCTGAGAGTGAATTTGGACCAGCAGGACTTCCTTCTTTACGGGAAGCACGCGGAAGGAGCGCTATCGTGAGCGGGGATAAGGGCCTAACGGAGTCATAGGAACCGGCCCCGCTACAGTGTGGTTTTTTGTTTTGTTTTGTTTTTTTATAAAGAAACGTACATAGGAATTGCTGGCAAACAATGACCATTTTGTCCATCTGTTCTGCTCAAGCACACTTCCTTTTTCATTTCCGCTCTTCTGAATGCCCTTCCTTATTTGTTATTTTATTTTTTATTCTGTCTTTTAGTTACATTTTACATTCATACCACCAAAACAGGGATAAGAGGAAAATAAAAAAATAATCCAGGAAAATCCCCCCAAAAGGTAAATGTCATCATTTGTCTATAAATAAAGGAAATTTAAGGATTCAAGATTTACATAAAATTCTAAGGAAAAACTTAAACATATATAATCAACACGCTATGTAGCCAAAAGTCTTGTAGCCGGCCTAAACAACATTATACAATGAGACTAGACTTGGACATTACGGGCCAAATTCTGTAAAGGATGTTTAAAAGTTTGGTGTTGTTTAGGCATCCAGGAGCACAATGCTGAGCGCGATTCTATAATGCATAGATGCACTATAGAGAAACCAACAATTTGTGTGCTACATCTTGGGAACCTCTGCTCTGGAGGACACTGTTTCATATGCACAGGAAACTGGACATCCTGGGTCATCAAAGCCCACAGAGTACTACATGAAATAACATGAGCAGCCACAACAGGTCACATCACTTTGGAAGGATGCCTCAAGGAGCAGAAGTGAGGGGGCTGGATCATCAGGGATGCAAGTAGGCTTGGAGGGGGGGTTGGAGGGCTTGGGGGTGGACTAAGGGGCATTCCAAGGACTGCTTGATTCATGTAGACTGGAAGTGAGGGGTCTTTGTCAGGGAGGGTGGGAAAGGGTTTCTGGGCTCAAGTTTTTAAAAAACATTTTGCAAGTGCTGGTCCAATATTCAGCCGGGGCCCGCATAATTCTTATGTGGGTCCCAGTTGAATATCGGCATAAGCTCCAGCTCCCAGCATGCCAATATTTAGCTTCCAATATTCAGTGTTGTTTCCAAGACATGGCCTCGCACTGAATATTAGGGACTAGCTCCCAATGGTTAGCATTCATAAGAAACGCTTACCACTGCCGGCTGAATATTGGGGGTAGGTGCCTAAGTTCCATTATAGAATAATAGTATAATTGATATTGGCACACCTAATAGAGCTGGTATAAGTGTGGGTGCCTAATTCATACACAGATGCACATAACAGTATTCTGTAAGTTACACACCTGAGTGAAAGCTCCACCTATGTCCTACCTATGTTCCTTTCAGTGGCATAATGAGGGTAAATGGCGCCCCTCCCCACTCCTTCCCGACCCCCCTCACCACCATGCATGCACGTGTCCCTTCCCTTCACCCACACCTCTTTAATTTTCCTGGCGCGAGCAGCATCATGAACTCGCCTACCGCGTCAGTGTCGGCTCTCCCTCTGATGTCACATCCTAGGCGCAGGACCCATAAGTGGTGTCAGAGAGAGAGCCAACACTGACGTGGGCGGTACATTTGTGATGCCGCTTGCGCTGGGAAAATTAAAGCGGTAGGGGAGGAAGAGAAGGGGCACCCATGCGTGGTAGGGGAGAGTGTGGAAGGAGCATGGGGCGGAGATGAGGACAGGTGCCAGCACCCCCACCAAGACGGAACCCCACTATACACTTCTGCTCAGAGAAAGCTTCACTATATACCCCAATATCGACCCTTCTCCATTGAGAATATTGACCATTTAAACCCAATCTCTGTTTTCTGTCTTTGAACCATTCCTAATTCACAATAGAGCATTTGCTCCTATCCTATGACTTTTTTTTATATATATATTTTTTGAAAATGGCAAATGGTCCAGACATGGAATCAAAGGCAGCAAAAGAACAATACAGGAAGAACAAGACCTACTGGGTTTCTGAGGACTCCCCCTACCATCACCACCGCTTAATGGCAGGCCAAGCTGAGAGAGATGGCTCAATTTGAGATTCAATCCTATGATAATTTCCACAGACTGGACATGAGGCACTATGCAACTTTATGGGGGGCTGCTGGATCTCCTTACCACCTGATTGCTCTTTGACCGTGGCACTACCTTAACTTTCCTTGAGTGCCCACTCGAGGCACTACTGCATCCTTACCTGTACTCCAAAGGAGGGGGAGGGAACCCATTGGGAAGGTTTGTTTGAGTAGAAGTTCTTTGCTGGCAGATCCTTTTCTAAAACACTGCCAAAATTGCACATATCTTGACTTGGATGTCTCAGCTCCATTTTCTTTGTTCTCTCTAAAATGGGGCTGCACAAGGCTCCATCAGAAAAGTTCTCAATTTTATCAACCGTATTTGAAAATGCTGAGGTTCCCTTTATGTTGCATGACATACAAAATGTATGGTTCCCAACAAAAACTGTAGCATTAAAAAATAAAATAAATCAATTTCCCCTAAGCATCTAATTATGCCTACCGTTAAATAGCAGAAAAATGGTTGAATTGGATCAGTTATGACACTAGCATTCAGTAGTACCTCTCCATGTCATCAAATTGCATAGAAAAGCAGCAAGATAAAAACGTAATTCAGTCTGACATAATTCAGCTACTCAAGCATCCCATTAATGTGAATTTCATTTGTATTCTTATTTATCTAGGTTGCTAAAGGAATAAGCTCACAGAATATATCCTAGAGAAAGGTATTGGTATTTAAACTAACAGTCTCTCAAGAGCTGCCAGCACGGCTTTCAGATTTGAGCCCAGTATCACATCCTAAAACAGAAGTTTTCAATTTGAATGGTCTAATAAGACAAATACAATAAAATACCATTCAGGATCTTTCACAAAATTCTTTTTACTTTATGAATCATGAAAATGCTTGATCAAGAAGTAAAAGAAAATCAATGGTGTTTATGTACAAAGTAGAAACTATTAAATGGAAATAAAACCAACTGCAGAAGTGTCTTATCGAATAGCCTAAAGGAGCAAAATCTAATGATTTCACTGCAGACTTTCAGTATTTGAGTCTGGCAGCAAGATAAACATTCAAAAAGTCCAAAGGGTCTCAAAAAAGAGGAACACAGCACTTCTAGTAAAGATGAGAGATATAAGGAAAGAAATCAAGAAGTCAAAAAGCATGAAAGGAAGAAAAAAAAAATATTTAAAAATAGAGCAAGGTAGTGTTACATAGACTTCATGCAAATGCAAAGGAGAGAAAGGTGGGTAGTGGATTAGTCCTGGGACCAGTTCCGTTTAATATTTTTTCTGAGCAATAAAATGTAATGATTATAAGGAAAGGTTTCTCTTTTTGCAGACGCCATAACAATTTGCAAGAATGGACACAACTAAGGAGGACACCTCTTTTATAAAAACATAAGAATTGCCACTGCTGAGTCAGACCAGTGGTCCATCATGCCCAGCAGTCCGCTCACGCGGCGGCCCTCTGGTCTAAGACCAGCACCCTAACTAAGACTAGCCCTACCAGCGCACGTTCTTGTTCAGCAGAAACTTGTCTAACTTTGTCTTGAATCCTTGGAGGGTGTTTTCCCCTATAACAGCCTCTGGAAGAGCGTTCCAGCTTTCTACTACTCTCTGGGTGAAGAAGAACTTCCTTACATTTGTACAGAATCTATCCCTTTTCAACTTTAGAGAGTGCCCTCTTGTTCTCCCTACCTTGAAAAAGGTGAACAACCTGTCCTTATCTACTAAGTCTATCCCCTTCAGTACCTTGAATGTTTTGATCATGTCCCCTCTCAATATTTTCTGTTCGAGGGAGAAGAGGCCCAGTTTCTGTAATCTTTCACTGTACGGCAGCTCCTCCAGTCCCTTAACCATCTTAGTCGCTCTTCTCTGGACCCTTTCGAGTAGTACCGTGTCCTTCTTCATGTACGGCGACCAGTGCTGGACGCAGTACTCCAGGTGAGGGCGTACCATGGCCCGGTACAACGGCATGATAACCTTCTCTGATCTGTTTGTGATCCCCTTCTTTATCATTCCTAGCATTCTGTTTGCCCTTTTTGCTGCCACCGCACATTGTGTGGACGGCTTCATCGACTTGTCGATCAGAACTCCCAAGTCACTTTCCTGGGAGGTCTCTCCAAGTACCGCCCCGGACATCATGTATTCGTGCATGAGATTTTTGTTACCGACATGCATCACTTTACACTTATCCACGTTGAACCTCATCTGCCATGTTGATGCCCATTTTTCGAGCTTGATTATGTCACGTTGCAGATCTTCGCAATCCCCCTGCGTCTTTACTACTCTGAATAACTTCGTATCATCCGCAAATTTAATCACCTCGCTCATCGTACCTATGTCCAGATCATTTATAAAGAAGTTAATGAGCACGGGTCCAAGCACCGAGCCCTGCAGCACCCCACTGGTGACGCTCTTCCAGTCCGAGTATTGTCCATTTACCCCCACTCTCTGTTTCCTATGCTCCAGCCAGTTTTTAATCCACGTGAATATTTCACCCTCAAATCCATGGCTTGCAATTTTCCGAAGTAGTCGTTCATGTGGAACCTTGTCGAACGCCTTCTGCAAATCCAGATATACAATGTCGACCGGATTGTCCTTGTCTATTTGTCTGTTTACTCCCTCAAAGAAGTGCAGCAAGTTCGTCAAACACGATCTGCCTTTGCTAAAACCGTGCTGACTGGTCCTCATCAGCCCGTATCCATCAAGGTGATCAATGATGCTGTCCTTTATCAGTGACTCTACCATCTTTACCGGTACCGAGGTCTGTAGTTCCCCTGATCTCCCCTCGAACCTTTCTTGAAGATCGGTGTAACATTCGCCACCTTCCAGTCTTCCGGAATCTTTCCCGATTTGATCGACAGATTGGCTATTAATTGAAGCAGTTCAGCTATGGTCCCTTTCAGTTCCTTGATGACCCTCGGATGGATGCCATCCGGTCCCGGGGATTTATCGCTCTTAAGCCTATCAATCTGCCTACATACCTCCTCTAGACTGACCGTCAATCCTGTCAGCTTTCCGTCTTCGTTTCCAGCATATAGCCTGATGGGTTCCGGTATGCTGTGTACATCTTCTTCGGTAAATACAGATGCAAAAAATGTGTTCAGTTTGTCAGCAATTGCTTTGTCCTCCTTTAGTGCTCCCTTTATTCCATGGTCATCCAACGGTCCCAACACTTCCTTTGCAGGTCGTTTCCCCTTAATATATCGAAAGAACGGCTTGAAGTTCTTCGCCTCCTTGGCTATTTTTTCCTCGTAGTCTCTTTTGGCCCCTTTTACTGCCTTATGGCACCTGCGTTGATGTTGTTTGTGCTTGTTCCAGTTTTCGTCTGTTTTTGACCATTTCCATTCCTTAAATGAAGTTTTCTTGTCTTTGATCACTTCCTTCACCTCTACAGTGAGCCATAGGGATTGAATGGGCCTCAAAGTATTTACCGTGCCAGCCTGTGCTATTCAGCTTGACAACAAAACATATAACAAAAAATTATTTCTGAACTGCAATACCTTACAGTTCGATGCAATATACAATAAGAAATAACTGAACAATGTCAGTGAATTAAAATTCGACTACATATAAAATACTTTAAAAAATATCCCAAAATCTTAAACATATTTATCTGAAACCCATATAAGTAGGAGACATTTTAACAATTGGACCAACCTCAAAATCCCAATGAGCTGCTTGCTAAGACAATTGTCGATTTTATAAATCTTAATTGGGAGCAACCTTTAACAGCAGAAAATTTGAAAAAAGATTTATTACGCAAAGAACAATTCCGGGGAGCCATTAAAAATTGGTTCAACAAATAATTAGGTGTTAGTAGTACTTTAAATATAATACATCCAAACTTAAAAAAGACTCTAGCTTCTATTGGAAGCTAGTGCAATTGTTGGTAATAAAGAGAAACATGATCAAATTTCTTCAAACTGAAAATCAATCTAACTGCTGTGTTCTGAACAATATGAGGTTCATAATCGAAATGGAAATACGTCTAAAAACCTGCCTAAATCAGAACTTGGATGACCTAAAAGACAGGTCATCCAAGTGCTGATAATCAAAACGGGTTTTAGATGTATCTAAAAGCAGCTTAGGCCTTTTGACTGCCACTGTGCACCCAGATTGAAAAGAGATGTTTTTTGAGGAGTGGTTACGGCGAGAGGTGGGCGGGATGTGGGCCGACCTAGACTTACCCCCTCTTCTATTAAACTGCGCTAGCAGTTTTTAATGCAGAGAGCCGCACTGAATGGTCTGCGCTGCTCCCGACGCTCATAGGCACTCTATGAGCATTGGGAGCAGCACTGGCCATTCAGCGCAGCTCCCCGAGCTAGAAAACTGCTAATGCAGTTTAATAGAAGAGGCCCTTAGTTGTCCTGCAGTGATAATTGCAAGTTTAACAAAGTTGCCTGGATGGAACTTATAGATTTTGACTTAGGCAAAGTTAAAACAAGTATAAGTTCCAGATCGCCATGATCAGTTCAGCGGCCCATGCAACCCATCCCCCCGCCCCCGCAATGATCGTGGCAGGAGGGATGCTAGTCCATCCTGCCCGCACCTGCTGCAACCCCCCAAAAGTTCTCTGGCAGGAGAAATGCCCAATCTTTCCTGCTGGACACCCCGCCCACAAACCCCCAAATTTCACCAGCGGGAGAGATGCCCAATCTCTCCTGCCGACACCCCTCCCCCCCCCCCCCCGAAAGTTCACTGGCAGGAGAGATGTCCAGTCCCTACTGCTGGAGACCCCCATCCCCCAAAGGTAACCCACCCGGATCCCCCAAGCCCACCCTCACCGGACCCCCCCCCAACCTTTTATAGATGGCCAGCAGGATGGGTCCTTTGTGTGCCCGGTCGGCAGGCCCGCTTTCACTGGAATGGTGGTCCTGCCCCTTCCCAGTGAATCTTGGATGCACTGGGGAGGGGCCTAAGGCCCTGATTGGCCCAAGCGCTTAAGGCCCCTCGGCCAACCAGAATCTTATGCCCGTCTCCCAGTGCATTCTGGGATGCACTGGGAGTGGCCTAAGATTCCGATTGACCAGATCCCCTAGGCCCCTTCTATGTTTTTAGTATCAGCAGTTGTGACACATGGTAGGGACTTTTGCACTAGCTATCACAACCATCATACAGCAATGTCATGCCTAGATCCCACCCACTTTCAAATGATTCAGCTAATGTGGGATTTTTACCACACAGGCTACCTTTTTAATGCATTATACAGAAGAATGAGTAGGCGCTGCTGTCTACCACACTGTAGTCCCTGTGCTGGTTGCTTAACACAGTCTAGTAAAAGGGTCCCTAAATATATAGGAACTATTTTAAAAAATGTTCCTTTATTGTATCTGCTTGATAGAAATTTTAACTGTTCTCCAGAAGCCAAAAAGAAATCAGATGAATCTCTCTCATACTGAAGAATGACTATTGCTAGAACAGAGTGAGAAATGTTAATGTTTTCTTCTGCTATTCACCAGATTATCATAATTCACATTATTATTTTCCATTGGTGAGTATTTCAAAGTTTTGACCTATTTTACAGTAGATAAGCTATATATGCTGATGAGAAACTTGTTTACACACTGCAGCAGAGATGCAATAATTTTAAAAAAAACTGCTGATTATCATACGGACTGTGGAGCAATATTACCACTTCAAAACAAGGAAATCTATTTTACGACTGTGCAGTGAATAGACATAATGTAATACACATACTCTAACTCTGGACAAACAGATCCCTTAGGCTTCTTAAGTTATTTTCTTTACATCAATGGCATAGGGATGTTCAAACTGTGGTGGCGATCACTTCCATTTGTTGATTTATGAATCTGATTTCTCACACATTCTACTTCTCCTTCCTTATACACATACTCTGAATGTTTTCTAAGGACTGGCTGAATTAGATAATTCAGCAGGAAACAGACTTGATCTATCTTCTGAGCTCTTAGGCACCTGCTTTCCTTGATAAGAACTGGCTATGTATATTCTGATGCCTAAATTTCTAAGTTTTGCATGTCTCAAATCACATCAACCATTTTACATATTAAACAAAATTGCACTTCCAATTGATAAAATCTGTATAGCTTTTTGGATCCTTTCTGAAGGGAGTGTGGGCTTGTGAACCCGTGCCATTGCTATTCTGTAATGAAGTTGAAAACCTGCTACAGCTTCAGCTCCTGATGACGCTGTAATAGCGAAACATGGTGCTACGTCGGGCTGGCTGGATACAGTCTGAATTGGAATAAGAAGGCATTTCATCATCTTTGTCTAAGAACCAGCAAACGCTTGTTAGAACATTGGAGAAATGCAATAAAACACCTAGACTATGAGGTGGAACAGGTTGGCTTTATTCAGAAAAGATATTGGAATGAACTGAGTACAAGCTCCAGGTTTTCTTCCACCTGGCTGCTGCCCAGGTGGACAAAACAGATTTTATCAATTGGAAGTGCACGATGGATTCATTCATTTTGTTTAATATGTAAAATGGTGCTGTGATTTGAGTTATTTAATAAATATACGGCCTCTTTTACAAAGCCGCACTAGCGGCTGCTCTGTTCTAATGGCCCCAAAACCCATGGCGATTTAAAGGGCTTCGGGGCTGTTGCCGTACGGCTTTGTAAAAGAGGCCGATAGTGTATTTAAGTAGAAAGCCTGTCTAGTTATATTATATGTATCAAATACTTTTTGGATAGGTAGTTTGTTTAATTGTACCCTGATTTGTAGTGTAAGTTTTGCATGTGAGAGGTCCAGCCCAATGGTGTAGTAAGGAGGGGGGGACAGACCACCCCAGGCACCATCTTGGTGGGGGCACAAGCACCTCTCCGCTCCTCCGTACCGCTTTAACTCTTCATGCATGTAACATCTCCAACCTGCTGCTCGTGCCGGTCTTGGCTTTCCCTCCTGAACAGTGGTGTAATAAAGGGGAGGTGAGGTGGGGGGGTCTTGGTGAGGGCGCCAGCACCCCTCTTCCTCTCCACCCCCCCCACTCTTTCCCACTCCCCCCCCCCACTACACACGTGCCTTCACTCTTTGCCGGCACAAGCAGCAATGCCAACCTGCTGTTTGTGCCAGCGTCAGCTCTCCGACATCACTTCCGGGTCCCGTGTCTAGGAGTGACGTCAGAGAGAGAGCCGATGCCAACGCAGGCAATGCATTGGTGATACTTGCGCCGGTGAAGTTAAAAGAGGTATGGAGCAGGGAAGGGGGTGTGCGTCCACATGTGGGGGGGGAGAGAAGAGGGTGGGGAAGGGTCACCCTCGCTACACCACTGCTCCTGAAGTCACTTTCAGTCTATGCCCCTTGCAATGGGGGCCGATATTCAGAGTGATTTAAGCAGGCTGGAGAGGCCACTCACTGCCTATACTCAGTGGCACTAAGCGGGGCAGTGCTGCAGAATATCGGTAGGTCAAGGGTGGGCCACGGGAGGTGCTGGGAAGGAGCCCAATCTTATGTAGGCTGTAGTGATATTCAACCAGAACCCATGTAAGATAAGCAGGTGAATTTAGGACAGTTCAAAAGCTGTTTTAAATGCACCCACTGCTCTTATCCAGGCCCCAGCTGAATATCAAGCTAGGGCTAACATAAGTTGTTGTTTTTTGTTTGTTTGTTTCTGTAAATCTAAATCCCCCCTCCCAGAACCCCTGATCCCCCCGATCCATGTCTCCTTCCGCCTCCCAGCCTTTGGCCAAACCTTCTCCAGCCCACCAGCCCTACCTTTGTCCTTGGTGGTAAGGTGGGGGGGGGGCAGGAATGAATCCCCCCTTGCTTCTGCACAAAATAGCTGCTGCAACCTCTCGTGGCTGCTTGCGGTATTACAGGATGGGGGGATTAGGGGTTCTGGGAGGGATTTAGATTTACAGAAACAAACCAAAAAAATCTTATGTGAGCCCCGGCCCAATATTCAGCCTGGGCCACTTAGCTCTTAAGCTCCAGTTAGCAAGGATGCCCAAAATTATCCAGCTATATTCAGTACTAGTGCCTGAACATGGCCTGGCACTAAGTATCACTGGATAATTAAGCTAGTGGTTAGCATAAAAACATTCTGACCCCATCAACTGAATATCGGGGGTGGGGGTTGTTGGGGGCAGTGAATAAGTTGTGACATGGACACCCAGGCCCATCTCAGGATTTTCCCTGCCAGCAATACTCATCCTAAAAAGCTGTGGAGGGTCAGGTCAGCATATCTTCCTTCCAAACTAGATATAAATAAACCTGTTTGCCTTTGGTGTGTGAAAGTCTCAGTCACTGTTCCCTCTAAGCTGAGTGGGAGTCCTCCATCTGCAGTCTTACCAGTGCTTCCCTGACCTACATTTCAAATAGTGAGGGTCAGGCAAGCTCTGCAGGACTCCAGGTAGGGCTACCAGATTTCTGCGTTGAAAAAAGAGGACATGTGGCCCCGCCCCGGTCCACCCACAGCCCTACTCTGTTCTCTCAACTCCAGCCCCACACAAACCTTGTTTCTTTGGAGCTGCGTCTGGAGGGCATACGGTTATGCGTGTAGGTGACGCAATGATGTCACGTGCATCCACAAATGTGTGTGATGCCATCACGTTGCAACCGCAGACGCACAGATGCCCTCCAGAAGCCCCAAGTTCCCATCAGTTTTCAAAACTCAAACTGCCAGGTACTAAAAACCCGTCCAGATGCCTAGATAGTCCTCTAAAAATAGGATATGTCTGGGAAAATCCGGGCATCCGGTAACCCTAACTCCAAGGAACCTGCCTAATCGTAGAAATTGAAAACACAGCGTCACTAAGCTCCTTATACACAGAGATGCAAGCTTGGAAGAGGAAATGGCGTGGTTCCCTTTCCCACAGCAAGGTCCTGAGCAGGAAAGAGACTCTTGAGCAACTGGACATGTCCTAAGCAAGGCATTTTCTCTAATGATTGTATGGGAAATGGCTGCTAATTTTCCTGTCCCTGGCTGGGGCAGTTCTTTGGTTGTCAGATATTGCGTCTGTGAACTGTAGGAGGGAGAGGCAGGGTATAGCTCCAGTTATACTGTTTGAACAGGAATTTTCTAGTGATCTGGAGTTGCACAGGGAAATGTGAGCTTACTGGAAAAAACAAAATCTGTATTTTGAAGACGTGGAGGGGCATAATCATAAGATATGTCCAAGTCTGATTTGCCAATATATAACTTTCACAAGTGATAAAGAACCAGTGTTATAGTGAGCTTAACTATGCATACGACAATGCTCAGGTATCCAGGGATTTTCAGACAGCCACCCAAGTAGCATAACTCATGGTGGTAAAATCCTCATTAATCCCAACCTAGCATTTATGACGTTTTAACAAATTTTTTTTCTTTTTACTTATTTCATCTATGTAATGTACTTTATGTATATATATGAAGCCAACTTAGCTTTTTTATATATATGATTTCTGTCCCCTTAGCCGACGCGTTTCGCTATCACTTCATCAGGACGGGGAAATCTTGATGCAAGTGCCACCTATATGGCAGTACAATATGGCTTTAGGGGGTTTTGGTGGTGCACATGTTCAACTCACATTTAGTGGTTACAGTGGCTTATGGGCCCGGGTTCTCCTATCTGCGGTTCACTAGCCCCCCCCCCTCCCCCTCGGCTATTTCTGGAGACAATTATGTACATTTTTATTCCGATCTTTGTGTGTGGGTCAGGGGTCAGTGAACACTGGGGGGGGGGGGGTGGAGATCTTTACTTTGTCTCTTCTGTGGTTATCTGGTCACTTTAGATACCTTTTTTGGCACTTAAACCTGTTTTTACATTGCTTATCTCACAACATATAAGTTCCGCCCAGGAAGTCTAGTAAAACATTCGATTATCCCTGCAGGACGACTAAGTCGAGGTCAGCCCACATCTCTCCCACATCCCACCCCAACCACTCCTCCAAATATGCCCCTTTCAGTTCTGGGCGCACAGCAGCATTCAGAGGCCTAAAAAGTCCCACTGCCACATGTGCATGCCACTTCCCTTTCCTCATACCTCTGTAAAGTTCCTGGCACGAGCAGCAACTCCCAATCTGCAGTTGCATCTGTATGGGCTCTTCTTCTGATGTCCACTTCCTGGATCCGTGCCTAGGAAGTGACATCAGAGGGAGAGCTCACAGAGGCTTCCTCTCCTCCGGACCTCATTCTCTTCCCCAATCAACATCTCTCTCTCTCCCTCCAATGAATCCAACTTTTCTTCCTCTCTCCTCCACCCCTATTGGCAACAAATCTCCCTCTCTCTCTCTCTCTCACTGTCCATCTGTCTTGAAAGATCCAGGCATCTCTCCCACGCTCTCTACTGTCACATCCTAAATTTCTCCCTCTCTCATCCCCCGGTTCATGTGCAGCATTTATCACCACTGCCCACCAACCCCATGCCCATTTCTCCTTCTATCACCCCTCTGCAGCACCATGCCACATATCTCCCTCAATCACTATGTCCAACATCCCTCCCCCTGTCATCCCCTTCAATCTGTCCCTCTGTTCACTCTCCAGTACCATATCCAACATTTCTCCTCTCATCCTTCTCTTCCTATGCATCTCTACCTGTCTCTTCTTTCTTTCTATGCCCAATTTTCCTCTTTCTTCCTTTCCCTCTCACTTCCACACTGATGCCCCACAATTTTCCCTTTCTATTCCCTCCCTCCTGTCCCAAGTTAGTACCCCCTTCCTCCCTCCCTTCTGTGTTCCATGTTCATGACCCCTTCTGTGTTGAGTTTGTGCCCCCTCCCTGTCTTCCAACCATTGTCCAAGAATCATACTCCTCCAATGTCCCAATGTGCTCCTTCTCCTTCCCCCCTCACTCCTTTCTCCTCTTACTTGTTCGAACTATACTGCTCCTTCTACTTTCAGCGGCTTGTTCGGGGGACGCGCAGCAGTCAGCAATTTACATGCTGTATGAGGCTGACCCACAAGCCTTACTTCCGATGTCAGCCCTGACATCGGAGAGAAGATTTCCGGGTCAGCTACGTGCAGCGTGTAAATCGCTGCCTTTTGCGCATCCCCCAAATAAGCTGCTGAAAGCAGAATGAGTGAGGAGGTAACTGGGAAATCCCCTCCCCCGCGCTGACTCGAAAGGCTTTCCTCTGACGTCCACTCTGATGGGTCGGCTTCAGGAGTTAGGAGAAGGGAATCCTGGCAGCAGGTGAGGCAAGATACAAGGAGGGATTGGCTTCAATGGTTGGGTGGGCAGGGAGGGAAGAAGGGCGGACAGGAATTTCCGATTGTGGCTTCAGCGGGTGAGGCGGGCTGCAAGGAGGGATCTCCGGTGGTGGTTGCGGCTTCAATGGGCAGGCAGGGAATATCCTCTATGGCAGCCAGCCTGCACCCCCCCCAACAAGCAGCCCATGTACCCCTAAGAGTACGTATACCCTGTGTTGAGAAACAATGGTGTAAACCTCCTCTCTGCCCAAACATCTACAGTATAATCTATATGGGAGAGAATATTGGAATTTTCTTTTCATGATAATGCCTAGCTAGCCATTAAGGAGCCATGCTACCAAACTACAGTAAGTTTTATTTATTTATGTATTTATTTATTTATTGATCCAAGTTTATATATACTACCTAGATCAGGGGTGTCCAATGTCGGTCCTCGAGGGCCGCAATCCAGTCGGGTTTTCAGGATTTCCCCAATGAATATGTATGAGATCTATTAGCATACAATGAAAGCAGTGCATGCAAATAGATCTCATGCATATTCATTGGGGAAATCCTGAAAACCCGACTGGATTGCGGCCTCGAGGACCGACATTGGACACCCCTGACCTAGATGATAATGAAATAAATGAAGGGATTGCCCAATTAAATCATCATTCAAAGCCTTTCATTTCCTACTTTCCTTAAAAAAAATTTTTTTTACTTTTCCTGGTTACAAAAGATTTTTTATAATTCCTGACCCCTCTAGACCTAACCCCTTATTACTATCAATAAAAACTTAAATGAAAACCCATGCACCTATCCCAGTATATCCACTGTTCTGACATAATGGATTAAAAGAAAAAAAAAACAAAAAACAACCTAATCCGAAACAGCACAAAACAAGTCTTCAATCTTTTTTGAAAGATTTGATAGGTAGTGTATGACTTGCAGACTGATGGGTAATTTATTCCATAAAGTAGTAAATAGAAAAGAGCAAGAACGGAAGACTTGATTCCTTCACTGAGCACCTTAAACAATAGAAAAGACAGCTTATAAGCAATAGAAGATATGTAGCCACTTTGTCGTGGCAGACCTAAAGGCAATGGAACAACTGAGCAGTGGCGGAACAAGGATAGGAGGCACCTGAGGTGGTGGTGCCCCCCCATGCTCCCGTGCCAACCTCCCTCCTCCCCCCCCCCCGCACCCTCCTTTCCCCCTCAGCACCACACTCATGATCTCCCTTCCCACCCTATACCTCTTAAAATCTTCACCAGCGCAAGCAGCTTCTCCAGCCTTCTGCTCATGCTAGCTTTCCCTCTAATGTCATTTCGTGGCCCTGCGACCCAGAAGTGATTTCAGAGGGAGCCAGGCTGACACAAGCAGCAGACTAGAGTAGTTGCTTGCTCTGGCAAAGATTTTAAAGAGGTATGGGGCAGGGAAGGGAGGGCGCGAGCATTGCGTGTGGGGGATCAGAGAGGTGCCGGCACCCCCACCAAGATGGCGCCTGGGGTGGTCCACACCCACCCCTCCTTACTATGCCACTGCAACTGAGTCACCTAATTGTCCATAAAATACTTTAAAAACTAGACAGGCACATTTGAACTTGACTCGACTGATTGAAAGCCAATGTGGTGATCACAAGAGAGGCATGACATGGTACTGAGATTAACGTAGCAGTTGTATTCTGGGATACCTGCAACCGGTGTAGTTGGCTTCTGGCCAGTTCAAAACAGGAAGGGCTGTTAGCTGCATTATCAACCTAAATAGGTTCACAGTTCAATAGGGCTTGAAATGATTAAGAGTTTTTAATTATTTATTTATAGCTTTATAATTTTACATACCACCAAAAAAAGTGATAACAGGAAATAGGAAAAAGTAATAAAGTCAGAAATAAGTCTATACAATCAATCAACAATATTCATCCACAATTAATATGAACTTAACCCCACCCCCTTATAAAACCATTGCGCGTTTTTTTGCGCCCGCTGTGGCTGTAACAACTCTGACGCTCACAGGAATTCTATGAAAGTCAGAGCTGTTACCGCATCAGCCGGTGCTAAAAACTGCGCTATGGTTTTGTAAAAGTGTCTGTGTGTGTGTGTGTGGGGGGGGGTGTAAGGATCCAAGAAAAGGAAATTATATCAAGGAAAATGATGAAGTGTTTTTAATTTGTAATGTTGAAACCTGAATGTGCAAGACACTGTCACATCTAGAAAGGCAAAGCTGTTCCCACCTCCATCCCAAATACCTTTATCTCCAAGGTCTCCTTTACAGGCACCCCAGTAAAGAAAAAGCAACAAAAGAAATAAGGAGGGGGTCCACCCACCACTAAAATGTCAATCTTTTATTTATTTAGGGCCAGACCATTCATAGCTTACCAGTATTTAATGGCCTGTAAAATTGGATTCAGCTGCTCAGTAATCGCTTCAACTCTTTCTTCCCAAGGGAAAAATAACTGTATATCATCTGCATAAATAAAGCCCACCACACCCAATTATTTAATCAGGAAACATAAAAGGCGTAAAAATGTATTAAATAACAGCAGAGACAAGCATGAGCCCAGGGGAATCTCTGATGACAGTGAGATGAAAGCACTAAAGGAATCATGTCCTACTACTTTCACTTGTCTGTCATGTGAAAAAAAAACAGATCAACTTCAAGGCTAAACTAGTTACACCAATTTCCTTGCAACACAACAACAAAAAAAGAGGTCCATTAAGTCAAAAGTAGAAGCTAGATCTAGTAAAATTATCACCCCTCATCAGTGGCATAGTAAGAGGGGACAGGGGCGGACTGTCCCAGGTACCGTCTTCATGAGGGGGTAACGGTGTCTCTCTGCCCCACCCCACCCCACGTACCTCTTTGTTCATCGCTGCGGGAAGCATCTTCCATCTGTTGCTCGCACTGGCAAAAGCTCCTTTCTGATGTTACTTCCTGGTTGCGGGACCAGGATGTGACATCAGAAAGGAGCCGAAGCCAGTGCAAGCAGCAGGTGGAAGATGCTGCTCACACTTGTGAACATTTCAAGAGGTACATGTGGAGTCAGAGGGGTGCCCAAGTGGTGGGGAAGAATTGGGAAAAAAGAAGTAGTCCCAGGGCAGAACCCTGAGGTACACCGACTGACAGCAGGATGGCGGTGGAGGAGGATCCACCACAGCAGACGTTAAAGGTGTGATGAGAAAGAGGAACAAAACCATACAATAATAGAGCCATAAAATCCAATCAAATACAGTGTATCAATGAGTATGTGGTGATTTACTGTGTCAAAAGCTACGGACAGATCAAGAAGGATGAGGATGGAGTAGAAGCCTATGGATTTGGCCAGGAGCAGGTCACTGGAGACTTTTGTAAGGGCAGTTTCTGTAGAATGAAGAGGGTGAAAGCCCGACTGAAGCGGGTCAAGGATAGCTTGAGATGAAAGAAAGTCAAGACAACAGCAGTAAACAGCACGTTCAAGTAGCTTGGATAAGAAGGGGAGGAGGGAGACAATAGTTGGAAGGGCAAATAGGCTCCAGCAAGGGTTTTTTGAGGAGTGGTGTAATAACAGCATGTTTGAAGACATCGGGCACAGTTGTAGTGAAGAGTGATAGGTTGAGGATATAACAGATAGAGGGGATGACAATAGGAGAGATAGGTAGAAGGATGGGGATGGGATCAGAGGAATAGGTGGTAATTATAGAAGAAAGAAAATGTGCAGTTTTTTTCTCAGTAATTTCAGGAAAGGAAGATAAGGTAGGAAGGGACGGGGGGGAGTGGTAGGGTGGGCTGGAGGAGGTGGCTTGGTTGAGAACTCAAGGTTAATTTTGTGAACTTTGTTGTAGAAGTACTCAACTTTATTCTAGGCCTTAGACTCTAGGGGGAGAATGATGGAGGGGTTGGAGGTGGGGGATCTTGAGTAAGTAGCTCATTGTGGCAAAGAGATGATGAGGGTTGGAGCTTAATCAGTCATACAGGCGTAGTAATCTTGTCTGGCAAGTGAGAGAGTAGATTGGAAGGAGGTCAGGAGGAATTTGAAATGAATGAAGTCAGTATGAGTACGAGATTTGAGGCAGAGCTGGCACAGGAGTGTAAGCAGCAGATTTTAGAGTTTAGTCAGAGCATGGGGTAGGAGGAGAGAAGATATATAGAACAGAGGAGAGAGTGGCGTTATAGAAGAAGACAGCCTCATTTACAGATTTGTATAGCATAGTGGTAGAGAGGAGGTGCAAAACAGTGGTAGAGAGAGTGCCGGAGTTGATGGCCTGAAGATTTCTAAATTTACAGGAGGGGGAGGGTGATGGATTGTGAAAGTTATCAGATGATGTTCAGAGAGAAGAACTGCCGTGGGGAAATTTGTGACAGAGCAGTTGGAAAAGACAAGATCAAGGCAGTGGCCATTTTGGTGGGTTGGGGTGGTAGAACACAACTGAAGATCAAATGAGGATGTTAGGGCTAGAAGCCTAGAAGTATTAGCATAAGTTGGTTAAGTGTTAAATATCGGCATTTAACCAGATAAGTGTTGACTCAGCTCCAGTAGTCAGTTTCAGCTTAGATGCCAACAAGGCATTTTCAGAGGCACTATCTAGTTAAGTACAGCTGAATATGCCCTGTTACCCCGGACAAGCAATTTAAATAGCCAGGAGCCATTTATGGCCCTTTAAATAATTTGAATATCTACAGTACATAGGGAGGAATTCTATAAATGGTGCCTAGGTTTGGCACCAGTTGGTACCTACATTAGCAGCACCTACTAGCACCTAGTTGAATTCCACGTGCAACAACTTTTTAAAATTAGGTTATTTGATGTTTTCACTGAAAAGACATTAAAACCTAATTTTAAAAAAAAAGTTGTAAAACGCACTCACATGTATAAAGTGCACGGTTATGCACAGTTTGAGTGCTGATATCGACCTATCTACTCTTAAATCAAGGTGCTTAATGATACCTACCTGAAAAGTAGTCATGGTTAGTGATGGAGAATAGGTAAGGTATGACATGTGCCAGTAGGCACCGGTAAATTAGACTAGGAAAACCCTGACCTAATATACCAGCATAATGGTGCCTACCAGTACCTAAGTTGTTAGGCACAATTCTATAATTGATGCCTAGCGGTTGATTGACAACCATGCCGAGTGGTGCCTAGGATTTAGGCACTGTTTATAGAATCAGCCTCATAGTGTCTATGTATTAAAGGGTTTTTTTCTATTTTGTGTCTATGAGAGCATTCCATAGCATATAGGACTCTATTAAATGAAGACCACTGATCCTCTTTGAATTTCCTTTTCATTTAAAGTATGTCCCTCAGTTATGACCAGACATTAAAATATATGATTTCTCAGTTCAGTTCTCACATTTTCAGTTGAAAACCTTCAACAATCTTGCATGATTCTTGGATAATGAACTAATATCTGGATGACTAGAGGTTTGCATTGAATTCTATACTGTACTTTGACTGCAGGTATATTTTCTGCGCCAAACTACAGATTGTCACAATCTCTGCCATTATTCTACCTTTGCCAAATACAGGCAAAAGTACCGTATTTTCACACATATAACGCGTGCGTTATACACGATTTTTACAAACTGTGCATAACCGTGCACTTTATACATGTGAGTGCGTTTTACAACTTTTTTTTTTCAATCCGATCCGGCATCCCCCCTGCGAACCGACATCCTCCCCCCCGCTCGCGTCACCTTCCCTCCCCCGCGATCCTACATCCCCCCCAGCACCGCAAAACATCTCTTACCCGATTGGGCACTGGCACCGGCACCAATGCACAGGATGTGCCAGTGCCAGTGCCCGAAGATCCTCCCTCGTTGGGTTGGGCTGGGCGGTGCGGTGCGAGAAAGATCCTCCTTCTTCCTGCACCGGGCTGGACTAGGCTTTGAGCATTTGCGCTTGCTCAAAGCATTCTGGTCTCGCTCTCTCCGAGATAATCTCGGAGAGAGCGAGACCAGAAGGCTTTGAGCATGCGCAAATGCTCAAAGCCTAGTCCAGCCCGGCGGCGCAGGAAGAAGAAGGATCTCTCTCGCACCACACCGCCCAGCCCAACCCAACGAGGGAGGATCTTCAGGCACTGGCACTGGCACATCCTGTGCATTGGTGCCGGTGCCGGTGCCCAATCGGGTAAGAGATGTTTTGCGGTGCTGGGGGGGATGTAGGATCGCGGGGGAGGGGGGGTGACGCGAGCGGGGGGGAGGATGCCGGTTCGGAGTAGGCGGGAGGAGGTTTTAGCATGCGCGGTATACGCGTGTGCACGCTATATTAAATTTTTTTACATAAATTTGTGTTCCCCGTGCGCTATACCCGTGTGCGCGTTTTACACAGGTGCGCGGTATATGGGTGAAAATACAGTACATTGTATTTTCATACGAGTCATAGCAGTTTTCAAAAAGGCTTTCTCTGCAAGTAAGGCCTTTGGTAATGGCTTTGAAACTTGCACTCAAAGAGGGCAATTTTATACCAATTTATAAATATAAATAGCAACATCAAATGAACATCTGTTGCATGTAGGTGTTTTCATAAAGTACTGTATATACTCGAATATATTCAGCTCATCATCCAGTGATCACCTGACACCCTCCCAGACTTGCTGCAGGCCTGCCGTTAGGCCGGGACAGGAGGGATCCCTCGCATCTCCCGTCCCAGCTGATACTAACAATTTTTAATCCCCCCTTCCCCCCCTCCTCCCGTGTACCTTTTTCGCATCCCTGGTGGTCCAGCGGTGTATGGGCAGGAACGAGCTTCCCACGCCAAGCCCTTCCTTCCGATCTCATGGCCAGCAGCCAGCAGCGCACCCAGGACGGCACACAGGAGCAAGCTTTTCAAGCTCCCACCCAGCCCTGCGCCTCTCCCTGAATGGCTGCTGCCAGTTCTCATGAGTCCCATTCAGGGAGCGGCGCAGAGCCAGGCAGGAGCTTGAAAATCTTGCTTCTGCCCATACACCGCCGGACAACCAGGGATGCGAAAAAAAGGTATGCAGTGGGGTGGGGAGGGTAAAAAATTGTTAGTATTGGCTGGGATGGGAGACAGGAGAGATCCCTCCTGTCCTGGCCTACCACTAGAGAACTAGAGGAAGGTAGGACAGGGAAGGAAGGTGGGACAGGGTGCAGAACCTGGCAGGGAGGGGGGACAGGGTGCAGAGCCTGGCAGGGAGAGAAGGGGCTGGGTTCAGAGCCTGGTAGGAGAGGGGGCTGAATTCAGAGCCTCGGAGGGAAGGGGGCTTAGTGCAGAGCTTGGCAGGGGAGGGCGTGAGGGAGGGGACACTGGGTGCAGATCCTGGCAAGGCAGGGCACTTGAATATTAAACCCACATCTTATATTCAAGTCAACCATTTTTCCTTCTTTTGGGGGGGAAAAATTGGGGTCTCAACTTATATTTAGATTGACTTATATTCGAGTATAAGCAGAAATTGAGCCTAGATTTGAAGCTGCAAAAATGTATCCTTCTTAGCAGCAGGCATAAATGTGTGCACATAAAGTATGACCGCAAGCACACTTTAGAAAATATTCCCCCGATTTTATAGATGGCGCCCAAAATTGGGCACCAACTAAATTACTAATGAACCAATTTCTACTAATAAATGGGTACTAATTTGGGCCAACGGGCACCAATTTGAATCTGAGTGCACATCTTACTGCATGCTAATGTATAACAATAAGAACATAAGAAGTTGCCTCCACTGGGGCAGACCAGAAGTCCATCCTGCCCAGCGGTCCGCTCCCTCGGCGGCCCATCAGGACCACTGCCTAAACAGTGGTCTCTGACTAATTTTATAGTTTACCTCTAATCCTGTCCCTATAACTTTACCTCTACTCCTATCTGTACCCTTCAATCCCTTTGTCCTCTAGGTACCTGTCCAGACCTTCTTTGAAGCCCTGTAGCGTACTTCTGCCTATCACATTCTCCGGCAGCGCGTTCCATGTATCCACCACCCTCTGGGTGAAAAAGAACTTCCTGGCGTTTGTTCTAAACCTTTCCCCTTTCAATTTCTCCGAGTGCCCCCTTGTACTTGTGGTTCCCCTTAGTTTGAAAAATCTGTCCCTGTCCACTTTTTCCATGCCCTTCATGATCTTGAAGGTTTCTATCATGTCTCCCCTGAGTCGTCGCTTTTCCAGGGAGAAAAGCCCCAGCTTTTTCAGTCTGTCAGTATATGAGAGGTCCCCCATACCCTTTATTAGCTTAGTTGCTCTTCTCTGGACTCTCTCAAGTACCGCCATGTCTTTCTTGAGGTACGGCGACCAGTACTGGACACAGTACTCCAGGTGCGGGCGCACCATTGCACGATACAGTGGCAGGATGACTTCCTTCATCCTGGTCGTGATACCTTTCTTAATGATACCCAACATTTTGTTTGCTTTCCTTGAGGCTGTGGCGCACTGCGCCGACGCCTTTAATGTTGTGTCCACCATCACTCCCAGGTCTCTTTCAAGGTTGCTCACCCCTAGCGGTGATCCCCCCATCTTGTAAGTGAACATCGGGTTCTTTTTCCCAATATGCATGACCTTGCATTTCCCTATGTTGAAGCTCATTTGCCACTTTTTGGCCCACTCTTCCAGCGTTGTCAGATCTTTTTGGAGGTCTTCGCAGTCCTCCATGGTTATGACCCTGCTGTATAGTTTAGTGTCATCCGCAAATTTAATAACCTCACATTTTGTTCTCACCTCCAGGTCGTTAATAAATACATTGGACAGGAGCGGTCCCAGCACCGACCCCTGTGGAACTCCGCTCGTGACCCTTTGCCAATCTGAGTAATGGCCCTTTACTCAAACCCTCTGTTTCCTGTCCGCCAGCCAGTTTTTTATCCATCGGTGGACCTCCCCTTGCACCCCGTGGTTCCATAGCTTCCTTAGCAGTCTTTCGTGTGCCCAAATCCCATAGCAGGCAGCCCTAAAGGGGGCAAAGATATGGGAGGTTAATGGGTGGAGATCAGGGGAATTCCTACAATTTGTATGCAGGATTATACGAGGGTCATTTTTTAAAAAAATTTACATGTTTTATTTTTTTTCAAGTATTTCTTTACAATCCTTCAATATAGTCTCTCTGCTTTGTAATGACCGAGTCCCAACGTCCGGGAAGCTTCATTATTCCATCCAAGAGACCGTTTTTGTTCAGTTGCCGAATGGCTCGGGTAACGGCAGAAGAAAGCTCTTCCAGAGATGCAAAACAATGTCCATGCATAGGTTGTTTCAACTTTGGAAAAAGGTCGAAGTCTGGTGGATTCCTGTCTGGACTGTAGGGAGCATGAGGTAACACCTCCCAGCAGTATTTGCATAGTTTTTCAATGATGAGTGGAGAGCTCCATTTTCCCCACGACCAAAAAAATTTTGACGAGCTCAATCAAAAGTCAAAAAATGATAATTTTTGCTTATGATCTTGAAGGCATAATCATCACAGACAAAGTTCCATGTGGAAAAAGTGTCACAACAGTGTATTATCGTGTTTTTTTTGCAAAAAAATGCACTGATAAATGCATAAAACCTGACCTCAGTTGCTCTTGCCTGGGCCACTCATTCTTCATGATAACACTCACCCGCACATAGGGAATGTTGTCATTGAAAAACTACGCAAATACGACTGGGAGGTGATGCCTCATGCTCCCTACAGTCCAGACATGAATCCACCTGACTTCGACCTTTTTCCAACGTCGAAACAACCTATGCGTGGACATCGTTTTGCATCTCTGGAAGAGCTTTCTTCCACTAGTACCTGAGCCATTCGGCAACTGAACAACAATGGTGTCTTGGACGGAATAATGAAGATTCCCAGACTTTGGGACTTGGTCATTGCAAAGCAGGGAAACTATATTGAAGGATTGTAAAGAAATACTTGAAAAAAAACAAACAAACATGTAAATTAAAAAAATTAGTGTCATTATTTATGAAATGACCCTCATAGATTGCCATGGATGTGCATCCAAATTAGGCACCAAAAATTATACCTAGTTTCAGTGGGTATGATCCTGGCACCAAAATTGACACTCATCTTTCAGTGCCTATTACAGAATGGCATTAAGGCCCATATTCTATAGACAGTGCCTTAACTTAGGCACCAGTAGACACCCTTCCAGTGCTTAAGTTAAGTCCAAAATTACAAGTCATCTACCAGTGCCTAAAAAATTGACACCGGAATCATGCCTACCAGTGCCTAACACCACTGTAGGCGTGGCTAACATCAAAAGTGGCATTAGGCGCCAGTAAGCGCCTCCAGAGAATTGATTCACATCAAAGGTAGGCACCGGATACGTAGGCCTTCAAAACCCTGGCCTACATTTCCAGCGCCTACCTTTGCCAGAGGCGTGATTCTCTAAACGGCGCCATCACATGATTGGCATGCAGTCAGAAGCCATTTTTAAAACAGCCACCAATTAAAGAATTTAGACACCATTTGGAAAATCTGGGCCTGAGTGAATATTTTTCCAGCACTGATTTTTGAGAACAATTTACTGAATCGTGCCCTATTTGTGTAAATCACACCCACTCACCCACCCTCCCACAATTGACACAAAACTCCCTGACCTGACTTGCATAAAAGTGCGTGTGTTCCAGTCACCACATGTACTTACATAGGTGTAACCATTGCGGTAATTTTACAAGAGGCCTTTAAGTGCATGTAAAAATGCAAACATGTCTAAAACTATCCCCAAGGTGATTATCATTGTCAAAAACAAAAGCAATCAAGAATGGTATCTCAGCCAGTTGAAACCCTCTTGGCTATTTTGTTTATAGCTAAGATATTCTAAAATAGTTCCAAAAAGTAAAGTTGCTGGTAAAGCTATTACCTACTTTGCGTACATTTGCTGACATTGCATACTCTGGGAACACATTAAAATGCATAGAACTCTAAAATTCTCAGTTTGCACGGTAGCTGATAGATGGAAACAGGAACAAGCATGCAACATGGAACAATATCACCATAATATTCATTCAGCCCTTGAGGCTGAATAATAAAAGTGCCATCCCAGTGGAAAAATATAACAAACTAAATACTCGAATGAATGCAATTTTCCAGTTTATCTGAGATACATATTTACCTTCGAGTCAATCATAACTTCACAGTGGAAACTAGTAGATGGAAGGGTAACTGTGGATCAGGTACCTCAGGCTTAAAATAGTGAACAGACTGATAGTTTAGCTGGTTATAGCGCATATCGTAGGAGCAGATTGGACTATTTCCTTGTACTATTCGCTTGGACTGAGAAAGCTCTGTGTGAAACATTTTAATTGCTCTGGTGCACTCACTTCTGTCTGAAAACGGCAGCCATTTATTGGTAATAATTATAAGTCATCATAAGCAGTGTAGCTCCATGGAATGAAGGTGTGGCTTACTGGTAGAGCTGCTGCCTCTACACCCAAAGGTTGTGAGATCAAAACCCAGTGCTGCTATATGTGAACCTGAGCAAGTCACTTAATCCTTCAGTGCCCACTGCTTTTGCTTTGAAATGTCAAAGCCGCCTAAAAGATGTTATACCAGTTCTTTAATACATGTCATCCATATAGAAGCCCAGAAGGTTTAAAATATAATACTGTACATATTGATACCTGCTCTGTGAGTGAACATCCCTAGCTTTCTCTTCTGTATTTCTTTAGATTTGGAGCAGAAAGCTCCATGGTGCAGGCTTCTCTATCCCTGGTACTGTTTCTGTTTCCCTTTGCAGCCTTGTGGCTGGCTTTGTCTAACTAGTAGGACCTAGGAGAGAAAAGAGAGCTATGACCTAGGATAGACACATTTCCTGCTTGCAGAAGGCAAAAAGGAGATAACATGTAGCAGACTGACACTGAAAAAAAGGAAAGGAGAGTGATTCAGATGACTTTGTTGGAATGGGTTGCAAAAGTAATAAGTTTAGCAGTTAATTAAAAATGTGAAATAAAGAGCCAATGAGCAGACTGACAGTGAGAGAGGAAAAGAGGGGCTCAGGAGGGGTGGAAGTGATTGAAAGCAGTTATTGTATGAGAGAGAGGAGGATGCTGCCAAGGGCTGGATGTGACAAAAAGGACTTATAAGGGGAACAGAGTCTGGGTGATATTGATAGAGGCTGGGAGGGGAGCTGTGGGAGAGAAATAGAGAGGACTAGAAAGGGGTGAAGGTAATTGAAAGAGGTTACTGTGTGAGAGTGTGAATGCTGCTACGAAGGGCTGGAAGGAGCTATAAGGGGAAAAGAAGTGGGTGATCGCTACATGGCCTCGGAGTAGAACTATGTGAGGAGTAGATTTGCTCCTTATATGGGAGGATGCCCCCTAGTGGTAGTTCTGCAAGATGCTAGGAGCCATTAGCATCATATTGGATGTTGGTGCGTGCTCAAGCAGCAGCAGATAAGGATCAGTGCCTCCAGGGACCCATGGTAATCTTCACATAGGTCCTGGGGAAATCGGGGAGGGGGAAGAGGGTAAGGTTTTAGGGGAGTGGTTTTTTTCTGTTAGGGGTAGGGTTTTGATGCTGAAGTGAGGTGGTTGTGCCTGGGGAACGTTGATGTCTGAATAGGAGGTGCGGGTTAAGTGATGGTGTGATTGGGGTGGGGTCAGGGATTGTGATGGCTTGACTGTTCCGAGAGAGATGCTGGAACAGGATGACATCTTGGAATGATACTGATGCTGTGATTACAGGTGTTTGGATTGGTAGTAATAGTAAGAAAACCATTTTGGAACACATTTAATCATTTTAGATTTAGGAGTTTGTCTTAGAATCCTTGTGAGTCTACTTTGAGATGGTTCTTTTTTGATATTGAAGCAACTGCAAAGACCATTTCCCTTGATGAAGCATTTTGTCTGAGAAACAAGGCCGCTGTCGGGTTCAGCCGTTGGAAAGTTCATGAAGAGCAGCTGAGAGTGTGCTAGTATTTGGCTAAGTACCCTATTTTCTCTGTTAAATTTTTGACAACTTTATGGAACTCTCTCCTATGGAACCATTGCCTGCAGTGCATGTTTGTAATGGCTATGTTTCAGAGACCTATGACTATAATGTGCTCCTTTGAATGTTGAAGCCGTATGGGAGCTTGATTCTCTGAGATCTCTTTTTTCTCTACATTTTTTATTGTCTGTCTTTATATGAATTGCAATTGTTCTATGGCATAGTTTCTCACTAGATATTGTGAAATTTGATTAGGATGTGTCAGGGGAAGTCATGGCTGCATTTGGGGGGTCAGGGAGTATGTTGGGAGGTATCACGGAATGTGATGATCTGACTGATGGCTTTAGGATCTGATTGGGGGATGTTGGGACATTCAGAAATGTCATGGAGGTGAGAGTATGGGGGCTTTATGGGGGGGATCTGATTGGGGAAGCTTTACATTATATAGCTCCACCATACTTGGCTGCTGTAACTATTCCATATACTCCAAGTAAATTACGATCAGTTTACTCTCAGAGACTGGTACTCCCTTCACCAAAAATGACTCATTATGAATCAAATTGTAATTATGCTTTTTTCTTTTTATCCCCATTTTTATCCCAGAAGTTATTCAAAATGAACTTTCGTTTCCTAAATTTAATCTATGTTGAAAACTAATTTTTTTTAAATTTGGCATTTAATCTGCCGTAATTTTTAGACTGTTGGTGGACATGAGAAGACTGCATTCAAGAGACCACATCAAAAAGAGGTTTTTTTGTTTGTTTGTTTTCTCCTTTTCTCTTAACATTTAGGTCTTTTCTATTCATAACTGTGTTCTTTTCTTGTTTTTAATTGATTTAATTGTGTTTTGTAAACCACATTGATCTGTTGTAAATTGCAGGATATCAATTTTTAATAAACATAGACATAAACTTATGAAAAGGAGATATTTTCAGTGGGCCCACTTGCATTATATGCAGGGCATGATAACATTTGTGCTTTCGAACTATCTACCACTGCATGTACTATCATACTCAACTGTGCTAAGCACCCTATGCAATAAATTCAGGACAGATGCAGGGCACACCACTTGTGCCCCCTTCTAGTCAAGATCCCATCCCCCCATGATCTGATCCCACCATAACACTCCTGAATCCCCTTAAAGCCAGCCCCTTAAATTTACAAGTTTGATTGTGAAGGGGGGAGGGGAGGGTGAATTTATTGTTACATATTGTATAAGGTATTGATTATATGATAAGAAAGGGTGGGAAGGGTGGGAGATAAGAGCATATTATTTGTACCATTGATGATTATTTAGTGTTATATTTATTGTTAATTTGTTTGGATATATTGTTACACTTATTGTAAATTTGAAAATGAATAAAGAATTAAAAAAAAAAAAAAAGCCAGGCCTAACTCAGCTCCCCAGGTCTGCGATTTACTCTATGACCATCAGAGCTTTAGGAGATGGGCGGGCGCACTGTAGGATGATATGAATGCATGATATTATATTCAGGGAATCTCCTGCTCAGCATATGATCTCTTTTCAGGCTTATGGCAGGTTTATGAATGCTGGTGGTAGAGCAACTCCTAGGAACTTTCTGAACAGGGTACTACTGCTGATCTGTAATCTGTAAGTTCTGAGAGAAGTTCTGCAGAGTGATATAAAGATAGGAATGGGTTCAGGAAACAGAGATGTTTGGGGGCTTTGGGAAGGGGGAGGTAAGAAGCTAATACAGGCCTATCATGAAAGAGGGAATAAAAATTTTAGACTTGAGATGAATCTGCTAAGGAGGGACGAGAGATGAGTGAGCCTAGCCTGCAGTTTAGATCCTACTTTTCACCAATACAGTACATTAGCTCAATACTTCATCATCCACTTTCACTTTTAACTATGGTGTACCAAAGGGCCCCTTGCTGACCCCTACCCTGTTTAACATCTTCTTGTCTCCGCCTTCTAACCTCAATGCAACCTATTGAACTTATTTCATATGTACATACAATAAAAATACTTTCTTCCAAATTCCAGAAAGTATGCCTAAAGTGCATGCCTAGCCAATGTAGGCACCTAATTTAATTGATTAATAGGATTAATAAGTGCTGATAATTAGCACTTAACTCATAATTGATGTTAATTGGACTTAATTGGATGTTGGGCACCTAACATGGTAGGTGCCTACCATTTGAGGTAGATGCCTAGTTCAAGGCACCTACCACAAAGTAGGCGTGGTTAGGGGGCACATCATGGGCGTGTTTTTCATGTAGGTGCCTGTTTTGGATTTAGGCACATGAATATAGACCAAAAAAAAACCTGACATAAATAGGGTGCACCTAAGCTTTCCGTCTTACAGCATTGTGTATGTAAATTATTGTAAGTCGCTTACTTGTAGGCGGGGTATAAATAAATAAAATGTCTAAGCATGCTTAGGCAGTACTAAGCGCAATTCTATAAAGTACATCTAACTTTAATAGAATAGCACTTAGTCGGAATCTAATTTGTAGGTGCACTTTATAGAATCAGGCCCTTAGGCCCAAATTCTTGATAGTGTGCTGTAAGTTAGGTAGCAGTAGGCGCCCTACCGCCGCATAATTTAATTGGGTTAATCCTTGCACTAACTGGTTGTGCCAATTAAAAAACAAACTGTTATATTAAAAAAAGGACACCTAAGAGCACCTCCTAAAAGGATACTGATATCCCATCCACGTAGGTGCTTTATGATGCCTAATGCCATTGTAAGTGTGGTTAATGCCGGGAGTGACATTAGGCATCATAAAGCACCTACGTAGATGCGATTCTCATGGAAGACAGGCACCGTAAATGTAGGTTTTTTAAAACCCTGGCCTACATATCCGGTGCCTATCTTCCACATAGCCGCAATTCTGTAAACCGCACCATTGCGTGATTGACACATGATTGGCGGCGTTTACAGAATCTGGGCTTTATTGTCTGCTACTATCCTATGATAGTTTAGAATGAATTACAAATTAAATCTAGGCACAATACAATACTCAATTCTAATCACAGATATAATAAAATTTAAGCAAGTATAAACAAATGAGTTTATAATATTTTCCTAAAAATCATACGAGTATACCGAGTTTCTTTCCTAATAGCTTTAGTAGATCACAAAGGTCTATATGTAGAGGGTTAAGTGATCAAAGATGTCATGTAATCTGAGGAAAGACCTGATTAAAATAAAATCAGAATACCAATATGCATCAAGCCTAGTAGTCCGTTCTCACAGTGGCCAATTCAGGTCACTAGTACCTGGCCAAAACTCAAGGAGTAGCAATATTCCATGCTACCGATACAGGGCAAGACCTCTGGTCTGCCTCAGCGGAGGCAACTTCTTAAGTGCCTTCCCCCATGCCTTTCTCAATAACAGACTATGGACTTTTCCTCCAGGAACTTGTCCAAACCTTTCTTAAAACCAGCTACACTATCCACTCTTACCACATTCTCTAGCAATGGGGATTAATGCCGAAGAAAAGGATCTGGATGTCATTATAGACAATACAATGAAACCTTCCACCCAATGTGTGGTGTCATCCAAAAAAGCAAACAGGATTCTAAGAATTATTAAAAAAGGGATGGTTAACAAGACTAAGAATGTTTTAATGCTCTTGCATTGCTCCATGGTATGACTTCATCAGGAGTATTGTATTCAATTCTAGTCTCCTTATCTCAAGAGAGATATAGCAGCACTAGAAAAGGTTCAAAGAAGAGTGACCAATATGATAAAGGGGATGGAACTCCTCTCATATGAGGAAAGACTAAAAAGGTTAGGGCTCTTCAGCTTGGAAAAGAGAAGGTTGAGGGGAGTTATGATTGAAGTCTACAAAATCCTTAGTGGAGTAGAACGGGTACAAGTGGATCGATTTTTCACGCTGTCAAAAATTACAAAGTCTAGGGGACACTCAATGAAGTTACAAGGCAATACTTTTAAAACCAATAGGAGGAAATTGTTTTCACTCAGAGACTAGTTAAGCTCTCGAATGCATTGCTGGAGGTTATGGTAAGAGCGGATAGCATAAGAAAGGTTTGGACAATTTCCTGAAGGAAAAGTCCATAGGCTGTTATTGAGAAAGACATGGGGGAAGCCACTGCTTGCCCTGGATTGGTAGCATGAAATGTTGCTACTCCTTGGAATTTGGCCAGGTACTAGTGACCTGGTTTGGCCATTGTGAGAATGGGCTACTGGGATTGATGGACCATTGGTCTGACCCAGTAAGGCTTTTCTTATGTTCTTAGAGTGGCAATCAATCAAACACAGTACTAAATATCCACACTCTTCTACTGAAAAAAGGAAATAGATAAATAATTGTGGAGAAAAAAAGACCTCAGCCTTATTTGGAGCACTGCAGTTGTAAGCACAATTTCCAATAAGCACTGCTTTTCAATAAGCAACAGGCATCCATTCATTTATCGGTCAAAATAACCTCCACTTTTCACTTCTTCAAAACAACAATATTTCACAGTGCCTTCAATCAGCAGGAAAACGCCTTCGGACCATTTAACTTCCTCATACAGACTGTACTTATGACTCTGGAGACCAAATGATGAAGTCAGTTTCAAGCCCACAATTCAATCATATAATAAATGTTAAATAGCATTATCCATTTATGTATTCACATCTACAACCTACATAGCATTCTAATATGAAAGGCTAAAATTCTAATATGAAAAATAATACAAGCTGTCACTTGTTTCTTATAAATTTTATATATTTATTTAATTCATTTTTATCCCATTGTCCCCAAAGAACTCAGAACGGGTCACATGGTTGTTCAGTTTCCTGCATATAGCCGAGTCCTTTCTGTGAGTAAAAATACAGCCACGTTCACAAATTTGCTTGGTTCCCAGACAACCACATGCAGTTCTCAGTCCAAACAGTTTGTTATCCTCTTGGCTCCAAATAATCCAAATTTAGGCAGTATACTTACACCAGTCTGTAATAGTTCTGTCCCTACAAAAGTACCCTGTTTTGCCTCTGCATCCACAGGGGAAAAATTGTTTCATAATCCAAAGCATGACATGACTGACTGCAAGAACGACGGTTTCTACTTCAGATGTTGCATCTCAATCCCTGCGTCTTAACGTCACCAATCAACGGCTCCAATTAGAAGAATGCTTAGAACATAAGAATAGCCTTACTGGGTCAGACCAATGGTTCATCAAGCCCAGTAGCCCGTTCTCACGGTGGCCAATCCAGGTCACTAGTACCTGGCCAAAACCCAAGGTGTAGCAATATTCCATGCTACCGATACAGGGCAAGAAGTGGCTTCCCCCTTGTCTTTCTCAATAACAAACTATAGACTTTTCTACCAGGAACTTGTCCAAACCCTTCTTAAAACCAGCCACGCTATCCGCTCCTACCACATCCTCTGGCAATGCGTTCCAGAGCTTAACTGGTCTCTGAGTGAAAAAAAATGTCCTCCAATTGATTTTAAATGTATTTCCCTGTATCTTCATCGAGTGCCCACTAGCCTTTGTAATTTTTGACGGAATGAAAAATCGATCCACTTGTACCCCGTTCTACTCCACTCTTTTTCAAGAATAGATTATATATTTGTTTCAAATACACTAGTTCAACAAGTAACACAAGCCTCCATAGATCCAATTATTTTGTCTGATCATGGTGGGGTGTGGATTAAAATTAAAATAATTGACCAAGAGGATAGTAGATCTGTATGGAAATTTGATAATACATTGCTGGCGGAACCAAGTTTTATTGAGGAAATACAATTGAAAATAAATGATTATTTTCAAATTAACAATACAGATGATATCTCTATGGATACGCTATGGGATGCTTTTAAGGCAACCATGAGAGGTCAAATTATTTCTTTTTCGGCATTTATTAAAAAATAAATTAAAAAACAGTTTTATAGTTTGGAACAAAATATAAAGATATTATTATCAAAATTAATTGATAAATGTGAATACTTTACATTACAAGACCTCTTGAAAGTAAAAGGGAAATATAATGATATTTCTTCTAAACTGATTAGAAAAGACTTATTTTCTCAACAGGCATTGTATTATGGAAATTCAAATAAGGTGGGAAGATTAATGGCAAATTATCTAAAAGTAAAAAAAAGAAAAACTAAGATAATAGCGATTAAAGATGAAAAAGGGAATACTTATTCTTAAATTGGTCCTATTCTAAAACAATTTTTACATTTTTATAAAGATCTATATTCTTCTGAGCCTTATTTAGATAAAGAAAAGGATGGAATAGAATTTTTAAAATTAATCAAGGGGCCAAAAGTTCCTGAGCATATAAAAGAAAGTCTAGAAAAGCCAATATCAATAAATGAATTGCAAATAGCACTGAAGTCCCTTAGAGTTGGATCCGCTCCAGGTGGAGATGGTTTTACAGTAGAGTTTTATAAATCATTCCAAATTACCCTGTTACCATATCTGTTAAATTTATATCAGTCTCAACTAACTAAAGGTTGTATTACAGGTACCATGGCAGAATCATTAACTATAGTTTTGCCAAAGCCAAATAAAGATCCCATACTGGTTTCAAACTACAGGCCTATTTCCTTAATTAATGTAGATGGAAAACTTTTAGCTAAAACATTGGCTATACGTTTGGCTAAAGCTCTCCCTTTTATTATTGGAATGCACCAAGCAGGATTCGTTGCTCAGAGACGTTCTTCTAACAACACTAGGCTTGCCTTGCATATGTTGAATTTGTCAAAAGCCTTAAATGATTTGGCTTTTTCTGTATCCCTGGATGCAGAGAAGGCCTTTGATCGAGTTGAATGGACCTTCATGTATCAAGTGTTGGAATGGTTTGATATTGGTTCAGGATTTATACAAATGTTTCAAACATTGTATAGCTCCCCTGTTGCTAAACTGTATATTAATAATACTTTTTCAGAAGGTTTCAGGTTGCAGAGGGGGTTAGACAAGGCTGTCCCTTATCTCCTCTGTTTTTTGACATTGTATTGGAACCCTTGTTATTAGCTATTCAACAAGCAGAGGTGATTCAGGGTATTCCCCGTAGAGATCGAGAATATAAGGTCTCTGCTTATGCGGATGATATATTGCTCTATTTGAGAAATCCTGAGACAACCATTCCTAGTTTACTTGAAATAATTGAGAAATTTGGAAAATTTTCAGGATATAAGATAAATTGGAATAAATCAGAAATTCTTCCACTTAATGTCCATTGTACAAAAGGATTATTTGATTCATTTCCCTTTCTTTGGAGGGAGGATGGAATAAAGTATTTAGGCATTTGGATTAAAAATACACTCGAAGAAACAATGAAAATAAATGAAAAATCTTTATTACAGAAGGTAACAGAAATGTGTGAGCAATGGAATCCTTTACATCTTTCATGGTGGAAGAGAGTCCAAACTATTAAGATGATGATTTTGCCTGTGGTTTGTTATCAGATGGGTATGTTGCCGGTTTATTTTCAAGGGTCCTTTTATAAAAAATTAAATAGTATTCTTATAAAATTTATTTGGCTGGGTAAAACTCCTAGAGTGGCTTTGGTATCTTTACAAAGGCCAATTTCAGAGGGAGGGGTAAATTTTCCCAATTTTTATAGGTATCATCAAGCCTATATTTTGCGCCAGGGTATGTATTGGGTCCTCCCAGAGCTCATGGAAAAACTCCCAGATTGGTTGTGGTTAGAATTATGTCTCCATTACGCCTTTGCCATGTGCTCAGTATCAAAATGCCTAGTTACAGTAAAGATAACAGAATATTAGCTGATACATGGAAAACATTGCAATATGTAAGTCATTTAACAAATATTCCAATTTACAAATCTACAAATCAATCTATTTGGCTAAACTCCAAGATTCAAATCGGCGGAGAAAAGAAGCATTGGATGATAGCAGGTATACGTTTATTGAATGATGTTATCTCTAATGGTAAACTGCTTGAGTTTTCACAATTGCAATATAAATATGGCCTTAATAATTCAGAAAGTTTTAGATGGTTGCAATTGAAGCAAGCCATTCGGGCAGGGTTCCCTGAATGGAAAAATCTTAGTGAGCAATATAGTATGGAGTTCTTATGCTATCAGGCGGACTTCCTGGGTCACCAGGCTGCCTAATAGTATAAATGCCAGTGCCAGATATCTCCTCAGCGGCCGGTTACTACAAGGTATCTGTTCCAGGACAGTATACTTAAAGGAAACAAACACATGCTTCATTTCTAAACAGTGTTCCACCAGGAGTTTCATTACTGTATCGGCTGTAATACTGTATAATGTCTCTGTTCAATCAAATGAATCTTTAGCAATCTTGATGTCTGCCCCACATATAGTTTGATTCACATGAGGTTACTGCCCTAAGTGGTATACTTGGCCATAATTAGAATCATGAAAATAAGAATCTTCCAACATTATCTCACACACTGTGCAGTGTCCACATTTTCTATGACAATCCCCCTCCCCCCCCAGTTTCCCATTTCCATCTCTCCCAATTGTACACCACCACAAGGCACAGCATATCCTTTATGTTTCTATTCCTTAGAAAAGAGAAGGTGATATCATAATTATTAAACTTCATATATACTGTATTCATAGTACTCCAGGATGTTTCTTGATAATCTTCACAATCTCAGGAGTATGTACATTATATCTTAACACACTGAAAGAGAGCCATGGTCAGACTGCACCTGGAATACTGCGTCCAGCATTGGTCTCCATACCTAAAGAAGGATATAAAACTGCTAGAGAGGGTACAGAGACCAGCAACGAAGCTAATGAAAGGTATGGAGAACCTGGACTACGAGGAACGACTTAGGAGACTGGGGTTGTTATCCCTTGAGAAGAGGAGACTGCGAGGGGATCTGATCTAGACTTTCAAAATACTGAAAGGATTCGACAAAATGGAGCAGGGAAAGCAGTTATTTACAATGTCCAATGTGACATGGACAAGAGGACATAGACTGAAGCTGGGGGGGGACAGGTCCAGGACGAATATCAGGAAGTTTTGTTTCACGCAGCGAGTGGTGGACACCTGGAATGCTCTCCCAGAGGAAGTAATTGCAGAATCCACCGTTCTAGGATTTAAGGGTAAACTAGATGCACATCTCCTTAAGAGTGGCATAGAGTGATACGGGTAAGGGTAAATTAGATGCACATCTCCCTTGAGAAGCATACAGTGATATGGGGACTAAAACTATGCCAGGGTACACCTGGCGGGGCCTCCGCGTGTGCGGATCATCGGACTTGATGGACCCAGGGTCTGATCCGGAGATGGCAATTCTTATGTTCTTATGTGATTATCTCTTTATTTTCTACACTCAATGTGTCCATTAATAGAACTTCTCTATAATTACATGCTGCTCTTTTAACAGCATTTCCTATCAGATGGCTCAGATATCCTCTATTTACAAATTTTTCACTCAACATCTTAACTTTATCATGATAGTCTTCCTTTGAGGAACAAATCCTGTGATATCGGAGAAATTGTGAAAATGGAATGCTCCACTTTGAATGTATCGGATGCATGCTCTTAAAATGGAGCAATGTGTTCTCATCCGTCGGTTTCATATACACTTTTCCCTCAGTATTCACTGTGTTAGGGAATTAACAGACTCGTGAATACAGAAAAATCACAAATAATTTTTTCATATATTATTCGCTGTTTTCTATTAAAAACCATCGTGAATATGGTGAAACCGCGAATAACATGGTGGGAGACCTGGCCTGTTCCTGAAGGAAAGGCAAAACACGGTGAAGAAAGTGCTGGGAATCAGTGATTTTCTCTGTAAATGCTTGGAATCAGCGATTTCTCTATGCAAGCTGACGTAATTAGGGGGGGAGGAGCCAGCAAACTAAAAACCGCAAATAATCGAAACCGCAATTGCTGAAACCGTGAATACGGAAGGAGAAGTATATATAGATGTCTCAAATATAGTACCATTCCATCTTACTTGTACATCCAGTAATGCTCTTTATGATCCCAGTGGGCTTCAAATTTAATAGACAAGTGATGTTGTTATCAATTCCTCTATAAACTCTTTCAATAATGTTTCAGTGCACAACCAAATCATAAAAATATATATCATAATAAAACCCTTAGCGCGCATGCTGTGACCAGCCAGGCTTCGTGCCTGCCTTGGTCCATGTGATTTCCTTAACGGCCACCAGGGGAGCCGGAGAGAAGCCCAGGTGAGAGTAGGCTCAGTTAGAGCAGGGCGTGGCTCCTCCTCATGAAAGGCCAGTAGTTTGCTCTTGGGAAGGAAGATGAGAGGGAAGTCACAGGCCTCTTCCCAGGTAGAGCAGTGCGGGCTCAAGCTAGTGTAATGCCTTAGACCTGGGTGTGGAAGAGGCTGGATTCACCACCATTAACAGCCACACAAGCCAGTGTGTGTATTGCAGCTGCAACGATGGAAGTAGGCTTGGCAACCCTTTTCAAAGCTTGAGCTGAACAACTGTGAGTTTTCTTTTTCTGTTTGCTATTTTAGGCTGAGTGTTTGATTTAGTCAGCCAGTTACATTGACTGTTTGGACTGTGAGGTTTTTTGCACTGCACTGTTTTGATTCTCTGCTCATTTTGTTTAAGAAGCTGGGAGTGTTTTGTGGGGAGAAGTTTGCCAACACCTGGGTGGGGTTTTTTGAAAGTTGTTGTGTGCTTGTGGAAGGCAAACTTGAGGCACTCCCTATTCCCAGCAGTGTTAAAAGATATGCTGGAGGCTTTGCTATTTAAAAACTGTTTGAGTGTTTGGTGCAGCAAAGCAGGGAATTGAAATCTTTTGGCAATCTGCTAAGGAGCAGGCTTTGGGAAGCCTTGTTATAAGAAGCTCTGTGGAGAGTAAAGCCACAAGGAACATTATTGACTTTGATGAGGAGAAAATCCTGAACTTTTCTCAGAGTTTTCTTTTTGGGTTTTTTTCCCCTTTGTATTTTGCAAGTTGCATTGTTTTGGATTTTGCCATTCTGACGATTAAATTTTCTTTTGGAAGGACCAACCTGAAGATGTGTGCATTGGTTCTGATTTTTGGTTTGTTTTACATATTAATACAGTGTCTGCAGGGTGACTCCCTACTGGGTCACACGCTGGTGCAAGTTTTGGCTTCAACCACTAGGGGCAGTGAGGAGTCCCATGGCTAGGCTCTAGTGCCAGTTACAATGCGCACTTCAAACTCCGTGATCCCTGCCTCCATGCCACACATGCGCAGTAGAGGTTTGTGACACATGCAGTGGTGGAGCCTGTGGTGGTTTGCAGCATGTGTGGCGGTTTCCTCCAAATTCCTTCAGCTGACTAAGGAGCCTGCGGCGGTTTGCATGTGGCGGATTCCCTATCGATACAAGGAGCCTGTGTCAGACCCTGCCAGAGCTGCTTCAGTTTTACAAGGTAGGTGGGAGAAGGGGGCTGGAGCTGAAGCATCTCAGCGTACGAGAAACAAAGACAGACAGACAGGCAGGCAGGGGGGCAGGGAGAAAAAGAAAGAAAGAAAAAGGCCAAGGAGAGAGAGAGACAGAAACAAAGAAAGACAGACAGCGGCCAAGGAGAGAGACAGAAACAAAGAAAGACAGACATACAGCGGCCAAGGAGAGATAGACAGAACAGACAGTGGCCAAGGAGAGAGATAGAAAGAAAGAAAGACACACAGACAGTGGCCAAGGAGAGAGACAGAAAGAAAGAAAGAAAGACAGACAGCAGCCAAGGAGAGAGAGAGAGAGAGAGAAAGAAAGAAAGACACAGACAGCGGCCAAGGAGAAAGAGAGAGACAGAAAGAAAGACAGACAGCGGCCAAGGAGAGAGACAGAAACAAAGAAAGACAGACATACAGCGGCCAAGGAGAGAGAGACAGAACAGACAGTGGCCAAGGAGAGAGACAGAAAGAAAGACAGACAGAAAGCGGCCAAGGAGAGAGAGAGACAGAAAGAAAGACAGACAGAAAGCGGCCAAGGAGAGAGAGAGACAGAAAGAAAGACAGACAGCGGCCAAGGAGAGAGAGAGAGAGAGAGAAAGAGAGAGAGAAAGAGAGAAAGAAAGAAAGAAAGACAGCGGCCAAGGAGAGAGAGAGACAGAAAGAAAGAAAGACAGACAGACAGGGGGCCAGGGAGAGAGATAGAAAGAAAGACATAAAGAAAGAAAGAAATGCCTAAGTCTACACATCTATTCTAGCACCCGCAGTGGTTTGTGTGTGGCTGTTTCTTCCAGCTGACTAAGGAGCCTGCAGTGGTTTGCGTGTGGCGATTTCCCTATCGCTACAAGGAGCCTGTGTTGGGCCCTGCCAGAGCTGATTCAGAAAATGGGAGACTTCTCAGATAAGCCAAAACCTGTGTGCTTAGGGCAGGGAGTGATTTTGCTTTGGTTTGGAGGAAGGGGGTATGCTGGGGGAGCAATGACCGATCTTGCATTGGTTTGGGTGAAGGGGGTGTGCTGAGGATGGGGCCAGGGAGTGATCTTGCTTTGCTTTGGGGGGAGGGGTGTGCTTGGTAGGGGGTAAGGAACGATTTTGCTTGCTTGGGGGGAGGGGCATGCTGGGGGGGCAGGGAGTGATCTTTCATTGGTTTGGATGAAGGGGGTGTGCTTGATTGAGGTCAGGGAGTGATCTTGCTTTGCTTTGAGAGGAGGAGTGTGGTTGGTAGTGGGCATGGAGCAATCTTGCTTTGCTTTGGGGGAGGGGTGTGCTTGGTTGGAGTGCCAGCACTCAGTGTGCCTAAAAAAAAACCAGTGCCAGCAGTCAATTTGCCTAAGAAACCAGTGCCAGCAGTCAGTGTGCCTAAAAAACAACCAGTGCCAGCAGTCAGTGTGCCTAAAAAACAGTACTAGCACTCAGTGTGCCTGAATAGCCTCCACAGTGCCAGCAGTCAGGTACTGCATTCCACAGTGATTGGGGTGTTTGAGTGATACAGGGATCTGCTGGAAAAAGGGGAAAGCAAATAATTTTTGAGGCCCGCAGCATCCAACAAAAAATAAGAAAAAAAAATATTTAAAATTCAGAAAACTGTTTAAAGCCTGGAAATCAACCATACAAAGGATATTAAAGCTCATACGGTAGTTTTCAGTTGATTTTGTGGCCTAAGTCTACCCATCTACATTACATTAGAGATTTCTATTCCGCCATTACCTTGTGGTTCAAGGCGGATTACAAAAGATTTATGAAAGGGGGTTACAGTGGAAGAATATTTGTTATTACTAAAGTTGTAAAGAGTGGATCATTTGTCATTTCAAGAGTTGTAAGGATTAGAACATTTGTCAGTATTTGAATGGTAAAAAGTGTAGGTAGAAATTTAGGAAGAAAGGGAAACTAAGGAAAATCATTTGTTGTTTTTCAGGTTGTGCGATGGGAGAACACATCTATTCTAGCACCCGTTAATGTAATGGGCTTAAACACTAGTCATTAATATATCTCCACCAGCAGACCACCTGGACATGAAAGATTTGCAGTGGATGGGGCAAAGGAGGCCACCATAGCAACACCTTTCTTTTGCATGTAAAACTTCTCATCAAATAGAAAATAATTATTGATAAGTGCCAAAACAGATCTACCAGAAATTCACTTGAACCACTCCCACTATTATCTGGTTAAATGTTACATTACAGAGTACTGGAAAGGTAAAACTCCTGGACATAATCAATGACTGCTTCTTGGAGCAACTGGTCCAGAAACAGGTAGTGACATTATTCTCAGAGTTCATGATGCAGTATACAAACCTAAGGATTAGATTAGATTAGATTAGATTAGATTAGATTAGATTAGATATATAAGGCAGCAATTCAAAATGCTAGATAATCTTTTTATGCTACTCGGATAGATGTTTCTACCTCTAGCTTGAAACAACTTTTTAGTACTTTCAGATCTCTACTCAAGTCAATTCAGTTAATCTTTTCCTTCTGCACCTGACTTAGATACCTATTTTTCAGAAAAGATAGTCAAGATTAGAAACCAGTTTACTCTGGATCTACAATGAGAAGTAAATATGTCATTATTACTTTCTATATCAGATTTAGCCATTCCAGGATATAGGATTTGGAATTGTTTTACTCCAGTTGAGAATGAAAGAGTTTACACTTTGTTGAACAGATTTTCTTCCTCTCTTTGTCTGCTAGATTGTTGCCCTTCTTATTTTTTGAAAAATCCCTCTTCTTTCTTGTTAGACTGGATTATCAGCTTCTTAAATAGTATTTTAGGAAAAGGACAATCTCCTTTTAAGTAATATTATTCTAACTCCTATCCTTGAGAAAGAAATCTTGGACTGCAGTCTTCCTTCTAATTTCAGACCAGTAGTCAATATTCCCCTTTTATCCAAACTTTCAGAGGCTATAGTAGCTGACCAATTGACTTTATATTTGAACTATTATATGTGTCTAAGCCCTAGACAATTTGTATTTAGAGCCTATCATAACATGGAATCAGCCTTACTTGCCTTAGTATCAGATGCCAGAATCTTTCTGGCTAAAGATCAACCTCTTATTCTGTTACAGTTTCTGTTATTGCGGCTTTTGACACCATAGATTATGATGTTCTTGTATTTAAACTGAGTTCTATAGGCATAGGAGGTCAGGTTCTCTCACGGTTTTCAGAATTTTTGCACAGCAAACATTACATAGTGAAAATGAAAGAAGTTTTGTCAGATAGCTGGATTTCTCTGTGTGCAGTTCTTCAAGGCTCTCCCCTTTCTCCTGTTTGTCTCAGTTTGATGTAGGCTTTTTATCCTTATAAGTGAATTTTCACTCCTATGAAGACATGTTATTATTGATTCCTGTAAATAAGAACCAATCTATTACTGTGGCCAAGGTTAATACTTGTATTTCTATAATTGAGGATTATAGTTCATCACATGGATTTAAACTTAATAAAGGCCAAATTGCTCAGATTAGATCACTCTGCTAGTACTATACCGGATTAACTGATGCTAACCCCAAATTTATCCCTTAGGCAGAACATACTGCTAAAGTATGATTGTTTTGCATTCTACATTGTCTTTTGTGCCCCAGATTAATCACATAATAAAACCTGTATTTTTATACTTCATCAATTACTTAATATAAGACAATATTTAACTGATAAACACTGAGGGCCTGATTCTCAAAACTGCGCCTTAAGTTAGTTGAATAATTCAGCTACCAAACTGTTCAGTTGTGCATAGCTCTTCCTTTAGATTTGCTTTCAGTATCATCCTGTTATTTTTCTTAAGAATTAAAAAAACTTACCCCCCCCAACACACACACACACACCTTTTAGAAAACTGGTTGCAATGGTATGATCTCTGAAGCTCATAGGAATTCTATGAGTGTCGGAGCTGTTACCACCGCAGCTGGCACTAAATACCGCGCTATGGTTTTGTGAAAGGGGGGTTATTTATTTAGGAAATATGTTAAATTTATTTTTTGATGCTTTTTGTTAACCACTTTGAACCTTTGTTTCATGGGATTTAGCGGAATACAAGAACCATATGATTCTTATTATAGATCTAGTCTTTAGTAGAATGCAGGACATAGTATGAGAGGAAGTAGAGTTGGGTCTTCTTGGAAACGTTGATCAAAATATGATCAAATTTGTGCTAATATCTGGAGTGAAGTCACAAAGAAAATCTACTGTATTAGCACTTAATTTTCAAAAGAGTGACTATAGTAGTAGAATAACTAAAATGAGGAAAATTGTTAAAAAGAAGCTAAAAGGATCAGCCACAAAGGTTAGAACTCTAACCCCCTTTTTATAAAGCTGCGCTGCCAAGCAGCATGATCTAAATGCTGAGTTGCCCATAGGAATAGAGTGGGCAGCTTGGAATATAGCTTGTGCTGCTTGGCAGCATGGCTTTGTAAAAGGTGGGGGTTTAAATCAGGCATGGTTATTGTTTAAAAATACCATCCTGGAAGCCCAGACCAGATGTATCCCATGTATTAAAAATGTAGAAAGAAAAGCACCCTTCAAAGAATGGGAAAAAATAAGAATGAAGAAAATAAGAAGCAACATAAGCACTGACAAGTTAGATGCATAGCATTGATAAAGAAGGCTAAAAGAGAAACTTGCAACAGAGGCAAAAACTCATAGTAAAAACCTTTTTCAGGTACATCAGAAGCTGAAAGCTTGCAGAGGAATCCATGGGACCATTAATCATCAATGAGCAAAAGGGGCACTGAGGGAGGATAAAACCATAGTGGAGAGACTGAATGAATTTTTTACTTCAGTCTTTACAGAAGATGTAAGAGATGTACCTTTACAAGAAATGGATTTCAAGGATGACAACTTGAAGGAACTGAAAGAAATGTTGGTGAGCCTTGAAGGCGTACTGAGCCAAACTGGCAAGTTAAAGAGTAATAAATCACCTGCACTGCATGGTATATACCCCAAGGTACTCGGAAAGAGCTCAAACATGAAACTGCTGACCTGTTGTTAGTCATCTGTAACCTGTCATTAAAATCATTCATACAAGTTCTAAGTTCATTATATTAGAAGTCTAAACAGTTTACAATAAATTAGTACTATAAAAATTAAAAACAGCTTTGATTAAAAATAAAGGGAGGATAGACAGACTAAATGAGACTGACACGAAACTAAGAGGAAATGGGGGAATGGGAAATATTATATCGCGATAATAAAATAAAAAAGTAAGGGAAAAGGGAGATCACAATAGGGTTGGAATCGCTTCAAAGAAAGAATTTGTTCACCTCAGATGGAGCGTACAATGTCATGTGCTAAAAGAGTCTTTGAACAAGAATGTTTTGAGTTTAGATTTGAATTTCTCCAGAGAAGATTCTAGTCTAAGGTTGAGGGACATACATAGCAAAGAGAAGGGGGGCCATGACTGAAAAGATTGACTTATGGGTGGTGTCATACACGATTTCACAGATGGAGGGAATTACTAATAGAGTTTGATTGTTAGATCTCGGCATCCTTGAAGAGTTATAAGGGGTACGAATTTATCTATAAAGGCTGGTGTGTTTACGAGTCTGGTTGTGAATGTAAGGAGAAGTATTTTGTAAGTTATATGATGAAGGATTGGTAATCAATGCGTGTCACAGGGAACAACAGTGGCCAATGTAATGCTAATTTTTAAAAAAAGGTTCCAGGGATGATCCAGAAAACTACAGACCAGTAAGCCTGACTTCAGTGCTGGGCAAGATAGTGGAAACTATTATAAAGAATAAAGGAACACATAGAAAAATATGGTTTAATGGGGCAGAGTCAGCATGGGTTTAGCCAAGGTAAATCTTGAACATAAGAGTTGCCATACTGGGACAGATTGAAGGTCCATCAAACCCAGTATCCTGTTTCCAACAGTAGCCAGCCCAGGAAGGTAGAGATGCTAGATGGAATGGCATTTGGTAAGTGGGGAAATCAGGGAGAGGGGCAGGGAGGAGAGGATTTGGGGCCCCCCTCCTTAATTTCTGCCCTTAGCCCTAGCATGTCTAACATCGGCCCTGTCTATCCTGCCCCAGAAATACCCCTCAGAATCTCTCCCCATGGCCCCACTCAGAAAGATTGCCCTGAACTCCATTTCTTCCTTGAAAAGAACACCCTAGCCCTTGAAGATACCTCTGGACCTGCCTGGTATCTAGCAATGGGTACAGTAGTGATCCCCAGTCGCTTCTGGGTAGGGAGAATGCTATTTTTGGAGGACAAAGGTACAGATCCTTTAAAAAGTGATGTTTTATCAGACTGCAGCTTTGCAGCCCAGTATTTCTGGGAAAGAATATAACTGCCAGCATTTTCCAGGAACAGCACAGCTTTCAGTGTTCACCATGTTATTCAATTTACATAGAAATTAGCTATTTTGCTTGCTTTGCATCTCATTACTATGTAACTCATATTAATATGCATCATAGTAATACAACATACATTATCGCTTTAGCATGCATTAAAGGGGAGATAACATGTTAGGGCAAGAATTCAACTTAACTACCCCCTAAAGATGATGATTGTTTCCTTTGAGCAATATCAGTTGGTTCTTCTGATGAGTGCACTTAAGATCACTAAGACATCTCTTTGTTATACTTAATGGCTAGTAGCAAGGTCCGCATATTTAGTGAAATAGCAGTGTGGACGACTAGGTCCTGTAAGATGTACAATAGCCCATTTTATCAGGCATAGTAATAAGGACCTAAATGAGACATTTAAATTTAGGATTTATCTATTTTGTTGGAGTAATCGATATACTGTAGTTTACTTAGAAAATGCTTTGCAGATTATTGTATTAAAGTGGGGTAGTCTTTAGTATTTTTTAGATTTGAGCAGTATTATTTTTATTTATACTTTTCTGTAATTACAAGGGAAGTACTCTTTACTGATAGGAAATACATGTGAATGATAGACAATGCAGTTTTTGTTTGGTAGGAGTCCAAAAGGCACATGATGATTGTTGTTTTATTGCCTTAGGAGCCCTTTTACTAAGGTGCGCTAAACTCTGGGCCCATTCTCCACCCTTCACATGCCTCCTCCCAAAAATATATAAGAAAATAAATAGTGTGTATTTCTCTAAATGGTGCCGTAAGTTAGGCAGCGATAGGCACCCTACCACCATCTAAATTAATTGTTTAAATTGGTGTTAATCAGCATGGTAATTAAAACGTCAATTTAAAAAAAATAATGTAGGCACTCATAGATGCTTCCAAGAAAGAGCGCCATAATCACATCTACAGAGGTGCCTTACAGTGCCTAAAGTCAAAGAAGATGTGCTCTATGCTCAAAATGATCTTAGGCCCCGCTTGGCCCCTCTGTAGATGTGATTCTTATCACACATAGCTGCCAGGAATGTAGGCCTTCAAAACCCTGGCCTACATTACCAGCACCTATATTTAAAAGTAGACGCAATTCCAGAAACAGTGCCTTAGCGTGATTGACATGTGATTGGTGGTATTTTTTTAAAGCGGCCACCGATATAGGTACCATTTACAGAATCCGGCCCTTAGCGCGTGCAGATGGCAAAACTAATGCAGAACACTTCCGAATCCTGCATCTGGTCATGTTTGCTAGTAGATGCACATTAGGGCCTAGTGCAGCTTAGTAAAAAGGTAATGATGTCGCTAAAATCATCTGTAGTACCTGAAGATTGGAGGGTGGCCAATGTTACACCGATTTTTAAAACAGGGTCCAGGGGAGATCTATGAAATTACAGACCGGTAAACCTAACTTCAATGCCAAGCAAAGTGGTGGAAACAATTATTAAAAAAAAAAAAAAATTGTGGAACACATAGACAAACATTATTTAATGGGACAGAGTCAGCATGGGCTCAGTCGAGGGAGATCTTGCTTCACCAATTTGCTTGACTTCTTTGAAGGTATGAATAAACATGTCGATAAAGGTGAGCTAGTTGATGTAATGTATCTAGATTTTCAGAAAGCTTTTGACAAAGTTCCTCATGAGAGGCTGAAAATTAAAGAGCCATGGGATAGGTAGCAAAGTTCAGTTGTGGATTAGGAATTGGTTATCGGATAGAAAACAGAGGGTAGGGTTAAATGGTCATTTTTCTCAGTGGAGAAGAGTACTGGGACCAGTGCTATTGAACTTATTTATAAATGATCTGGAAATTGGAACGATGAGTGAGGTGATTAAATTTGCAGATGACACTAAACTGCCCTGGAAGTGGAGGAGATGAGAGCATCCCAGGGAGAAGAAGGACCAAAGCTTGAAATCTCAAACATTGCTGGATCCATGACCACTAGGAGGTATAACGTAGTGGTGGTTGGCAATTCCCTTCTGAGGATTGTGTTCGTAAGGAGTTAGTTAAAGGTAGACAAAGCGATGGGGCCAGATGGTGTACATCTGAGGGTGCTGAAGGAACTTAGGGAAGTTATGGTAGCTCTGCTGACTGACCTTTTCAATGAATCTCTAGAGTCGGGAGTGATACTGGAGGACTAGAGAAGGGCGGATGTGGTCCCTTTACACAAAAGTGGAGCAAAGAAGAATTAGGGAACAGGCCAGTAAGTCTGACTTCTGTGGTAAGCAAATTAATGGAAATGCTTTTAAAACAGAGAATGGTGAAGTTTCTGGAATCCGATTAAACTGCTGAACATACATTTCCCTGCTATTTATTTTGTGCGCCTAGGGCAGGGTTAGGGAACTCCAGTCCTCGAGAGCCGTATTCCAGTCGGGTTTTCAGGATTTCCCCAATGAATATGCATGAGATCTATTTGCATGCATTGCTTTCAATGCATATTCATTGAGGAAATCCTGAAAACCCGACTGGAATACGGCTCTCGAGGACCAGAGTTCCCTACCCCTGGCCTAGGGCCTTAGGCCAAAAGGGGACTTAGACATTGTTTTTGATTATGCCCTTCCACATGTATATTTTTAAAATATTTGTTTATATTTCTATAGATTAATTTTTTATAATTAATTTTACATGTTTTCATTTCAGGTTGTAGATTACTTGTGACCCCTGATGAGAGCATGAACCAAAACACAGCCAACCATGTAGGATTTTATACTTTCATTTGATTAATAAATACATTATAAATATGCAGTAGGTACTCTTTTTCCTCTATTTGTGCACCACCTAGTCTCCTTCTTTTGTCCAAACCTGAAACAGGATTACAATTATTATTTCAGTGTTTTCTTCTTTTGATTATTAAATAGTTGGACTAATTACAATTTATGATTGCAACAGCACATAAATAAGAGAGGAATTCGTGAACAGGTTTAAAACCCTGAAGTCAAGCCCTTGTTCACATTAATTAGCACAATAATTTACTACAGACTTGTTAATATGCAAGAGTCATATTTCCATAAAAATGTTCCAGATATGTGACAGGACAGGATACGAGTATTTAAAATAATTGTAATTTATGATGACTATCTAAATTAATGCTTTCTTAGCAAATAATTTCAGAGGGATGAGACAGACCACAAATTGCCACAGAAGATGTTCTGCTTAGAACAGGCCTGAAAATGAAAGGCTGATAAAATGTCTGAAATGCAAATTAGATCTTTTAGAAAAAAAAAAATGCAAGGACATCCAGAATTACTAACAGACAGAACACATGTACATCTGGCTGTAGACTGTGCTCAACAGCATCCTGTTCAAATATAGGGAGGGGGTTGTGATAAAAGATTTTATTTTATCAGCATTCGTATATCTAATTACTCATTAAGAACCTAGTTTACAAATTGCAATTCCCTTGACAGAAATCACTGGCAATCTGTTGGGCTTAATGAGCCTGCAATGAAAAACAATTAAAACTATTCTGATCATTAATTGGAATTTAACTTGGATATGTCTTGGTAATGAACAAGTTAAGGATCAAGTGAGTTGTTGCCCTCTACTTGTTTTTTTCCTATTTCTAAGGTACTTCATTAATTCCACTGACATATCCTTCCTCCTTAATGATACTGCTGTTTTCTGTGTCTTTTTCATTTCTTCTGTTACTGTGGCAACTGTGTAACTTCTTCAGATTCCTTTAAAATTTCAACAGAACTAGGCGAAAATATCATAAATTAGTAAAATGGTCTTGCATGTATGCCAAACACAGAAAAACTGTAAAAGGGAGACCTGGGGCCTGATTTTACTAGACATTTTTCCCAATAGGCACTGATGAGTATATTCTCAAAAGGTCACCAAAATTTAAATGCTGGGATGATGTTGTACATTAAGCATGAATTCTAAAACAGCAGTTGTGCGTGCAGTTGCCATTAAACAAGGGTTCTTCAAAAGGTTTCTGCACTTTCATATTTTCGCAGGAAATGGGGCGGGAGAAGTGGTAAAAGGGGCGTGTCATAGAATGTCATGTGACTAGTCAGGCAAGCCGGCTCACCTGTGAAACAGTGATGTAATTTGATTTTGAGACATTTATTTATTTAAAACTATTTATTACATGTCTAAAAATCTAGATGGTTTACAAAAAAGGACATTCATAATTATTTAAACAGACATAAAAACAGTCCCAAAACCCCAAATCACTTGTAACCACCCACATTCTAATAAAACATATCATTTTCATAGATCTTTTTTTTCGAGGTCATCTTTGACTCCTCTCTCTCCTTCACTGCTCAGATACAACACATCGCTAAAACCTGCCACTTTTTCCTCTATAATATTACCAAAATCCGACCCTTCCTCTCTGAGCACACTACCAAAACCCTTATCCACACCCTCATCACCTTGCACTTAGACTACTGCAACTTGCTACTCTCAGGCCTTTCACTTAACCATCTCGCTCCCCTCCAATCCATCCAGAATTTGGCTGAATGATCCATGAGAGCCATATACTCATGTTACCCATCTCCTAAAGTCACTTCATTGGCTTCCCATCCATTTCCGAATACAATTCAAATTCCTCATACTGACCTATAAATGCACTCACTATCTCTCTTCACTTATCTTCCCCTATGTTTTCCCCAGCGAGATCCACTCAGCTGGTAAATCCCTCCTATCTGTGCCCTTCTTTTCCTCTGCCAACTACAGACTCCGTTCCTTCTACCATACTGTGCTGTATGCTTGGACCAAGTTGCCTGAATCCCTACGGCAGGCTCCATCTCTGGGGAAGTGTTCAAGGCCCAGTTAAAAGCCCAGCTCTTCAAGACTGCTTTCAACACCAAACTCCTTTCACCTTTGGTTCTGCATCTCCAACCCTACATGTCCCTATATGTCATGTCTGTCTGTCCAAGTTAGCTTGTAAGCTGTTCTGAGCAGGGACCATCTATTAAATGTCAAAATGTACAGCACTGTATATGCCTTTCAGCACTATATAGGAGATAAATATTAGTAGTAGTAATTTTTCATAAATACATATAAGTTACTATACCTCCCTACATTATCAAATCAAACAAAATACAAACATGTTTCTCCTCCTATCTTGACAAAAGCTGAAAAGGTTCTCCTCCCTTATTGTCAATTTTAAAAATAAAAGTGTGGAAACTTTTTGAAAATCCCTCGTAGACTACTAGTGTAAGTCTGCATTTATGCACCTAACTTTAGGCTTGAACAGTTATACCAGCTTAATATCTGGCGTAAATGTTCATGCCTAACTTTAGGTACTTAGGTGTGTAAATGATAGTATTTTTATAACCTACATGTCTAACTGTCTGACATGTGCCTGACTCATCCATGCCCTGCTTGATGGTGTGCACTCTGAAATTTGAGTTTGAAACTTACATAATAATGACTAAAGGCAGTTATACTAAAAACTACTACGTAATTAGTGCCAATTAAGACTCAAATTAACAGCCAACTATTGAATTAAGCCACACATGCAACAAATCTTGTTCTATAACTTTGCACGCTTGTTGGAAATTTGAGCATGCAAGCTTATAGAATTAGGGGATGAGTGGATAATTCTATAAACAATGCCTATATTTAGGCACTAATCTCTGTGGTATAGTTTGTATCCCAGTAGCACAGTGTTCCAGATGTTTTCCTCAGTCTATCATGTTTCCGTGATGCCGTTGATGTCCACGTTATATTTTTGTGCAGTAGTTTCTAATTCACCCATCTTATTCCATAGGCTCCTTGCGTTTGTGTACATACACTTGAGTTTGCAGCCTGTTCCTTTCTTGCATTTCCTTCCCTCTTGTGTCCCTTTCGATCTGTCTTGCTGTGATCTGGTGAGTCTTCCCCTCTATCTTCCTGCACGGTATCCTCCGGGTATACTGGTTCCCGAACCATCGACTCTCTCTCTCGGTCAACTGTCGGCTGTCCCCTTCTTCCTAGTTTAAAAACTTCTCAACTTCTCTCTTGATGTTGCTTACAAGTAGCCTCATTACGTCTCTGCTGAGGTGGAGTCCGTCCTTCCTGAATAGCTTGCTCTTCCCCCAGAACGTCGTCCAGTTGCACACGAAGTGGAATCCTTCTTCCTCACACCTGTGCCGCATCCACGTGTTGACTGCTTGCAGCTCCATCTGCCTCTTCTCATCGGCCCTGGGTACTGGCAGAATCTCCGAGAATGCTATCCTCTGCGTTCTGGTCTTCAGTTTCCTTCTTAGCATCCAGAACTGATCCTTCAGTACTTCCCTGTTATAGTTCCTGTTGCTCACGTTGTTTGTCCCCACATGGATCACCACCACCGTATTTTTTTTTTTTAAAGTCTACAAAATCCTGAATGGTGTAGAACAGATAAAAGTGAGTGGGGTTTTCACTCTTTCAAAATGTACCAGATGACACTCAATGAAATAACATGGAAATATGCTTAAAATAAATAGAAAGAAATATATTTTCAGTCAAAGAATAGTTAATCTCTAGAACTTGCTGGCAGAGGATGTGGTAACAGTGGTTAGCGTAGCTGAGATTATAAAAGGGTTGGATACAATCCTGGAGAAAAAGTCTTTAGTCTGCTATTGATACAGATATGGGAGAAGGCATGCTTGCCCTTGGATTGGTAGCATGAAATGTTACTGCTATTTGGGTTTCTGCCAGGTATTTGTGACCTGGATTGGCCACTTCTGGAAACAGGATACTGGGCTAGAATGACCATTGGTTTGACCCAGTACAGCTTTTATTATTTTCTTGTTTCCTATGTTTTTATATCCTAAATATTTTAGGATAATGAATCCTCTACCCACCCCCAATCTCTCAGTAGAGGTGGAGGAGAAAAAGTCTGTGTCTGAATTCATGAAAGTACTGTACATAAGAATTGCCATCAAGCTCAGTATCCTGTTTCCAACAGTGGCCAATCAAGGTCCAAAATACTGTACCTAGCTAGATCCCAAGTAGCAAACGGATCGAAAGCCATTTATCCTAGGAATAAGCAGTGAATTTTCCCAAGCCATCTCAATAATGGCCAATGGACTTCTCTCTAGGACATTTTAAACCTCCTGTCCATATGTAGTCTTGTGAACTGATTTCTCTTGGCAGTTATGTTGTAAATCACTGTGATGTATTTGATAAATGACGATTTTCAGGATAAATAGACAAAATTTGCCAAATGACTGAAATATTGTTTTGGTTTTTTCCACTCAATTCTTGATTTCTGTAAGGGATTGCATGGCACCAGGGAACAAAATTGCAGTCAACTAAACTGTATAACTTATGATATTTGAAATTATGAAGAACAATTTCAAAACTAAATAGAGGTGTTTTTAACCTTTGAATATGTACCAGTTCTCACAGGAAAACAATTTTCATGTGAAAACTGCCTGTAAAAAAAGTACCTAGAGAAATTTGAACCTGCTTTTTCTGATATTTTTTTTTCTGTGGAAAAGAACGCATTAAGGGCCATTCTATAATAGCTCCTATAATAAGGAACCCAGAGGGTATGCAGTAGCAGCCCATTCTATATGGCAGAGTATATGATAATGCTAGCCTTAACATTTAAATGTGAGCACTTATGCAAGGCATAAAGCTGATGCAAATGTTAGTGCCTGACTGCAGCAGAGATCCATGTGACTTACAGTATTCTGTAAGTTAGTCGTGTAAGTTTAAGTTCCACCCATGCCTCACCCAAGCTCCACCCATGTGTATGTTGCAAATACGGACTAACCTTCAAATTCTATCTATGATGCCTAAAAAAAACTGGCGCTGATCAGAATGGCACATAGCGTGACTCTATAAAAGGCTCCCACTATATATAGAATTGCACTTAGCAGCCATGTTCGGCATAACATTTACGGGAAACAAGAAAAGCACAAAACTGGCCTCGACATTGATAGCAGAAAGACACAAATAGAGGCAAGTGAGAGGTCTCAATCCAGTCAATGAAACTACATTTATTAGTCCACAATAAAGTCCAATAGAGAGAAAGGACTGTCTTTCCTTATGGTCCCAACTAGGATCCCAGTTTCGGCACAAGCCTTCTTCAGGGGACTAGTGAGAAACTTAACATGCGTGTGCACAAATCGAAACTGAAATCTGATTGATTTCGATTTGTCTCCCGAGCCTGTCACGTTGGCATGGAGTGGTTTTCTGGAGTTTGTTACATCGATACGGTGTTCTATCAAAGTGCACACTTATGTTAAGTATCTCACTAGTCCCCTGAAGAAGGCTTGTGTTGAAACTGGGATCCTAGTTGGGACCATAAGGGAAGAGAGTCCTTTCTCTCCTTTGGACTTTATTGTGGACTAATAAATGTAGTTTCATTGACTGGATTGAGACCTCTCACTTGCCTCTATTTGTGCCCTTCAGCATAACATTTAGGCACAACCACTTGGCCTAAATACCTGTGCCTAGGTTGTGTGCAGATCGGGTGTACTCTATAAGTGCACACTAGAAGTAATGTGCTTACAAAGTTGTGCATGTAACTTCTAATTATTGCCAATTAGCATCAATTATTAAGTTTTAATTGCAAAGTATCAACATTGATATTCTCATTCCCAACTCCCAAGAGTTGCCACTACAAAAGATTCTTTGGTAGAACATTATCCTTCCAGGCAGGCATTTGGAACAACACCCTAAGCGGCCTCCTCTTAAATTCCCCAACATACCAAGCTCTCAGAGGAGCACTGAAAACCCACTTATTCGACAAGTTTGTCTGATCCTCCAAGCCCCTGACCCATTCTTAACACCCCTCCGCCCTTTACTTCCCGTTTCTCTCCCCCTTTCCTCCCCCTCTGCATCCACCTCTCTCTCTCTTTCCCTCTACTTCCTACCCCTTTTACCTATTTCGATACCTGTTCCCACAATCCCACTTTATAACCATTCACTACTGCATATTGTCTAGAACTGAAAAGGTATGATGGGATATAAATAAAGCTATTATTATTATTGTTAAACAAGTTGCACGTGCAAATTGGCATACACAACTTAGGACGCCATATATAGAATTTGGGCCTAAGTTAAGTAGAAATTTACAGAAAAGCACAGGCAGAATTGTGGTATTATTCGTTCATGTGCACACATCTAATATAGTAAAGCCCTAAGCGCGCATGCTCACTCCCACCTGCGTGCTCCCATTTTCCGTGTGCAGTAGAGTACCGCAGGTAGGAGTGTGCATGCGCGAGAATCCCCTGAGGTGGATGTCAGCCATGGCGGCTGTCGGCGGCTGTAGGCCGCATCAGCGGCTGTTGGCGGCTGAAGGCCGCGGTGGCAGATGACTGAAGCCTGGCTGGAGGAGAACGAGGAGCTGCGAGAGCTCCGCAGAGGCAGGAGGTGAGGAGAGACAGAGACAGATGGATGAGAAGGACAGAGGGACTACTAGGGGGACCAGGAGAGATGGTAGGGGATAGGGAGAGATAGACTTCAGGGAGTGTGGAGGGGGCAGGAGAGAGAGATGATCTTGGGGAAGGACAGAGGGGGGACAGGAAAGGGTAGATGGCAAAAGAGGTGAAACAGGGTCAGAGAGAGATGGTAGAGGGTATGAAAGGGGGAAAGGGAGAGATGGTAATGGTAGGACCACTGCTGCTTTGGGGCACTGAGGGAGGAAAGGTTGGTACATCAGGACTGCTGCTGCCGCCTCGGGTAAGTAAAGACCCTGTCAGGAGGGCCAAAAGGGTACAAAGGAAATGGTGAAAGGTGAGGTGGTGGGACTGGGATCAGTGGGAGGCAGGGTCCGGGCATGATAGAGGCGTGACATGGGTGGGGTCAGAGTCAGGGTCAGGGTATAGGTGGGGCTATTCTAGCACCCATTACTGTAACGAATGTAATGGGCTAAAACACTAGTATGATCATAAAAGCCATTATTCTAACATTTACACTCAAATGTTAGCACTTATATTATAGAACTGCCCCCCTTAGTTTTGACAATATGAAAGTGTGTGTGCTATTCTTCTCCCAGCCTAACCTCGTCATAAGCCACCTTTTTTTATTTCCATGAGTAAAAGTATGAATACTATTGATTCCCATATCCCTTTAATTTGGGTGATTATTTATACTGGCGGACAACAGCACCAATTTGATGAATAGATGTAAGAAAGCCATTATGGTAAAAATCAAATGTACTCTGCCCTGACACAGATAGCGAAACATGCATGCCGGCATTGGGTTCAGCAACCATTTAAGAAGTTAACAATAAACAGAAATTTAAGATGTGTGATATGCAAATTTAAGAAATTAAATATATAAAAATTGATAACAGCGATTTGATTGAAGCCGATGAAGAAGCTTGCAGCCAAAACAATGATTCTTATTGGGTAATTTTCCCATGAGAGAGCTGCTTCTGACGGCTTCTAAATTAGTTTGTTTTAAAAGTAAAAGAGAATATTTGCATCTATGTTGCAGGGAATGGCTGGATGTATATAGTATTCAGAGCTTAATGCATAAGACAAGATGACTGGCGCTATTTGATTTTGTTGGTTGATTCCCATATGGCAGTTTTCAGTCAGCCTGTTTACTTGAGTAAACTGCTTTCAAGATTTGCCTCTCCAAAACTGGCAGTTGTAAATAGTGTAATAGGAGGCATGGTTTATTATATAGTCATGAAAGTGTCATCCCAAAAGAAGCAGCATTGGTTTAGTACTAGCTCAGAGAGAAGAACATTTGCCAAGCTATCAACATTTTTATTGTATTCAATATTCCTCGAAGGTTTTCTTTCCATCCTTTCTAAGAGGGTAAATTTAGATGGTATGTTCATTGTAAAACAGTGTTTCATAAACAGAAGTGGATCTAGGACAATTCATTGCAGCCGTTTCATCACAGCTATTTCAGCGCGATGAACTGGCTGCAATGAATTATCCAATTTCAGCGTTTCGGGGGTGCAATGCCCCTCCCCTCTGAGGCATGGAAGTGTATTATGGCAGATTTTGGGACAGATTTTCCCTACATTTAGAATTCTACATTTACTGATTGATAGTAATAGGTGGAACCAATACCTCTACTAACCTCTGCTTTCCTTCTCTTGGTTTAAGCTTGCTGGTCGGTCAGATATTTTGGAAGAACACATCTGGCTGAGTTTTCTGCTCTTCTACCTTCCTTGCTGTTCCATGATGATCTTGTAGCTTCTGGCCACAGCCAGCATTTCCTCAGGGTCAGGGCAACCTCTGTGTTTTCTAATCAAGTACTGATAAATAGCAGCTGCTCAGTAACTCCTCTCAGGCAGCTGGCTGGGAACAGGATTTCGGCACTGGGTGTCAAAGTGAGAAACCCGTTCTCATAAGCAAGGGAGGTACTCCCCCCAACTTTCTCTGCCTCTATTAGTATAGATATAGAATAACAGGCTCAGGACACACAAGGGTCAGGAACCAATGATCTTCAGACCTCTTAGTATAAGTGAATGTCAGAATTGCTCAGTGCTCTTGAAGGCTGCACACTCGCCTTCATCTGTTCAAGCCTGGAGATCTAAATCTCTCTTTGGGGTTGGTTTGGATCCAGCTCTCAGTGCACGGGAGGGTCAAGCAAGATGTGGAACAGTGCTGGGTATGATATGGGACAATTTATTGTGGCCATTTCATCGCAGCTGTGATGAAACAACTCGTGATGAAATGACTGCGATTAATTGTCTTATTCCGCACAAAAGTAGTCTTTCAATAAAATTACTTCTATTAGCGCGTGCCAGTAGCAAATATAACTTGAAACGCTTAACTTGGATTCTCCATAAAACTGTAAAAAGGGTAGCCATGTTAGTCTAGTCCAGGGGTAGGGAACTCCGGTCCTCGAGAGCCGTATTCCAGTCAGGTTTTCAGGATTTCCCCAATGAATATGCATTGAAAGCAGTGCATGCAAATAGATCTCATGCATATTCATTGGGGAAATCCTGAAAACCCGACTGGAATATGGCTCTCGAGGACCGGAATTCCCTACCCCTGGTCTAGTCTAGCAAAAATGATTGATGTAGGTGGTACTTTATAGACCAAAAACAAGCAAATAGGGGCCAAACATCCACAACAAAAGTCAAAGCAATGCAAAAACCAGTGGGGAAAAAAATCACGATATCCGGATGCTTAAATTTATAGAATAATGCTCCTGTAAATGACAACAGTATACTATGCACTATTCTATAATTTACAAAAGCAAATGGCTTAGGGCCAGATTCTGTATAATGCGACTAAAGTTGCCAATTTACGCATGCAACTTAACTGAATAACGAACCAATTAGTGCCAGTAATTGGCAATTAGCAAGTAGTAGTTGACACTAATTAGAAATTATACGCACAACATTCTAAACGTATTCTAAAAAGGTGGTGTGTGTAAATTCTAATGGCAGATATCAAAAGGGAGCGTAGCCAGGAGAGGAGCATGGGCGGGTCATGGGCATTCCTAAAATTTAAGTGCACTGTTATAAAATATGCCCGATCTGCACACAACTTAGGCGCAGGAATTTAGGCCTGGTTTTTATTGGCAGAAATGCTTGTGCCTAAATGTTAGTCATGAACATGGGCGCTACGTGTGATTATATAAACTGCACCTAACTTTGGAGGCATTTACAGAATCACACTAAGCGACTTCCTTTTTGGTGCTGATTTTGTAGGCGTCGTATATAGAATATGGCCCTTAGGCGCTATTTCTATAAACAGTGCCTAACAACATTGCTCTAGGAAAAAGCAAATCTCCCAAAACCCCAAGAAATGGAACTAGATAAGGGGGAGAGACAACCCAAAAATGTATGCACTGCTATCACTCAAGCAACTTAATAAAAGAATAGAAAATGTAAGATTGTCTCTACCCCTTATCCAGGGGGGCCAAAGAAAAATTCAAACGTCCAAATCCAACAATGCAAAAGCCAACTGGAAGTACTTAGCTTCTCTATGAATAATGCAGCCAGCGGATAGCAAGTTCGTCCTTCGGGACTCCGTTTCGGGGGTAAACGCCCCCCTTCTTCAGGAACCAGCTAGGCTGTGCTGAAGCCCCCTAATCATCGGGCTACAGTGTTTAGCACCATTTTCTCCTTTGCTAAACACTGTAGCCCGATGATTAGGGGCTTGTTGGATTTGGACGTTTGAATTTTTCTTTGGCCCCCTGGATAGACAATCTTACATTTTCTATTACTTTAGTGTGTTTTTGATTGATTTTTGCACTTTAGATTACCACAAAAAATTTGCACAGAGAGAGCCCGGGGATGTTTCACAGTTAGCACTCTTTCTGGGTGTAAGCCAGTGACAGCCAATACTTCTGGGGTTGCCCGGAGGGAGGCTGTGTGACTGAGGGCTCTCTCAATTCTTCTAAATTCCTTTATTAAGTTGCTTGAGTGATAGCAGTGCATACATTTTTGGGTTGTCTCTCCCCCTTATCTAGTTCCATTTCTTGGGGTTTTGGGAGATTTGCTTTTTCAATAGAAATGTTTCCTGAATGGATAACAATAAAAACATATCATCATATGAGAAAAATTTAGCTCCTAATGCTACAAAACTATCACAAAATATGTACATGTGTATACAGTATATATATATATATATGTCACGTGTATCCAGCTTGCTGAAATTTGATTTCCCATTTTAACTTTGTAATAATGGCATGTCAGAAATTTTTTTTAGCCAAGCTAGAACCTAACTTGAAATGCCAATTGAGCACAGTTTATACAGTACATTATAATGTACTATATAGAATGCTGCCTTAAGGTTGAATTGCAGCAAGATAGCAGGCTTGCCATTTGCATATAATAATTTTATCTCAGAAATCAAGGCTAATAAGATTGATTCAGTAAAATAAAAAGGTCTAAAATCAAACTGCAATTTCTCCCTCCAAAATCAGACAGTAATTCTGCAACAAATGATTCTGCTATAGCGGTTTTTAGCACAGGCTGGCACACTGAATGCTCTGCGCGGCTTCTGACGCTCATAGGAACTCAGAGTGTTGGGAGCAGTGCAGAGCATTCAGCGTGCCAGCCTGTGCTAAAAAAAAAAACCACTATCACAGCTTTGTAAAAGGGGAGGGGTTGGTAACTAATGATATATTCGCCACAGGTCTATAGCTAGAAAATAAGACCAGAAAAAAGTCATATAAAGTAATCCAGTTATCCATTGGGTCCAGCATTCTGTCTTTGACAGTAGCCAATTCGGGTTCACTTGGAAATACCCAACATATCCTAAAGGGAATATTCCTACTCTGTTATTCCCTGTCAGAAGTCAGAAGTCTCCATGTTTTCTTGTCTAATAATTATCAATGGAACTATCCTTTACATTGTTTATAAGCCTGGCTGTCCTGCTGACCTAGAGCACATCCCTCTGTGCTTTGACTGATTAGGACAAAATGTTGTAATTTCAGAAGGGAGAAAAAATGAAATCCTCAGGGTATTAAAGGTATCAACCAATTTGTTCTCTCCATACAAACTACCACATGGTTCCAGTTGCAAACCGTAGGCTACATCATTCTTTATGCTTTCCTTGCAAAATCTATCAAACCCCTAATTTGATACATGCAGGATATTCACTTCTACCTCTCCCCCCTGCCTGTACTATTACACAAAGGTGTCAAAAACTTCAATCCTAAGTATTTTAAAATGTCTGTGAAATACGAGGGGGTGCTGAAAAGTTCTTAGCCCAACTAGCCAACTTCCTGAATTCTGAGCGTTATTTTGCCACTGTAGCTGAAGTGTATTATCTTATTTTGTTAAGTACCAATTTTCAGAAATAAAATTCTGTGTTTTGACATTGTTTCAGATCATTGATTGAACCATATCCACGTCATTCTCTTCTTGGTTGGGCTGAGAACTTTTCAGCACCCCCTGGTAGTGTGAAGTTTCAGTCTATGATAACCAGAGCTGTTATAATGCCTCATTCTACCAAAAAGAGCCAACCTCATCATTGATATCACAATGACTTGATTGTCCTATGCTTGGCTCACTTTTATTACATATGAGGGGGTGCTGAAAAGTTCTCAGTCCAACCAACCAACTTCCTAAATTCTGAGCGTTATTTTGCCGCTGTTGCTGAAAAGAGTATCTTATTTTGTTAAGTGCCAATTTGCAGAAACAAAATTCTATGTTTTGACATTGTTTCAGATCATTGATTAAACCATATCCACACCATTCTCTTCTTGTGTGATGCGGCAGGAGAAAGTAGGCATCTCTCCTGCTGATCTTCAATTTGAGGTTTGTATTTTTTTAATTATTTGCATGGTGGGGGGGGGGGGGGCGTTCTGATTTGTCAAACTTTCCTGCCAGTGCATGGACCAATCAGCACTCAGGCATTGATCAGAAATTAAGGCAACAGCTCAGACCTGTTGACAAATTTTGGTCGCAAATATGGCACAATGAAGTTGGAAAATCACTTGGTGATTATAGAGAATCGCTTGGAGTGCTCATTTTAATATTAATGACTTTGTTGTACTACATTTGCATGGCAGTATCGGAGACTGCTAGAAAACTCAAAAAGACCTAGGTAAGCTGTTTTGAAAATCCACCGCTAATATACCTGCACGCTAAACTGGCTGGAACCGGTTTAGCAAGCACATTAAAGGCAGATTTTAGTTTTGAGAATCTGCCTGTCAAGTGAGTAATAATTTTTTTTTTTTTAATAAATAAACTGGGCCATAAACATTAAAGTGTGTCCATATTAGATTTGTTCTTAAGAGTATTGCTGTTGCTTTAGTTATCCAAATGTACATAACTACACACTTATTATCATTTCATTCAGAAGACCAGATTGTTTAGGAAGTTGTAGTCTTTTATTCAACCAGAATAAGAGTAAATGAGGTTCTAAGAATGTTTTTCTGTGGGAGCTAATACAACGATTCACAGTGTTGACCATCTCAACTGTGTAATGTCAGATTAAATTTGTATTTATAAGGAAAGTCTTATTTCAAAAGTTCCTCTACACAGTCCTGTACATTGGTCCATCAATAGATGGGATGAAGGAGTGGCTTAGTGGTTAGAGCTATAGCCTCATCACCCTGAGGTGGTAGGTTCAAACCCACACTGCTCCTTGTGACCCTGGGCAAGTCACTTAATCCCCCCATTGCCCCAGGTACATTAGATAGATTGTGAGTCCACCAGGACAGATAGGAAAAATGCTTGAGTACCTGATAGTAAACCACTTAGATAATCTTGATAGGTGATATATAAATACCTAAAATAAAAATCATAACCTGCAAAAAATCCAGCTTACTCTGCAACCAACATGGTTGCTGGAATACAGTCTCTTAGGAGAATACTGAACTATCATGTAATGGGCAGTGTTTCGTGGCAAAAGGAGCTCAAGAAACAACTATTCATCCCTCCAAACCTACCAATTTTGTTTTTTTTTTTAACTGCCAAGTCATTAGGTTTGGGATTCTCTAAACTAGCCCTATTCAATTCTCTTGAAGAGCTGAAAGCAGCCATGCTTCAAACACTGTCACACACATCATGAGAGAACGAGATTTAATGGTCTCATGCAATGTGTATATTAAATCACTTCTAACAGCACAGACAATATAGAGCAATTAAATATAGTGATTGGGGGTGATTTATGATTCTTCTGCAAACTTATATACTCCTAAAGGTACAAGGAAATTGTGGGCATGTAGCTACCCATTGATTAAATTGCAAACAAAATTCATTTTAGGTCACCTGGGCACTGTATCTCTGCCACATCTGTGCCGCTGTGGTTTATTAATAATTGAAAGCTCTTTTTTGCTATGATAGAGATGAGTTCCCTTTCTCTGATTACTATGGTTTCTATATAAAGTGCAGTATAATCAGAAGACATAGGGCCTCTTCTATCAAACTGCGCTAGCAGTTTTTAGCGCAGAGAGCCGCGCTGAATGACCCGCGCTGCTCCCGACGCTCATAGAATTCCTATGAGCGTCGAGCGCAGCATGGGCCATTCAGGGCGGCTTTCTGCACTAAAAACTGCTAGCGCAGTTTGATAGAAGAGGCCCATAATCTGAGAGCCATACATATTTTTGCATCTGTCTGGAAAGGTCAGGCTTCAGAAGCCATTTACAGAGTAAATCCCAATTTCTCTAGTTAAACTGGCTATTGGAAAACTGCCCGGCTCATACCCAGTTAAAAGTGTACATGGGAATCAACAATGCCCATACCTTTAAACATGTGATATATTGTCTGCAGAGGTATGTGCGAACCAAACCATTTTCTAGTATGGTTTTTGCTTTGTTCCCCAGTTTTTGTGATTTTATTCAGTTCATTTCACACATTTATGTTAATAAAAATGGTTTATCTTATACCCACATTAGAACTTTTTTAACACATGGAAATCAATTACATAAGAGGGGCTGCCAAAATGTTCTCAGCCCAACCAAACATGTTGGGGCAGCCTCCATCGAGGGCTATACACTTAATCCAGCAATTTTCCACTTTTTTCATTCCATATTTTTCTGACAGAATGACAAAAGTGGACAATCACTGAACTAAGTGTACAGCCCTCGATGGAGACAGCCCCAGCTTTATTAACTGGGCTGAGAACTTCTCAGCGGTCCCTCATTCATATTAATTTGTAGATCTACCCCCAAATTCTATAATTGGTACTTCAAGTTGTGCATGCAAATTTGGGCATGCGCCCAGTTTGCACACAGAAATTGAATAATGAGCCAATTGGTACTGATACTTGGTTTCTTAAGAAGCAATTATTAGCACTAATTGGTTTTAATTTAAAATGCACATAAATTCAGGCAAAGGCACTTAGAATTTGCACATGGTGCCAAAAAGGGGACATGGAAATGAGGGTCATGGGTATATTGGGGGCATTCTTCACAGTTACATATATAATTATAAAATAAGGGGCATCTGTGCCCAACTTTAGGCATGAGGTTTTGTACTATTGGTGCAAATGGTCACACCTACAGTTAGGTACAGCTCCTGGACAGAAGCATTATTCTATAAACCATATCTATCTTTAGGCGCTGTTGATAGAATAGTGCATAGGTGTAGGTGTGGTGGGGATGTTGGCATCAGTTTTTAGGCCCAATATATAGAATTCAGTCCTTAAAGTAAATTAAATCAATTTTGCACATGCTAAACATTTTTAAGGCACCTTTGTGATCAAATGTGTGCTAAGAAGTGCACATCTTTAGTCTGCATGACAATTAGGGATCTGCATTCATTTGAGAACTAAAAGCACAGTTACTTACCTACTGTATATCTTATGATATCATAATAGAGCCAGGTTAAACAGGTACACAAATGGATGACATCATTGGATGGCACTAAGAAGAGCTCGTAAAAAAGCAGAGTTATGGAGGCACTTTAATTCCATAGAGGGGCAGCATTTTGCAGTGTCTCTTCACTGTCAGAATGCTAACAGTAGAGATGAGATAGGAAAATTTCCAAATAATATAATTTGTAATAACATCCATTAGTGTTAGTTTCAAAGGAGACTGGACCTACTCTAGAAACCAAACCCAATTTTTAATGCAAAGTGGTTGCACCAGCAGCAAGAAGGCTGCAACAATGGGAAAATCCATCATTCAAGTCCAGTCCTCTACCATTACGGTTTTAGGCCATCCATCATGGAAAAAGATGGGGTGGAGTTCTGTATCACTGTTCTGGCAAAAAAGGTAGGTAATATTAAAGGTGATGATATGGTGCACAGCAGGATATCCACAATGAATATATATGTGATGGATCTGCATGCACTGCCTCCTTGAGATGCAAATCTATCTCATGCATATTTATACTGAAAACCTGACCTGCTTGTGGCTCTCAAGGACCAGAATTGCCTACCCCTGGTATAAGAACATAAGAAAAGCCTTTACCGGATCAGACTGAGGTCCATCCAGTCCGGTGATCCGCACACGCGGCGGCCCCTTTAGGTACTGCCGAATGGAGACCCAGATATACCGTAGCCCTCAATATGATTTGCAAGAAGGTGTGCATCCAACTTGCGCTTGAATCCCAGAACAGTAATCTCTGTCACAACATCCTCCAGGAGAGCATTCCAAATTCCCACCACGCGCTGTGTGAAAAAGTACTTCCTGATATCCGTCCTGAACCTGCTGCCATTCAGTTTCAGTCTATGACCTCTTGTCCGTGTCACATCCGAAAAAGTTAGTAATGCTGCTTCTTGGTCTATTTTATCAAATCCTTTTATTATTTTAAAAGTCTCCATTAAATCCCCTCTCAGTCTTCTCTGCTCGAGGGTAAATAGTGTAATGAATGAGGGCATTTTTGGTTTGTGCCCCTTTCAATGAAAAAATATTGGAGGGTGGTTAGAATGAGACAAATCCTAATTCATGCCATTCATTTCTGAAAATAACATGGTCTCCAGGGCTAGCACAGCAGAACCACTTGGGGTGAGTGGAAGGAAAAATTCTGACAGACTTCAAAAATCGTGTTGGAAATTTTTGACAGATAAGTCTAGCCCTGTTTCACTTCTCCCAAACCCTATGGCTAAATGATGTTAGCTGCTCAAACCCATCATTTTCTTTTAAAACATTCAGAAGAGAAGGTGAAAGAAATTAGAGCCATGCAGCCCCCTCCCCCCCAATTTTTGTTTCATCTCAATTCTAGTATCTTTTGTGGCGCTTCCATTTTTCTCTCTTGTTTTCTATTTTTTCATTATGAGAGGAATATCGTTGATAGCTAACCCTCTTTTAGCACACTATTAACCACACACATAAAAACAACAAAGTTTGGAATTTTTTACTGTCATTGTGGGCAGAAGAGGATACAAAATGACATAGAAAATGTCATTGACACTTCCCATATTGTTTCAGATGAATTTGGCTTCATTTATTTGTTGTACCCCAAAAAGTCTGAAAACAAAAATCATCCAAAGCTTGAGATAGGGTTCGGATGGGCTGATGCTCAGAATTCCCACACTATAAGGACCAAAACATAGCTTCCCCATGCTCAGTGCTGATGGTATGCAAATAGTATGCACGCCGTAAGACTTAAAGTAAGGGGGCACATGTGCAGAAGAGTTTTGCGGTAAGCAAAGTTCGTGTGTGGATGCCCAGGAAAGCCAGAAAGTGAAGCACACATTGGCGCCGTTCTGTGCCTGAAAATAAAAGCTTTTCAAAAAATGATTTTTCACTTGGAAACAGGCATCAATGTGTGCATTCACTTTTAAGTTTCTTCGGACTCACCTTCTACTTCAGAAACACGAGATCAAAACCTGCAGATTGTAAGGTGAAAAAAAATTAAATATCCTCTCTTCAAACAACCCAATGCCAGCTCTGATCTAGCATTAGTCTTCCAGCAGTGAGGGCAGGGTTGGTTCGTGCACTGTCTTCTGAGTATTGGGGCAGAATAGCAAATCACCTCATTTAGATTGACTACATTTAAATATAATTTGTGCTAATTTTTAGCATGGCCAGGTTTTTTTTTTCCTGTTGTGCAGACCTCTAATTTTTAGCATGGCCAGGTTTTTTTTTTCCTGTCATGCAGACCTCTGAATATGGCTCTAGCATTGGCACTGGGCCCATGAGAGAGAGAAACAAAAAAGAAGAAGCAGCAGCACAGTTTGTCTCAGCGGCAAAGAAAAGCACGTTTTAAAAATTTCTCAGCTTTCTGCCTCCAGAGCCTGAGAAATGGAATGCAGTTAGGAAGAAGTACCAGAGACAGGGCCCTGAACAAGACAGGTAGTACTCAGTGTCTGTCTCGCTGACAATGAAAAATAAGTTTGAAAAACATTACAGGATTTCTGGCTGCAGAGTCAGAAACAGCATAGAAGTCAAAGTTAAAAGGAACCCAGAGCACTCTCAGGATAGATAGGCAAAAGCAGGTACACAGACTTCTACTATTACTACACTTTCTAAAGTATTCCTAGATGTATGCAGTGCTGTATAAAGAAAGACAGTCTCTGCTTCATAGGGATCAATATTCAGCCACCAAGGGTCAGTGTTTCTTTAAATGTTGACTGCTACCAGCTCAATTTGACCTGAATATTCAGGGCCAGGCCTTATCCAGGCAACAGCACTGAATAGGGTTGCCATAAAATCTGGCCACCTAGACCCACCCCACAGGCCCGCCCAGTTCCACCCATCCCTGCCCCCATTATGCCCCAGTCCCGCCCCCAATTCCACTCTAGCCTTGCCCCAGCCCCCGCTGCCTGCTCTTGTCGGGCAGGAGGAAATTCACGCTTGCGTAAATGCCACGTGATGATATCACAAGCATGTGTGCATGACATCATCACGTGGCATCTGCACAAGCACAGATTTCCTCCTGCTCGACGCGATTTAGAGGAGGCTTTTTAATACCCAGACAAAGTGCTGGATTTTGAAAAGCCATCCGGACTCCCGGACATGTCTTCGTAAAGGAGGACATGTCCGGGGAAATCCAGACATCTGATAACCCTACTAAATATCCAGATGTTTGGTGGTGCCTGGAGTCTATCCAGTTACAGGTAAGTCTGATAGTGCCATATCCATATAGTTAACTGGACATAATTAGGATGGCTTGTCCAGTTAGTTATCCAGACATCAGCACTGATGGTGCCGCAAAAATTCCAGCTTTTCCCCGACTATGATATTTTGAGCAGATATTCAGCAAGTTTCTGACTGGGCAGGGCCAGCGTTAGGAGGGGCAAGCAGGGCAACTACCTTGGGCCCCCCCCCCCAGCTCCCCTGGTCTGAAGCTCACTTCCCCTCACCTTTTAAAATATAAAGGGGTTGCCATCATGGGAGTAATTTTTCAGCACTGCCCTTGGCCTCCTCAGCAGCGTTCATCTGCCCCAGTCCACCCCTTCTAACGCAATGTCTGGAAAGCAGTATATACCGTGTTTCCAAAAATAAGACAGTGTCTTATATTAATTTTGGGTACAAAAAACGCACTAGGGCTTATTTTCGGGATAGGTCTTATTTTTTTCATGTACAATGATCATTTCTCCCTTCCTCTCCTTCACCCCAATTCTTCCTCTTTCCTTTCTCTTCCCCACGTGCAACATCTTTCCTCCCTCTCTCACCCATCCCCTTGTGCCTTCCCTCTTCAGCATCTTTCTATCCCTTCCTCCCATGCAGCAGAACCCTTGAGCAACCATCTTTCTATCCCTCCCATTCCCCCCGCGTAGCCGAACACCCGCATCTTTCCATCTCTCCCTCCCATTTGAATCCCGCCAACCCTCCCACCACAGACCAACATACCTCCCTCCTATAACAGCAGCATCGACATCGCTCTAAAGAGGCTGCTTCACGGTTTTCTCCCACCGGTTACTACCATCAGCGATGCAGCACAGGGAAGGCCCCGGTAGGAGAAGGCCGTGAAGCAGCCTGGTTAGAGTGCTGCTGACGCTACTTTTATAGGAGGGAGGTATGTTGGTCTCTGCAGTGGGATGGTCGACGGGGTTCGGATGGGAGGGAGATGGAAAAATTGGAGGATTAACGGGGTTCGGCTGCGTGGGGGGAACGGCAGCTGGAAGTGCATGATGCCGGCGAATCCAGGGACATTCGGGTTAGGCTTCCAGGTCGATATAACTAGGGCTTATATTAAAACCTACTCTGAAAATCATGCTAGGGCTTATTTTCGGGGTGGGTCTTATTTTTGGGGAAAAATGGTACTAATGCTCAAAGTATGGGAAACAAGATTCTGGATCTAGAACCTGCGATGTAAAAAGATGAGTTGGATATAGTGGCAATCATGGATATAGTGGCAATCACGGAGGAGACATTGTTCATGGAGAACCATGACTGGGATGTAGTTATACCAAGCTATAAACTGTTCTGGAAACACAGAGTAAGAATAAAAGGTGGGGGAGTAGCGTTATATGTTAAAGATCATATTAAAACCACACAATTGCAGAATCTGCAGGGCAAGGAAGAGGCACTGTGGATCAATTTAGAAAGAGCGAATGGTGAATATATTTACATTGGTGTGATATACAGACCTCCTTCATAGATGGAAGAAGAGGACAGAGATTTAATAGTAGATATTCAGAATATATCTAAAAAAGGGGAAGTTTTAATAATATATGATTTTAACATGCTAGATGTTGATTGGAGTATCCCTATTGCAGGGTCAGAAGTAGGGAGATCTTGGATTCTCTACAAGGAGAGCTGTTCCAGTAGTTGGTAATGGAACCCATGAGGGATGGGGTCATACTGGACTTAATGCTTACAAACAGGGAAAGTGTTTTTTGATGTTACAGTGGGTGATCATCAGGCATCCAGTGATCACTGCATTTACGGTTTAATATTAAGAAGGGTAAAGAGAGGGCTCATTCAAAAGCAAAAGTCCTAGACTTTAAAAAAATTAACTTTGTTTGGATGGGTGATTACATCAAGGAATTGTTCTCTGGATGGAAACATCTAGAAGAAGTGGAAATAATGTGGGCAAAACTGAAAGGAGTAATTGTAAGAGCGACAAACCTTTTTGTAAGGTAAGTAGAAAAAATAAGAGGAAAAGAAGATCGCTTTGGTTCTCAAAAGTAGTAGCTGAGAAGGTAAGGAATAAGAGGTTAGCTTTTTCATAAATTACAAAAGATCACAGAAAAAGGAAGACAGGCAAAAATATCTAGAAAAGTTATGAGAGGCTAGTCGTGCAGCCAGGAAAGCAAAGATGCAAATGGAAGAAAAAAAATAGCTGACATGGTAAAACGAGGAGACAAGACATTTTTTTAGATATATTAGTGACAGGAAGAAGTGCAAAAGTGGCATTATGAAAGGTGAAGGGGAGAAATATGTAGACACTGATAATGAAAAGGCTGAATTGCATAACAAATATTTCTGTTCTGTGTTCACGGCTGAAGCACCAGGAGCAGGACATCAGAAGGCAAACAAGAATAGGGATGGATGAGTGGCAGACCCTGATCGATATTCAGAGGGTTATGTTTGTGAAATAAAGATAGACAAAGCGATGGGGCCAGATGGTGTACATCCGAGGGTGCTGAAGGAACTTAGGGAAGTTTTGGTTTCTCCGCTGACTGACCTTTTCAATGAGTCTCTAAAGTCAGGAGTGGTACTGGAGGACTGGAGAAGGGTGGATGTGGTCCCTCTCCACAAAAGTGGAAGGAAGAAGTAGGGAGTCTGAATTCTGTGGTAAGCAAATTAATGGAAACACTTTTAAAACAGAGAATGGTAAAGTTTCTGGAATCCTATGGATTACTGGACAGGAGGCAATATGGATTCATTAGAAGTATGTCTTGTCAGGCAAATCTGAGCAATTTCTTTGACTGGGTGACCAGAGAATTGGATAGAGGATGTGCGCTAGATGGTGGTGTATTTAGATTTTAACAAAGTCTTTGATAGTGTTCCACATAGATGGTCTAATAAATAAACTGAGTGAACTTGGGATGAGTTCCAAAGTGGTGGGATGGGTCAAGAACCAGTTACCAGTGGTGTGCCTCAAGGTTCTGTTCTTGGGCTTCTTCTTTTAAATATTTTTATAAACGATATTGCTGAAGGGCTGTCAGGTATGATTTGCCTCTTTGCAGATAATACCAAAATCTGCAATAGAGTAGACAAGCCAGATGGTATGAAAAACATGAAGAAAGACCTGGCGAAAGTTAAAGAATGGACTGAAATTTGGCAGCTAAAATTTAATGCTAAGGTGGCCAAACAGGTTGAAAAGTTGAGGGCAAAAGCTAAAAGGATGCTAGGGTGCATAGGGAGATGTATAGCCAGTAGCGTGACAGGTCAAATGCACGCAAGACAAAAGCGCGCAGACAAAAACGTGCAAGACAATTGAGCGCAGGGATAACTCAGCGCAAAACAATTAAGCGCAAGGATAACTCAGTGCAAGACAATTGAGTGCAGGGATAACTCAGCGCAAGACAATTGAGCGCAGGGATAACTCAGCGCAACGACAATTCAGCGCGTTATCAGTATGGATGGTTCCCTTGCCTCTTTGTGTTTTGAATATAAGTCACGTGAATGCATTTTCATTACTATGGTTACTTTTCCTCTTTATATATGTGCTCAGAACAGCCCGCCTTCCTTTCGCTGCCTGATCGTGTCCGTTATAGGTAAAGCTCTGGTTTTGCTAGAACTTGCTCTATAAGGGATATTTGTCTTGCGTGGATTTTACTCGCCTCTGGTGAGAGCAACGGTACTTCCACATTTCAGATTTCTTCATTTCCAGGTATGTTTATAATTTTCGGTTCACGCACACACGGATCGTATATTTTTATGTCGCTACTTTTGAAAGCTATATAAAATGTGCGCTACACAATCGTAAGAAAACCGAGGGTATAACCATAAAACTCTGAGTGAACTTGTTCAAATTAAAGTTTTGTTGGTTATCATGGAACGCTTAGCGCACATGGCGTGGATCAAAGTTTTGTCATTTTTGCACCCTTCTTGCGCTCAGTTGTCCTGCATAGTAAAAGCGCGAGAAGGGTCATTTATGATATTAATATTATGTATCATGTGATGTCTGATATTAATTGTATGTATAATTAAATGCAGTTATAGAATTGAAAAGTAAGAAAGATGTAAAGAAACATTTTTGCATGAGGTAAAATCTCTTATGCCAGCAAGACTAGTATCTGAATATTTTTAATTTGAGTGTGCTTATGGTTTATAGTTTTATAAAGGCATTGGGTATCATTGTCTATTGCAGGTATCGTTCATAAGAGGATATTCACATGTCTTGCGCTCAGACATCTTGCGCTCACTTGTTGGCGCTCAGATGTCTCTCATTCAGATGTCTTGCGCTCACTTGCCGACGCTCAGATGTCTTGTGCTCAGACATCTTGCGCTCACTTGCTGGCGCTCAGATGTCTCTCGCTCAGATGTCTTGCGCTCAGTTGTCGCGCTTGTGCTTGTTACTGAAAATGATTTGCGCTGAAATGTCTTGCGCTCAGTTGTCTTGCTGCTCAGTTGTCTTGGTGCTCAGTTGTCTTGCCACTCAGTTGTCTTGCCGCTCAGTTGTCTTTGCGCTCACTTGTCTTGCGCCCGTTTGTCCGCACGCTGTTGTCTTGCACGCATTTGACTATGAACCAGCCAGTAGGAAAAAGGAGGTATTGATGCCCCTGTATAAGACTTTGGTGAGACCTCATTTAGAATATTGTGTACAATTGGAGGCCGCACCTTCAAAAAGATATAAAAAGGATGGAGTCGGTTAAGAGGAAGCCTACCAAAATGGTTGTGGTCTTCGTCATAAAGTGTATCGGGACAGACTTAAAGATCTCAATCTGTATACTTTGGAGGAAAGGCAGAAGAGAACTATGATAGAGACTTTAAATACCTACGTAATGTAAATGTGCATGAGTCGAGTCTTTCATTTGAAAGGAAGCTTTGGAATGAGAGGGCATAGAAGGGTGGTATATGCGTGGAACAGTCTCCCAGAAGAGGTGGTGGAGACAGACTGTCTGAATTCAAGAAAGCCTGGGATAGACATGTGGGATCTCTTGGAGAGAGGAAGAGATAATGGTTACTGTGTATGGTCAGACTGGATGGGCCATTTGGCCTTTATCTGCCATCCTGTTTCTATGTAACTTGTTTCCAGTTGGGCGGATCACAGCAGAGGAACAGCTCCGAGGTGGCTGTGGGTAGCACTGAAGAATCACTGCCGCACTGGCAACCCCTTTGTTTTTAAATCTGAGGAGTAGAGGGCTTCGTACAGGGGTAGGGAGAAGGGAAGAACATCCCAGTCTACAGGGACCCCTTGAAGAAGCTACAGTGAAAAGGGAAATGCTGGGAGGGTAGCTGGGAAACAGAAGGGAGAGATGGTGGTCCCATGGGGGGTGGGGAGCGAGAGAGAGACACTGGATAGAAGGGCATTTGACAGGTGAGGAAATTGGGGGAAGGAGCAGGGGAAAGAGTAATTTGGGGACCCCCAACCTAATTTCTACCCTGGGCTCCAGTGTGTCTAGTATCAGCCCTGGTTAAGTGTCACTGAATATCTTCTCCCAAGCCAACCAGTGCAATTTAACTGGGCAGAAACCTGTCATGTTCAGTTACATAATTTTGAATATCGACTCGATAAGTGTACAATCAGGTAATGAAAGTTAGTTTATGCTACTGAGAGATCTAGTGCTAAGGAAATGAGAGGATTATCTCCAATCCCCTAGATTCTACCATCCAGTGGAAATCTGAAGTTGGCATAGCGAGAGTAGGAGGCACCGGGAGCAGTGGTGCCCCCACACTCTCCTCTCTGCCCACTCTTTCCATGCCCCTCCCCTGCTCCTTCCCCACCCCCATGGCACACTCACTTTCTCCCTTCCCCCCTGTATCTCGTTACATTTTCATGCCAGCGTTGGCTTGCCCTCTGATGTCACTTCCTGGCCGTGCAACCCAGAAGTGACTTCAGAGGGGAGCCGGGCCAATGTGAGCAGAAAACCTGAGAAGTTGCTCGCACTGGTGAAGATTTAAAGAGAGAAGGGAGGGCACGAGTGTGGCATGGGGGTATGGAGAGGTACCGGCACCCCCACCAAGATGGTGCTCAGAGTGGTCCGCCCCCCCTTACTATGCCACTGAGGAGACTATTTCATAAATAAAAACAGGTAAAGGCAGTATATGTAAGCACGTCACTAGGCAGGAGATAACATGATAATGGATACTGATATAGGGCAAGTGGCAGGCAGCATCAGAAGTGATGACACTAAATGATTGTACTAGATGCCAGCCACTGAAAGTGGTTGAGAATATGAGGTTTAAGAGATTACTGCCTATCTTTGCCCCTGATTACTAACTTCTTCAAAACTGTTGTACACCATCTTTGGTGAATCTCCTCATAAATGTAGTTAATAAATCCTAATAAATAAATTAAGAAACTTTATAGGTGGAAAATCCCAGCCTTTATAATCAGTGTCATACCCAGCTTAAGGTTTAGATAACCATGACAGGGTAGTAGCATGTTTTTCCCCAATGATATCTGAAGTATTCAAATGCCACATAAACCTACCTCTCCCTGATGGCACACTGCTGGTAGCTTGCAAAGCGAGGACAGGCTTTAAGAACTGTGGGAGCACATCAGCAGCAGGGCAGAGGCAGGCTGTGCTTTGTCCCCAGGTGATTGCTGCCATATCTTAATATAAAAGGGCAATGGTGAAGGGATGGCTGCAAGGCTGGAGAAAGACTTATATAACTGACTGTCCAGTATTCTTCATTGATATAATTTCATGGGTACTGCTATATTGTGTAACTTCTGACTCTTCAAGCTTCTGTTTTCGCCTTCTTCTCTGCCCTGTTGATTTATGTAGAAATCTATATGACAAACAATGAACAAGTCAGTCAATCCCATGACCTCTAGATGCAACCGCATATCCTCAGAGACTGATAAAGAAAAGTAAGAACAGAAAAAAAAAGAAATCACTGATCTTATTTCCTCGCTTTATCTGAAAAGTCTCTTGCCAAATACTAATCACAGCTGGAGTCAGGAAACAGGGAGGTTTCATTACTTCTAAAGTGATAAATGGCCAGCTCATAATAGGGATGGTTTGTGGTTCAGTAATCAATGCACACACAAAGGTGAGGTTCAGAGGGGGCTACTCCAGCTATTATCAGTGCTCACTGACAGTGATAACATGGAAACAGGATATCAAAGTAGCAGCTGGTTACTACATCATTCTTTAGCAGTGAAAGCTGTCCTTCACCAGTGTCCGTATAAAATCAATTGGTTACTAAAACAAGGCAGTTTGAGTGCCCTTCTTGATTATCAGCTTCAATGCATCATAAGAGATTTTTCTTTAACCTCTGTGCTAAGTGAGGAGTTATTGAAACAGTGTAAAAGGTTAAGTAGAAAGAACCCAGTTATGAAGACTGTCTAGAAATGATATTTCCCCCCCATAGGGCATGCATTCATTAGTTTGCCTTTGGTTCAATAGTGTACCTTACAAATATTTAGTGCATACAAATACAATGTAATACACATTAACCTATAAATTAATATGTGTATGTCTAACAAATGCTAAAAAAAATTTGTATCAAAACAAAAGAGTGAAATAAACTGGGGAAAAAAGATTTTAAAAAACTCAGAACATGAACCAAAAATGTTTTTGCCTGTGCACATCCATTATTTCTCTAATACAAATGTGAAATCAATACAGGAGAGAGAAGTGAATGTACGCCCTTAAGAAAAGTGAAGAAAATATCTCAAAACTGATCTGTAAAACTAAGGGCTCCTTTTACTAAGCTGCGATAGCGGTTTTAGCGCGCGCAGAATTGCCACACGCACTAGACGTTAACGCCAGCATTGAGCTGACTTTAGTTCTAGCCATGTAGCGCGGGTTTAGCGCACGCTATAAACACTATTGCCGCTTAGTAAAAGGAGCCCTAAGGGTCAATAATCAGATGTCTTTATGTAGGCTAATCCTGCAGTTCTGTTGGAATCAATTACAAAGACCATATTGAAATATATAAAAGGCAAAGCATGAGGTTTTTTTTTTAAAAAAAATAAAGCTGTTTTCAATCTTAAAAGGCCCTTTTGCTCATGTGCTAAGCAGTTAAAGTGCAAATTAGCATGCACAGTTAGCACATGAGTGTAGTAACTGTTACCATGGTGGTATGATAGCATGCGTTAATCCATATGTTTTATTGAGAGGAGCAACTGGGCAGATTATGGACAGAAAATGGGTGTGAACCATACATTGCAATTAGCACATGCTGTTAACCACGCATTGTCACTGTGTAGTTAGTGTGAGTCCATTTACCCCAAATTATATAAATCCACCTAAAGTTAGGCACCTATATTGGCGCTCCTAGCTGCTGTAGGCACCTAAATTAGGCCCTCTTTTACTAAGACACGGTCGAGGTTTCTACCATGGCCCGGAGCGTTAAATACTCCAACGCTCATAGGAATTCTATGAGCATCAAAGCATTTAGTGCTCCGAGCAGCGGTAGAAACTTCTACCGCGGATTAGTAAAAGGGGGGTTTAATTGATTAATAGGCATAATCAGCACCAATAATTGTCACTTAACACTTCATAATTGCCATTGATTGGACTTAATTGTAAGTTAGATTCCTGACTTGATAAACATGATTCTATAAAATGTAGGCATCAAATCCAAAGCACCTGCCTTTAAGTGGGCATGGTTCAGAGGTGGATCAAGGGCATGTTTTTGAGTTAGGCACCTGTTTTTGACTTAGGTGCAGTTATATATACCAAGAAAAATCTGGCATAAATATGGTGCATCTAAATTTTAGGATGCCTATCAATGCCTAAGGCTGCTTAGGTGACGCTAAGTGCGATTTTCCACAATGCGCCTAACACTTAGTGCTGCACTAGTTGATGCTGATTTTTTAGGCAATACATATAGAATCAGGGCCTTATTGCCTCCTCAAGAGGAGGCAGTAATGGATCCACAATAATTATAAAGAGTCTTTCTGAGCAGTAACTTTGGAGGGTGTGCTAGATACGCCTCCCCCACCTCACCCCAACAATTATCACATAACCTTTGCAGAACCTTACCACACTTTAGTAAAGGCCCCTTGATTTCTTGTTGTAATTTGCATGTGCTTTGAACCTCTTTAATAATTTTGCTAATGGCCAGTTGAATTATCTAAAATGTTTTCATGCGAACATAAAAGAACTGGCTTAAGCTCGATTGCATATACCAGAATAAAATCCATTCTCCAGCAGCCTGAAGCTACCTATTAAGTTATGACATTACTTAACAAAATTAACTATAAAGTTTTAAAATGAACTATAATGCTCAATGAAATTCTGATTATAGGAAGTACAGCACCAGGTGATGAAATTACAGCACTGCATTGTATATAAAGTACACCAGTGAAGCAAATGTGATATGTGGAGTGGGGTTGGTTGTAGTTTATCTGAGCACAGTCAAAGCTATGAGCCTCACCAACCAACAGTAAAGTTGCATGGAGTAACACAGCTGGACAGAAAGACGAGTCTAGATTGGACAATTTCCTGCTGAAAAAGGGGATAGAAGGGTATAGATAGAGAATTACTACACAGGTCCTGGACCTGTTGGGCCGCCGCGTGAGCGGGCTGCTGGGCACGATGGACCCCAGGTCTGACCCAGCGGAGGCATTACTTATGTTCTTATGTTATGTGACCTGTTTCCAGCACACTCGGTTTCCATGCTAGTGTTCACAGTCCTGCAATTCAAAGTGAAGAGGGAGCATCAGGATTCAGGCCTTAACTTTCCAGCCAGTCTTTTGTTCACCAAATCTTATTGGAATAAATCAAAGTAAATCAATGTGTGGATACCAACCCATTTATTCTATTGCTATATGTAGGTGGGTCATATCAGTGCGTCTCGATTTTCACCTTCATGTTAGAACAGAATCTGCCAGTGCAGAGCCTGTTCTGAAATACGGGTGCAAGCAACATAAACATCCATTTAAAAAAATGTAAAAAATTTAGATGTTTAGCTCCCAGAGACCCAGTGTTGTAATATTACAACATCACATTTAAGGCTACAAAATAAACCCTCCCCCATTTTTTTTCTTTTTAAAACTTCATGTACATTACTAATAGAACCTATTGTTCAGTTCTGCAACACCATTGGATGGTTGAATGTGTAAATAGGTCTGTTTATCTGGCCATGAAGTCATACAACCCTGTTGCCTGCTTTGGAGTATATCATCTTGTTGTTTTGGACGGGATACATCAGGACTAAAGTAAGTAAAAAGCTTGAAATATTTTTTTATGTGATCATTAATATGTGTAGATCATGCAGATTTTATGACATCATTGAATATACTGATTTTAAGAGATTTAGAGCTGGTTATTTCTATGTTGTAATTTTACAACAGTGGGTCAAAGTGATAGCAAGGTTTTGTCTGCACTCCCCTGAGACCCAGTGTTGTAATATTACAACATCACATTTAAGGCTACAAAATAAACCCTCCCCCATTTTTTTTCTTTTTAAAACTTCATGTACATTACTAATAGAACCTATTGTTCAGTTCTGCAACACCATTGGATGGTTGAATGTGTAAATAGGTCTGTTTATCTGGCCATGAAGTCATACAACCCTGTTGCCTGCTTTGGAGTATATCATCTTGTTGTTTTGGACGGGATACATCAGGACTAAAGTAAGTAAAAAGCTTGAAATATTTTTTTTATGTGATCATTAATATGTGTAGATCATGCAGATTTTATGACATCATTGAATATACTGATTTTAAGAGATTTAGAGCTGGTTATTTCTATGTTGTAATTTTACAACAGTGGGTCAAAGTGATAGCAAGGTTTTGTCTGCACTCCCCTGAGACCCAGTGTTGTAATATTACAACATCACATTTAAGGCTACAAAATAAACCCTCCCCCATTTTTTTTCTTTTTAAAACTTCATGTACATTACTAATAGAACCTATTGTTCAGTTCTGCAACACCATTGGATGGTTGAATGTGTAAATAGGTCTGTTTATCTGGCCATGAAGTCATACAACCCTGTTGCCTGCTTTTGAGTAATGATGTCCATTCCCTCTGCACACCACTGGAGTACTTTCAGAAGTTTGTGACAGAAGATATGATCAACGCTCTGGCAGATAACACAAATCAGTACAGTTTTCAGAAGAAAGGATCATCTATAAACACAAACACAAAGGAAATAGAGCAGATGATTGGCATGTATCTGAAGATGGGTCTTGTCCAAATGCCTGGAGTCCGTATGTACTGGGAAGCAGACACAAGATACAGTCCTGTCGCTGATGTAATGTCACGAAACAGATTCCAGTCTCTGTTGACATCATTACATTTTGTGAACAATCTAACCGTGTCTGAGATGGAACAAAAAAGTGACAAACTCTGGAAACTCAGACCATGGCTTGATGCTTTCAGAGAGAAATGCCTAAAAGTGGTCCCTGAAGAACATAACTCTGTTGATGAAATGATGATCCCTTTCAGGGGGAAATTCAGCAGCATCAAACAGTACATGCGTGGCAAGCCAAACCCATGGGGGTTCAAGCTGTGGGCAAGGACTGGAATCTCTGGTATACTTTGTGATTTTGATGTGTACCAAGGCAGTGTGAATGGAATACGGGCAAGATCTGAACTTGGACTATCAGGGGATGTTGTAATGAAACTTGCTTCCACACTTCCACATAGTCACAACTACAAGATCTATGCAGACAACTTTTTCACCAGCATCCCATTGATAGTTAGGCTGCTGGATTGTGGAATTCATTACACAGGAACAGCCAGACAAGTGCGCCTTCCAAACTGTAATCTTGAGGATGAGAAAAGCTTGAAGAAAAAGGGAAGAGGAAGCTTTGATGTCAGAGTGGAGTCAAATCACAACATTTGTGCTGTGAAATGGTTTGACAACAGACAGGTTACACTTGTGTCTTCCTTTGCTGGCCCACAACCAGTGGAGAAGATTCAACGCTGGGACAAAACTGCCAAAAGATTTGTTGAAGTTGAGAGGCTTTATATCGTGGCTGCCTATAACAAATTCATGGGCGGAGTGGATTTGTTAGACTCATTTGCAGCAAAATACAAGTTTCCACTGAAGTCCTACCGCTGGTACCTTTACATCTTCTGGCACACCATTAACCTAGCTGTGATCAATGCTTGGCTCCTGTACAAAAGGGACTGCAAAGCTTTGGATATCCCAAAGAAACAGATGCTAAACAGGAGAATGTTTCAGGCCCAGTTGGCATCTTCTCTTATCCTGATCAGAACGGCTGGGTCAGTGTCAAAGCGAGGGCGACCATCTGCAAGCCCAGTTTCATCAAGAGGGGGCACCTTGACTTCCCAAAAGAGGCAGTTTACAGATGATGGAGGTTCTTCAGCTGCCATGACAGCCAAAAAGTCAAATGCACACCCTCCAAAGGAAGTTTGCAAGGACATGATTGGACATTTTCCCATCAAAGCCGATAGAGGACGGTGCCGACACTGTGCAAAAGGCTATACCAACACACTTTGCAGGAAGTGCAATGTTCGCCTGTGCTTTTCAGAGCAAAATAACTGTTTTTGGAACTACCATAACTGAATAAATGAACAAATAAAACATGCACATATAGGGCTCGATTCACAAAACCGTGCTATGAAGATAGCACAAGTGCTATTTCATAGCGTGGCCGTTTTTACCCGTATTTGCGCTAACATGAAATTTTTTGTGCAAAAACACGAAATTTCTTGATTACCGCTGATAGAAGTCAATGGGCGCTTCACAGGGAAAAATTTGCGTTTTTATATGATACTCATTTTTTGTATTAAATTGATAATAAAAATTACTTTTTTCTTTATTATACTATTGTTGTTGTGTATATACATAAACTTAGGTGGGTCTTTATAAGCTGTAAAGTACAAATAAACTTTTAATTATTCCTTACATGTGTTCAGAGAGAGAGTGACACTATTGAAATTCTGCTACCTTACAGGCCCAGCGTTGCAATTTTACAACATCCTCCCCAAAAGTTACTAAAATGTCAAAATAAAAAAAAAAAAAACACTGATTTAGGGATCACAAGCCTCCTATAACAACATGTGAACGTTCGAAAAAATTTTTTTACGTTTTTTTCTATATTTGGGTCTCTGGGGGTTAGAAAGCAAGCACAGAACCAGTTATGTTTGTATTTCTAAGGTCACATAACCAGCATATAACTAGCTATCTTTGCGGTCTTAGAAAAATAACCAGTTATGTTGCTGACGCTGTCACAGCGACATGTTAATTTTGCTGATTTGGCATTTAGGAACCCAAATTCACTGAGGGATCCCTTCCTAATCCTTCCAGTGGAATGCTGCTCAACAGCAGCTGTATAGTAAGTATTTCAATGCATATTTTAGCAACACTGATCTTTAGGACAAAGACATTTGGTCCCCTTCTGAAATGGGAAATAAACATGTATGAACGCGCCACTCCTTTGTCCTGATACTCCCTTACAGTATGTACTGAAATCCCTTACCCCTAAGACACCCCCAATAGGCCTCCCCAGTACTTTTCATGGGGTAGCAAATAATAGATGGGGGGAAGAGTAATCCTTACTGCTCCTGCCCCTTAACTGCCTGGGCTCAAAGTGGCATCTCTAAGGAATCTGCTAAGGATGAAAATACCAAATAAGGAGAACACCTCATCAGGACACACTGTGAGAGAATGTTTCCAGATGCTGTAAATGACTGTTCCATAGTGTAGTTAGTTCAGTAGTCGTCCCTAATTTTTAAGCTGGGGCCACTTTAGAGTCTAATGAGCTGAAGGAGAGCCACAAAGTAACTGCCCATGTAGATTCATGACAGTGCCAACTAGTGTGTATCAGTGATATCCATCTGTACCAGCCCATCTTCAAACTTTTCACTGGGAGTAGCCTCAAGGAGGTATGAATTTCTAAATGCATTCTCTTAATCTATTGGGAAATGCCTAGTCCTTTATGCAAATGGCTCTTCCCCCCTCATTTAATTCACCCTTTCAGTCTTGAGCTTCTGTACAAAATCAGAAATTAGATGAAAGAAACAACAACATAAAGAGGATGAGCGGCCAACACAGAGGTCTCCAGGGGCTATGGAAGTAAAACACTGATACCGTGTTTCCCCGATGGTAAGACACTGTCTTATTTTTTTTGGAAGGCCAAAATATGCTCTAGGGCTTATTTTCGGGGGGATGCCTTATTTACCCTTTCATGTCCCCTCTGTATCTCTATCCTTATTCAGTAGGTCCTGCTTACCCTTTCTCTTCTTTGTGTCACTATCTCCATTTTCAGCTTTCCCCCCCTTTTCCTTTGTTACTGCACCTTGTAGCTAGAATCTTTCCACCCTCCCTCCACTCCGGCCCAGCCCAGTATGAAATATTTCCTTTTGTTTCCCTCCCCTCTCTCTTTCTCTCTCTCTTCTGCTCCCTCACCAACGAGTCCTGCATCTGGCCCTCTCCCTTCTACCTGCACCTGGCAACACCCCCCTGCTCCGCGGCTCTCTTCAGCAACTTGTCAGCAGCGGTGATCAAGACAAGCTACCGACATCGAGGCCTTCCCTCTACGAGTCCCGGCTTTGTGGAAAAAGGAAGTTGAAACAAGCGGGACTCGCAGAGGGTAGGCCCCGACGTCAGAAGCTTGTGTCGATCGCTGCTGCTGAGTTGCCGAAGAGAGCCGCGGAGCAGGGGATGTGGCCGGAAGCAGGTAGAAGGGAGAGGGAGATAGGAAGGCTGTAGATCTCCGGAGCATGACACCGACCCCGGCCAGGATGATTTCTTTTTCAGGCGTGCATCTTACAAGTCCGGCGTCGCGGCGGGAAATAGCCATGCTGAGCAGTGAGCTCAGCACTACACAGATGAAAGCCTTGCTTGCTGATTGGTCCGGCGGCATGGCCGCCGGACCAATCAGCAAGCAAGGCTTTCATCTGTGTACGTGCTGAGCTCACTGCTCAGCATGGCTATTTCCCGCCGCGACGCCGGACTTGTAAGTTGCATGCCTGCGTGACACACTACCGGAGCCACGGCAAAGGTGGAAAAGAGCCGCATGCGGCTCTGGAGCCGCGGGTTGCCGACCCCCGCGGTAGACGGAGGGACCACACGGAGTCACCCCCCGTACCACCCGATTCGGGTAAGCGCAGGTATCGGTGGGTGGCTTATTTGCGGGGAGGTGCCTTATTTTACAATTTTTTCTAAAAAGGGGGGGCTGTCTTATTTGATGGCCCTGCCTTATCATCGGGGAAACACGGTATCTCAATCCATCCTCCATTTTCTGGAGCCATATGGTGGAAGTAAAACTCAGATATCTTAATCTGTCCTCTTTTTTTTCTGGAGCCATATGATACTCTCAGCTCCTGAAGCCATGGCCTTGCTGGTCTCATCACTTCTGACTCATGCTTCCTACTGTCAGAGAGTAAGACCAGCAAGGCCTCAGCATCAGGAACCATGAGCACATGTGCATGAAGGCTCTCTTTGGTGGCTGACTGATTGGATAGCAGCTGCAGCTGGCAGATTGGGCCTAGCGGAAGAGCAGACGTATGGCGGGGCAGGCATTGGCAGTGAGGACAGCAGCAGATGCAGAAGTCAGCCAGAGTCCTGGACAAATCACAGAAATAAGGTTTGATGGGAAATGCAAAGGGGTGGAATGTGAAAGAGACAGTAAGCAAGACAGTAAGCCAGATGTTGTATATGGATGGCATGGAGTGGAGGGGGAAGAGAAAGAAAAGACGCTGCACACGGATGGAAAGTTGGGAGGGAGAAATTAAACACATGACAGTGAGGCAGGAGCATAGCCACATGGGTCCTCAGAGGCCTGGGCCCCCTCCAAAATTGTGGCACCCCTGGAATGGCTGGTGGGGATGCCCAATCCCTGCCAACCAAAATGGTCCACTGCCAAAGCCCCCTCCTGTGCTGACTGAGCAGTGAAGAAGTCAATGACATAAGTCAGCCACTGACACCGGCACTCTCACACATCTCAGTTCAGCAGCATGAACCGAGCATGCTTGGGAGTTCTGGCATTAATGATATTATAGCTATAACTTTTATGTTTTCACACTCAGCAAGGATACATTGATAAAAAGACATTTTATGCAAAAAAAAAATCTAGCAGTATTTTATCAAATGAACCTTCAATATCTGCATTGTGTTGTGAAAAATAATAGAAATGTAACATACTTTGCTAATAGCTAAACACATACACTTTGGTGTAGTCATATACCAATAAGGTTCCAAACACTGGAGCATTCAGTGTCTTCTTGAGATAGTCAGGATAAAATCTGCGATGCTGTTCAACTCTTTGCAACAAGTTCTCAGCACTGGGTCTGTGGTGATGCTACCGGTAGTAGTAAACACCTCGCTGGGCTGTGTCGTTAACCACCTTCACTGTGTTGACAAACTGTTCAGCAGTATAGAGTTCCTATGAGCGTCAGGAACAGCACGGAATATTCAGCGCGGCTCCCTGCGCTAATAACGACTATCGCAGTTTAGTAAAAGGGGGGGGGAGCTTGTTGTTTAACTTGCTTTTTTACCAAATTTTCCAATCCTCCTTCATATGCTGCTAGATTCCAGCTGCCCTACATTTAGGTAGATAGAATTTGTTGTTTATTTTATGAGGCTGGATAGATCAATGGCTAGCAATATTAAAATCTGCTAATTATCCAAAGCTTCTACTTCAGAAAAGAATATTTATATAAAATCTATTTACCAAAATAATTCAGCAACAATATGGTATTTTATATATGTTGAAATTTCCTGTTTATAGCTTAAAATTAAAAAAAAAAATAAGTCTTGGTTTTGTGCTGTGTATTTTCCACTATTCTGCCTGTAGGCATTTTCCTCCACTTACAAGTGTCATCTGCTTCTGCTACAGGAAATTTCACTTATTCATGTGATATTCAGGGCTGGTTCACAGCTGGTTGTTGTGATCCAAGCTCATTGAAAGTACCATGTCCTCATACACAAAGTATGATTTGCCCACTGTGGTGGATGTATTCAAGGCCCACTATTTGCCTCCTTGCTTGACATTTCATGCTGAGTTCTGAAGGTACATTGTGTGCTAAGCAAACACAGTAGCAACCTGGCCTCAGCAGGAAAAATGGTTGACAGATCCTATCAGGTGGTAATCAGCTGAGGCCTGAAAATCTCAGTCAGGTTTTACAATTACCTAATAGTTTCCACTGCATAACAGCAAGCCCTTGGTGTGTGCTGTAAGGTAGCAAAACAAAATATTTAACAAGCGTAAAACTTTTGCTTCTATTCCTACAGCAATATATGATTCTGTGAATGGTCCAACTTTTATCGTGTCAGTAGGTCATTTTGTTTGCATGAAGATAAACATTTATTTAAAATGTTATTTTCTAGGTGTGGGCATTTACCCTCAAATTCTAAGCAGACTGCCCAAAATTAGGCACCTACCTTGGCTAGGTAATAATATAATAACAATAATATTTATTCTTGTATACCGCCCAACTGTGAGTTCCAGGCGGATCACAATCAAGAAGGACTGTACAATCAGTGAAACATACATGTAAACAGGGTTACAGAAATAATCATGTTACAAACTTATCAAACAAGTAAGTTTTCAATATAGGCACCTAATTTAATTGAATAATTGGCAAAACTGACATCAATAATTGGCAATTATGAGGGTTAATAGATGTTAATTGAATGTTATGTGCATATTGATCTGTGTGCATTCCTTCACAGTGTGCCTAATAATTAGAAGTCACACAATACTACTACTATTTATCATTTCTATAGCACTGAAAGGCATATGCAGTGCTATACATTTGACATTCAATAGATGGTCCCTCCTCAGAAGAGCTTACAATCTAATTTGGACAGACAGACAGGACATCTTGTGGTTGGGGTGTTACTAGCAGAAGGAATGATACAGTGGATAAAGGTAACTGACGGTGAGTTAAAAGTTGAAAGCAGTTTCGAAAGAGTGACCTATCGGATTTGGTCAATCGGAATCTTAGGCCACTCCCAGTGCATCCCAGAATGCACTGGGAGAGAGGCCTAACACTTTGGTTGGCCTAGGTGCCTAAGATGGGAGGGGCTTTAGGCACCTGGGTCAATCAGAGCCTTAAGCCCCTCCCCGGTGCATCCCAGGATGCACCAGGAAGGGAAAGGCCTGCTATTCTGTAGAGGCAGGCCTGCCAGCAGGCGGGAGTGGGCATCCCTCTTGCCAGCTATCAGAGAAAGGTATGGGGGCATTCAGGGGGTGGCAGGGGGATCAAGGGATGATGGGGCCATTGGCAGGAGGGAGTGGGCATCCCTCCTGCCCTATGATCTCTCGGGGGTTGGTGGCAAGAGTGAGTGGGCATCCTCCTGCCGAGGGACGTTTCGATGGCGGCAGGAATTGTGCACTCCTCCTGCCACAGACATTCAGGGGGGCTTTGGGGGTTCCGGCAGAATGGATTGGGCATCCTCCTGCAGGCCAACTTTGCGGAGGAGACAGGTTCCCTGCTGCAACCACTAAACTGATCACCACAGGGAGATTCCATTGTGTCGATCAGCTCTGTGGCAACACAGTTCTCTAACCAGTGCCTGTGACATGGACGCCGGTTAGAGAATCAGAGTGATTAGATGGAGTTAGGCGTCTGTCTGTCAGGACAGATGCGATTCTCTATAGGACGCCCATGTGCGATTCTCAAAAGTCACTTAGGCAGCTGCTGACACTGGCCATCCTATACAGAATCCAGCCCTAAGTGTGCATGCTTTTTGCACTCTATTGAATGTTACCGAGATGAATCTGAACAGTGTGGAAATGAACTTTGTTATAGTATACTCACATTAATAGGTGTGCTGGAGGATCTAGAGCAAGGGTCCTCAAACATGGCCCGCCGCTCAAGAATTTACTGCTCATGTTCCTAACCATTGCTGACCTGTTCCATTGTGGTTTTCTCACTATAATGCTCTGCAGTTCTCACTTCTCCTCATTGTGTGCCACCAGTAACCCCCTCACGTGAGCTGGACAGCCAGACACACTGCACTGATATCACGCTTCCATGCCACATGTCCAGCCGCTGAGCACATGGGCTGGTGTGCATAGCCCTGCTGCCACTGGGAGTGTTTCTTGGAAGTTCGGTATGTCTGGCGGGAAACTTTTGACATTAGTGAATTACCGGATATTTGGGCTACTTTATGGCAGGGGTTTGGTAGTACTTCACGAACATTTCAAACATCAATATGCTGTTTCGGCTCTTTTTGTGAATTCCAAACCTCATTCTGGCACTCCAGTAGCTTTTCTCAGTATATTTGAAGCATTATGCTGGTGCTCCAATATCTTCTCTCTGTGCGTTCCAAGACTCATTCTGGTGCTACCATCTACTTCTTTCTGCAGGTGTTTTAGAGCAGTGTTCTTCAACCACCAGTCCATGGAACGGTGCCGGTCCACAGAAATTTCCTGCCGGTCCATAGGGCCAGCACGTGCATCAGGCCTAAAAGAGTATTCTTCAACCGCCGGACCACGGTGCGATCGATGCGGCATTATCTTCAAGCCAGCTCCCTCTTCCTCACTGATTCAGTGCACAAAGCCACGGGCAGTGGCTCCTACGCGCGTCCTGCACCTGAACCGGAAGCTTTCTCTCTGACATTGCAACGTCAGATGGAAGGCTTCCAGATGAGGCACGGGATGTTCAAGGAGCCGCTGCTCGCAGCTTTGTGCACTGCATCAGTGAGGAAGAGGGAGCTGGCCCGAAGATAATACCGGGGACGGCATAAAATGGCCAGGCGGGAGCAGGCCAAAAGGTAACGCATAGCATGGAGGGAGAGAGACAACAAAGGTAAGGGGGAATGATTTTTTTTTTTTTAATTTAGTGATTGAATTATGTCAGTTTTGAGAATTTACATCTGCTGTCAGTGTGCTTTGTGTAGTTTAATTTTGTGGTTAACCATTATGTGTTGTTAATAAGATTATATTGTGTATCTGTGAAAAATGAATGGAAAAAATAGTGTTACAATTAGTACTATTATGGGGGGTGAGGTCTGGGGTGGAGACTAGGTAGAGATAGGCGGGGTCTGGCCCACAACTTAGCCCAGTGTTCTTCAACCGCTGGTCCACGGACCAATGCCAGTCCACAGAATAATTCTTTTATTTCTGCCTGTCCATTGGTGTAAAAAGATTGAAAAACACTGTTTTAGAGTGCTTTTTTTGTGATCCCCCATGACCATGTATTAATTTTTTTTCTGCTCCAGCATCATTGGTGTCAGCCAGGGAAATGTGGTGACATGACGCGCTGGGGCTGAGGACGTGTTAATTAAAATAGTTCTTCATTTTTAAATATTGTATTGTTCTTTCATGGGGTTTCTTGCACTATAAATAAGATATGTGCAGTGTGCATGGGAATTCATTCATGCTTTTTTTTTTTCAAACTATAGTCCCCCCCCAAAGGTCTGAGGGACCGTGAACTGGCCCTCTGTTTAAAAAGTCTGAGGACCCCTGGTCTAGAGGGCTGTCTGTGAATAACTGAAGGTGACTCTCAGACGGAGTTCAGCACAAACAGTGAGCACATTAACCTTGGTTAAGGGTACGTATTGCACTAATATTTCGTATAGGAGTGTCCAACATCAATCCTCAAGGGCCACAATCCAGTTGGGTTTTCAGGATTTCTCCAATGAATATTCATGAGTTCTATTTGAATGTAATGCCTCCATTGTATGCAGATAGATCTCAAGCATTTTTGTTGGGGAAATCTTGAAAAAACGATCTGGTGAAGGCTGAGGTTCGATATCTTTGGTTTAGCACATCTACCACATCCCCTGCTATAAATGTTGCCGCATGCTACTGGGCACCATATAGAGAATTTGGGGGTTAGTGCACTAATCTCACCCACCATCCTCCTGTCCCTTTTACAAAACCATAGTGTGGTTTTTAGCACCAGCCGTGGTGGTAACAGCTCTCATAGAATTCCTATGAGCATCGGAGCTGTTACCGCTGCAGTTGGTGCTAAAAACTGGCTATGGTTTTGTAAAAGGGGGGGGGGGGCAAGCTTTATGAGTACTATCATGCTCCCCATGTATTGTCCTATCATGTCCTATCATGTCCTAAAATGTACTGTCAAGCTCTACATTACTATACTTTATTATGTATAACCTGTTATATCTTATTATGTATGTAAACTTGTAACTATAATTAATTTATTTTTTTAACTGACCAAAATTTTTAACCACTCTGTTGTCCAGCATTGCTTTCTCTCCCATTGTCAATGCCAAGGTCCGGCATCTCTCCTCCCACTTTCCTTTGTTTTCCATAGCAGGCCTAGCTCTTGATAAGGTCACTGGCAGAGACAGCATTCTCAAACGCTATCGGCATCTGACTTGGAAGCATTCCCCCTGCCGTGTCCTGCCCTTCTCTGACACAATTTCTTACTTCGCCTCCACATGCCATGATTTAATTGCAATTAATCGTTTGATTAAAATGTATCATCACCCACACCTTTTTTTTTTTTTTTTATTTATCAATTTTCAAATAAACAATCAAGTATACACTTGTACAGAAAGGAGAGGAATTAAAGAACATATTCAAAGCGAGACAATAGTTATAATCAAAGAAAAATAATCTTAATCTCCTCCTCAAGTCCTCATATTTTGGATCCAAGATGTAAAACGGTGAGCCTTACACAAATCTTAGCAATATATCAATAAGAAGAAAAACAGGAACACTTAGCTGAAGGAAGTGACCTAATCAAATAATGAACACTCATGTTGTATTAGTCCCAGCTTTCAGGTGTGCAGCTGACAGAAAGGTTGTCAGTTGTATAGGCTCAAAGAAAACATATTTTTGCTTTTGATATAGTATCACACATTTACATGGGTGTCTTAAGAAGAAAGAGGCTCCAAGAGCGATAACTCCCGGCTTCAAAATCAGAAATTCACGACGACGCCTTTGGGTATCTCGAGCCAGATCTGGAAATATTTGTATTTTAAATCCCAAAAAATCTTTTGACTTGTTTTTGAAGAAAAGTCTCAGCAGCCAGTTTTTATCCGGTGCCAAGGCAACAGTAAGAAGTAAAGTTGCTGGTATCGCAATTTCCTTGTCTGACTGTTCTAATATCAGTGAGACATTTAAATTCTGTTGGACCTCTGTAGGTAGTTGTTGTGGTTCTTGATATTTTTGATGTTGTCCTTCAATTTTCCGAATAGGCAGATAATAAGCATGAGTTAAAGGTGGAAGCAGTTCTTCTGAAATATCCAAAATTTCTACCATATATCTTTTTATCATCTCTCTCGGAGATATTGTTGCCACTCTAGGAAAGTTAATCAACCTGAGATTGTTATTACGAGAAAGGTTATCTAAAGCTTCCAATTTTCTTCTCATATTTATATTGTCTTTCATTAACGTTTCACTAAGTTGTTTAGTGGCAGCATTTAAATCTTTAAGGTCCTGAAAATCTGTTTGTAAAGCTTTAATATTTGTTTCATGGATATTTAGCTTTGATTCAATTTGGGAAATTTGAGGTTTTATAGATTTTGCCAAATCTGCCACCAGATCCCATATTGCCTCAAGAGTTATTTCTCTGGGTTTCTCTATTTCAACAGTTTGTACTTTTTGCATAGGAAAATTAGCTATAGCTGACCTTTCCTCCTGCATGCTGTTCTCCTGGGAGCTGCATTCCCTCTTGCTGCTCTGAGCCTCAGCCATTGCCGGATTCACAACACAGGAGTCCACATCCATTCTCCCCTGTTCGGTGACCAAAGCCTCACTGGACAGGAGCTCACCAACCTCAGATGGCTCTGCTGTCCGAGGGGAGCTGGTATGCTGAGGAAGAGGGGGTGGTGTTCTGGCGTCGGGGCTTAACGATATTTCCAAGCCCGGGGAGACCACATCCTGCTCACCAACGAGTGCTCCCAGCGGGGAAGCCGACGCCACCGCCGACACTTCCTGCATCCGGCGTATTAGTTCCTCGATGTTGCCGAGTCTAGCGGGGTCAGGGCGCCGCGAGGCTACAACGGCACTTCGTCCCCTTCTCTTCGGCATTGCTAGATGAGGAAAACACCGCGAAGGAAGAAAAAACAAACAGGTACTCGCTCTCGGTCTAATCGGGACGCTCAGCTAGCTGCCCCATCGGCCATCTTGGATCCTTCTTCCGTCGGCCATCTTGGATCCTTCCGCCCACCCCTTTTATTTTCTTTTTATCTTACTTAGCACATTCGCTGCTGTTTCTGCATGTTATGCTATTTGTGTGGTGTCAGAGCATGTAGAGCAGGGGTGTCAAAGTCCCTCCTCGAGGGTCGCAATCCAGTCGGGTTTTCAGGATTTCCCCAATGACTATGCATTGAAAGCAGTGCATGCAAATAGATCTCATGCATAGTCATTGGGGAAATCTTGAAAACCCGACTGGATAGCGGCCCTCAAGGAGGGACTTTGACACCCCTGATGTACAAGCAATGTGTTAGGGGAACGTACAGCAGAAAATAAGCCAGTGGAAAACTCAGATCTACTCAGATGACAAAAGCATGCCCCTCGAAACTGTCCTCATAAACACTGTCTTGAAAACCTAAAGGTTTATCAGTTTTGCATTATTTATTCATATTCATGCCCCTTGTTTTCATTGGCATTTAATGAAAATGTTATTTCCAAAAAATATCGATTTGGTCAGTTGATATTTTTACAGCCTAAAATGCCACTTTTAACTCTAGGGGAAACTGTAACTTGTTTACTGATGTCATTTTATTCTTTTGGTGGAAGAATATGCTTTCAAAATATAAGTATCTTTTCAGCCTGCAATGGCTCCATTGCTGCCAACAGAAGAAATCTTTAAAAAGAGAAGCTGATGACTAGTAAAGTATGTTGGAGCAGTTGGTTGCCAACTTAGAAAGCAGTCAAAAAGGTTTTAAAATAAATACCGGTATCTATTGTAAGACTGATATATTTTATAACTATAAGAGTCTACTGGTACCTTCCAGGGAGGTGTATTTGTTAGCATACATTTGGTTTATTAGTGCACCTTAAAAAATTAACGTGTTAACTGTGCATTAATGTGCTTATTTGAAATGAACCAAAAAAACAAACAGCATAGTACTATGGGTGGGCAGACTAGATGGTCCATTTGGCCTTTATCTGCCGTCATGTTTCTATAGGAATATGATGGGTATCTTTAGCGGTTAGCATGCACTTAGCACTCTATTATGAATCCCTCCCTTAGCTCTGAAATTGATTTAAAGTCACTACAGATTGCTTAAATATACTCAAATTAATCACATTAGTTTTAGAATTTTTTTCATGTTCAAGAACAATTATTTTAATGAAAAGCTCTAAGTGTTCCAATGTCTTCTGCATTTCAATGATGCATAGAGCATATTCAAGATTTGAACTAATAAGAAAGCATCAGGAAGCAAGGGGAACATGTGGTCTCATTAAAAGCGACTTAAAAATGCTTGTTTGTAAAAGAAATAGATGTTGAATGGGTGCCCCTATGATTCTTCACAGGATCCATATAACAGCAGTTATTAATAGAATCATGTACAATAATTTTATGTGATCTATTTATGTTCTATAACCTTTAGAATGACCCTTTTGATTAGTTTTACATTTTTGACAAACATTTTATAAGATATGACTGGGCAAATTGCCAGTGTTTTGCTGTCATCCAAACCAGCCTGTTTCTCTTTTAGCAGCATCAGCACTAAAATAAAACTCTTCAAAAGGGCCTTCGAGCAACATTATTAACCGTGAGTTCATGCAATGCAGCCTAGACAAAACTGCCTCCTTTTCTACTGTGTCTTAAATCTCTATTCACATCAAGCCGAGCTTTCCCCTTTACACCAGCCCTTGCATTGTCCTCCAGCTGCTGGCTGCTGGATTAATTAGCTCACAAGCTTTGTCCCATACAGCTCCTTAGTGGCTGAGCTAACACCAGATGCCATGGCAACAGTCTTTTGAGGTGACTTTAAAACTTGTTCCCAATCAGCATCAAAACATCTCTTCCCACCTCTGCTGGCGAAAGGCAAAAAGAAAAACATGTTACATGAACCATATGGACCCATACTATCCACTCATCTAGTACCGATTTATGTTGGTCATGCCAAATGGAACTTGGCACCTTGAGTCATCTATTTTTTTTTTTCCTGTCTCCAGTCTTACTGTCTGTAGGTGTGAAAAACTTGGCTGAGCCTTATGGGTACCGTATCCAAGATGCCTTAACCTACCCTATGGTTGAGACTAACTCACTCAGCGGTTGATGAGAAGGCCGCTCCTGGATCTTTTATTAGCTATGGCATTCGAAGTTGTCTTATTACACTGGTATAGGCAGTCAGTAATTCAGATGTTTGGGGAGGCTAAAGAGGGAGGGGCTAAGATGGGGTGAGATGGGACATGGCAGGGCAATTTAAATCCTTTGAGGTAAGGAGTGTCACAACTGTTGTCAGCAGTAAATCAACAGCAAGTTACTGAAGCCCAGATTCTTTAAACTGCGCTGTTTTTTTAGGTGCCAGTAGGTGCCCAAACTCAGTAAAAAACACACTGTTGAAATGACATTTTTAAATGAGTTTTAAGACATTTACCGGTGCCTATAAAATTGGCACCAGAATCACGCCTCTGTGGGCGCTTTAGGCTAATTAACTCCACTGTGGGCATGGCTAATGTCAGAAGAGGTGTTAGGCAGTCTAAAGCACCTACAGAGGCACGACTGGGGATTGGGACTTGTATACCAACTTTTTGTAGTTTTACAACCACACTCAAAGCGATTACATACGGGTATTTCAAGCATTTTCCCTATCTGTGCCGGTGGGCTCACAATCTATCTAGTTTACCTGTGGCAGTGGAGGATTAAGTGACTAGCCCAGGGTCACAAGGAGCTGTGTGGGGTTTGAACCTCAGGATTGCTGAAGTTGTAGCTCTAACCACTCCATCACACTCTCCAGAAAACCCTGGCCTACATTTCTGGTGCCTACCTTTGCCAGAGGTGTGATTCTATACCCAGCACTGTTACATGATTGTCACGCGATCGGTGGCCGGTTTTAAGGTGGCCACCGACAATGGTGCCACAATGGTTACAGAATCCTGGCCTCACTACCTATGAGTGCAACACTAGCGAAATAGAAGCACTGATGTATGTCCCCTTGTACTATGCAAAATTTAAAGACAACACATATAAAACATTCCAATCACTACATTAAAAGATGGAAAATAAAGTGATATTTTGGTCCCTGAAAGCTAGTCAAAAATGTACTAAATTAGTCCAATAAAAAGGTATCACCTTATTTTTTAATTTTGCTTCATTTTAATTTATTAACCTTTAAATTGGACTAAGCACTACAACAATATTTCAACCTAAATTAAAAATAAAATTATTTTCTCTATTGTTGTCTGGCCATTTAAAGAACATAAGAATTGCTGCTGCTGGGTCAGACCAGTGGTCCATCGTGCCTAGCAGTCCAAACACGCGACGGCCCTTAGCTCAAAGACCAGCGCACTGAGTCTAGCTTTACCTGCGTACGTTCTGGTTCAGCTGGAACTTGTCTAACTTTGTCTTGAATCCCTGGAGGGTGTTTTCCCCTATAACAGCCTACCAAAGAGCATTCCAGTTTTCTACCACTCTCTGGGTGAAGAAGAACTTCCTTACATTCGTACGGAATCTATCCCCTTTTAACTTTAGAGAGTGCTCTCTCGTTCTCTCTAACTTGGACAGGGTAAACAACTTGTCTTTATCTACTAAGTTTTGAATGTTTCGATCATGTCCCCTCTCTTTCCCTTCATTATCTTGAATGTTTCGATCATGTCCCCTCCTTATACAAAGATGTAGTTACAGCTGCTGGTGCAGTAATCACTCCAAAGCCCATTGGGATTTAATGGGCATTGGAGCATTTGCATGTAATTTTTCTAATGTTAATATTGATTAAACTAGAGTGTGGAGGTGACAAAGGGAAGCAGGTGAAATCAGAAAGTCACACCCAAAAAAATGCAAAAATGCAATAGCAGTGGGGAAGGTAATACTAACACCATCATCAACAAAGAGAAAGCAGAGAGTAAGCACAACACTATACAGAAGATAACAATAAAATGGTGCTGGAAAGCGATAAGCACATATGCTCGTTGTTTAGCTTATAATTTCCCTCCTTTACAAAACCAGCTGTGACAATAACAGCTCCAGTGCTCATAGAATTCCTATGAGCATGGCAGCTGTTACCGCAGTGGCCAGCGCTAAAAACGCTAACGTGGCTTTGTCAAGGATGGGGAAAGTTCAAGATCTGAAAGCCCTGATGGTAGAAGCTGACTTGGATATTGTTATCACAGAGACATGGTTTAATGATTCCCATGAGTGGGATGTAACCTGTGCTTGGGCTTCTCCCAGAGGATCCCAGACAGATAAGCTCATTGGGCCTGTAGCCTTTAATAGTATCAGACTAGACTCTGTATTCCTTAAACAACTTTCTTTAATACAAAACTTAAAAGAAAGAAATAAACAAACTTACAGTTCAGTTGATCTCAAGGAAGCTCTTATACAAGTCCACACTATACCAGCACATTCTAAGTTTACGCGAAGCCAGTAGTGCATTTTTACATAGTCTGTGAAGTAATAATATTGTGCTCCAACTTAGTCCACTAAGTTGTATTTAGACTAGCAGATTCAAAGGGTTAAACAAGATGGGGAATAATGCTTTTCTATGGCCATGTGCAGCTCTAAAATGGAGTCAGCTATCTGCACACATGAGAAACAGGCAAGAGAAGGGGCCTCAGCCCACTGGGTATACAGCAGTGCACTCTGGGAGCTTATCTTAAAAAAATAAAGGCAATCTGCTCTCATGAATATGGGTAGAAAATAACCATACTAGGATATAACCTTTTTAGAAAGGATAGAGATGATGAAAGGGTAGAGGAGTAATTCTGTATGTGAAAAATAATATTAAAGCAGCTGAAATACAGGGATGCTGAGGACTGGAGGAAATGTTATGGATCATCCTGAAGAGAGATGATAGAACCTCCATACACACAGGGGTAATCTATAGGCCTCAAACACAAACAGAAGCTGGACAAAGAGCTGACTGCACAAAGAGCACAAGAAGAGAAGCACATGAAAGAATACCAGATAAAACTCAAAGAAGAAATGAGAGAAATAAGATTGGCAAAAGTACAGGCAAAAGGAAAAATGGCTAGAGAGGTAGCGAGAGGAGACGAGACTTTTTTCAGGTATATTAGAGAAAGGAGAAAGACTAGAAATGGAACTGTGAGACTAACCCCCTCTTTTACTAAGGTGCGCTAATTGATTTAGCGCGTGCTAATCAAATTAGTGCGTGCTAAACACTAACGCGTCCATAGACTAACATGCACGCGTTAGCGTTTAACACATGCTAAATCGATTAGCACCCGCTAAATCAGTTTGCGCGTGCTAAATCGGTTAGCGCACCTTAGTAAAAGGACCTATAAAAGATGCTAAGAACTGCTATGTGGAAAGTGATGAGGAAAAAGAGGACATACTACAGAAATACTTCTGTTCTGTGTTCATGGAAGAAAAATCTGGCTGGCTGACAAACATGTATATGGGAACAAAGTAGATATTGCACTGTTTACAGAAGAAAGTGTTTGTGAACAACTGGAAAACTAAAAGTGAACAAAGCCATTAGGTCAGACGACATCCATCCTAGGGTATTGAGGGAACTTGGAGAAGTTCTTGTAGGACCTCTTGCAGATTCGTTTAATGAATCCTTGGCGATGGGAGAGGTTCTGTAGGATTGGAGAAGAGTGAATGTGGTCCCTCACACAAAACTGTTAACAGAGATGAAGATAGAAACTACAGGCCAGTAAGCCTCACTTCAGTGGTTGGAAAGAAATGCAGTTCACTATTTTTATACCATAAAATTCACTGTCAAAAACAAATATCAAACCTATAATCATAATATCTCTTAGTGCTCCTGTGGACTACAGTATATTATATAGGTCAGACTACTCATACCATCAAGACTCATAGCTGAGCACTTAAGTACCATTCATACAAAGAGGATTGAAACTCTCCTTACCAATCATTGGTTAGCTCGGCAGCACACACTGAATCAGTTGAAATTTATGGTATTGCTCCAAGTAAATACAGAATCTGTGGATATTTCTCGATGTTTGATTTATAAAGAACAGAGATTAATTTATCAATGGGGTACGATAGAACCTTATGGTTTGAACCACAAGATAGAGTGGCCTATGGCATAAGGGAGGAGGGGTTTGTGATCTTCACTTTGATGTCATCACATCAGCTTTTATGCTGCACCCCTATTGGCTAATTTGAATTAGCTGTGGCGTCGTTTGCACCTGCGCCTTTTTTCAATGGAGTCATTTATAATAATAATAATAATAACAATAACTTTATTCTTCTAGTGTCATTCGGTGGGTCTCTGTTCTAATATTTTATTTTGATTCAGTGAGTTAATTAGATTATAGTATAATGATAGTGTTAGTTTATGCAAAACATAAGATTGTGAATTTTTGTTGTGTCTTGTGCAGTATGAAGATCTCTCTTTGACAAGCTTTTTACTCTCCTCCCAATGAAGAAAAAGGGAAACTCGGCCTGAGTGAGGATTATTTGAATGGTGATTATTTGAATGGTGATATATATTTTTTCACAGATGAAGAGGACAATTGAGGATTGGTTATGGTAACGCTGGTGATGATTTTTTGGAAATGAGGGATTGTACTGAGTCATGAACAATACTGATTGAATGATATAAAGAACCATCAAGGGAATCTTGCCGCTGCCATTGGAGCCTGAACTGTCTAACAGAAAGATAAGTTTTCCATCTATTTTTAACATTTTTCAATATTGTTGTGAACTGAAATATTGTTGCAAGTTAACTACCGCTATTATTAACATTGAAGGAACAATGGCTGTGCCGTGATGGTTCCTCATCATATTAGTCATATTATTTAATGACTTTTATGTTGGAGCACTGAGCACACCATAAATAACACTAAGGGCTCCTTTTACGAAGGCGCGTTAGTGCCTAAATGCACATAATAGCACACGCTAAAATGCCACGCACGCTAGCCGCTACCGCCTCCTCTTGAGCAGGCGGTAGTTTTTTGGCTAGCATGAGCTAATCCTTTGCGTGCACTAAAAACGCTAGCACACCTTCATAAAAGGAGCCCTAAGAGATAGTTTGATTATAGTTTTGATATTTGTTTTTGACAGTGAATTTTATGGTATAAAAATAGTGAACTGCATTACTGTTTAGAAGTGTTAATTGTGAATGCAGAATTATAGTTTTACATTCCCTTACATCTAAGTAAGTTTTTATATCCTTTGCCAGATAGGGCCTTCAAAACTGAACACAATACTCCAAGTGCGGCCTCACCAATTACCTATACAGGGGCATCGGCACCTCCCTTCTGCTGGTTACTCCTCTTATAAAATCCTGCTGTTGGTCTTTAAAATCCATCAAACCCAAATCCCATCCTCAAATCGTGCACTCAGCACTGTTGCTCATACCCTTCATGGTCTAGCGTTGCACAATGATGACACTCAGGCGCTTGTCAACTCAAGTGGAATTTATTTGGCCGCAGCCATAACAGCACAATTACATCAAACTTATCAACTGAACATCATAATCAAGCATGAACGGTGATGAACTGTACACTGTAACCGCACTTCAGAAAATGGCATAACACACGATGTACATCACCGGGCAACATATAAGGAACTGATGGTCAGGCGCACAGCATCTGGCTCTCTATCCCGCACAATGTGGGGCGCCGTACAAGCTTCCCCATCTCACCGGACCCTTCCCGTTCAAGGAGGTGTCCCCTCATCAGCTGTACGTTGTTGTGAAGATCATGGCCTGGCCCCCTGCCGTCCAAGCAAGGCAACGTGCCCCATGTCTTAACCACTGTAAAGATGTCAGCCTTCTACCCATATGCTGTGCTTACCTGCCACTACCCGTGATAGCGAAACCTCGCTTATCGCGGGTTCCCCCCAAGTGTCATGGCTGCGGCCCCGCACGGTAACCTATGCCAATATGGATAGAACTGGTTAATATATCCAAACCGAGCAGTGTATCTAGCGAGTTCTCTCCACGGCTGTGTAAGAACTCGCACTTTTTCATACTCACAGGGGTATAATATGAGACAGTTATCTATTCCACGGCTGTGTAAGAACTCGCACCTTTTCATATTCACCGGGGTATAATATGAGACAGTTATCTATTCCACGGCTGTGTAAGAACTCGCACCTTTTCATACTCACCGGGGTATGAGACAGTTATCTATTCCACGGCTGTGTAAGAACTCGCACCTTTTCATACTCACCGGGGTAGAATATGAGATCACAATAAGGTAGTGTGGGGAAGCCTGCTGAAGCCTGCTGGCTGGCTGAGGATAATAATTTGTCTACATTTAACTTGTTGATTTAATGCGAGTTATCTATTCCACGGCTGTGTAAGAACTCGAACCTTTTCATACTCAATAATGTGTCTACATTTAACTTGTTGATTTAATGTGAGTTATCTATTCCACGGCTGTGTAGGAACTCGCACCTTTTAACTTGTTGATTTAATACGAGTTATCTCGCACCTTTCCTACTCACCGGGGTATAATGTGAGACCCCAATAAGTTAGTGTGGGGAAGCCTGCTGGCTGGCTGAGGATAATAATTTGTCTACATTTTATTTCTTGACAAAGTGTACCTGTTCGTGGTCTCTAGCGCCCACGGAACCAAAGTTAAACCCATACCCAGTAAATGTGACCCTAAGTATCCCGTCAACCCTCTGACCCTAAGTATCCCGTCAACCCCCTAATCCCGGAATGTGAGACCAGTGAAGACATAATTTCGCAAACAATCAGGGAAGCCTTGGACTGCTCTTGAGGTAATGAATTATGAAGCTCATTCAGCCTCTCTTGAGGTGCTGTAAGTCAAAAGTGAAATCCAGTAATATAAAACATAAGTATGAAAGGCCTTGAATATCCATCCCGAACCCTGATAACAGCCTTAAACCGAATGTATATCCATGATTTTCTAATTGTAACTTTTGCTACAAAGCTAGGGTAAAACGCAGTTGAGGTAATGTCACTTAATTATGAAGGTCCTGCAGCTAAACTATAAAGTAAACGATGTAACAAATGTAAGGTAGTGCCACTCGTTATGTAACCTAATTATGAAGGTACTTCTAATTATGAAGGTAATTTAACTTCTAACCATTCATGATGTAAACCCTGCCTTGTAAAACCATTCATGATGTAAACCCTCCCTTGTAACATCCATAACCCAAAGGTTAAAGGCCAATTCTAGTCACCCTCCATCATCCATAACCCGAATGTAGACCCGGATTTACAAGATCAATAAAATCTGTGTAAGATCTTTGTGGCGCCCGATTCCAGTCGCCATTCATCCGCACCCTAACACCCTTCATAACCTTAGTAAAATTGAGAGTTCCAGTCGCCATTCATCCGCACCATAACACCCTTCATAACCTTAGTAAAATTGAGAGTTCGTTCTTACCTCCCAGATGTTGATGGTCCTTGCAGAGTAGGGGACTCCTAACGTTCTTATGTTCCTGATGCCTGTGAATGTAAGCTGGTCCCAAGGGTAGCTGATGAAGAGAGTTGGGTAAGATGAAGAGCTGCTCCTGGCGGCCAACTCATGGGTGCTCTTACCCGGGAATGATCCAGAGAAGCGATCCGTTCCTAAGGCCACTTGTAGAGGATATAGTGATTATCCCATAACCTCTCATAGAAGAAGTTGGTGGCTAAGGAAAGGGGTCTTTCTTTACTCTTCAGCATGAGATGAATCTCTCGCTCACAAGCTGGGATATGAAAGCAGATATCTTTGTGTGTCTCCCATAACCTCTAGAATTGGTGGGCATGAGTTGAATCTCTCGGTCTCAGGATAAATAGATAATGGTTACAGCAGATGGGCAGCCTAGATGGTCCTGATGGGTCTCCCTCGCCATCCGGTTATTGAAATACAGGGGACACATCATGGAGTGCCGTATATAATAGTTCCTATGTAACGAGGGGCAAACTAGGTGGACTTGATGAGGCTTCTCACAGAGGAGCAGACTGGGGCCGGAAGGCCGAAGGGTGTGAAATTCGTGGAACGGCCTCCCAGTGGAATTGGTAAAGATAACAACTGTATGAATTAAAGGAAGCGTGGTACAAGTACCTAGAGTTTTACAGGGAATAAAAGAAACTGTATGGCATGGATGGGCAGAATGGATAAGCCATCTGATCTTTTCCTGCTTATCACGTGCCAGTGTAAAGTAATGGATGTCAGTAAGCACAGGATGTTCGGTGCCGTACTTAGAGAGACCCCCCAGGAAAGAGACTTGGGCGTTCTGCATGATAGAGGCGACGAAAAGGGGGGGGCAAACAGAATGCTAGATCTTAAAGGAATCAGTACTATAGGCATGGTGTGTCCAGCACTGGGCGCCATGCATGAAATGACACGGTACTACTCAAAAGGGGTCCAGAAATGCGACAAAGATGGTTAAATGATAGGAGGAGGTGCCGTACTGTGAAAGATTACCGAAAATCGTCCTCTTCTTTCTCAAACAGAGGAGAGTGAGAGGGGACATGATGGAAACATTCAAGGTACTGAAGGGAATAGACTTAGTAGATGAAGATAGGTTGTTCACCTTCTCCAACGTAGAGAGAACGAGAGGGCACTCTCCATCATCGAAAGGGGACAGGTTCCACACGAACGGTAGGAAGTTCCTCTTGACCCAGAGAGTGGGAGTAAAGTGGAATACCACTCCGGAGTCTGTCATAAGGGAAAACACCCTCTATGCATTCAGGAGAAAGATAGACGAGTTCCACCGAACCAGTGCCTCCCTTATACTTCATGCTAGTGTAACATCATGGTCTCCCCGTGAGAGGTGAGGGCATATTATGTGAATGGATGTGTCGGTGTTGGAGCAGCTTGTGGTGGCTCACATGGGACAAACGTCGAGTGCCCTTCTAGGAGTTGGTGCATTGTTTGAACCCCGTGTTGCTCTATCTGCCTCTGGAACGAAGCCATTAAGTCGGCCAGTTATTGTTGAGGCTGTGCGGCCGTAAACGCGCAGAAGCCGGTGCCGCTGTTGAGGCCGCAGAAGCCGCTGTTGAGGCCGCAGAAGCCGCCGTCGAAGCCAACGCTGTTGTTGTGATGCGTGTGGTCCTAGTCTTTCTTTTGACTCTTAGCTGTGGGCTTTTCTGCAGTGCTGGTTTTGATCGAGGCTTACGTTGAGCAGGCCTGGCTATAATGAGTACTAAAGAATAAAGACAGTCAGTACAGGCATACATGGAATGGCACCCGAGACAGGCCCTAATATTAGTAAGCCCTCCTTCTGGGATCATGCTTAAATACAATATAGGACTCAAGCCATCAGAAACTCCAGTTAGAGAAAGAGCGCATTGCTGCTAAGTTGTAGGTATCGCATATGGTGGGATCTGAATAGCATATAGTGGCAGCTAATAGCAGATAAGAGCCTTTACCTAGCCTATAAGAGCCTTTAAATAGCATATAATAGCCTCATAGCATAGCAAATAATTGCCTCATAGCATAGCATCAAATAGCATCAAATAGCCTTATATTAACTAGCTTATAATAGCCTAATAGCATAGCATTAAATAGCATTTTATTAACTAGCTTATAATAGCCTAATAGCATAGCAACTAATTGCCTAACCGCATAGCATCAAATCGCATTTTATTAACTAGCGTATAATATCCTAATAGCATATCATTAAATAGTATCTTATTAAATAGCATATAATTGCCTAATAGCATAGCATTTAATTAAATAGCATATAATAGCTGTAGATAGCGTATAATTGCCTAATAGCATAGCATTTAATGGTATTTTATTAAATAGCATATAGTAGCCTAATAGCGTAGCAAATAATTGCCTAATAGCATAGCATTAAATAGCGTTTTATTAAATAGCATATAATAGCCTAATAGTATAGCAAATGATTGCCTAATAGCATAGCATCAAATAGCATTTTATTAACTAGCATATAATAGCCTAATAGCGTAGCATTAAATCGCATTTTTTTAAATAGCATATAATTGCCTATTAACATAGCATTTAATTAAATAGCATATGATTGCCTAATAGCATAGCATCAACTAGCATTTTATTAACTAGCATGTAATTAGCCTAATAGCATAGCATTAAATAGCATTTTATTAAATAGCCTCTAATTGCCTAATAGCATCGCCCGAGCATTCATACCCAACCCATCCGCATGGATAGCAGGAGCACTCCCTAGTCAGGTCCTAGCCGAGATGGGCCACGCGAGTGGCCTGCTCCGTGCCGGATCTAAAGGGAGGACCAGGGCACCCATTCTACCGACGGAGCACTCCTGCAGAGCGGGGACACTTGGGTGGCCAGATCACAGCCCCCCAAGTTGCCACGGTCCCGCCTGGTCATGCGGGGGGAGGGGCGCCAAACTCTCCGAGCGAGCGAGCGAGCAGTGCCCTCCCCCCCAGCAGGATCGGCTCCCCTCCCTACAGCGGCCGAGCGGAATGCGAGGGGCAACGCCCAGCCGCCGGAGCCAAATCCTCCATTTTTTTTTTTTTTGACTCATGTGGTTCCGCGGCCGGCTGCAGCATGGCTCCACAGCACGGAAATCGGGTGAGCCCGCGGCCCGCCGCAGCCGGCCGCCGACCGCGGCCCCCGGACCTGATCCTTCCCATCCACAGCTTCTCTTGTCTCTTGGCCGCGCGCCCAAAGCCCCTAGGGGACCGCCGTGTTACACGGAGGTCAGGGCATGGGAAGTAGTGTCCGGCGCCGGGCCACGTGGCGCCGCACTCGCTCCCCAGCGTCCGCCCCCCCCCCTCCCCTACCGGCGCAAGGGCAGAAATCACCGGCGGCGAACACAAGGGCCCCGCAGCAGCACACCCCGGCGGGATCCGGCAGGCTACGCGGCCCTCCGCCCGATACTCCTCCCATTGACTGGCACGGAGAGCAGGGGATGGCGACCCGAAGACGCCAGTCATCCGCCCCTCGGCACCGACTGCACCCGTCCGCGGCCGGCCGGACCCCCCTCGCCATGTGCGGCGGCACGAGCGGGGCCCCGCCAGGCCGCGACACAAAACCGGAGAGTCGGGAGTGTGAGGTGCGCGTCACTCCGCAGGAGTGAGTGCACGCCGGGAGCAGAGCGAGCCGGCAATGCACGTGGGGAAACAAACCTGGCAACTGTCTCCCGCGATCTCCCCTCCGCTCCCCATGTATCGGGGACCGCTCCCTGCCGCGTGTGCGGCGGCCCCACGTTCAGCCCCACTCGCTCACAGGACACTGGAGTCGGAGGCGGCCAAAGGACGCCCTGCCAGCTTCACCGGAGCTCTCCAGCAAGGTGAGAGACAAACTAATTGATGCAGTGGGTGAGCGGAAGGGAAAGTCACGTCGATCTCCCTGGACCGCCGTCGGGAAAAGGGGCGACCTCCCTTCCGCTTCCCCTTCTTCTCCTAACCCTCCCCCCTCCCATCCCTCGCTGATTGGCGCTTTCCTATCCTCCTCCCTTCCCCCCCCCCCCCCACCTATCTATTCGCTCCGGCTTCGGCCGATTTGGCCTCGCTCCTCCCTATATGGGATCGGAGCTTGTTCTTTCTTGATTGTCTACTGATACCATATACACCAACTTGTATTTTTCACTCACTACAGCAGAATCTAGTTATCTCGACCTCAAGGCAAATTCCCTAGGATTCTACCTGCCTTATTTTCTCCGTTACAGACCTTACTGTTTGGTACGCACTTCCTTCCTCACTCTGACTAGATATAAACTGCTCTTAAGTCTTTCTTATTCAAAGATGCTTTTAACTAAGAAACTCTACTTTTCCAGCATTTGGTGGAGAAATCCTCTGGTTCCAGCTTCAGAGTATAGTCTTCTTTTTTACCTCCCCTCTTTCATATTAATTATTCTAAACTTCTCCCTCCGAATCCACGGTTTCAGCATCTGCGGATTCTGTTATTCGTGATTTTTTTTTTTTGAGGGGGGCCGATTTTAATTTTTTTCACCTTACCTGGTGGTCTAGCAGGTTTTCGGGGCAGAAGTGATCTTCCTACACTCCTGCCCCATGCAGATCACTCATAGGAAATGGCTGCGGGGAGTTCCTGTTGTAGTCTTGTAGGCTCACGGCAGCCATTTCCTATGAGTGATCTGCACGGGGCAGGAGCATAGGAAGATCGCTCCTGCCCCGAAAGCCCGCTAGACCACCAGGTAAGGTCCTGGATGCCGGGGGGAAGGCGGGAGGGAGGCAGGGGTGGATCAGAGCTGGCCGAGAAGTTATTTGCGGTTTTTCACACTTCGCATTCCAGCTCTACACCTAACCCCCGTGGATATGAAGGGAGAAGTGTATTTCCATTTCTTCCCTCTCTATAATACATGTAACATAATTTTATTCTTATTTACTTTTTATTTGTAAACTGCAACCAACAGCAAATATTAGTTTAATATAAATAGAGCATCTAATTTGTTTTAATTTTTTATTGTATTTTTATAGTAAAATATCCCTAATGCAAAAGGGTTACAATTAAATAAATAAATAAACTTGAAACTTGTTTATTGAATAAACACTGGGAAATCTCCACTTACGCTTACCTGCCTTGATCTTCCACTCTATTTTTTGTGCCTTTTCTTTACTGACAATGCCTCAGTTGCAACTGCACCATGAAAATAGATGAACACAGATTAGTTTGTACCCTAAAAAGATCCCCCAATTAACTGAAAAATAGACACCTACATTTACAATTTATGAAAACTTAAGAGTAGAAGCCCTCATTATACAGCACCTAGGGGCTGATCACACTATAAAACCTACTAGCAATGTAAACTGGCATCCTGAAATAAAAGCACACGCTAATTTCCACGTGCCATCAGCCTTGGCAACTGTGACCACAGAATCATATCTTCATATTCATCATGGACAGATGGAATCACAACACCGATTTCACAAACATTCATGTGAGAAGGTAGATGACAATAACACTATGCATTTTATAAATAAAAAATAGAGTATAACATGTAACTGAAACAGCTACTTAATAAATTACTACACAGCTGGCAATAATCCTTGGTTAGAGCTGTGACTAAACCTAAAATCAGCCTAGACATATTACTCTGTGAGCTTATTGTGCATGTATATCTTCAAGCATCCTTTTTCCAATATGCAGCAGGGCATTGTTATTAATTTGAAAATAAATTAATGACGGATTCCATTGCTCACACATTTCTACCACCTTTAATAATAAATATTTTTCATTTATTTTTATTGTTTCTTCCAGTGACTTGTAAATCCATATTCCTAAATATTTTATACCCTCTTCTTTCCAAAGAAAAGGGAAATGATCAAACAATCCTTTTTCAGAATGTATATTAAGTGGAAGGACTTCTGATTTATTCCAATTTATTTTATATCCTGAAAACTTTCCAGATCTTTCGATCAAATCCAATAAATGTGGAATAGTAAATTCTGGATTTCTCAAATGCAGCAAAATATCATCTGCATATGCAGAAACTTTGTATTCCTGACCAGCATAGGGAATACCCTGAATCTCATCTGCCTGTTAAATAGCCAATAATAAAGGTTCCAACCAACAGGTATCAAACAACAGAGGAGATAAGGGACAACCCTGCCTAACTCCCCTCTCCAGACGAAAACCATCCGAAAAAGAATTATTTATATACAATCTGGTGATGTACTTAATTTCAATTGTCAGTTTATTGATACACTTGTTGTAAGATGTAAAAATGAATAAAGATTGGGGGAAAAAAATAAAATAAATTAATAATAATAATAACTTCTATACCGCCACAATCTTGTGACTTCTAGGCGGTTTACAATCAAGAGTGCTGGACATTCAGCGAAATACAATAAGTAGATATTCAGAGGAAATACAGAGATCAGAGACCTCAAGAGGCAATAGTATAGAAATACAATTTGCTGAGCGAAAATGTAATATGTACATTTTAGTAGGTAATGTCCGACAGGACCTGTTGGGGATAAATAGCAACGTAAAGTTACGATAAGATGAAGATAACAGATTATATTTATAACAGTGCTATAAGTTCAGGTGGAATAGGGAGGGGGGAGGGAGAGGGAGAGCGGGTCAATTGTTTAGGTATTTCTGGAACAGATATGTTTTTAGGCGTAACACATGCAAACTCTTTCCTATCAAAACTGCTCAGGCATGCCTGTCACTGTAAATCACCCATCCACAGCTTTGTATTTGTGATAAAATAGGAAGCACCAGATCAAAACAGCAACCCCAGCAACTCCATTTGACATATTCAGCAAGCTCTGCTTTCCAAAAGGGAATTACATTACATTACATTAGTGATTTCTATTCTGCCATTACCTTGCGGTTCAAGGCGGATTACTTAAGAGTTGTCATGAAATTAGATAATACATGTTGGGTAATTTGAACATTTTAGATTTGATAAGAAGTAGATAGTATAGTAGGTGGAGCTTGGGATGGATCTGGTTGTGTTAAATAGGTTTTATGTATTTTTTGAAGAGTAGGGTTTTTGTTTCTTTTTTGAAGGTATTGTAATCTGTGATCGAAGACAGCAGATTGGTGAGTTGTCTGTCTAGTTTTGCTGCTCTGGTGGCCATTAGGTTGTCATATAGTTTTCTTCATTTGACTGGTCCAAGTAATCATGCCTCCCATTCTTCAGCTTCAAACAGCAGGCTTTTGCTGGGGTGATTCAGGATCCAGATGGAGGAAGAGAAGTCTACAAAATTAGTGAGCAGAAATTGCATCAGGAAGAGATTACAGACAAATCATTTTCCAGTTGTAAACTTACCACTAGTGGATCTGACTAAACTAAACTAAAACTTAGTTTTATATACCGGCTCTTCAGCTAGAAAGGAGCTCGACTGGGTTAACAGTAACTAAAAAAAGACTTAAAAAAGTAATAATCAGAAAATATTAATATGACTGGTTTCCAAAGTGTTTGGAAAAATTTACGAAAAAGTTGAAAAGGACCAGGACCCTTTAAAATAAGAGGAAGTTCGTTCCTTAGTTGAGAAAATTTGAAAATCAAGGATTGACTGAAATTCTTGACTCCTTTGATTCCTTTCACTGAAGGAAGAGTTTGAATTGTTGGATGCCTCTTGCATAGGAGATTTTATAAGCATCCTATATAATAAAACCCTAAGGGGTTCATAATCAAAAAATAAAAGTCTAAAAAGTGTCCTAAATGCCTATTTGGACGATCAAAAAGCCTGATTGTCCAAGTACCCATAATCAAAGCTGGTTTTAGACGTATCTAAAACCAGCTTAGGCCTTTCCCCTGCCACTAAACACACAGAGAGAAAAGAGGCGGGTTTAGAGGAGGGGAATCCAGGGCATCAGAACACTGGCGGGGTCCGCACGCAGGCGGTTCTGAGCGCAGGCCAGGTCGGCACACTGACCTAGGCCCTGTGTGTGGATCTGGGCCTGTGTGTGGATCTAGCCCTGGTTTTGGTTCCGAGGCCCTGTTTCTCATTTCCTCTCCCTCTCCCTCCTGACACGTATACATTCTAAGCAAGGACAAGGGTTGCACCTTGAGCAGAAGGCTGAGGCATCCCTGATTCTGGCCACATATTAACCAGACATACATTTACCCTTTTTCTCTTATCTTGTTTAAGCATCCCTTATATGGGCAACAATCAGACTTTGCCTGAGCAAGACTAATCAAGAGAGCTTAAGAAGCATGCATTATAACCTTTGGACTGTCACATGCCATAGTAAGATTTGATCCATCCAATGCACAACTTATATTATAGTTTAAGGGAGCTATAACTATCAAACAATTTCTCCACCTGATAGTGCAGTTTTCTATCAGCTGTCTTGCATCCCTTCACTTTTTTTATATCTGAGGACAGAGTGGTCACAGGTTTGGCGGTGAAATTTATAGGGGCAAAGCCTTGATAAAGCTCAAGCAGCGAAACATGTCGGCGTGATGTTTCCCATAGCCAGAGACCACAAGTTGAAAGCTAAGTACATGCTTAAAAAATAAAATAAAATAGAGTAAAGCAAAAGCTAATATTTAAACGTATAAGATTGAAATTAAATCAAGGGAACCGATGAGGAGCTGGCACATAAAGCTTAGAGCAATGAAATCGAATTGAGCTCTGAGTGGTGGCGCTGAGGTTCCCAAAACCGGGTAAAAAAAGTGAAGGGATGCAAGACAGCTGATAGAAAACTGCACTATCAGGTGGAGAAATTGTTTGATAGTAAGATTTGAGACATATCAGAAATGTACACATTGGGAGTCACTTTATTATAACTGTTATTATGTATTCATATGTCACGTGAGATAGTAGCTTTGAGACACATGATATAGATAAACAATGGTTTAAAACTCACTGTAAATGCATTATGAAATTATAACCTTGTAGAGCATTAACTAAGTAATTAATGGAGATATGATTCTCAATAAAAAGAGGGAGAGACCATTCATTTGGAGCGTCTCCTCTCGACTCTAAGATTGCGTGTGTATTTATTGTGGGGCATTCCTACAGTTCTGATTGTATGTCTGACAACCATTTCTCATACATCATTTGCCCCACTTTTACAAAACCGAATTAGCGTTTTTAGAACTGGCCACGGTGGTAGCAGCTCTGACGCTCTTAGAATTCTATAGAGTGCTACCGCCGTGGCCAACTCTAAAAACGCTAGCATAGCCTTGTAAAAAGGGGGGGGGGGGGGTTGGTTAAAAGGGCTGTCATGCTGTAATTTTGTTTCACTTTCTGATAATATTTTAACAAAACATAGCATTATGATTCTGTAAATTGGCACTTTGCAAGATAAAATACTCTTTTCAGCTACAGTGGGAAAATAATGCTCAGAATTTAGGAAGTTGGTTGGGCTGAGAACTTTTCAGCACCCCTAGAAAGTGTTCCTTACAAGTCCATAGATGGTCCATAGATGAAAGCAGATAAAGATCACATTGCCTTTACAGTCTGCCCATCAATGCCACCTACTATCCCTTCCTCTCCCTTAGAGAGTCTATCTACTTGTCCCAAGCTTGCTTGAATTCAGATACAGTTTTCATCTCTACCACCTCCACTGGGAGGCAATTCAATGTATTCACTGCCATTTCCATGAAGAAGAATTTCCCTAGGCTACTCCTGAGTTTGTTTCCTTTCACTTTTATCCCATGTCCCCTCATTCCAGAGCATCCTTGCAATTGAAAGACTTGTTTCCTGTGCATTTATACATCTCTATCATATCTCTTTCCATTCTTCTAAAGAATATATGAGATCTTTAAAATCTGTCATTAAGTGCTTTATGATAGCAACCACTGACCATTCTAGTAGCTTTTGCCATCATCTTTTTTACCTGTTTGGCCACTTTAAGATCACATACAATCATATCCATGTCAATATTTAACACCAGTAGTGATAGCATTTTTTAATATGATAGTAGTATCAGCAACTAAAAGACAAAATAGGCAGGGACAATGAATATCTTAGGGCTGCAAGTTAATGCATTAATTACAAAGTTAACTGCGATTAATTATTCCCATCCAGACAACAATTCCTTGACATAATCCCCCATCTGAACAAAGTTAGTTTTTTTTAAAGTCTAGAATCTTTGCTTTTGAATGAACCCTCTCTATACCCATTTTAATATTAAACCATACCATGCAGTGATCACTGGATGCCAGATGATCACCCACTATAACATCAGAAACACTTTCCCTGTTTGTAAGCACTAAGTCCAGTATGACCCCTTCCCACGTGGGTTCCATTACTAACTGCTGGAACAGTTCTCCTTGTAGAGAATCCAGGAACTCCCTACTTTTAGAAGACCCTGCAATAGGGATACCCCAATAAACATCCAGCATATATTCTGAATGTCTATTAAATCTCTGTCCACTTCTTCCATCTGTGGAGGCCTGTATATCACACCAATGTAAATATATTCACCATTCCCTCTTTCCAAATTGACCCACAGTGCCTGTTCCTTGCCCTGCAGATCCTGCAATTGTGTGGCTTTAATATAATCTATAACATATAACGCTACTCCTCTTCCTTTTCTTTCTACCCTGTCTTTCCTGAACAGATTATACCCTGGTATAACTACATCCCAGTCATGGTTCTCCATGAACCATGTCTCAGTGATCGCCTCTATATCCAACTCATCTTCTTTCATTACAGCTTCTAGATTCAGAATCTTGTTTCCCATATTTCAAGCATTAGTATATACTGCTTTCCAGACATTGACCTCTTTTCCCATCCAAATAGAGGTATTCAATGATTTACTTGCCTGAGGGCTTATACTTACATGGGAGCTTTGATAACCCTGCTCCATCACTTCTAGTTTAAAACCCTCTTCAGTAGATTAGCCAGCCTGCTGCCAAAGACGCTTCTTCCCTTCTTTGATAGATGCATACCATCCCTACTCAGCAGCCCCTGGAAAATCATCCCATGGTTCAGGTAGCCAAAACACTCTCGACAACACCATCCACATAGCCACGCATTCATCTCCAAGATGCGAGCTTCTCTGCCCTGGCCATTACCCTCAACAGGGAGGATGGACAAGAATAGCACCTGCGCACCTGTCTACTTCACCTTCTCTCCCAGGACAGCAGAACTGAGGTTATTTTTAGTGTTGTGTATGATATAGTTTCAAAGGAAATTCAAAGATGAGTATACAAAGGTTTTAAATATTCAATACATTTAAAGAAATAAAAAATCAAATGGATCTGACTTTTTTTTAAAAGGGGGGGGGGGCATTGCCCTTTTTGCCCTCTTAGAGGACCTATGATAAACTACAGAGTAGTGACTTGATGATTTGAACTTTTGTCCATATATGACTAGAGTCCTTAACTCCTTTTTGCACTGATATTATACCACCTCATTTTCATTATTAACTTTTGTGATACTTTTGGGTTTGTGCTGATATCTGTATAACTCAATTTTGATTAAGCTTTCAAAAACCAGGTGTACAGCAAAAGCATATGCAGCTGAGCTAAAAATAACCTTTACTGCTCAAGACGCATGCACCCACATCATGACTGGTCTCAAGTTCCACTTAAAGAGCAGGTAAAACTATTCCCTTTGAGTGTTCAATTATGACAATTACCTCCAACAAGCCTACATCATCTACTTGACAGAGTGATTGATCCTTCCTACATACTTGGCAGCCATGAAACAAGGCTCTTCATAAGGGATTCCTTTTCTTCCTGGAATAAATTAGCTTGCATTTAATTATGAACTATATTTATTTTATCACCTCTATTGTAAACTTTGTGACTCTCACTACCCACTCACGTAAATGCGCTGTCGCACAAATCTTTTGCACTAGCACAGGTTGGTTTAGAGATTAACAGGGGTCTCAAGTGCTCACTACCAGAAGCCTGAGTTATTTGTCAAAGCCACTGGCTGATACCGTGAGCTATCATCGGTCCCGTATCTTATCTCTATGCCTATGATTTGTGCATTTTAAATATATAAATATTGAACTATTTTCTGTATAAATTAATCCTAAAATCTATATTACTTAATGCTTCACCATTCCAAATGAATCAGGATTCATTAGCTTTTTTTCTTTATATCTTTTTCTTGCTGTTTTGTTCCCATTCCATATAATTCAGGATTTCTCAACTCATTTTCATTATGTTAATCCTGTTATTCTCCTCTACGGAAGATCTCCGTTTCGCACCCACATATTAACAAGGGGCTTCTTCAGGAAAGCACCAACTGCCTCTCTTGGCTTCCTTGGGCGTAAACCTCCTAAAGAAAAACACGTTGGATCCTTCTCAACAGCCTCAGGCCTGTTTCTCTTTAGGAGGTTTACGCCCAAGGAAGCCAAGAGAGGCAGTTGGTGCTTTCCTGAAGAAGCCCCTTGTTAATATGTGGGTGCGAAACGGAGATCTTCCGTAGAGGAGAATAACAGGATTAACATAATGAAAATGAGTTGAGAAATCCTGAATTATATGGAATGGGAACAAAACAGCAAGAAAAAGATATAAAGAAAAAAAGCTAATTAATCCTGATTCATTTGGAATGGTGAAGCATTAAGTAATATAGATTTTAGGATTAATTTATACAGAAAATAGTTCAATATTTATATATTTAAAATGCATAAATCATAGGCATAGAGATAAGATACGGGACCGATGATAGCTCACGGTATCAGCCAGTGGCTTTGACAAATAACTCAGGCTTCTGGTAGTGAGCACTTGAGACCCCTGTTAATCTCTAAACCAACCTGTGCTAGTGCAAAAGATTTGTGCTATATTTATTTTAGACAAATGTCTATTTTTAAATGTGCAATTGCCTAGGAAAAAAAAAATACCAAGGAATAAAAAAGTGTTAAAATCACAATTCACCTCTAAGCAATTAAGTGTCAAGAACTTTGTTCATCAGTATTTTTTTAAAACAATTTATTCAATAAGTAAAGCATCGAGCAATACAAACAGATACAACTTTTTCCAATAAGAAAAGTATAACAAGCCTAACAGATACATCAGAGGTTAAACAATCAGAGTTCAGGTTTGAGTTCTTATAACCCAGACTCAGCCAAATAAAACTACTCCACTGGACCCCTCCCCCCCATCAGACATCAAGTAACAGGCAATAAGGGTACCGCTGGCTTCCACAGTCTATTTACAATTTGACTCCTTATAGTAGGGGATAGAGTATCTAAATAAGAAGACCAAACAGACAGAGAGATCTTACTCCAGTGTTGTTCATCAGTATTTTAAACACAGGATGTGCAGAGGATTCTTAGCTAAGAGAAAGAAGATATAGCCAGAGAACTACTACTACTATTACTATTTATCACTTATATAGCGCTGAAAGGCTTACGCAGCACTGTACATTTTGACATTTAATTAATAGATGGACCCTGCTTGGAAGAGCTTACAATCTAACTTGGCCAGACAAACATGACATATAGGGTTGGGGATGTAGAACCCAAGGTGAGAGGAGCTAGGAGTCGAAAACAATCTCTAAGAGGTGGGCTTTAAACTTGGACTTGAACACTGCCAGAGATGGAGTCCACCAGAGGGATTCGGGCAGTTTGTTCCAGGCATACAGTGCAACAAGATAGAAGGGATGGAGTCTGGAGTTGGCAGAGGAGGAGAAGGGCACAGACAGGAGGGACCCACCAGCTCAGTGGAGTTTGCGGAGAGGAAACATAGGGGGAGATAGGTGAAGAGAGATAGTGAGGGGAAGCTGAGTGAATATATCTGTAGATCAGGAAGAAGAGTTTGAACTGTATTCGGAAATGGATGAGAAGCCAATGAAGTGACTTTAGGAGAGGGGTAATATAAATATAGTGGCTCTCACGGAATATGAATCATGCATATACTTGCAGTGGCCCTCTGAAAAACCTTACTAAAGTTAGTAAATAGGCCCCTAAGACTTTAGTCTCCAAGCAATTAGGAATTTAAAATTTGGGATTTAAGATGACAGGGGTGGCAGAGTGAGATGTGCTGGCAGGAGATCCCATTGTTTTTACCTTTTCTGCCTGAAATTTGCTCTGTGACAGTAAAGAGGAAGAGTGGCTCTAAAATAAAGTCTGGGAGTCATCTCCAATGACTCAATCAACTTTGCCGCAAATAACTCTGATGCCAATGTTGACTGCAGTTGTTGTTCTTGCTGCCAGGAATGAGAGAGTGCCATCTTGACTTGAGGCTTCATTGAGCCCTGAAAACCAAAATCCTCCACCTGAGCCAGGAGTTTGTCTTATCAGCTAGAAATCTTGAGAGTGCAAGTGGTGTCAAGGGAAGTGGATTTGGTCCTGCCTTGACTGACCTAGCCTCCTTGGCAGCCCCTTTGCCTGATCCCAGAAGTGGCTGTAGGTGTGCAGCAACGGGTATAGTGGGGTAAGCCTGTTCATAGTGCAAGGAGGAGAAACTGGGCAAGCACCAGCTCTGGGAGAACTTCTTAAACCCACCATGATTACCCTGGACTCAGTTTGGACAGCTTTGTTGGCTTTGTTGACCAAGTTGGTTAATAGTCTGGAGGCTTCCTTAGGAAGGTTTCAGGATCATATGATTTTTTTTTTTAACTTTATTAATTTGAAAATATACATCTACATATAATTAACTTCAAAATTGCATTTACATCAATCATAGAAATACTTCAAAAACATTTCCCCTCCCTCCCACCCCAATACAAGAAAAAAACCAAAATGCATTATTTCAGACATATAGTAAAAATCATATTGAACTTATTGATATAATACCTCTCCACCCACCCACCCACACTCCCTGGATATGTAAATAAAATAAGAAATCAGGAAAATAATCCAGCTAATCATCATTAACAAAATTTGTTAATGGACTCCATGTTAATTTAAATAATTTATTATTACACAGCATTTCTGAATTCATTTTGTCATATTTGAACCATAAACATAAATAGTCCCAACAAAGAGATCATATGATTGAAGGAGTTGTGTCAACCTAAGGTAAGCAACCTAAGATAACAAAGCAGATGAGAGAACTAAATAAAATTTCTATAAAAAAATATTGCAGCTACATTTGTTAAAGACTCTTTGGGACAGTGATATAAATTAGAAACTTTGGAAAATAAAAGATCATTGAATTTAAATTACTTATTTTTATCTCATGTTCCCTTACTGTCCTCTAAGGCAGTGATTCCCAACCCTGTCCTGGAGGAACACCAGGCCAATTGGGTTTTCAGGCTAGCCCTAATGAATATGCATGAGAGAGATTTGCATATGATGGAAGTGATAGGCATGCAAATTTGCTTCATGAATATTCATTAGGGCTAGCCTGAAAACCCAATTGGCCTGGTGTTCCTCCAGGACAGGGTTGGGAACCACTGCTCTAAGGAACTGTTTAAAAAGTTCCTTAGGGAATACCTTGGGATATTAGAAGCAGCCATATGTTCTTCGAAGGAGTATACTATGGGTTTCATAATAATAATTTTAAAAAAGGCCAAAAAGTGGCCTAACGGTACTTAGACGATCAAAAAGCCAGATTGTCCAAGTACTGTATCTAAAACCAGCTTAGGCCTTTCCCCTGCTTCTAAACACCTACAGCGAAAAGAGGCATTTTTAGAGGAGGGGAAAGGGCAGGAGGTGGGCCGACCTAGACTTAGTTGTACAGCAAGTATAACCAAAACCTTTAACAGGTCTGCCCACCCCCCACCGCAACTATCACAGCAGGAGAAATGCCCAATAACTAATGCCATGATCGCGATTCACCCTCTACCCCTGAACCCAGACACAATACCGGTAGGAGGGAGCCCAACCCTTCCTGCCGAGACATACCCACGACCCTCCCCGACACAATACCTGCAGGAGGGAGCCCAACCCCTCCTGCCAAGATGCATCCGCGACCCCCACCCTAAAATACAGGCAGGAGGGATCCCAGGCCCTCCTGCCCATAGCGCACCCCCACCTACCCCTAAAATAAGGGCAGGAGGGAGCCCAACCCCTCCTGCCGAGATGCACCCGCGACCCCCCTAAAATGCAGGCAGGAGGGATCCCAGGCCCTCCTGCCCATAGCGCACCCCCACCCATCCCTAAAATACAGACAGGAGGGATCCCAGGCCCTTCTGCCCATAGCGTACCCCCACCCATCCCTAAAATATGGGCAGTAGGGATCCCAGGCCCTCCTGCCCATGGCGAACCCCCGATCAGCCCCCTCCAAACCCCGCAACTACCCCCGACACCCTCCCTCACCCCTTCACTTACAGTAAGTTGGCCAGATGGACGGGTCCCAAGTCCATCATCCGAATGGCGGGCTTTACGGCCTGATTGGGCCAGGGGCCTTAGAAGATTGGAACAACTGGAATTGGCCTAGTTGCCTTAGGCCCCTCCTATGGGCGGCGTCTTTGGCACATGGGGCCAACCCAGCCCATATGCCTAAGGCCCCACCCACAGGAGGGGCCTAAGGCAACTGGGCCAATTCCGGTTGGCCCAGGTGCCCAAGGCCCCGCCCACAGGAGGTAGGCCATTCTAAAAAGAAACTCATTTTGGATGGTTTTTTTTTTTTAAGAATAGACATTTTCCCTGCTGCTACTTTCAGCGTTTAGGGCCTCAGGCCAAAAGGGGATTTAGACTTTTTTAAAAAATTATGTCCCTCCATGGATATTGTAAGAAGCAAAATTTCAAAGGGTTATAAAGTATTAATACTGCAATTTGATCTTTCGAGCACCTTTGACCTAGTTGATCATGTTATATGTTGATCATGTTTGGAACGACCTCACCACCCCGCTGCGGAACCTGAGCTCCCTTCAGTTATTCCGCAAACAACTGAAAACCTGGCTTTTCAGCAAATTGTAGCTCTATCCTTCCCCCCTTTCTCTCCCCCCTTCTACACATAAGTTCATGTAATCCTTTTTCTTCTTCCCTACCCACTATTTTAAGTTTTTGTAAACCGTGTCGAGCTCCATTCTCATGGAGATGATGCGGTATATAAACTTAAGGTTTAGATTAGATTAGATTATTTAGTATATTAGACAATCTTGGCTTATCTGGAAATATTCTAAATTGGTTCAATAACTTTTTAAAAAGAACTTATAAAGTAAAAATGTCCAAAATGATATCCAAAGAAAGGTATCTTCCTTATGGTGTTTCCCAAGGTTCCCCACTTTCACCCACCCTATTTAATATCTTCCTGCATTCTCTGGCCCCCTCTTTTACTAAGATGCGCTAGCCGATTTAGCGCACTAAATGCTAATGTGGCCATAGACTATACAGAACACATTAGCATTTAAAGCACGCTAATATGTAGCACGTGCTAAATCGGCTAGCGCGCCTTATTGAAAGAACCACTGGGTTTTTTTCTGGAAAAAACAAATTCATGTAATCATATATGCAGATGATAGTACTGTTGAAAAAACAAACTACACTATGGGGTGGTCAACGCCACAAGGACAGTCCACACAAAAGTGACTAAAATGTCATAGGATCTGCAACAAGTATAGAATGACACGGTGACACAGTTTGTCACCGCCCCTCAAGATTTGTCCCCATCCCATCCCTGTGAGCTCATTATGATCTCATCTACACAATCCTCAAACAGTTATGATTTTGTATTTTAATCATTTTATTAAAGTATAAAAATAAATAATATTCTTTACAACTGTCATTTTTTAAATCTCAAAAAAAATAAAACAAGGAACAAAAACCCCATCTCCCCTCCACTATTGGGAAAACTGAACAAGCCAAATTACTATAGAATACTACATAGAAAATTCATGCTAACAGAATACCTCAGACACACAGAGAACACAAAAGCCAAATACATAATAGCTGACAAAAATGATAAACATAAATTAAACCAAAATTCTATGCAGTACAAAACCAAAGAAACAGAAAGAACCATTTCCTCCTAAACTGTGCAAAATACACCTGCCAGGTAAAGTGTTAAAGGAGTGCAACTGCCCACTGGCCAGAGAGAACCCTTCTCTAATTCTGCTACACTATGGGCTCCTTTTACTAAGCTGTGCTAGCGGTTTTAGTGTGCGCTGCATTGTCGCATTCGCTAGACGCTAATGCCAGCATTGAGCTGGCGTTAGTTCTTGGCATGTAGCGTGGGATTAGCATGCGCTAAAAATGCTAGCACACCTTTGTAAAAGGAGCCCTATATCTTTTTCCAGAGATGGGGAGTGGTAGAATTAGAGGAGATGGAGATAACATGATGATAGATTTAGGAATGATGTCAGGGAGTATTTTTTCTACTGAGAGGGTGGTGGATGCCTGTAATGTTCTCCTGGGGGAGGTAGTGAAGACAAACTATAATAATCCTATATAATAAAACCCTTAGTTAGCGCTTGCGCACTAGGATTGAAACTCTGTGCCTCTGCTTGCGCAATACAATAAAACTCTCCCCTATTTGAAGGAGCCTGTGGCTATTTCCCCATCGTCCTCCCTTGGCGAAGCTGCGAGCCTGGAGTTAGTGGCAACCACCATGGTGGCGACTCCCCTCTCCCGCTCTCTCTCCGTCTGCTGAGGAAACCCCGGGTGAGCCCAAAAGGAAAAGTAAAAACAACCGCTGCCGTGGAGGGGGAAGGAGCGCTTCTGGTTGCGGCAGGGAAGGGTGGGGCTTATCGGTGATGGATAGCACCAGAAGCCAATAGGGAGATGCGACTGCCTAGCCAATGAGGAGAAGGGCAAACAGAACTCTGAGATCCAACGAACAGAACTTACTAACTATTCCATCTCTTAAGGTTATCAATACAAGACGACAATTCATTTTCTCTGTTACTGCACCTCAGTTGTGGAATGCCCTTCCAATTTATTTAAGGGAAGAGCAGAATCTTGAGAAATTCAAAAGTAATTTAAAAACATTTCTCTTTAAAAATGCTTTTGGTAATTAACGAAACTCTCCGCAGCTCAGATTATTTTTATTGTACTATATTATATTGTCTTTCTGTTGCTCATTTTGTATTTTTCCCTTTTTGTTCTACTTTTCTATATTGATTTTGTATTTCATCTCCCCCCCCTTCCTTTGTGTATATAAGTTTGTAAAGTTAAATTTTTAATTTTGAATGTCATTATGTATTGTTCTGTAATGTATTGTTTTCCATAAATTGTAATTTTAATTTGTTCATCGCTTAGGAATATGATTAAGCGATTAATCAAAACAATTATTAAACTTGAAACATAGGCTAGGCTTTCTCTCCTGCAGGGGAGGGTGGAGCTTTTCAGTGATGGATAGCGCCAGGAGCCAATAGAGAGTTAGAGGTGCGACTGCCTAGCCAATGAGGAGAAGGGCAAGGATGTGAGGACATAAGCTAAGCTTTCTATCCTGCAAACAGGATTTAATAGATGTTTACACTGTTGTATTTGATTCCAGATTCCAGGGTCCAAGCCACACTTCAGAGGCAAAAGGGGTCAAATAGGAGAAGGGAACTAGGGGCTGAAATAAAGGGGTTGTAAGGATTGTTAGTCAGGTCCCCCCACAATGTTAGGTTGGTGGGTTACTTGAGAGGCGCCCTTACAAACGCCAGGTTCCAGGTTCCAGGTTCAGTTCCCTCACTAAAGATTCACCAGGAAGTAGACTCAAATAAGAAGCACAGCCAGAATGATTGCATAAAGAATATATTATAGAAATAGTCTTACAGAAAAGCAATATTCAGAATGGTTACAATGAAGCATTACAATTAAGGAGAGAGCAAAGCAGTTTCCCTGCCTTACAGAGTTCAGAGGCAAAGAGACAAGAGAGGCGTGAAGTTCTAGGGAGAGCCAGAGAGAGAAAGGGGGATGGGGTGATGGTCTAAGTTTCGGGTTCCATAGATAAAGAGAAGGATAGACAGAGAGATAGACAGAGAAAGAGAGAGCTCAAGAGAAACAAGAGAGGACCAGAGTGCCAAGAGAGGGGGGTGATGCTGCGAGGGGGCTTTTATAGTTTGGAAACTTATTCTAAAAACCAGAATCTATTGAGCTTTAACAGAACTTAAACATGCTAGACAGGAGAAGAATAGGCTGAAGTCATATGTGATTTCCAGTATGTCTCTGACAAAAGTTTCTGATTAACTTTAGTTATCTATGCACCTGGACCCATTGTCCTAAGCACCCTTTTAATCAGACATTAACACCTTTTAGCTAATCATGATTTAATCAGGGCTACTTGAAACCATCTCTCTGCCCTCAGGGTCTATCTGCATTCACATGCCAGAGTCAGATTGATATAATTTCCCATAGGCCTTCGCTGACATTAGTTATGCCAACTGAAAATGCTGAATGCTAGCAATAGCTATGCTGACAGGGGTAGGTGGGAGAAGGGGGCTGGAGCTGGGGTCGGTATTGTAAAAATGGAACATGTTAGAGAAAGGAGCTGGGAGCTGACAATGGGGATGTGTAGGGATGTCACACAGGAAATACACACACACAGTCTTAGAGTCGGGATGGAGGCGCTCCCTAATGGATGGTCTCTCACCCTTTTATTGAGAATCTTAGCTCCATTAATTACTTAGCTAATGCTCTACAAGGTTATAATTTCATCATGCATTTACAGTGATGATTATAGCAAGGTAACTCATTTGTTTACATATTTCATGTGCTTCTCAAAGTTACTATCTCACGTGACATCTGAATACATATAATGGTTATAATAAAGTGATTCCCAATGTGTACACTTCTAATGTCTAAACTCTTACTATGTGATCAACAAGCCACTGTTGTTCAGTCTGACAAGTCATATACTGGTTTGTCTAATACAACTAACTTAAGACAAGCTAGTATTGAATGCATCTACCCTTGGGGGTGCATCTATCATATGTATGGACCTTCAGACAGCAATCAGGTATATATCACAAGTTGCTTAATGGGTTTGGAGCTGGGGCTGAAAAAAAGGGAACATGTGAGGGAAGGAGGCTTTAAAATGGGTTTCTTGGGAAAAGAGACCTGGTGTAGGAGGCTGTTCGGAGAAGAGGGCTGCAGGTTGGGACTGCAAAAGGTGAATTGTGAGAGAAGGGGTCTGGGTCTGGATTTGGGGGTTGAAAAGGAAGACAGGTGTGATAAGGAGACTGGGCCTAGAACTGAGGGCTGGAAGAGCAGGTATGAGAAAGGGGTTAGGATTGGGGGTTATAAAAAGGAATGTGTGAGAGAAGGAAGCTGGGAATGAAAACAGGAGGAGCTGGAAGAAGGGAGCTACAAAAGGGGACATGTAAGAGAAAAGGACTGGGACTGAAGCTGGGGGCTAAAATGGGGGCATGTGAGAGAAATAGGCTGATAGGAGCTGGAAGAATCAGTGAAGATGCAGAAGAAAAGGTTGATGGGGAAAGGGGGAATGGAGAGGGAGTTCTATGGAGGTGAAGGACAGAGAAAGGGGACAGATTTTTAAGTTGGTGAAAAAAGGTGGAAATAGGGAAGTTAAAAGGGGAAATGGGAGCCTGAATATGGGGGTAAGACATAAGAAAAATAGCCATATTGGATCTGACTTGGGTTCTAAATCAATTTTCCAAAGTCCCAGTTACGTCCCTCACAAACTCTACAGTTTATTGGAGCCATCCTGGACACTGTTCAACTCAGAGCATTCCTGCCTCAACAATGTCAAGATGCTTTCATTCACCTTTGTCAATGAGTGTCTTCCCTCACTTCAATCTCGGTAAGACACATGATGGTTCTTCTCGGTCACATGGCCTCTACAGTTCACGTGATTCCTTTTGCCAGACTTCACCTCAGAATTCCTCAGTGGAACCTGACATCTCAGTGCCAGCAAGCTTGTGACCCACTCTCTCAACACATTACAGTGACTCCTTTGTTGAGACAGTCTCTCCACTGGTGGATGCTCTCTTCCAATCTTTCCAGAGGTTTACTATTTCAAACGCCTCCTCATCAGAAGATTCTCACAACAGATTCCTCGACATACGCTTGGGGGGGGGGGGGGGGCACCTAGATGATCTCCGTACTCAAGGTCACTGGTCCAGTGTAGATCGTCGATATCATATCAATCTGTTGGAACTCAGAGCAATTTTCTATGTTCTCAAAGCTTTTCAACATCTTCTCTACGACACGGTAGTCCTCATTCGAATGGACAATCAGGTTGCTATGTATCATGTGAACAAGCAGGGAGGAACAGGATCTCTGCCTCTTTGTCAAGAAGCTCTGAAGCTTCTATCTACGTGGGTGTAGTCTACAGACCTCCGACTCAATCGCAGCAAATTGATAAGGATCTGATTGTGGATATCCAAAAGTTTGGAAGGAAAGAGGAGGTTCTGCTGTTGGGAGATTTCAACCTGCTGGATGCGGACTGGAATGTTCCGTCTGCGGAATCGGAAAGAAGTAGGGAGATTGTGGATGCCTTTCAAGAGGCTCTGCTCAGACAAATGGTGACGGAACCCACAAGGGAAAAAGCGATATTGGATCTGGTCCTCACAAATGGAGAGAGTATCTCTAATGTTCGAGTGGGTGCTCACCTGGGTAGTAGCGATCATCAAACGGTTTGGTTTGATATAACGGCTAAAGTGGAGAGCGGCCGCACGATACTTAAAGTCCTAGATTTCAAACGTACGGACTTTAATGCAATGGGAAAGTACCTGAAGAAAGAGCTGTTAGGATGGGAGGACATAAGAGAAGTGGAAAGACAGTGGTCTAAGCTGAAAGGAGCGATAAAAATGGCTACGGACCTTTATGTGAAGAAAATCAATAAAAACAAAAGAAAAAGGAAGCCGATATGGTTCTCCAACCTAGTGGCTGAGAAAATAAAGGCGAAAGAGTTGGCGTTCATGAAATATAAAAAAACCCAAGAAGAGGAGAGCAGAAAGGACTACAGGGTGAAACTGAAAGAAGCCAAGAGAGAGATACGTTTGGCGAAGGCACAGACGGAAGAACAAATGGCTAAAAATGTAAAAAAGGGAGATAAAAATTTTTTCAGATATATTAGTGAAAGGAGGAAGATAAAAAATGGAATTGCTAGGCTAAAAGATGCTGGGAACAAATATGTGGAGAGTGATGAGGAGAAAGCAAATGTGCTAAACAAATACTTCTGTTCTGTGTTCACAGAAGAAAATCCTGGAGAAGGACCGAGATTGTCCGGCAAAGTTACACGAGAAAATGGAGTAGATTCTGCGCCGTTCACGGAGGAGGGTGTTTATGAGCAACTTGAAAAACTGAAGGTGGACAAAGCGATGGGACCAGACGGGATCCATCCCAGGATACTAAGGGAACTCAGAGAGGTTCTGGCGAGTCCTATTAAAGACTTGTTCAACAAATCTCTGGAGACGGGAGTGATTCCTGGGGATTGGAGGAGAGCGGATGTGGTCCCTATTCATAAAAGTGGTCACAGGGATGAAGCAGGAAACTACAGGCCGGTGAGCCTCACTTCAGTTGTTGGAAAAATAATGGAAGTGTTGCTGAAAGAAAGGATAGTGTATTTCCTTGAATCTAATGGGTTACAGGATCCGAGGCAACATGGCTTTACAAAAGGTAAATCGTGCCAAACGAACCTGATTGAATTTTTTGATTGGGTGACCAGAGAGCTGGATCGAGGACATATGCTAGATGTAATTTATTTGGATTTCAGCAAAGCCTTTGATACAGTTCCTCATAGGAGGCTGTTGAACAAACTTGAAGGGCTAAAGTTAGGACCCAAAGTGGTGAACTGGGTCAGAAACTGGCTGTCGGACAGACGCCAGAGGGTGGTGGTTAATGGAAGTCGCTCGAAGGAAGGAAAGGTGACTAGTGGAGTCCCTCAGGGTTCGGTGCTGGGGCCAATCCTGTTCAATATGTATGTAAGTGACATTGCTGAAGGGTTAGAAGGAAAAGTGTGCCTTTTTGCAGATGATACCAAGATTTGTAACAGAGTAGACACCGAAGAGGGAGTGGAAAATATGAAAAAGGATCTGCAAAAGTTAGAGGAATGGTCTAATGCCTGGCAACTAAAATTCAATGCAAAGAAATGCAGAGTAATGCATTTGGGGATTAATAATAGGAAGGAACCGTATATGCTGGGAGGAGAGAAGCTGATATGCACGGACGGGAAGAGGGACCTCGGGGTGATAGTGTCCGAAGATCTAAAGGCGAAAAAACAGTGTGACAAGGCAGTGGCTGCTGCCAGAAGGATTCTGGGCTGTATAAAGAGAGGCGTAGTCAGTAGAAGAAAGAAGGTGTTGATGCCCCTGTACAGGTCATTGGTGAGGCCCCACTTGGAGTATTGTGTTCAGTTTTGGAGACCGTATCTGGCGAAAGACGTAAGAAGACTTGAGGCGGTCCAGAGGAGGGCGACGAAAATGATAGGAGGCTTGCACCAGAAGACATATGAGGAGAGACTGGAAGCCCTGAATATGTATACCCTAGAGGAAAGGAGAGACAGGGGAGATATGATTCAGACGTTCAAATACTTAAAGGGTATTAACGTAGAACAAAATCTTTTCCAGAGAAAGGAAAATGGTAAAACCAGAGGACATAATTTGAGGTTGAGGGGTGGTAGATTCAGGGGCAATGTTAGGAAATTCTACTTTACGGAGAGGGTGGTGGATGCCTGGAATGTGCTCCCGGGAGAGGTGGTGGAGAGTAAAACTGTGACTGAGTTCAAAGAAGCGTGGGATGAACACAGAAGATTTAGAATCAGAAAATAATATTAAAGATTGAACTAGGCCAGTTACTGGGCAGACTTGTACGGTCTGTGTCTGTGTATGGCCGTTTGGAGGAGGATGGGCAGGGGAGGGCTTCAATGGCTGGGAGGGTGTAGATGGGCTGGAGTAAGTCTTAACAGAGATTTCGGCAGTTGGAACCCAAGCACAGTACCGGGTAAAGCTTTGGATTCTCGCCCAGAAATAGCTAAGAAGAAAAAAAAAAAAAAAAAAAATTTTTAAATTGAATCAGGTTGGGCAGACTGGATGGACCATTCGGGTCTTTATCTGCCGTCATCTACTATGTTACTATGTTACTAAGTGGGCAATCCCTCACAACACCTTCCTCAGAGCTGTCTACATCCAAGGGAAGCAAAACTGTCTGGCGGACAAATTGAGTAGTCTTCTACAACCTCACGAATGGACACTCAATTCCTCGCCTCTCCAACAAATTTTTGCTTAGTGGGGAACTCCTCAGATAGACCTCTTTGCATCTCTCCACAACAACAAACTGCCTCAGTTCTGCTCCAGGATATACTCTCCTCACTGCCTCGAGGCAGATGCTTTTCTTCTGGACTGGGCAAATCAGTTTCTCTATGTGTTCCCTCCATTCCATCTGATTCTCAAGACTCTTGTCAAACTCAAGAAGGAGCATGCCACCATGATTCTGATAGTTCCTCGGTGGCCCAGACAACTATGGTACTTCCTTCTACTTCAACTCGGCACCAGGGAGCCTCTACTTCTACTGTATTTCCCTCTCTGCTTACACAGAGTCAAGGGTCTCTACTTCATCCCAACCTGCGGTCTCTACACCTAACAGCATGGCACCTCTCAACCTAACTGCCACTATACAGTTCTCTCAATCTGAACAGGACATTCTAGAGGCTTCCAGGAAGCCATCCACTAGGCAGTGTTACACCCAGAAATGGACTAGATTCTCTGCTTGGTGTACTATTCATCACAAGGAGCCGCAATCTACCTTCTTGTCTTCGGTTTTGGATTACCTGCTGTACTTATCTCAGTCTGGCCTCAAATCCACATCCATCAGAGTCCACCTCAGTGCAATTGCTGTTTTTCATCAGCCTATCGAAGGGAAACCCCTGTCTGCTCATCCTGTGGTTTCCAGGTTTATGAAAGGACTTTTCAATGTCAAACCACCTCTCAAGCCGCCTCCAGTGGTTTGGGATCTCAATGTTGTTCTTGCTCAATTGATGAAGCCTCCTTTCGAACCAATAGATTCAGCTCACCTTAACTATCTCATTTGGAAAGTGGTTTTTCTCATTGCACTCACCTCTGCTAGATGAGTCAGTGAGCTACAAGCTCTAGTCGCAGATCCCCCTTTCACAGTATTCCATCATGACAAGGTGGTCCTCTGTACTCATCCTAAATTCTTACCTAAAATGGTTTCAGATTTTCATCTCAGTCAATCCATTGTTTTTACCAAAGCCTCATTCTCATCCTGGAGAAACAGCTCTTCATACTCTGGACTGTAAACGTGCTTTGGCTTTCTACTTGCAATGCACTCAACCTCACAGACCTGCTCCTCAACGTTTTATCTCCTTCGATCTAAATAAGTTGGGACATCCTGTTTCCAAAGCGAACCATCTCCAACTGGATGGCTGCTTGCATCTCTTTCTGCTATGCTCAGGCTGGTCTCCCTCTGCAGGGTCGAGTCATGGGCCATAAAATCAGAGCTATGGTGGCGTCTGTAGCTTTCCTCAGATCAATTGAGAAAATCTGCAAGGCTGCCACTTGGTCCTCAGTTTATACATTATTGTTTATACCAGTTTATACCTCTCATTATTGTTTATACCAGTTTATACCTCTCATTATTGTCTGGATACTTTATACAGACGGGATGGACGGTTTGGCCAGGCAGTTTTGCAACATTTATTCTCCTAATTTGCCAACACTCCCACCATCCCATTCTGGTTAGCTTGGAGGTCACCCACATGTTGAGAATATGCTGCCTGCTTGTCCTGGGATAAAGCACAGTTACTTATCCTAACAGTTGTTATCCAGGGACAGCAGGCAGATATTCTCACAACCCACCCACCTCCCTTGGTTGGCTTTTTAGCTAGCTATCTGAACTGAGGTACCTCAGAAGAGACGCACGACCTATGTTCGGTGGGAAGGCACTCGTGCATGCGCAGTGCAGCACTCGTGAACTTTTGAAAGTTCTTCAAGCAAGTCTGCTTGCGAGACTGTCCACTAAGAGGCTCCGTGGATGACGTCACCCACATGTTGAGAATATCTGCCTGCTGTCCCTGCAGTTAAATTCCAGGAGGCATTTCCATTCTTCAACTTTGCGATTCTATCTGAGGCCGGTGTTTAAATCTGTTTAAACCTTTCTTGGTCATAGCCTGGCCGGTTCCTGAGGAAGGGGATTTTTATCCTCAAAACGGAGTCCCGTTGAATGAGCTTCATCTTGGCTTGCTATTCTTCTGCTACACTGGAGAAGTTAAGTACTTCCTGCGTTTGATTTTGGTTTTTCACCTGTGCCTGCTTGGCTGATTTTGGTCGCTCACTTTCCCCGGATGAGGGGCAGAGACAGTTTTTACAACTTGCTAACAGTTTTTCTTATTGATTTTACACCTTTAGCACGTTGGTTTGTGCACTGGTTTCATTATATTTAATTCACATAAGGTCAGCCCAGGGATTTTCACAGTTAATACCCTTCAGTGGGTTACACTTGTGACAGCTGGAGCTCAAGGGTTTATTCCCCTGTGCAAGCTGTGTGACTGAGGGCTTTCCTTTATCACAATTATTTATTATTCTCTAGTGCATTGTTGGTTGAACTGTCTCTCCCCCTCACCCTTGATTTTGTTGGGGCAGGGGGGGATTAGCTTTAGGTCCCTGGATAACACACATTACGGTAAGTAACTGTGCTGTTTGTGTAGAAAATGTATAATCAATTCTCACAACTTTTTCAAGATATTACACTAGCTCCATAAATTACACTAGCTCCATATGATGTCATCCTGTCTACATTTTGGCCATTTTTTCAAGTCAGCTATCCTTAGATTGATGGCACTAGATATATGATGATTCTATGTCTTGCTCAGGATTTGTTATTATACAGTAGTTATACCAAAGTTGTATTTCACATCTATATGACGTGCCTGCATAAATGAAGCCTTGCTGCCATCTAATGGCTAATCTCATGCAACATCTCATGCAGAATAAAAAATTAAACTTTGAAGTTCAAGATTTGGTTTACTGTTAATTATCCAAGAGGTTTAATTTAAAAGACAGAATATAATAAAAGTAAATCAATCAATATTAAGATATTCTGAGCTCTAGTGATAGTACAAGACTACTGCTAGGGGCCAGCAGATCCATTTTGAAGACAAATGCCAGGGCAGGAGCAAACAGGATCATTCATGCCCTCACTGCCCATAGATTTCTTGGATGCCAGTAAATTTCTGACATTTTATTCCCATGTTATGACTATAGAGCAGATGTCAGACACCCCTAGGCCACCAAGGACTGTAGGTCTCCCTGAGGAAGGGATTCCAGAGGAGGCCTCCATTTTGGCTGGTGGGACCTTTGGCTGGTGGGACCTTTGGCTAGTGTATATGCTTTGTTTCATCTGCAGGACCCAAGAGGAAGACAGATCTCTGGAGTCTCAATCGTTGGATAAGATGATGATGCAGGGTAGAAGGATTTACACTTGTTAGGAATTGTGTAGAATTCCTGGGAAGAAGCTTATTCCAAATTTCCATAATAGATGGACTCTACTTTAACCAGGTGGAAGCAGGTTGCTGGTGATGATATTTAAAAAAGAAGATAGCTTTTCTTAGGTTCTAATTAAAAAACTAAACTATAAGTCAGGAGTGCATGGTTTGGAGAGAGGTATTTTTGAAATGCAGGGAAGTTAGGGCAACCAAAAAGGAAAGAATAAGCCAGATGCCTTTAAGGGAAGAGTAAACATTGCAAAATTATCCCTGTCAACTAAGCAGTTTGTAGACACAAACAATAAATATACAGTACTTTGAAATGTATGTATATGAATGCTAGAAGTCTAAAGAATAAAAGAGAAGAGTATGTAGTACTAAAAGTAGATATGCATCTCAAACACATCAAAAGAAAAATAGCCAATAGGACACTGATCCATATATGCTCCAGCATGGAACAGCCAATGTTAGTTCAGCCTAAGGACAAAAAAAGGCTTACCATTTAACAAATGGACTAAATATAGAAAATTTGATATCATCCCAAATTTTCAAATCAAACAGAAGGAAATCTGAAACAAGCTGTGTTTTGGGATATCTGCCTGTATCAGGAGTCTACAATTTTTGTAAGAGAAATGTGTTTTGTTAGTTGCCATCGACTTGTGTTCAAGTCCTAGCGTCTTGATGAACATCAAGTTTTTATGTACCATGAATTACATGGCGAAAAATGCTGCAGCAGGATGCCAGAACTGTTATGGTTTAAATACAAACTCTCAAGAATTGTGGACTTCTGTTATGGTTGTTTAAATACAAACTTATAAGAATTGTGGACTTCTGATACAGCAGATATGGTGAAACACGGCCCATCAGGCAAACAGAAGAGTTCCTTGCCTTGAGATACAAGCAAAAAACAACAATAAAAGTCAAGGTGGATGTCTTAACAACTTAAAAAAGTCTTTATTAGAAAAACAGGTCCCTTGTCAGATCCCCTTATGTTTGATTTGAACATTTTGACGACATCAATAAATTTTGGCTGTATTGTTGGAGAGATTGATATGGTGGCTGTATTCTTGGAGATATTGACATGGTGGCACATTGCAGAGGCAGAGAATGCCAAACTCTAGTGTCACCACCTAGTCTCTGGCCGAGCAGTTTTCCAACGCTAGGCAGTGACACACTTCCAACACCTGGCGTGAGCCCCTTTAAAGTAGGGTTACCTTACAAGCTGGATATCCCTGGAATAGCTGAAGTGTGCTTTAGTACAAACAGTCCCGTAGTCAGAATGGTTCAAATCAAAACTGAGAACTTTATTTAGGCGCACAGCCTCAGCAACACACCATAACACTGCTTCAGTGGTGGCAAAAGGTTGCACAAAACAAAGGTTCTTCATAAATCAAAATATAAGTCCCATAGCTCTGGGCTTCACTATATGCCACACTGTCCATGCGTTTCCCCTTCACCAGAACTTGATTTAAACAGCCAATTTGCTCTCCTAGTCCAAACCACTTTCAATTCAAAACAAACTTGAAAACAAAAAGAAAAATCGTATGCCACAATTCTTTAAGTTAGCCTTGTCAGTAACTAGCATGGCAAACAGAGCAGTATTTAAGTTAACTTTACCCAGCTTCCCAAAGCTCAAGGAGTTAGTTGTGCTTCACAGGTTGCTTAGGGTAATTGGTTAACCTATACAAGCAGGCATAGAGGTTGGTAATGTGCCACCAGAGTCTTTTCAGCTGTTTCTTCACTCAGGGTTTGCACGAGCAGGGCTACAGCTGAAGCAACATGTATAACTGTTATGGTTTACACAGGCACACTTTCAAGGACCAACTTCTGTCCTACCAATTCACAGTTTCAACAGGAGTTAGACACGGGAAGTGAAAACCCCCTTCTCCCAAGCCTCACAGACGCTATGAAATCTCCACCAGTTCAGGCTGGATTTCAGGGGAAGTATTACTGGCTTCTACTATCATAGGCTCAGGCAAACATGAATCTACAGGAAGGTTCCTAACTTGGTCCTCTTCCATGATCCAGTCATTTCCTGCCAGTGGTTTTGACTGCTCCTCAGTCAGCATAGACTCCCACAGGACTGCTTCCTCCGTCCTGGGGCTCCTCCCCGATCTGGTTTCCGTTCCTCTGCCTGCTTCCCCTGCTCTCCTTAGCTCATTAGAGAGACTCCGTTTAAGCTGAGGGAAGAAACCACTCTTCTTTTGCTGCAGGGGAGAAAGTTTTCTTCCCTTGGCTTGAACTGTTCTCCAGGCACCCTGCTGTGCTGCCTTCTGCTTCACAGACTCTGTAAAACAATAAAGCCAATCTTTACTGTCTCAGTACATTATCAGGGAAGTCCCAGTTGTCTGGACCTTCTTCCCTTTCTCCTTCTGAGTCCACAGGATAGTCAACTGACTTACTCCCCCGGGCTCTGACTTGGTTCGCCCTCCTGCATCTGGGTTTGTAATTCCTCCCAAATCTCTCTGTGACAAGCCTCGGGGTTGCAGGATTGTCACACTAGATAGCCCTAGACCAAAACTCTGCAAATATACTATAGTTCCGATATATGATTTATTTTTGCAAGAAACACTCTCTGGTATACAGAAGAACCAATAAGCACATAGATAGCTAATTGCTAATTGGGAAAGGTGTAAAATGTTTGCTTTGGAGACACATTGTCAAATGGGCCTCTAGAGAATGCTAATAAACAGGCACTTTTATCTCTTCTGTTCCTTTGAAGTAAAAATGTTTTTTTCTTTCCCAGGAGTCTGTCCTATCTGTAACAATCCTATATTTTGTAAGTTGCCTGTGAGAGAGTAAGGGGGTTCTCTCTCACTAGTCTTAACCTTTCACCAAGCAAGAAGGGGCTCTGGCCCATTAGTGGGTAAACTACAGGGTCCTGGATAAATTGGGCTCTGTAGCTCAGAGCCCAACCCTCATCCAGCAGGTGGCGCTAACCTGGTAGAACAGGTTACGCTGCTGAGTCATGGGGTGGGACTCAGGCAGGAAGAGATTCATATGCCCAGTTTGGGATCATTCAGGGAGGGTCCCATGGGAAAGAGAGACTTCCAGAAGCAGAGAAGGCTCAGAATTGAATTACTTCCCTAGTCGTGGGTTAAGGGGAACCCTGAGAAGTTAAGTCTGGAAAGGACTGTTTGAAAGAGCTGACATTGTGAGCAGTGGCGTACCTAGCATATGTGACACCCGGGGCCCATCATTTTTTGACACACCCTCATCTATATGAAAAATATGATTTTTAGTAACAATCCATAAGAGTGTACCTAGGAAAAGGCAGCATCTTAAACACTTAAGCACTAGAACACCAACACATACATTGTAAAACTAAACAAGACAGATCCCGCACAGTCAATTGATCCTGAAGTCAATATCAACTGAAAACTATGTTCTTTTCATACATAGAACAGAGATACACCCTCGCCCAATATGGAATAATCACAAACTAAAAATAGAAATATGTAGACAAAAGTTAAACTGAACCGTCAAGAAACCAGACTCTGCATACAATGCAACACCACAACACCACAAAAAACAGTAACACATGTCCTCTAATACTGTGCAAAATATAAAGACAGTAGATGTAAATTAAAAAAAAAATGATACATAACAATCACCACTTTACAAATTAACAAATAAAAATAAAACAAATAATGAGAATTAAGAAAATACCATTTTATTGGACTAATCCTCTTAAGCTCGGTCCCTATTCCCGCAAACCACCTGATTCCATCCACACAAGCCTTGAATTGTTTTATATTGAACTTATTATATTAAAGTATAAAAAGAAACAATATTCTGTACAATTGTCAATTTATAAATCAGCATCTTCTCCCCACTCTCTCTTCCCCATTTCCCTTCAGCGTCTTCAGTCCTTCAGCGCATGCACATAAAAGCAAGCAAGTAATTTTATATAATTTTTATTTTATTCATTCATAGAAATTAAAGTCTAAATAATACCAGTCACATAACAAAACATGATTTTACAAAAATAATTCCTTGCACAGTCAAGCCTGCAAGGATTACTAGATGTCTTTCAGCAGCTCCCCTCCCTCCCCCTTACCTTTGTGGCTAAGTCAAAATGATCTATCAACAATAAAATTTTAAAAACACAAAGTACACTGTATGCAGAGAAAATGTTAATTATCATTTATATTCCGCGGGTTTTCAAAGAGGTCAAGGCAGATGACTTTATGCAATGTCACCTCAGTAACAACTATACAAAAATAGACAAATATACCCCCTCCCTTTTTACTAAACCACGATAGTGTTTTTTAGCGCAGGGAGCTGCGCTGAATACCCCACGCTGCTCTCGACGCTCATAGGCTCCCTGTGCTAAAAACTGCTATTGCGGTTTAGTAAAAGGGGGCCATAATGCAAAATATAGACAGCAGATATAAATTCTCAAAACGGACACATTTTGATTACTAAATTGAAAATAAAATCATTTTTCCTACCTTTGTTTGGTAATTTCATCAGTCTCTGGTTGCACTTTGTTCTTCTGACTGTGCATCCAATATTTCTTCCCTTCTTTCAGCCTCCTGTATGCTTCTTCTCCTCCAGACCTCATTCCCTCCCCCAATTTTTACTGTTTTATCCTTGTCCCCTTCTTTTTTCTCTCTCCATGCCCCCTTTCTTTCTGTATGTCTGTCTTTCTCTCTCTCCATGCCCCATTTCTTTCTTTCTTTCACCCTGCCCCCTTCTTTCTTTCTCTCTCCATGCCCCCTTTCTTTCTCTTTGTCTGTTATTCTCTCTCTCTGTGTCCCATTTTTTTCTTTCTTTCTTTGTTTCACCCTGGCACCTTTCTTTCTTTCTCCCTGCCCTTCCCCATGCCACTGCCATTGGGAAAAATGCTGCTGCCATCGTCGCCGGGGAAAGGCTGCTACTGCCGCTATTGGGAACAGGCCGGCGCCAAGTTCCTCCTCCCTGCTTTTCTTCCCCGCGGGGCCGATCAACTCTCGCCATCCGACGTCAATTCTAACGTCGGAGAGGATGTTACGGGCCAGCCAGGCAGCGATTGGCTGGCCCAGAACGTCCTCTCCGATGTCAGAATTGACGTCAGGCAGCGAGAGTTGGTTTGGCCCCGTGGGGAAGAAAAGCAGGGAGGGAGAACTCGGCGCCAGCCTGTTCCCGATAGCGGCAGTGTTAGCTTTTCCCCGGCGGCAGCCTATTCCCTGGTGGGTGGCCAGTTGTGCACCCCCTTAGGACATGCACCTGGGCGGACCGCTCCCCCCCCGCCCGCCCCTTGGTACGCCACTGATTGTGAGACTGTTGATACTTGGCTGGCTGAGGTAAGCCCAATTTATTATTCTGAGAACTGTGGAATATGTTCATGGGTCTGGTTAGGACGGTTTATTTGAATAGAGAAACTACTTCCCCTAAGTCTGCAAGGGAACAGGCTCAAATGAGTGTATAAATAAAAGCTTTTCCTTATACCTTTCATGAGTATCTACTTTGTTTTCAGTACAGGTGTGCAGGGCTCCAGGACTGGACTGGACTCTGCTACATTGCCACAGTAAATAACAATGACTATATCTTTTGGGCCCCTTAGGTCCACCTCCCTTAGGATTCTCAGCATCTTGTTTCAATACTTTTTTCATTCTGGTTTTTTCCATTCCTTGATAACTTACATCTCATGATGGTCACGGGAAATGCAGAAGAAGCCATCTGGATTTTGGAGAGATATGCATAGAATACTCCCATTCTATTAATCATTGTCTTCCAATTAAGGAGGCTCAATTTGAGTTTCTTTAGCAACATAAGAGAATTGGCACCTCCTGTGTTATACACTCCTCTACCCCATGAGTCATTATACTGCAATTAAAAGGGATGATTTATATTTTATTACTTCCAAGAGAGGACACTATCTAGATGGGAAAGTGAACATGAAAAAGAACATAGAAGGTTTATTACTTGACCTAATGTTATCGGAGCTAATGAATATGCATTTTCCTATATAATCCATATTACAGAAAAACCTATTAAAAAATCTAGCCCTAAGTTTTAGGTTGTGTGTTTGTATATATTTTAACCAGAATAAAGAGCAGTTTCTGACTGTGCAGTTTGTGCACCGGGAAGGCCAGTTTTTTTGAAGAAGTAAGCCTGCCAGCAGGGGCGACTGAGAATCCCTCCTGCCAGCCTTTTTAACAAGGTATAGGGATGGGGAGGGGATGTCAGGGGATGCGCTACACCACCAGGGTGGGAAACCCTTTCGGCAGGAGGGAGTGGGCATGTGGGGCCTACATGGAATTCCTCTTTGGCCAGTGAGTCAACTGATGTATTTCCCTTCACTAAATGGCCTTTCTTTCTGTGAGTCTTCACTTTAAGTGCATTCTCTGAAACTTCTCACTTAATTCATGTGCCATACCCACAGTGATGAATGTTTTACAGTGGAACCAACTGTGGATTTAACCACTAAGGCAGCAATGCAATGGCACTTCTAAAGACATAATCAGATATGTATTTCTGGGTGGGATTCCTGGTACTGCTGCAGACGGGCTACAAAAGTGACCAATTTAACAACACTACAGGAATACTGTCTCTGCAGATTCACTTGGTTATGTGAGTACAGTAATACAAACTGCAAAACCCTCACACTGGCTCCTGCCATCAATATATACTGTAGGGGATATTTTGTCCAGTACTAGTTCTCCATCATGTGATTGGGAGAACTGGGTGTGGACTGACAATCATGAGGTTGCCCCCTATACTTTAGGCTGTTTCAGCAATTAAGACTTTACATTTTGTGCCTGCAACATCAGCGTCCACTGGGCTATTCTCTCGGTTCTAATCTTGCCGTATACTAATCTACCCTCAGCAATGAATTTAAGTGGGGCATGGTGGCTGAATACTTTAGGGGCATAATTAAAACATCCGTTTTGGGCCAAGTTGCTAGTTGCCCAAAGTCGGCAGTGCCTAAAGTCCATTCTCGAAAAATACATCCAAAATATTTTTTTTCGATAATCGTCTAATTATACGTCCAGCCATTTGATCGTCCAGACCGCTAAGTTGTCTGTCTTTATACTCCATTTTCATTCAAAAAATCATCCAAGTCAAAAATGCCTAGAACAAGACCTTTTGGATGTGGGAGGGACCAGCAAAGTGATGGACTGGACACCCAGACATGGCAACATAGTAGTGGAGCACCTTACAGGGCACTGCTGCAAACTTCACAAAAAGGGTGCCACATAAACATCTCACCACAACTCCCTTATAGGTCATGATGAGCCCCCCCCCAAACACCCCCAAAACCTACTAGACCCACCTGTCTTCAACCCCAATAGCTCCAGACTACTTAGCTACCTCTGTGCTGCTATACTAGGCTTTCCTTTGCCAGGCGCCGATGTTCTGGAGGCAGGTATGTACATTTTTATTCCGATTTTTATGGTGTTGTGGGGGTGTCAGTGATCACTGGTGCAGTATGTGGGGTCTGTACTTTGTGTATGCAGTGGTTATCCGGTCACTTTGGATACCTTCTGGGCACTTAGACATGTTTTTACATCGCCTAAGTCACAACGTACAAGTTCCATCTAGACAGTCTCGTTAAACTTTCAGTTATATTTGCAGTATGACTAAGTGTAACTCAGCCCATCCTCACACTCCTCCTAAAATGCCCCTTTCAGCTCTGGGTGTACAGCAGCACTGAAGAGGCCTAAGCTGTTTTTAAATATGTCTAAAACCCGTTTCAGTTATTGGCACTTGGACGACTTGTCTTATTAATTGTCCAAGTGCCGATTTAGACGGGATTTTAGATGTATTTCCTTTTCAATTATGAGCCCCTTTATGAGTATGGTTTGACCTATATACATAGAGAAGATTTATGTAAACTTTTGCACAGCATCATAAACAGGAAGAAGTGAGAACTCTAGAAAAGAAAACAATTGGGTGATCTGTTCCTCCTAGCTGCTGTGTAAGTGCTGCACCTACACTATTCTCCCCAACTACAGGATAAAGGAAAAAATTGTGTTTGTGATATGCGTGGGCAAGGACAGGAACTGAAGTTAAAATGTGCTTTAGTTTAGTGACTGTATCTGTTCTTCCTCCCAAACATACAATCGTTACTCTTCAGCAGGAGCTGCCACTTCAGCACAGATGCACATAATTTCATGGCAGATAGGGTTACCAGATTTTCCAAACGGAAAATCCGGACCCCTAGACCCATCCTCATCCCCGCCCAGTTCCACCCATCCCTTCCCCATTATGCCCCAGTCCCACCCCCAATCCTGCCCTAGCCCTGCCTCTTTTCTTGTCGGTCGGTTCCTCGGCCTCAGTGTCAGGAAAGTCCCAGGCTTTTCAGACGCGGCAGACCACAGGAGCTCCAATTTTGGCTGTTTCGGGTCCAATTTCGGAGGGAATCTCCTCCTTCATCTCAGTGACCTCAGGTGACCTTCCCCCTGTTCTGGAAATGCAGGGGCAAGATATGGCAGGGTCCCTTGAGGCTGCCGGGGTTTTTCCCCCCTGAATTTTTTTTAGCACTTTGTAAATCTTATGTGCTGGCGGCAGGAGGTTCCGTGTCCACTGTGAGGGTCTCAGGGGGGGAGGGGGGTGTTTCCTTCGACGTCTTCCCCGGTGTGGCCCCACACTGCGACAGTTTTGCCCCCCTTTTTGCCCCCCTCTACTCCTCTCTCATCCAACTGCCCACGGGTCTCTTGGGATGAGGATTTTTTCCCCAGAGGAGCAGGATGCAATTGATGAGGACCTGGACCCTTGGGGAGATTTCCAGGATCCTCTTGGGGGGGTCGGATTCTGCCAGCGAGGGGTTTGAGCACCCCCCAGCTGGCATAGATGCGTCTGTGGTGCACATTTTTTCAGCGGGAGGAGCTTCATGAGTTAATTATGCAGGTCTCCTCAGTTTTGCACTTTGAGGATCCCGTGTCAGAGCCCCCGCGTACGGTGGATCTCTTGCTTAAGGGGATTCACTCTGCTTCCCGCTCTTTTCCTATGCATCAGGATATTTGGGATGTTATGCTCACACAGTGGAAGGTGCCGAAAGCCCCCTTTCATTTTGCGTGCTCCATGGCCCTGACTCTGAAGTCACCAGTGGTGGACGCGGTGGTCTCGGTCACTTCTAAGAGGCATACCGTGCCTGTTGAGGGCGGTTTGGCCTTGAAATGACCCGGAGGAATGGAAGTTGGAGTCCCTCTTTAAACAAAGTTTTGATGTGACAGCTCTGTCAGTTCAGGCGGTGATGTGTGGCGGGCTAGTGGCTCTGGCTTGTTTTCGTTGGGCCCAGTATGTTCTTGACAGTAAAGAGGTGAATTGGAATTTGCTAAAGCAAAAAGTGGCCAAAAATGAATTGGGTACTTCTTATCTCTCGGATTCCATGTATGACTCTTGCGAGCTTCTGCCAAATCTTTGGCTCTTGGAGTGGCAGGACGCCATACCTTGTGGCTTCACGCTTGGTCGGTGGATTTGGCGTCCAAAGCTAAGTTGACAAAGTTCCCTTTTAAAGGGTCTTTCTTATTTGCTGAGGACCTGGACAGGTTGGTTCAGACTCTCACTGATTCGAAAGTGCCTCGTTTGCCTGAAGATAGGCCTCGGCCGTTGGCTCACGGTGGCGCTGCTCGTGGGCGTGATTTCCGCTGTTTCCACTCCAGTAGAGGGGCTGCCTCTGTTCCATCTTCTGGGCTCTCTAGAGGCAGATTTTTCCAGTGCATGCAGTCTTTTCGTGGGGCTCGCCAGAGTGCAGGTAGCGCCCTCACTGGGTCCCTGCCGTCCATCCTGCCCAATGACTCCTTGCCAGTGCACGTCTTGGTTCCGGTGGGCGTCTGGCTATGAGAATTTTATCCAAAGTGGGCAGACATCACGTCCGATCAGTGGGTTCTGGAAGTCATCCAGGACGGCTATGCTCTAGAGTTTGCCCAGTCCTTGCCAGACCGTTTTCTCGCTTCTCTCTCTCAGGTGGTATGGAAGAAGTAGGCCTTTCACCAGATCCTTCAAAGATTGTTAGATCTCCACACAGTGGTTCCATTCCCCAGGTCAATTTACTTTGTGGTGCCAAAGAAAGAAGGGACCTTTTGACCAATCCTGGATTTGAAGGGGGTCAATAGGGCTCTTCACATGCCTTCCTTCCGCATGGAAACTCTGCAGTCGGTAATTCTGGCGGTTCAGCCGGGGGAGTTTCTGACCTCTCTAGATCTGACCGAGGCCTACTTGCACATTCCTATTCGGGCCTCCCATCATCGCTTCCTGCGCTTTGCGATCTTGGGGCAACATTATCAGTTCTGTGCTCTTCCCTTTGTTTGGCCACAGCTCCGTGGACGTTCATCAAGGTGATGGTGGTTGTTGTGGCGGCGTTGCGAAAAGAGGGCATTCTTGTTCATCCCTTCCCTGGACGACTGATTGATTCGCGCCAATTCATTCCAGGAGAGCACTCGGGTCATGGCTCGGGTGGTGGAATTTCTACAGTCGCTGGGCTGGGTAGTTAACCTTGCCAAAAGCCGGTTGACCCCCATCTCAGTGCCTGGAATATCTAGGGGTCCTGTTTAATACCTCCTTGGGGAAGGTCTTCCTTCCGGATGCCCAGGTAAGCAAATTGCAATCTAAGATTCACCTGCTTATAGCGTCCCGGTGGCCTCGGGCGCAGGATTTCCTTTAAGTCTTGGGGTCGATGCCGGCCTCCCTCGATGTAGTGAGGTGGGCGCGGGCCAACATGCGTCCTCTTCAGTATGCTCTTCTTCAGAGGTGGTCACCTCAGAGGCCCAGTCTGGATCACCCTGTTCCGCTTCCGGGCTTAGCTCGGGGAAGTCTTTCTTGGTGGCTCCAGACCCCCCATCTTGTACAAGGGACGAGTCTAGACCAGCCACAGTGGACGGTGCTACTCATGGATGCCAGTCTTATCGGTTGGGGAATTCAGTGTCTAGGTCACTCAGCTCAGGGCACCTGGTCCACAGAGGAGGCTTCTTGGTCGATCCATGTCTTGGAGTCCAGAGCCATCTGTCTAGCGTTGATAACCTTCCAGTCCTTTCTGATGGGCAAGTCAGTCAGGGTTCTGTCAGACAATGCCACAGCAGTGGCTTATGTCAATTATCAGGGAGGCACCAGGAGCACTTTGGTAGCTCAGGAGGCGACTCTGCTCATGGTCTGGGCGGAGTCACATCTTCAAGAAATATCAGCATCTCACATAGCCGGAGTGGAGAATGTTCAAGCGGACTTCGTAAGTCGTCACGTGCTAGATCCCGGAGAGTGGTGTCTAAGCCAGGTGGCTTTTCAGTTGATAGTCTTGGGGTCAGCCCCTCATGGACCTGATGGCCACAAGTGTCAACACCAAAGTACCCTGCTTCTTCAGTCGTCGCAGAGACAGTCAGGCCAAGGGCCTGAATGCTCCGGTTCAACAATGGCCAATGGAGGGGCTGTTGTATGTGTTCCCTCCGTGGCCATTAATAGGCAGAGTTCTTCTCCGCATAATTCGCCATCCGGGTCTCGTGGTTCTGGTGGCTCTAGATTGGCCTTGATGACCATGGTACGCGGATCTGGTGGGGCATCTGGTGGTGGATCCTCTTCCTCTGCCTCTCTTGGATGACCTTCTAACTCAGGGTCCCATTCCCATGTTCAATCCGGGTCCCTTTTGTCTTACAGCTTGGCTGTTGAAAGGGGTTGCCTAGTTAAGAAGGAGTATTTAGATAAAGAGATCTCAACTCTCTTGGGGTCCTGGAGGCTTTCCACCCCTCGCGCCTATGTGTGGGTTTGGTGTCTATTTGAGGAGTGGTGAGAGGTGCGTGGGGTGGTCTCATTTTGCACTTCCCTGCCTAACAACTTTAGAGTTTTTGCAGGATGGCCTGGATAGAGGACTGACTTGGTTTTCTCTTCAGGTTCAGCTTGCAGCCTTGTCAGCCTTTTGGGGGTTAGTGAAATGTCAGCGTTTGACTGCCATTCCTGATGTGATTTGCTTCTTGCGAGTGGCCAAGTTGCTCAGGTCTCCCGTGCGGCCCTCTGTTCCATCTTGGGATCTCAATCTGGTTCTGTCAGTTCTAGTGCACTCTCCTTTTGAGCCATTGGGCGACTGCTCTTTGAAGGACCTTACTCTTAAAGTGGTCTTCTTGGTGGACATTACTTCAGCTAGACATGTTTCTGAGCTGCAGGCTTTCTCTTGTAGGGCTCCATTCTTGAAGTTTTCTAGGGAGCAGGTTGTCTTGAGGCCTGTTCCTTCCTTTCTGCCAAAAGTAGTTTCTCCTTTTCATGTCAATCAATCTGTAGTCCTCCCAGTGTTGCGTAGTCAGGAGGGCTCTTCTGAGCAAAGTCAGCTGCGCAAGTTGAATGTCCATCGGGTCCTTCGCTTTTATGTGCAGAGGACCCAGGAGATTAGGAAATCAGATCATCTCTTTGTCCTTCTAGCGGGTTCTCGTAAGGGATATGGCACTTCTAAGGCTACTATTGTGCGCTGGATCAAGGAGACTATTGCTTCCGCTTATCTTCTGAAGAAGAAGCTTGTTCCGGAATTTCTCAAGGCTCATTCCACTAGGGGTCAGGCAGTTTCTTGGGCTGAATCTTCTCTAGTGCCTCCAGTGGATATTTTCACGGCTGCAGTTTGGTCTTCTCTGCATTCCTTTGTCAGACACTACCATGTGGATGTTCAAGCGCGTCGGGATGTGGTATTCAGTGAATGTGTTCTGGTGTCGGCCCTTCGGGGGTCCCACCCTTGATGGGTACTGCTTTGGTACGTCCCATCCGTAAGGAACTATACCAGTCTATCAAGCGATACAGAAGGAGAAATTAGGTTCTTACCTGTTAATTTTCTTTCTGTTAGCTTGTAGACCAGTATAGTTCCCCACCCTTTCTATCTTTGTGTGGTGATTGCGGGTTTTTTGCTCGCATGCAGATTTTGAATTTTCTGCGGGTTCTAGTATTTTTCTAGGGCCGGGGAGAAGTAAGGACAGTAGCTATGGCTCAGCCAGCTTAGCTGGTGAGCAGTGGGGATGTTTTCTGTATCAGAAGAACCAGGTATAAACCAACAGTGGTTTATAAGTATTTGTTGTTTTTCTTCACTCCTATTCGGAGTGTGTTGTACTGTTTTCAGTTAAGAATTTTCCTAGGTTCTGCTTGGCTATTCGACAGACTGGATTAGTAGAGAGGATGCTATACTGATATACAAGTTTGATCTCAGTCTCCACCTGCTGGTAGCAGTGAGGTATAATACCCATCCATAAGGAACTATACCGTCAACAAGCTAACAGAAAGAAAATTAGCAGGTAAGAACCTAATTTCTTCTTCACTCTTATCATTTCTAGACTGGATTCCTGTAACACATTATATAAAAACATCACCCAGATTCAACTAAGATGATTACAATTAATCCAGAATGCATCTATACAATTCATCCCAAACTCCAAAAAATTTGACCATGTAATGCCTCTTCTACAAAATGCACACTGATTGGCGATTTCCCATCGAATTACATAAAAAATTATACTGCCCTCTTTTAAAACTCGACATTCAAATCTACCAGCATTCCTGGACAAACTCTTAATCCCATATACACCATCCAGGACCTTACGATCCATAGACCAAAATTTGCTTACAATCCCCTCTTTAAAAATAATTAATACTAGAAAAAATGAAATAGTTACAATATACGCTCCACAGTTTTGGAATACTTTGCCTTCTTTTCTCAGAGGAAAACAAAATCTTGATAGATTCAAGAGCTCCCTGAAGTCCTTCCTAGATAAAGACTCCTTTGAAAACTAAATCTTCAATTGAATAATATCTTTTTCTAAAGAAATATAAATTACAGGAGACTCCAGACACTTCCCCTGTTAACCCAATTTGTATTTCCAATACCTGTTTCTTTCCTATAATTATTGTAGATCTTATCTATGTTCTTAATTTTCAATATTGTATCCCTGTTTTTAAAATGACCAATCGTTTAGAAGTATTATAAGCGATATTATCAAATTTTAAATAAACCCGAAACCTGTATGGTTGGGCAGACTGGATGGATCATTTGGATCTTTATCTGCCATCATTTACTATGGGGTCCTTTTACTAAGGCGCGCTAGTCGTTTTAGCACGTGCTAAATATTAACATGCACTAAACGCTAACGTGTCCATTATAGTCTTGTACACGTTCATGTTTAGCGTACACTATAATGGCTAGCACACCTTAGTAAAAGGAATCCTATGTTACTATGCTTTTTAGTGAATATTCTTGATTTCAGGTTTTGTAGCCTCATTCTGCACACAAATTCACCTTAAAACTGTCTCTCTCCCAACATAATCAGAACTGGACAGCTAGAAAAGTAAGCAAGTAATAAGTTTATTTGATATACCGCAAAAGAAGACTCGGTGTCTTTCTAAACCACCTGCAACCGTCCACATCTGTAACTAGTGGCCGCCGGTGTCATCTGCATCCTGAAGCGCCCCATCACGCCCCCTCCTGCCACGCCCCCTCTAGACTCACTCCGGGACACATCTGATAACAGGAAAATTAAGAGGTGCACGCAAACGCTGGATCTTCTCCGGCCGATAGGCTGTGGCTGCGCAAGCGCCGTGTGTTTTCCTGTCATTCCCAGCCCAATGCTGGTGTGCTGACTTTCGCCTCCTCCTTTTGTTTTTTTTTTTTTTTTTTTACCTGGAAAGTCTTCCGCTTCTAGTAATACAGTACTGTACCTGCCTTCAGAGAGCCCAGCGGTGCTCCTGGGGGAGAGAGCGCTCGAAGGCGGAAAGAGCGGTTTCCCTCACACACGCGCGCGCTCAGTGGCACTGTGCTGGGTTGTCAGTGAAGAGTGCGCGGGGCCCCGGTTTGTGCTCCTTGCAAGGTGGCTTTCGGGCGTTGTCATGTCCAGCACGAGCCAGGAGCTCGTGGAACTGGTGTGGGGGAGGAAAACCGGTAAAGGGCTCTGTCAGGCCATCTTCAGTCGCTGGACCCAAGGTACGGTGCTGCCGCCACCACCACCACAACTACTGGCGTGTCTTTTGTAAAGGGGTCCGGTCGGCCTTTAGCCCTGCTCCTCTGCACTGGGAGAAGGGTGGCTGGAGTTTGCCTGCTGCACTTAAACTTTCCCCTCGATTTTGGCTAATCAGTTCGGCCTGTGAGTAAATGATGCGGCACTTTTTGGCTTGTCTGCTTTGCCGCAGTTTCGGTTATACTACAGTGGAGTTATCTATACTGGGTGGCGACCTGGGAGAGAGATAATTTCGTTATTAGCGCTGCCTTGACAGGTTTAAAAAGCGCTGTTATCCAGATACTTATCAGTAGTTGGTACCGGCAGTGCTTACTTCAATGTTCTGTGTACTTCATCTAGAGTCTAGACCGTAACTGTATCCCCAAGGAATTCCACTAAACCTGCACTAGTACAGTAGTGGCTGCTCAGTTTTTCCTTTATTGATTTCCCTTCTTAGTATTTAATCCCCTTTGACTGCCTCTGTGTTGCCCTTTTTTTTTTTTTTTTTTTGGACAGCGGGTATAGTAAAATTATAATACCTCTTACACAACATTTCATAGATGCCAACACTTAAAAATGATTTGGGAGTGCCCACAATACACATTACCTCTAACTGGGCACAGATGAATGTGCTTTCTAAATATTGGGTGAGCACAGCACCAACAAAGCTGGCTTCCAAAAGTGAAGTAAAAAAAAAAAGTGTGACCCTTATTGACTTCCATTTTAGTTAGAGGGTTTAATTTCCAATCTAATCTGTCCCAAATGACTTTAGGCCTCTTGAGAAGAGAATGACAAGGGGACAAATTTTCCCTTTTTCCACAGGATCTCTTTATCCCCTTCCCATCCCTATGAGCTCTGTCCCTACTCCTTGTCCTGCAAGCTCTGTCCTCATTTGCACAAGCTTCAAACACTTTATAATCATAAGTGTTTTGAGGCTTGTGCGGTTAAGGCAGAGTTTACAGGAATGGGACAGGATAATGAGATCCCATGAGGATGGGGACAAATTTGTCCCTGTGTCATTCTCTACTATTGTACACTGTCATATGCAGGGTTGGCGCAAGGATCTGTGACGCCCTGAGCCAACTTTTGCATTAGCGCCCCTACCGCTGTTTCTTGAATATCTCCCCCCCTACAACCTGAGATCTGGTCTCTCAAGTCTCCCCCTCCTGCTGGACGGGTAAGGCACTGGCTCAGGGCACAGATGATAAAGGTTGCCAAAATCCCAGTCTGGCATCTATTCCTCTAGAACAGTGTATCGCACACCAGTGTGCCTCCTGAGATTTCAGGTGTGCTGCGGCACACTGGGGAGGAAGAGAGGCACATCCTGTAGGCAATCAGCTGGTGCCAGTGCCTCATCTTCTCTCCGGCCCTTTTCCTTGCAGGCACCCCCCACTGCCAGCACTGGGCCCATTTGAAGGGCCTTTGTGCATGTGCTGATGTCAACTTGATGATGTCATGTGCGTGCGACATCATCATGGCAACGTCACGCAATTCCGGGTGTCTTGAGCTGCGGACACTAGGTTTAGTGTGCCTCAGCTCAAGAAAGATTGCGAGACACTGCTCTAGAAGATTGAAGGTAGACTGGACTAGGATTTTGGTGCCCTTTTATCACCAGCACCCTAGACCAGGACCTCACCTAGTCCTTAGGTTAATTCACCCTTTGTCCTGTGCCTGTGTGTTTGTCATAATAAGATTGTAAGCTCTTTTGAGCAGGGACTGTCTCTTGCATATTTAATGTACAATGTTGTATGCATCTGGTAGCGCTATAGAAATAATAAATAGTAGTAGTACTAGCCTGCTCTGGCCATATGAATGCTTCCCGCCTACATAAACCAAACCGCTAGGGTAAGTAAACTCATGGATGAAATAGTGGCGGCTTGATAGCTAAGGAAAAAGAGGGTGAATATGAGGTGAATAGTATGGTGCTCCATCTCTTTTCCACCCACTTATCCTTTCAAGGCTTGAGCCATTTGAGTATGAGGTATGAGCTAGGAGAGTTGTCTTCAATAGTGTCTGACTTCTTGTTTTTGGTCTCTGGCTGTTTTTATTTATTTAACTTCCCATTGACTTTCTGTTGATGTAATCTTTCAGCTTCTAACTATACTTCAAGGGCTGAATATTTATCACAGATGCACAAAGCTCTGGTGGTGTAGAGCTACAGTGCTGGAAAAACACATCTGATTTTAACGACCAATGGTCAACATTAACAGCATGGAAATTGTATGCATGCTGTTGGTTTTGAGCACTGGTCGCTAAAGGAGTCTGAATTTCTTGAGGCATGCTCCCAAAAGCCTACTCCCTCCTGCCTCAGGGCTCACCTTTTCAAAATAGCAGTGCTCTACCCTTGCCCAATGCATCCTGGGAAGTATAAAACAGCACTAAAGTTTAATTACTTGCTTCAGGCCTTCCTCGCTGCTGGGTCCTGCCTTTGCGGAAACAAAATAGGCAGGACCCGGCAACGAGGAAGGCCCAAAGCAAGTAAAAGCAGCAAGTTGTAAGCTTCCCTCTGTCGCTGATCTATGAAAGATAGGTCAGCGATTGAGGGAAGCTTACAACTTCCCTAGCGACTCTACCGAAGGGTTTGTGAGCTGGTAGAAATGGGAAGAGAAATGTTGCTGCTGCACCGAATAGGGGAGGGGAAGATAAATATTCTGCTGCTGCACCCATTTTGGAGGGAAGAAAAATATTGCTGCTGCACCCAATTTTTTGGGGGGAGGGGGAAGAGAAAAGCTGGCGCACCCAATGATGGGGGGAAGAGAAAAGCTACTGCTGCACCCAATGGGGGAGAAGAGAAAAGCTGCTGCTACACCTAATTGGGGAGGGGAAGAGAAGTGCTGCTGCTGCTGCACCCAGTTGGGGGGGAGGGGAAGAAAAGTGCTGCAGTAGCACCCAATTGGGGAGGGGGAAGGTGAAGAGAAGTGCTGTAGCAGCACCCAGTTGGGGAGGGAGATGAGAAGTGCTGATGCAGCAGCACCCAATTGGGGAGAGAGAGGGGAGAAGGGAGGAGAAGAGGCAAGACACACCAAGGGAAGGGAGAGGAAAGGCAAGAGACACCAAGACTATGGGAGGGAGGGAAAGGAGCTACCAGACCATGGAGGGGGGATAGATGTCAGCGCATATGGGGGAAGGGGAGGAGGGAGATGCCAGGGCATGGGGGGAAAGATGGGAAGGAGATAGAGATGCCAGATCATGGGGTGGAGTGGGAAGGAAGGAAGGAAAGGAGAAGAGAGAGATGCCAGGGCATAGGGGAGGGAATGAAGCTGAAATGAATCATGTACAAAGGAGAGAAAGGGCACAGGATATACAGTTTATTAAAGGGACATAGAAAGAGGTAAGATTCCATATGGAACAGAGAAAGGGCAGACACTGGATAGAAAGGGCAGAGAGGGTGGACAGTGGATGCAAGGGGCAGAGAGAGGGTGGACAGTAGATGGAAGAGGTAGAGAGAGAGAGGGCAGAGGCTGGGTGGAAGGGACAAAGAGAGGACCAATGTTGCATAGAAGGAAGCGAGGACAAATGCTGAATAGAAAGAAGAGAGTGAAGAGAAGATGATTAAAGCAGAAACGACAAAAGGTAGAAAAATTTTTTTTGTTGCTTTATGTAGAATCAAGTAGTATTGTAACTATTAATTAAAGTTTATAAATAGGAAATTGAAATAAGGCAGGTTTTTTGGGACTAAACCCCTTTCCTCAGGTCAGGACAGGATACCATAATAGCAGGGGTGCCCAAATGGTCGATCGCGATTGACCAGTAGATCGCAAAGGCAATGTGAGTCGATTGCGTTGCCTTTGCAATCTTATTCTTCCTGCCTCCCCAAGCCAAGTCAGGCCAGGCGCGTACAAGTGCCAGACTCACAAGACTTCACCTCTGACGTCAATTTTGACATCGGAGAGGTAGTTCTGGGCCAGCCAATCGCTGCCTGGCTGGCCTGGAACTTCCTCTCCGACGTCAGAGGTGAAGTCTTGTGAGTCTGGCACTTGTATGTGCCTGGCCTAGCTTAGGGAAGCAGCAGGAAGAAATTGGCATGGTGGCTTAGGGGGTAGGGAAAGAATCGGAGAAGTGGAGAAATCGGCGCAATGGCTTGGGGGGGCAGGGGGAGAGAGAAAGAAAGACAGGCAGGGGGAGAGAGAGAGAAAGAAATGCAGAAATAAAGAGGGGGCAGGGGGAGAGAGAAAGAAAGAGAGACAGAAAGAAAGAAATAATGGATTACAGTCGGAAGAAGAAAAAATAATTTTATTTTCAATTTAGTGATTAAAATGTGTCCGTTTTGAGAATTTATATCTGCTGTCTATATTTTGCACTATGGCCCCCTTTTACTAAACCGCAATAGCGGTTTTTAGCGCAGGGAGCCTATGAGCATCGAGAGCAGTTCAGGGCATTCAGTGCATCTCCCTGCGCTAAAAACTGCTATTATGGTTTAGTAAAAAGGGAGAGGGTATATTTGTCTATTTTTTTTATAGTTGTTCCTGAGGTTACATTGCATAAAGTCATCTGCCTTGACCTCTTTGAAAACCCGCGGAATATAAATGATAATTAACATTTTCTGTCCGCCTGGACCCGCACTGATGGCAGCCATTCAGAAAGTAGTGTGGGCCCAGGCGGTGCGCGGACAGCTTGCTCCGCCTCCTGCAGACTGATACACCACTAGACCACCAGGTTATAAGGAGCATTTTAAAAGGTACGACGGGGGAGTCAGGACATTTAAAAAAGTATTTTCAACTATTTATATTTCGCTGATTGTCCAACCTTCTGTGTAAACCACCTAGAAGTCGTTTGGTTATGGCGGTATAGAAGAATAAAGTTATGTTATGTTATCTTCAGTATCAATACTCCAGAGAGGCTTCACCTTCTTTCTCTGCTGTAAAAGAAACTTCGATGGGCTCTCGTACACCTTCTCCTCAACGATGTCATCCCTCTTCAGATCTGGTGTCCTGTACGAAGTTTCTATGCCAAACATTACTTTGGAGTCTGATTCAAAATACTCTAAGGAGTATTTGGAAGAACTGGGTATGCCTAATCCTCCTAGGGATTCTTTAAAATTACCCATGAATGGCATTCTTTCTCAAACTTTCAAAAGGAATTGTGATACACCATACTCCATTCCTGCTGTGCCAGCAAAGCTGGAATCTCGATATAAAATGGTTCATTGTAAGGGATTTGAGAAGTCTCAACTATCACATCAGTCTCTTCTCGTGGAATCTTCTGTAAAAAGAACCAATCCTGCCAAAGTTTATGCCACAGTCCCTCCTGGCCGAGAGGGAAGAACCATGGACAAGTTTGGCCTTTCGCTGTATCAAAATTCGATGATGACAAATCGAATTTAAACTATAACTTTGTCTTCACATCTTATCTGAAGCATTGGATCAACGCCATGCCTACTTTCTTCAAGTATCTTCCTCAACATCGACTTCCAGAGTTTCAACACATGCATCACACTCTGGCTCAACTTCGAATGCATATGATTCAGGCTGCATATGATGCGTTTGAAATATTCTCTAGAATCACTCTGTTGTCGGTGGTGATGTGCCCTCCAGCTTGGCTTCACACCGTAGATATGGATCCGAATCTGCAAGACTGTCTGTCCAATATCCCATGTCAGGGGAATGAGTTGTTTGATGACTCTATTGAGGCAGCTACAAAGCCCTTGTCTGAGCATGAGAAATCGTTTGCCTCTATAGTTAAGCCGAAGCCTTCCACTGCTAAGAGTTATAGGCTTCCTCCATTTTATCAGAGGCGCTATCCTCAGAAGTCAACGCCTTATTCAAGGCCGCCTCCTAAGAAACAACAGCGGCAGCATAAACCTCAGGTTCCTGCTGTGCTCAAGTACACTCAGCCTTTTTGACCATCTAACACAGAGCATAACATCAATCTTTTTGCCTCTGTCTTCCCCTCTTCCCATCGGAGGTCGTCTCCATCATTTTTATCAACGAAGGGAACTGATTACATCTGACCTCTGGGTTCTCACCATAATCAGGGAGGGTTACTCTCTTCAATTCCTTCAGATTCCACCAGATCTCCCTCCAAAAGAGTGTCCTTCCAATTCATTGCAGCTCACCTTTCTTCTTCAGGAAGCTCAAGCTCTGCTTTAGCTCCGGGCAGAGTACAGGGTTTTACTCCCATCACTTCCTTGTCCCGAAGAAGACAGGAGATCTATGACCTATTTTAGACCTCAGAGCTCTCAACAAATTTCTTGTCAAAGGAAAATTTTGGATGCTGTCTCTAGCAACCTTATATCCCTTTCTGGATCACAACGATTGGTTATGCTCTCTGGATCTCCAGCCTTTCGCAAGTTTCTCAGATTTCGGGTGGGAAATCATCATTTTCAATACAGAGTGCTACCTTTCGTCCTGGCATCATCTCCCAGAGTTTTCACCAAGTGCCTTGTGGTAGCAGCAGCAGCTCTGCACAGCCTTGGTCTTCAGGTTTTCCCATACTTGGATGACTGGCTCATCAAAGATTCAACATCTCAGGGGATTATTGTAGTGACCCAACGGACTATTTGGTTCCTCCAAAATTTGGGGTTCGAAGTAAACTTTCCAAAATCCTAGCTACAACCCTCTCAAACTCTACAGTTCATTGGAGCGGTACTGGACACTGTGCAACTCCTCAACAATGTCAGGATACTCTCATTCAACTTTGTCACAAAGTGTTGCTCCTCACTTCACTCTCAGTGAGGCACATGATGGTTCTGCTAGGTCACATGGCCTCTACAGTTCACGTGACTCCTTTTGCCAGACTTTACCTCAGAATTCCTCAGTGGACCCTGGCTTCTCAATGGGCGCAAGCTTCCAATCCTCTCTCTCTCTGCACATTAAAACCATTCATATACGCAGACGACATCACCATTATCATTTCCCTAACTTCATTCACACAACAGACGGAATAACTCACCTCTTCTATCCTCACCAAGCTAGAACTATGGACCTCACAATTCAAATTAAAATTGAACACCGAAAAAAACAAAATTTTTCTGACAAGTCCTACCCACAAACTAACAAACACTTCCCTGAAATTGAACGGCCTAGACTACCCAATCAACCCCACCATTAAAATCCTTGGAGTCCTCCTAGACAGAAGCTTGACCTTCGAAGACCATACCAGTGCCTAGGTCAAAAAATGTTTCTGCTCCCTCTGGAAATTGCGCACCATTAAATGCCACTTCGACCACCTTTCCTTCCGTCTTCTGGTCCAATCACTAATCTTAAGCATACTGGACTATTGTAACATCATATACCTGGGATCCTATAAAAACACCATCAAACATCTAAGAATAGTCCAAAACGCTTCCGTCCGCCTCATCTTTGACCTCAAAAAATATGACCATGTCAGCCCCTACTACATTAAACTCCACTGGCTGCCGGTAGAGGCAAGGATCATCTTTAAATTTGCCTGCCTCTGCTTCAAAACCCTAGCAGGCTCTTCACCAATCTACCTATCTGAGCATCTCAAAATTGCAGGCCCCTCTCGCACACGAAACACTTACCTGTTTTCCTTCCTTCCCTGAAGGGCTGCCTCTACAAGAAATTCCTTGATAGATCCCTAGCATTCCAAGCGGGCAAATGGAACAAATGCCTTACAACCCTCATCTCCAATTCCCCCACCTATCTAATGTTCAGGAAGTCAATCAAAACTTACCTTTTTGACAAATTCCTCTAACTTCTCCCCCCTCCTCCCTACCACCTCCTCTAACCCCATCTTACCCCAGTCTCTCCGACTCCCCCTATCTTTTTAGCCACTAAATGGCCTAGCAATACGGACCACTCAATCCAGCTAACCATCCCCTCTTCATTGCCCCTCATTCTAAATACCTCTGCTCTACCTTATTGAACATCGCTGTATGTAACACCGCCATATGTAACACTGCCTTATGTATCACCGCTGTATGTAACTCACAGCAAATGTATCTTCATCTCAAATGTAACTTTGCTGTAATAATAACTTTACTGTAAATGTAGCATCGCTGAAAATGTAACTTCGCTGTAAATGTATAGTCTCTTCATCTGTTAACCGCATAGAACTTCCATGGTAATACGGTATACAAGAATAAAGTTATTATTATTATTACACTGACTCCTTCGTTCAAACAGTCTCTCCACTGGTGGGTGCTTTCTTCCAATCTCTCCAGAGGTTTAATGTTTCAAATGCCCCCCTCATCATAAGGGTCTCACGACAGATTCCTCAACCTACGCTTGGGGGGTTCATCTCGATGGTCTCTGCACTCAAGGGCATTGGTCCAGCACAGATCGTCGGTGTCACATAAATCTATTTGAACTCAGAGCGATTTTCAATGGTCTCAAAGCTTTTCAGCATCTTCTTCACGATCAAGTAGTCTTCATTTGCACAGACAATCAAGTAGCCATGTACTATGTCAACAAGCAGGGAGGAACAGGATCCCTTCCCCTGTGTGAAGAAGCTCAGAAGGTTTGGAATTGGGTGATTTTTCACAACATCTTTCGGAAAGCTGTCTACATTCAAGGAGAGAAAAACTGTCTGGCAGACAAATTGAGTCATCATCTACAGCCTCACGAATGGACACTCAATTCATCACCTCTCTATCACATTTTTTTCAGTGGGGGAACTCCTCAAATAGATCTATTTGTGTCTACCCACAACAACAAGCTGCCTCAGTTTTGCTCCAGGATATACTCTCCTCACCACCTTGGAATGGACAAACCAATTTCTGTATGCATTTCCTCCATTCCCTCTCATTCCCAAGACACTCGTCAAACTCAAATACGAACTTGCCACTATGATTCTGATATCTCCTTGGTGGCCCAGACAATCTTGGTTCTCCCTTCTACTTCAACTCAGCAGCAGGGAGCCTCTACTTCTACCAGTTTTTCTGTCTCTGCTTACACAGAGTCAGGGTTCTCTGCTTCATCCCAACCTGCAGTCTCTACACCTGACAACTTGGTACCTTTCAATGTAACTGCCAACCTACAGTTCTCTCAATCTGTAGCAGACATTGTAGAAGCTTCCAGAAAACCTACCACTAGACCAGTGGTTCCCAACTCTGTCCTGGAGGAACACCAGGCCAATTGGGTTTTCAGGCTAGCCCTAATGAATATGCATGAAGCAAATTTGCATGCCTATCACTTCCATCATATGCAAATCTCTCTCATGCATATTCATTAGGGCTAGCCTGAAAACCCGATTGGCCTGGTGTTCCTCCAGGACAGGATTGGGAATCACTGCACTAGACAATGTTATACTCATAAGTGGACTTGGTTTTCTGCTTGGTGCACTCTTCATTACAAGAGCCTCAGTCTTCCTCCTTGTCTTTAGTTCTGGATTACCTGTTTCACTTATCTCAATCAGGTCTCAAATCAACATCCATTCGAGTCCATCTCAGTGCAATTGCTGCTTTCCATCAGCCATTAGAGGGGGAACCCCTCTCTGCTCATCCTGTGGTTTCCAGATTTATGAAAGGACCTTTCAATGTCATTCCACCTCTTAAACCGCCTCCAGTGGTCTGAGACCTCAACGTGGTTCTTGCCAAACCGATGAAACCTCCGTTTGAACCAATATCTACGGCTCATCTGAAATATCTCACCTGGAAAGTGGTTTTTCTCATTGCTCTCACAGTATTCCATCATGACAAGGTTGTCCTCCGCACTCTTCCTAAATTCTTACTAAAAGTAATTTCAGAATTTCATCTAAATCAATCCATTCTACTTCCATTATTTTTTCCAAAGCCTCATTCTCATCCTGGAGAAACAGCTCTTCATACTCTGGACTGCAAGCATACTTTGGCTTTCTATTTACAAAGGACTAAGCCACAGAGATCTTCTCCTCAACATTTTGTCTCTTTCGATCCAAACGATTTGGGACACCCAGTTTCCAAGCGAACCATCTCCAACTGGTTGGCTGCTTGCATGTCTTTCAGCTATGCTCAGGCTGGACTGCATCTAGAGGGTTGAGTCACAGCCCATAAAGTTAGAGCCATGGCGGCATCTGTAGCTTTCCTTATATATGTTCCTATTGAGGAAATCTGCAAAGCTGCCACATGGTCCTCGGTTCATACATTCACTTCTCATTATTGTCTGGATTCTTTTTTTCAGACGGGATGGCCACTTTGGCCAGGCAGTATTACAAAATTTATTCGCCTGAATTGCTAACACTCCCACCAAGATATTGAAAACCTGACAAATTTGCTTTACCCATGGCCTTTACCAGGTTTTTCATCAATCCCAGTTTGATATGAAGAGGTGGAAGAAAGCACAGTTACTTACTGTAACAAGTGTTATCCAGGGACAGCAAGCAGATATTCTCAAGATATGGGTGACATCAACCACGGAGCACCGATGCGAACAGCTTCACAAGCAGACTTGGTTGAAGAACTTTTAGAAAGTTCGCGATTGCCGCACCGCGCATGCGCGAGTGCCATCCTGCTTAAGGTAGGGCGTGTGTCTCCTCAGTTTAGATAGCTAGCTAAAAAGCCAACCAGGGGAGGTGGGTGGGTTGTGAGAATATCTGCCTGCTGTCCCTGGATAACACCTGTTACGGTAAGTAACTGTGCTTTAACCCAGGACAAGCAGGCAGCATATTATCAACATATGGGTGACCTCCAAACTAACCAGAATGGGATGTTAAGAAATTTCCAAAAATCATCACTGCAAAACTGAAGGAAGGGATATTTATAGGCCCACAGATCAAGTCCGTTATGCAGGATGAAGTTTTTAATCAATCTCTCTCAGCAGCTGAGCTTGAAGCTTGGGAGGCATTCAAGTGATTAGTGGAAAACTTTCTGGGCAACCATGTCTCCTTCATACAAGGAAGGAGTTCAGAATCTTCTTGACTTATATGAGAAACTTGGCTGTCACATGTCATTAAAAATACACCTTTTGCCCTCACATCTTGACTTTTTTTCTGGAAAATCTTGGTATGGTGAGTGACGAGCAAGGAGAATGTTTACACCAGGACATTAATTTAATGGAGCATCGTTACCAAGGTTTCTGGATGAGAGTATGATGGCTGACTACTGCTGGATGTTGTGCCGTGACAATTGAGACACAACTTACAAAAAGAAATCATACTCTAAGCATTTTTGAAGAAATGTTGGTTGCTAACACAGCCCAGCATAATTATGCTATGCTGTGTGCTTATTTGTCTTTAGACCGAAGATACTGTAACATTTCTTTAAGTTGATTATGCAATTCTTAAAACCCTATATGCTAAAACGCTATAAACTAACATTAGTCATAACTTTAAAAGTTTACTTTACTGAAAAAAACTAATCACATCTGAAATCAGTGTAAAAAACTGATTTAGAAAAATGTGCTGTGTTGTCAGATGATTCCAAAAAATTTTTTGTTGTCTTGTGTAATCATCAGTGCTGGGTAAAATGGTGGAAACAATTATAAAAAATAAAATTGTGACACATGTAGGCAAACATGATTTAACGAGATGGAGTCAGCATGGGTTCAGCTAAGGGAGATCTTGCCTCACCAATTTGCTTGACTTCTTTGAAGGTGTGAATAAACATATGGATAAAGGTGATCTGGTTGATGTAGTGTATCTAGATTTTCAGAAAGATTTTGATAAAGTTCCTCATGAGAGGCTCCTGAGAAAATTAAAGAGTTATGGGATAGGTGGCAAAGTTCCATTGTGGATTAGGAATTGGTTATCAGATAGAAAACAGAGGGTAGGATTAAATGGTCATTTTTCTCATTGGAGGAGAGTAAACTGGAGTGCCGCAGGGGTCTGTACTGGGACTGGTGCTATTTAACTTATTCATAAATTATCTAGAAATTGGAATGACAAGTGAGGTGATTAAATTTGCAGATGACATAAAACTGTTAAAACGTATGTGGATTGTGAAAAATTGTAGGCAGACCTTAAGAAATTGGAAGATTGGCCATCCAAGTGACAGATGATATTTAATGTGGACAAATGCAAAGTGATGCACATTGGGAAGAATAACCCAAATCACAGTTACCAGATGTTAGAGGTCCACCATAGGTGTTAGCACCCAAGAAAAGGATCTGGGTGTCATCATAGACAATACAACAAAACCTTCCACCCAATGTGTGGTGGTGGCCAAAAAAGCAAACAGGAAAAAGGTATGGTTAGCAAGACTAAGAATGTTATACTGCCCCTGTATCACTCCATGATGCGACCTCATCTGGAGTATTGCGTTCAATTCTGGTCTCCTTATCTCAAGAAAGATATAGTGGTGCTAGAAAAGATTCAAAGAAGAGCAACCAAAATGATAAAGGGGACAGAACTCCTCTCGTATGAGGAAAGACTAAAACGGTTAGGGCTCTTCAGCTTGGAAAAGAGATGGCTGAGGGGAGATATGATTGAAGTCTACAAAATCCTGAGTGGAGTAGAACGTGTACAAGTGGATTGATTTTTCACTCTGTCAAAAATTACAAAGACTAGAGGACACTCGATGAAGTTACAGGGAAATATTTTTTTTACTCAGAGAATAGTTAGCTCTGGAACACATTGCCAGAGGTTGTGTTACGAGTGGTGGTTTTAAGAAAGGTTTGGACAATTTCCTAGAGGTAAAGTTCATAGTCTGTTATTTAGAAAGACATGGGGGAAGCCTTTGCTTGCCTTGGATCGATAGCATGGAATATTCCTACTCTTTGGGTATTGGCCAGGTACTAGTGACCTGGATTGGCCACAATGAGAATGGGCTAGTGGACTTGGTGGACCATTGGTCATGACCCAGTAAGGCTATTCTTATGTTCTTAGATGAGTCAGTAAGAATTCATGATATCTTATTTTGTTGAGCATGGTACTTGAGGTTGATGGTATTAGGAAGTTGGTACACATTGTACCTTATATCAGTCTATCAAAAATCAACTGAATTATGAAGAATACAGTTTTTTTTCAGACAGTGGTCTGTTCCAGCATACAAAACCATGGACTGATTATTTAGAATTACAAAATCATCGCCCTCACACCCTATCAACTGTCTAGCCCAGTGATTCCCTACCCTGTCCTGGAGGAACACCAGGCCAATCGGGTTTTCAGGCTAGCCCTAATGAATATGCATGAGAGAGATTTGCATATGATGGAAGTGATAGGCATGCAAATTTGCTTCATGCATATTCATTAGGGCTAGCCTGAAAACCCAATTGGCCTGGTGTTCCTCCAGGACAGGGTTGGGAACCATTGGTCTAGCCATAGCTTCAGGTATTAAGATGATTAGCTATTGACCAAGACAACCAACTACAAAACATTCAGGAAAGAACTGAAAACTATGCTTTTCAAAAAATTTGTCAAATGCGCTAACTAAACCTTATAAACCCTTACCCCAGATCCCATCGCTCATGCTAGCCATTAATTCTTGTAAGCTCATTCTATCTGTTCAAATTTGTAAGCTCCCTGGGAATGCCCAGATTAATTCTTTTTGTAAACCGCCTAGAACTGAAATGTATTGGCGGGATAGAAAACAGTAATGTAACATAGTAGATGACAGCAGATAAGACCCGAATGGTCCATCCAATCTGCCCAACCTGATTCAATTTAAATTTTTTAAATTTTTTTTCTTCTTAGCTATTTCTGGGTAACGTAAGCATTGAGGAAAAGGTTGTGTTTGAGCAGGTGAAATTGTGTATTGTCTTGGATGTGGTACTTCTGTTGCTCTGTAGCATCCCATAGTAGAAAGTGTGAATACATCCAGTACTGTTCTAACAATGTAGCCTTAAATAAAAGGCAGCATTAAGATCATGTATGAAAGATAACATGAGTTGCAGAAACAACAAAGTGCGTTAAACTCCATCCAGTTTCTGGTACTTTTCCTCCATGTGCAAGAACACATTGTATTTTTGTATTGATTCCCTGTCCCACTACCCTCCTGCAGCTTATGCTCAGATTGTGATAGTGTTACAGAAATGATATTGAGGTTGGTGAGGTTAAATCCATTTGTAGAAGGAGTTTAAAAAAATGATACAAAAATTTTTTAACTGAACAGTGTTTTATATTTTGTTTTTAGGTTTTGTGTTCAGTGAATCAGAATCAACTGCTCTAGAACAGTTCGAAGGTGGCCCTTGTGCTGTAATTGCACCTGTCCAGGTATTGTACAATAGTTGTTCACTAATTCCTTACACTACACGTAGCTCAAGGTTTTATATTTCTTACTGGGTGTTCTATTTCAATTTATCAAATGTCAAAAGAACACAGCATAACATAAATTTTTATTTATATACCGCAAACACCTTTTCGTTCTATGCGGTTAACAAAAGAGGTAAGGCTGACCAAAGTCAGCGAACTACAGCATGAATTGGCAGGTGGTTAACAAATGAATTTATAATGAGGTAACAAACAGATCTTTATAAAGAGGTAGACAAGACCATTTAATGTCTTTGAGATTTTATAATTTTTGAAGAGAGTATGGTGTAGTAGGGTTATTTGTTGTAGTTTGTTTTGCTGTGAAAATCATGTGAAATATTTTGTGTTTGTTTTATTGTAATCCGCTTAGGTTGTAGTCGGGAAAGAAATTTTTAAATAAATAAACTTGTCAAGAGCAGTTAGTAGTAGAGATTTACAAAGAAGTAAGAGGAATGTGGTAGTTAGTAGTAGAGATTTACAAAGAGGTAAGAGGAGCGTGGGTAATCAAGTTCATTTGCCTGATCTCATTTCAGCATGTATACTGGGAGTGTGCTACAATTAGCTGTTTGCCTTGTAAAATGCTATTGTATAACTATCGCTGTTTGTTTAGATATATCTGGGGTTCATTGTGTACTGAATAGGATAGATAACAGGAAAGTCAGGAAGCCAGGGGACTGGTAGTAGAGACTACAGAACGGCAGGCATGTGATCCACACAGTTAGTGGTGGAAAATAGAGAATGACACAGGGATAGGTTTTTCCTCATCCCCGCGGGAGATCATTTTCCCGTCCCCTTCGAAGAGTTCTTTTCCTGTCCTGTCCCAATTCCTGCAAGCTCTGTCCTCATCTACAGAAGCCTCAAACACTTTAAAATCATAAGTGTTCAAGGCTTGTGTGGTTAAGGCAGAGCTTACAGGAATGGGACAGGGAAGTTGAGTTCCTGTGGGGATGGGGAAAAATGTGTCCCTGTGTCATTGTGTAGTGGGGGAAAAAAACAGACTGTTTGACAGAAGGTGATAAATCGTATGTGATAGATGAGTAACAGGAATGAGAAGAGAAAACTGGTTTGGTTGTAATAAATGAAGTACACTTTTCTACTCCCTAATGGGAAAAGCATGTGGAACAAAGACCATGGAATTCTTTCCAACCCATTAAATAGCTATGTGAGTGTATGTTATTATGAGGGTAGTTTTGGGGCATTTTGAGTAATTTTATAGAGGTTATAGGGGTTTTTAGGATGGTAATATTGGAGTTGGGGGGCAGTTGTACACTTTTTAGTGTTCATTTTTAGCAAAATGTATAATTCATTTGCCCTTACTGCTGACAGTTTGGCTTGCTATTTGAAATCAAAAGTTAAAAAAACTGAGATTGGAAATAAGAATTTTTCACCAGTAGTATTAAGACCAATTAACACTTCAAGCTTACTTGTTCTATTAGATAGATTTTGGATTAAATTTTCATTGGCAACAGTACAGGAGGTTTCTGGGTTGTTTAGGACAGTGATTCCCAACCCTGTCCTGGAGGAACACCAGGCCAATCGGGTTTTCAGGCTAGCCCTAATGAATATGCATGAGAGAGATTTGCATATGATGGAAGTGATAGGCATGCAAATTTGCTTTATGCATATTCATTAGGGCTAGCCTGAAAACCCAATTGGCCTGGTGTTCCTCCAGGACAGGGTTGGGAACCACTGGTTTAGGAAGTATGCAAAATCATACTGTTTGTTAGATTCTTGCCCCACTAATCTATTCCAAAACTGCCTTACATTTTTTTTTTATTGATGCAATAACAAATTGGTTAAATAGTGACTTACAGCTAGGACATTTCCATTCGTTAGAGCAGTGTTCTTCAACCTTTTTACACCCATGGACCGGCAGAAATAAAATAATTATTTTGTGGACTGGCAAACTACTAAGACTGAAATTTAAAAAAAACATTTCCGCCCCGTCTCAGCGAGTTCGGTCCCCGCAAACCATCTGATCCCATCTGCACAAGCCTCAGTTATGATTTTATATTGAAAGTATTTTATTAAAGTATAAAAAGAAACAATATTCTGTACAATTGTCATTTTATAAATACAAATATACAGAGCAAGGACCAACAAAACCCCTGTCTCCCCTCCCCTTCACATATATCCCCTCTACTATCAAGAAAACTGAACAAGCCAAATTATTACAGAATGCTACACAGAAATATCATGCTAACAGAATACTGCAGTCACACATGATAGGAATAGTGTTAGGGGAGTGCCCCCTGGTCAGAGAGAGCCCTAAGCCAGTTGGAAGCTAAAGAAGCACTGCCTGGGCTTTGCAGTCCCCAGTTATGTCTCTAGCAGGATATATATTTCAAATCTGATATATTCTAATGACAAAATAGAAATAAAATGATTTTTTTTCTACCTTTTGTTGTCTCTGGTTTCTGTTTTCATCTTCTTTTCACTCTTTTCCTTCCAGCGGTTGCCCTGTCTCTTCAGCATCTGCCCGTTCCATCCACTGTCTGCCCTTCCAGAAACTGTCTGCCTCCCCCTGCCATCTCTCTTCTCTAGACACCCCCCCCACTTTGGTCTGGCATCCATCATCTTCTCTCTGTTCCCTCATGGTCTGGCATCTTTTTCCTTTCATCTCTCTTTCCCTACCCCCTGTGTTTTTTAGCATCTCTCTCTTCTCATTTCCTCTGCTCAGATCTCATATCTCTGTCTCCTTCCCCATTCTCTGGCATCTTTCTCTCCTCTCTCTTCTCTTTCTTTTCCTTCTCTGGTCTGCCTTCTTTATTTTCTGCCGCCGTCTAAATTAAATTATTTCTTACTATGCAGTCCTCAGTTTCCCTCTTTTCACTGTGTCTACCCAGAGCATGCCACTCCTTTCCTTCACTCCTCCGCTATCTCACTAACTCTGTCTTCTTCCCCCATCCAGCATATGTCCTTTTTCTTTATCCCTCCTTCCATCCAGTATGTGTTCTCTTTCTCCACTTCCATTCAACATTTGCTCTTCCTTCTCCCCACTTCCATTATCTGCCCTCTTCTCTCTCCCCCTTCTCCCCACTTCCATCATCTGCCCTCTTCTCTCTCCCCCTTCTCCCCACTTCCATCATCTGCCCCCTTCTCTCTCCCCCTTCTCCCCACTTCCATCATCTGCCCCCTTCTCTCTCCCCCTTCTCCCCACTTCCATCATCTGCCCCCTTCTCTCAATCTCTCCATCCACCACAGGCCCATCTCTCTCCCTTCCTCTCACCTTTCTTTCTGATTTTGGCAACAAAATTGGCAACGCCCCTCTCCCCCCCCCCCCCGCGATGACACTCGAGTTCGGCAACGGGACTCCTTCTCCCCCCGGCATCAACTGCACTTCAGATCGGCAACGCGGTGCTAAGTCCAAAGCTTCCCTCTGACTCGAACTGCCTGGGCAGAAACAGGAAGCTGAGTCAGAGGGGAAGCTTTGGGCTGAGCACCGCGCTACCGATTTGAAGTGCTGTTAATGCTGGAGGGAGAAGAAGTCCTCTTGCCGAACTTGAGTGCCGTCACAGGAGGGTGGGAGGCCCATTGCTGATCTTGAGTGCCGGGGGGCCCTTTGCCGATCTTGAATTGCATCGTGGTGGGGGGGGGATGATGCCGATGCTGCCCATCGCCGTGTCAGCCCAGACACTGATGGCCCCAATCCTATCTCGCCGGCCCTGCGCAGACTGGCAGGAATTTTCTGCGGACCAGCAGTTGAAGAACACTGCGTTAAAGGATGGTATTGTGCTAACTCCTATAATTAAAAACAAACAAAGCAAGAATGCAGAGTGTCCACACCATTATTAAAGAAAGTGATGGAGAGATGGGTTTACCATTAGCTGTTTTGAGAACAAAGGCATGTTCAAGAACAAAGATGGCTTAAGATCGAAAGCATTTATAAGAATGAAGACTGCTTGAGATAAGTTCTTCTTTTTGTCAATTTTTTTCATTATGATGGATAAGTGCATGCTAGAAGATTGATGAACTGATATGGATACAGAGTGAGAAATAATGTTTAAGAAGTAATGGGAAATATTTATAAACTATCTAAGAGAAAATCCGGATAAAAAATACAAAAAAACTAAATATATATAAACTATTTTCTTGGCTGATGACTAGAACAAGGAGCAGGAATACTACACCGACTAGTTCAGTTTGTGATATTACAACTGTGCGTAGGCTCCAATTCTGAGGCCTATAGAGAAATGCTTGGAAGAAATATGGTTGAAAGACACTAATTGCACTTTTTAGAATAAGTGGTGTGTAATATATATTGTGTGATTTGTGCTATCTAAACCACTTGGGCTAGTGATGAAAGGCAAAGCAGTCAGAGTATTCTTGGACAATGCTACAGCAGTAACATATGTCAACAGGCAAGGGAGATCCAAGAGTTCTTCTCTGAACCTAGAAACCTAATTGGTTCGGTGGGCAGAAGTTCACCTGCAGGTGGTGATAGCAGCGCACATAGTGGGAGTGGACTATGTCCAAGTTGACTATCTCAGCAGGCAGACACTGGATCCAGGGGAATGGGTTTTGTCCCAAAGTACATTCAACTGCATTTTGAGATGCTGGGGGGTGCCTGACATTCGATTTCATGACATTGGCGGACAGCAAGAAAGCCCCTCTGTTTTTCAGTCAAAAATTCAAATCAGGAAGTGTTGGAATGAATGCTTTGGCCAGCAAAGAACTGCTGTACATGTTTTCACCGTGACCAATGATAGGTCGAGTCATTTGCAGAATTTGGGGCTTGGTAGTCCTCTTAGCTCCAGATTGGCCATGTAACTCATGGTACTCGGATCTGGTCCACTTGCATTGGGACAGCTGCCTTAGACTACCATCACAGCATTCTGTCTCAGGGGTCCATAGTATTAGACAGTCCGGAATACTTTCGTCTTACGGTGTAGCTATTGAGTGCGTTTAGCACAGAAAGGATATTTGGAGATGGTGATATCAACTCTCCTCAGTCCTAGAAAGCCAGCGTCAGTGGCGGCCTATGCTAAAGTGTGGAAAATATTTCAGCATTGGTGTAAGGACAAGCAGGTGGATCCTTTCAGGGCTTCCATTCCTGAGGTCCTCTCATTCCTGCAGGAAGGTTTGGAGAAGGACTTGGCAGTTGGATCTCTTAAAATTTAAGTAACTTGTCTTACATGCTTCCAGGCCAGAGTAGTTCGAGCATCTCTAGCCTTTCATCTAGATGCTTCCAGGTTCATGAAGACAGCACTGAGGCTCTGCCCTCCGGTGAGGCAGCCATTTCTAACATAGAATCTTAATATCGTATTGCGGGCCCTCACTAAGGCTCCATATGAACCTTTATTGGAAGCGTCTATCATGGATCTGACAGTGAAGACAGTGATTTTTTTTGCAATTTCTTTGGCTAGGATGGTGTCCAAGCTGCAGGCATTATTGTGCAAGAGAGCCTTTTCTCAGAATCACAGAAGCAGGAGTGTCTTTGCGCACCGTGCCTTTCTTTCTCCCAAAGATGGTTTTGGCATTCCATGTTAATCAGGAATTGAGCTTACCTGTGTTTCAGCCCATGGGCAAAAAGAAACAGGATGAGGTTTTGAGGTTACTGGATGTGCAAAGGATACTTCTCCACTATCTTAAAGTGACAAATGATTTAGGCTGTCAGACCATCTGTTTGTCTTATCCAACTCTAATCATCAGGGAAGACCAGCCTCAAAGTCTTCTATCTCCCGATGGATCAACATCAAAGGCACATTAATAAACTCCGTCAATTTAATCAAAATTCTCGGAGTAATAATTGACAACAAACTCTCTTATCACCTTCAGATTAGCGCAGTTGTCAAAATTGTTTTTGGAAACTCAGATCTTTAGCTAATATTCTTGATCCACAATCTTTTAACATTTTAATTCATTCACTCATAATTTCCAGACTTGACTATTGCAGTTCTCTACTCAAAGGTGTCTGTCAAAAAGACATCAGATGCTTACAACTAATACAAAACATGGCCATAAAAATTATAACCAACAAGAAAAAATTTGACCACGTCACTCCCTTGCTGAAAGGTGCACACTGGTTGCCAATCCATCATCACATTACTTAAAAAATTGCCTTAATCTCTTTTAAAACTGTGGACTCCAAGGAACCTTCTTTTATTCATAAGCTCTTCGTTCCTCATGATCCTCCAAGAACTTTACAATCTGCCTCTCAGCACCTTCTTTATGTTCCATCCTTTAAAATCGTCAGTACATGCAGGGCAACCTCATTTGCCACAATAGCCCCTACAATGTGGAATTCATTACCATCACATTTAAGGTCTGAGAAAAATCTTCATAAATTTAAAGGTGCTCTTAAAAGCTTCTTATTTAAAGAGGCTTATGAATGTTAAATAATCTTAGGGTCCTTCCATGCCAAATGCTGTTTACTTATATTTAACTCTGACATGATCCTTCCCTTTTCCTCTTGTTTTTAACCTTAGTTGTTCTTTTTTCTTAAAAAATTGTATTTCTCTCCACCATCCCATTGTTTCCATGTAAGTACTGTTGTGTCATTAATAAATCTGTTAATTGTCCCTCCATTTTAATTTTTTAACTGTTAAATGCTTAGAATGTATGATTGGTGTTTTATCAAAAATTTTAATAAACTTGGAAACTTGGATTCTCATGGCGATCTCCACAGTGTACATTGGCTGTGGAAACAACCACTAGTCACCTTGAAAGCTCAGTTGCCTTACAATCTCACTCTTTCAGAAGTATGGCTTCTTGGGTGGAGTCCTGGGCAGCCACATGGTCCATATCTTTACGAAGTTTTACAGAGTGGATGTGTCAGCATCAGCAGACCTGGCCTTTGGGTCTTTGGTGCTTGTTGCAGGGTTTTTGGTGCTTGTTGCAGGCTCATATGTCCAGCCCTAGACTCAAGGGACTGCTCTGATAATTATCATCTCTAAGGAATCGTATGCTGTTTGCACAGGAAGGAAGGATTAGGTTCTCTGATAATCCTCTTTCTTGTAGAACAGTGTACAATTCCTTATGCCACACCCTATCAGAGATGGATACAGCTTGCGTTGAATAATAGTCTATGTTGAATTTCCAGTGGCTTGGCTCGTGACAGGTAAAAGAGAAGAAAAAAGAGTTCTTATAAGGCAGTGGGTTAGAGCAGTGATTCCCAACCCTGTCCTGGAGGACCACCAGGCCAGTCGGGTTTTCAGGCTAGCCCTAATGAATATGCATGAGAGAGATTTGCATATAATGGAAGTGAGAGGCATGCAAATTTGCTCATGCATATTCATTAAGGCTAGCCTGAAAACCCGATTGGCCTGGTGGTCCTCCAGGACAGGGTTGGGAACCACTGGGTTAGAGTACCACTGTTCATTGCACACTGCTTTTACAGAGCTATTCAAGTTTTAGTGCTGGTTGCACATAGGTATGTGGTGAGTTGGTTCCACCTTTAGTCTTGCAATTGCAATGTTTGTTACTTTTTTTCGTTCCTCTTGCAGGGCAGATCAAAGTTAACATTATCGGGGAGTCCTTCAACCCCTCATTGTTATCATTTCCTTGTTATCATTTGCCTTGGTACGGGCTGAAGAGAGAGGGCACTTCCCAGAGAGACAAGGCAGGGCTGAGAAAAATGACTGATGCCTTCTACAATCCAACTTGCAAGCTGGGGTACACAATCCATCCATAAGAAATCATATGCTGTTCTACAGGAAAGAGAATTATCGAGATAATCCTTCTATTGTTCTCCCAATATTTTTTTCTGAATTCTCATGCCTACATTGCAAGAGAACTTTGACCTATCTGGAACAGACTTAAACCCGTAGAGAGTTTTGTTTCTTGTGACCCAAACCAGGATGAGGGGCAGCCATCGATAAATGCACCTTATCCAGTTGGCTACCAGACAGCATCTTCATTTATGCCCAGGCTGGGCTGATTCTAGAAGAGTGATCTCCAACATGTGGCCCCCAAATCCTCCACTGCAGCCCTTAAATAGTTGGCTGAAATGCTCTTCAAATCCTTTACATGCGTTAATTTCAATCTTACCCACTTGATATAGTAACTGTTAATAATCTCTAAGTGTGTTATTCAGGTGTCTCATTTATGGAATTTGCTACTGGGTTGGTTTTTTTTTTAATTTCTTTATTCATTTTAAAGCCCAAAATAAGTGCAACATATTTTACAGACATTTTACACTTTAACAACACTTAAATTCTATCAAATTATATTGATGACAAATACATATATCATCCCCCCCTTTCTACATATACAACAATTGCACTCTAATTAAAAATAACTCCCCACCCTCCCTGGACATGTATGATCAAAGGGCAAAATCAAAAATTACTCCTTGCAGAATTCTGTCAATGGCTCCCAAACATCCATAAATTTCTTATAATGTCCCTGTTGTATGGCCATCATACGCTCCATTTTAAAAATGTGGCATAGTGATTCTTACCAGAAAGTATAATTTAACAGATTCCAGTTTTTCCAATTCCTCAAAATAAGCTGTATGGCAACCCCTGTCATAATACAGAGAAGTTTATTATTATGGGAAGATATTTGGCTTTTGGCCCTCATTAACGTGCCAAATAGCATGCTATCGTACATTAATGCCACTGGATTTTCCATTAATTTATTCACTTGAACCCAAATAGATCTCCAAATTTGCAGTATCAAGGGACAATAGATGATCCAATGTCCCTTCCTCGAGATGACAGTGCCAGCATCTGTTAGACTTAGAACTATCAAATTTCTGTAAACGAACAGGGATCCAAAAAGCTCTATGTAACAAGAAAAACCATGTTTATCTCATAGATGGAATTTGCTACTGTTGACAATCCAAAATAAAGTGAGTTAAAAAAAAAATATATCCTTGAAGTGTTGTAGAATCAATAATAGTATTAAATTTTTTTAAGTCTTTATTAAGTTTTCAAAGCTAACAAAAGTGCAAAACAATATACGTACAGGTATTAATAGTCATAATAAGCACTTATAATCAATCAGTATCAATACAAAAAAAACCAAAAACCCCCTCTCCCATCCAACGGAAAATAAAGATAAAAGACAACTATAACGAATCCACAAAAGACGTCAATGGACCCCAAACTAATATGAATATCTTAGTATGCCCTAGCATGTCAGCATTCATTTTCTCATACTTATAACTTAAGCATAAATTCGCCCACCAAAAAGTAAAACTAAGGCGATCCCAATTTTTCCAATTACGAGTAATGTTTAATACCCAGTCAGAATGAGCAAGTCAAGGCAGTTTACAAAATTAGTAGTATATGTAAGCTTGAATTTTTTGTGATCCTTGGGAGCTTTACACTGCGGCCCTGTAGATGAAAAGGTTGGAGACCACTACTCTAGAGGGTCATGTTATGGCTCATAATGTCAAAGACATGGCTGCATCAGTAACCCATGAGATTAGCCTTCATTGAGGAGATTTGCAGAGCAGCAACATGATCTTCAGTCCACATATTCACATCTCACCACTGCCTACAGCAGAATACCTGATCTTACAGCCTATTTGGTCAGACAGCAGAATTGGTTTTGTGTCTAGAATCTAATTCCACCTTCCTAAGCCCATTCTTTTCTGTTCCAGGCTACACCTTCACAAGAATGATTTAATTCTTAGTGTTATTGGTTCTGGTTTGCCTAGCTGTTGCAAGTCCTTATTGTTATACCACTAATAATTTGTTTAAGGCACAAATGTGGAACTAATAATAAATATATTGAAAATGCGTTTGTGAAATTCAGTTATAAGCAGTGATTCATCCAGACCACATATACCTAGAAATAGCTGACATACTCAAAATCAAAAAAGATGGAAAGGAGAAAAATAAACCTCAATTGAGGGCAGTTGGGACTACACAAGTACCCAACCCTCCACTCATCATCACGGGTTTATAAAAAACTCCAAAACATGTATAAATAATCAATTCTCACGTTTTTGCTTTACATCATGCAACCTCATGTCAATCTGTGAATACGATATATGCCATCCAATGTCCATGTGACCGTTTATATATAGGTCAAACATCACGGACGTTAACCATTAGAATTACTGAACATAAAAGCTGTTTGAATACTTTGAAATTAACAGCTCCGATAGTTGCTCATTGCACTCAATTTGGCCACAAGTTCGAGAATTTAAAATGTTGGGTCATTGAGAAATTGCGACCGACTCAGAGAAGAGGGGACAGCAGAAGAATGTTATGGCAGAAGGAACAACAATGGATTAGTCATTTACAAACTTTGGAGCCATTCGGCTTAAACACAGCCTATGAATGGCAGCCGTTTCTCTGAAAATTACCTTTAATGTCCCTTTTGTGGTCTATTGGGGAGCTTAATAGAAGTGCTTGTGTTTAGCCTATCGTGCATCACGTAGATGATGACGTCATGACGCCCGGTTCGTGTTTTTATTCGAGCCGGGCGCGTCTCTCAGTCCCAGTACTATCTTGAGAGGAGTCGGCTTTACCACCAGCAGATAATAAGAAGCAGAGAGATATTTGAGTTGGCACTTTTCCCCTGAAGTAGCCCTTGCTGGGCGAAACAGAAAGTCTTTTCTGTCGGGATTTTGAATTGGAAGCCTTTGGTGAAAACCTTCGATTTCAGATGAGTGTATTTGTTCATAATTCCATATGTATGCTTTATATCTCTAAAAACTGCTTACACTTATTGCATTCAGCTGTAGTCCTCACCAAGTAATATGGTTAAGTTTGGGATTCGGGCCTTCTACTGCTTGACACTCACATTGAATTTATAAAAAAGACTTTGAGAAAATAACAAAAAGAAGATTTTGTATGAATGAAAAACGTGAGAATTGATTATTTATACATGTTTTGGAGTTTTTTATAAACCCGTGATGATGAGTGGAGGGTTGGGTACTTGTGTAGTCCCAACTGCCCTCAATTGAGGTTTATTTTTCTCCTTTCCATCTTTTTTGATTTTGAGTATGTCAGCTATTTCTAGGTATATGTGGTCTGGATGAATCCCTGCTTATAACTGAATTTCACAAACGCATTTTCAATATATTTATTGCAAGTCCTTATTGACCATTGTTGGTTGTTTTCGGTAAGGCTGGTAGCTAGGGATTCCCATTTGTGAGACTAATTGTCCTGCTTGTTCTTGGAGAAAGCAAAATTACTCACCTGTAGCAGTTGTTCTTCGAGGACAACAGGACATATGTTCTTACCTCCCCTAGGAGTTGAATTCTCTATACTTTTTATCCAACTGCAGGTCCTTTGTGAGTTGGGTGAATGGGAAGGCACGCGCACATGTGTAGCTGGGCCTACCAAAGGCTTCTAGCAGAGGAAAAAATGCTGGGCAGTATCTCTGCCAGGCTTCATGGGTGATGTCACCCTCATGTGAGAACATGTGTTTTGCTGTCCTTGGAAAGCACATACTACAGGTAAGTAACTTCACTTTATATCTAGAGAGATGATTGGCAGACTGGAATATATACTTGCATATTATATATTCTAATGACCATATTTGTCTTTATAGGCTTTCTTATTGAAGAATATATTGTTTAATTGTGAGAAATCTGCTTGGCGAACTTGTGAAGGTAACAAATGATTGATTCTCTGATTTAAAGCAGCACTTCCTGGCCATTTATGTATTTTTGATGTAGAAAATGTGGATGTGAATTTTTTCTGCAGCATTATATTTTCTCTAGTATTTAGTAATTACTGAGCACTTGCTAAAATATATTTTAAAAATGTCTAGGTTATAGTATCTAAAATCTAAGTGGTTTACAACACAACCAGGTTTGTTCGTTTGTTTTTTTTGAGAGGTTTCTCAGGGATACTGAATACCGGCACCTTTTCTGTTGCTTGATAAAAATGACCTAGGGTCCCCAAGTATTAATAAAAGAGGTCACATTTTGCATATTCAGTGTTGCCTTTTCATGGATTCTCTGGCTAGTTGCAGGGGGGTCTGGCTGTTATACCTCAGCAGTGTTCTCCCCAGAAATTTTTTCCAGCCGGGTGGCATGAAAAAGTAGCCGGGCGGGATGGGGAAATTTGGTGGTGGGGAAAATTAAATGTGCGTTATTTTTATTAGTTAATTATTATTAATTATTTTCCAATGTTCAATATGACTTCAGTGTTCTCCCTAGGGCCTTTTACCCGGGCGGTCCACTCGGATAATTTAGATGATCGCCCGGCTATCATCTGCTGCTGAATTTTCAATTTAGTGATCAAAATGTGTCTGAATTTATATCGGCTGTCTATATTTTACACTATGGTCCCCTTTTACTAAACCGCAATAGAGGTTTTTAGCACAGGGAGCCTCTGAGCTTCGAGAGCAGCGCTGGGCATTCAGCGTAGCTCCCTGCACTAAAAACTGCTATCGTGGTTTAGTAAAAAGGGAGAGGGGTATATTTGTCTATTTTTGTATGGTTGTTACTAAGGTGACAGTGCATAGAGTCATCTGCTTTGACCTCTTTGAAAAAAACCCAGAATAGGAATGATAATTAACATTTTCTATGCGTACAGTGTGCTTTGTGGTTTTTTAAAAATTTTTTATTGTTGGTAGATCATTTTGACTTGGTCATTTTAAAAGTAGCTCGCAAGCCCAAAAAGTGTGGGCACCCCTGCTCTAGATCATCGCTCCTTAGTTTTATCAAGTGGTGAAGTAAGGGGCCAGCACTTTACATCTTATCACCTCATTCTTTCTTTTTTCTCCTCTTGTACAGCACGGTTATTTATTCTAAGCAGCTCTGGCACGAACAGTACTACGGGTGCCTTATGCTATGTTCACTACCACTTGCAGTCAGGTTCGGCATTTTATCATGGTTTTGGTTTTTTATTTAGTTTTTCACCAGTATTTTCATTTATTTATTAAAGCAGCCTTTTTTAACAGCCCGATGCCCCTCCCCTATCAGTGTGCATCCAATCCACTGCCGATAACTTTTTTGGCGCCTCTTTCAACGGATCAAATATCATAGCCCCACTGTCGCATGTTCACATTTATTCTGCGTACGAGTTTATCTCATCAGTGCAGAGACTTTTTTGGTAAGTCCATTTTACTCTCCCTTTTTTACTTTCCCGAGTGCTGTGGTTTTATTCTTTGGTTTTAGTAGAAGCTCATTTGAACAATAATTTAGATCTTTCCCAGGTTTCACTTTTCACCTACCTGGTCGGCTTGTCTTTGAGCTACTATCAGCTTATGTTTTCAAGATACACTGTATTATCATCTGTTCATTTCCCATACGTTTACTTTTGCCCTGTTTAGGTCTATATAATCTAGGCATACTATTTGTAACCAGCCATCATTTTAAGTATGTATATGCCTTATTTTAGGGGGGGGGGTTAAGTTCTTTTAGCATGTTATTTCATTAATTCTGAGTTCGGTGTTACAATATATTGTTCTTGGGTTTTAGTTTACACATTATTTATTCTTTTCTATGACATGTTCGCATCGCAATTTTACTCAAAAGTATAAAGTTTCATCATGGTGCTCTGAATTTGGCTCCAGTATTTGTCACTTCCGTCCACAAGGTCTGGCTATCCGTTACCGTCTCATATTTTAAATACTCACTCGTTATAATTAGCGGTGATCCACACGTCTCTTCATAATGGACATGTCCGATTTTAGCATTTGGATCTTAGTACTATGGGTTTGGTTTTTTCTGGTTTCCTTTCTATAGTCTGCTTTTCGTCTGGAGTCTTTTGAGTTTAGAATTACATTTTATGACATATTTTTGTGGTTATAATTGTATGACATGTCTAAATAAGTCAAGTTATCCATTCTTTTTATTATTTTTTGTCCCCTCATTCAGTGGCAGACCACCCCGGGTGCCAGCCCTAGGGGGTTACACAGCTGGCTGGATCCAAAACCTTCCGCGCTGCTCTAAATGGCACCTGCACCTCAGCGCAGCTGCCGTACTTATTCCGAAGCAGAGTCGACAGCTGCACTGAAATGCAGGAAGGTCCCGCAATGACTGCATTTGCCACCTCTGCCTCCGGAAGACGTAAATGATGTCAGAAGGGGTGGACCGCCAGCTGCAGTCATTGCGGAACCTTGCCACATTTCCCTGCGTCTGCCGGCCCACCCCTCCAACATCACTTACATCTTCCAGAGGCAGAGGCAACAGAAGCAGTCATCAAGGGACCTTGCTGGTTTGGAGGGAGAGAGGAGCATAGAAGGGTGGTGGAGGGAGAAAAAGGGGGTCAGGGTGGTATGGAAGGGTGGTGGAGGGAGAGAAAGGGGGCAGATGCTGATGGAATTGGTGTGCAGAGAAAGGAGAGAGAGACATAAGGGGGAAGGATACTAGATGGAATTGGGTTGGAGGGAAAGAAAGGGGGCAGATGCTGATGGAAGTGGGGGGAAGGGAGAGGAGAGAGTGAAATGCCAGACCATGGGGGTGTGGGAGAGGGAAGAGAAGAAGAGGAGAGAGATGCCAGACCATTGGAGGAGGGAAGGGAAGAAGATGGATGCCAGAATAATAGGGGTGAAGGGAGAGATGGAAGTGGAATACAAGGAGAGAAGAGGCTTTATAGAAGGGGCAGAGAGAGGGTAAACAGTGGATGAAAGGAAGAAGTGACAAGACTATGAGGAAAGCAGAAACCAGAGAAGACAATGTAGAAAAAAATTATATTTATTTATTTTTTTGCTTTAGGGGAGACACATTGCTGTTTCTGTGGTGTTGCATTGTATGCAGAGTCCAGCTTCTTGGTGGTTTAATTTAACCTTTGTCTACGTTTTTCTATTTTATCCCCCCTTTTACAAAACCGTAGAGCGTTTTTTTTAGCACTGGCCATGGTGGTAATTGCTCAGAATTCTATGAGAGTCTGAGCTGTTACCACCATGGCTAAAAACCACATTACAGTTTTGTAAAAGGGAGAGTGGTTAGTTTGTGATTACATATTCCATACTAGGCGAAGGTGTTTTCTGTGTTCTGTGTGTTCGAAAACATGGTTTTCAGTTCGGATTGACTGTGTAGGATTGATCTGTACTAGTCTGGCTTGTTTAGTTTTACAATGGGTGTATTGATGTACTGCTCACTGCAGTATGTAAGATGCTGCCTTTTCCTAGGTACACTCTTGTGTGATGTGTAGATTGTTAATAAAAATCATGTTTTTCATACAGATTGGGGGGGGGGGGGGGTGTCAAAAAATGATGGACCTCGGGTGTCACATATGCTAGGTACACCACTGCCTTCATAGTTTATATCTAATCCACAAGCCTGCTTTTAGGACCTACAGGGTATGTATCCCTCTGATTCATGACAATTTTACTTCTCATATTATCTTATCCATTCTTTTTATTATACAACTGCCCAGATAAGCATCATTCTTTGATGTGATTGGACCTTGAAAACTAACGGCAGCAGTGTTCTTCCCAGAAATTTTTTCCAGCCATGAAAAACATTTGCTGTATTTAGTGTGCCACAAAAAACATTTGCTCCGTTTAGTGTGCCGGAGTTAAAGTTTGAGAGGGCAAATATCTTAATTATTCACTTCTAGAATTGGATACTTCTAAATTTAATAAAAATATTATGGAACAAGTGTCAAACCTTAAGAAAGGCAGTCATATTGAGCATTGGAAAATAACTAATAATAATTAACTAATACAAATAGTACACATTTAGGGCTCCTTTTACTAAGCTGCGATAGCGGTTTTATCCCAGGACAAGCAGGCAGCATATTCTTAACTGATGGGTGACGGCACCGACAGAGTCCTGGTACGGACAATTTTAGAGTGATTGCACTCTAAGAACTTAGAAAGTTCTAGTTATACCGCACCGCGCATGCGCGAGTGCCTTCCCGCCCGACGGAGGCGCGCGGTCCCCAGTTTCTTAGTTTCCGCGGAGCTAAGAAGATGCGTTTTTTTCAACGGGCGTTGAAAAACTTTTTTCGCCTTCCCGCTCGCTCGGTTTTTGCCTTGGAAGTTTCTCTTCCTTCTTGTTTCTTTTCTTTTAGTCTTATTTAAAAAAAAAAAAAAAATTGTATATCTTTATTTTTCTTGGGTTCGCCCCAGCGGGGCCTGGTGTAACCATCGAGTCCTCCGCTTTCGATTTAGCAGAGGCCGTGTTCACCTTCATGCCCCCTCAGCCTGGATTCAAAAAGTGCCAACGGTGTGCTAGGCCCATCTCGTTGACCGACCCGCACAATTGGTGTCTCCAGTGCTTGGGTCCGGATCACAGGGCTTCCACCTGCACCCGTTGTGCTACTTTAAAAAAGCGTACTTTGAAGAACAGGCAAATTCAACAAAAACTCCTGTTCAGTGCCACGATGGCTGTTCCTTCGGCATCGACACTGGCATCGACTGTTTCTCAGCCGGTGCCCACTTCCTCGACGCCACGTGACACCATACCGGCGTTGCACCCTACAGGTAAGCCGGCTAAAGAAGCCTTCCTCCTTGGAGCGTCCTCCAGTTGCTGTGGCAGAGAGTCCAATCCTGCCGACCTCGAGGCGCCCCCGTAAACGCTCCGCCCCTATAGAGGTGAGTGCATCCTCCTCGGCCTCCTCATCCTCTGGGCTCGAGCGGCACCACAGGTACCACAGAAAAAGAAAGTGGTACCGGTGCCCTCCCTGGACGACCGTATTGTGGCCGTCCTTCAGGTGCAGCTTAAAGAGCAGTTGCAACAGCTCCTTCCTGCTCTCTTGGCACCGAGCCTTCCAGTTCCGGTCCGGTCTGAGCCACCGGTACCACTTGTGGAGCAACTGTTATTGTCGGCTTCTACTCTGTCGGTACCGGTCCACTCCACTTCTTCGGCTTCCATGCTGATATTGTCTGCGGAACCGAGAGGTCAGCATCGTGCGGTTCAAACTACTGACCCCGCACAAATTTCTGACTCCCGGCACTGGCAACCATTGACTTCTCCAGGTACCGCATCCCTCCGTTCTGGGAAGTCGTTGCGTAAGACCAGGCATCTTGAACCCTCGACGCCAGACTCTTGGGGCCGTAGTTCACAAGTCAGAGACCCTGATCTTTGGGATGATTCTGAAGAGCCTCTATTATCTGATGCAGAGGCCTCTTCTGCTGAAGAAGATCCTTTTCCTCAGGATCCTTCTGTTAAACCCGATTCTTCTTCTTTCACTTATTTCCTGAAAGAAATGTGTGAGTCTCTCTCCATTCCTTTAGAGGTTGAATCTAAAAAGTCCAAGGCTTTTCTTGAGGCTTTGGACTTTGACCAACCTCCCAAAGAATTTCTCAAATTACCACTCCATGATATTTTAAGAGAGACTTTCTATAAAAACTTGGAGACCCCTTTAACAATTCCTGGGGCTCCAAGGAATTTGGACACTCTATACCGAGTAATTCCCATTCCAGGCTTTGACAAGCCTCAGTTACCACATGAATCTTTACTTGTGGAATCCACCTTGAAGAAGACTGCGGGCTGTAGTGTCTATGCTTCTGTCCCTCCTGGCAGAGAAGGCAAAGCTATGGATAAATTTGGCAAACGCCTTTACCAAAATGCAATGCTTGCCAACCGTTCAGGTAACTATTCTTTTCACTTTTCTTTTTACCTGAAACAGCTTATCCAACAGCTTTCCACCTTTGAGAAGTATCTCCCAGACAGGAAACTTTCCTCATTCCGTCACTACACATCAAGTTTATTACAACTTCGTAAGTTCATGGTGCGATCCATCTATGACACCTTTGAACTTACCTCCAGGGCTACAGCAATGGCGTTTGCTATGAGACGTCTCGCTTGGCTTCGAGTCTCTGAACTTGATGTCAACCACCAGGACCGTCTTGTTTAGATGATGAGTTGTTTGGCGAGTCCATGGACTCTACTAATCAAAAGCTTTCTGCGCATGAGACTCGTTGGGACACTCTTCTCAAGAACAAGAAAAAGCCTCCACCTGCCCGACCTTTTTGACAGCAGTCAGCTTATCAGCGTCGATATTCTGCTAGACCTTTACCATCTGATCCTCAGCAGCCAAGATGTCAGCGTCCACAGCAACGCCAACCACCTCGTGCACAACAGGTGAAGCCTCCTCCTCCACCACCGAAGTCAACTCACCCCTTTTGACTCCATTCTCCAGAACCTCGCCAGCCTTCTTCCATCAGCCCTGCAGTCTCAGCCTATAGAGGATGTCTATCTTTTTTCTCAGCCGTTGGGAGACCATCACCTCAGACCAGTGGGTTCTCAAAATCATCCGCCACAGCTATTTTCTCAACTTTCAGACTCTTCCCATCCAGAGTCCTCCAAAAGAGTCTGCTTTGAACACACCTCAGTCCTCCTTCCTCCTTCAGGAGGTACAATCCCTTCTTCTTCTGAACGCCATAGAGGAAGTTCCTCTAGATCAGAAGGGGCAGGGATTCTACTCCCGCTATTTTCTGGTCCCCAAAAAAACCAGAGACCTCAGACCCATACTAGATCTCTGAGATCTCAACAAATGCTTGGTCAAAGAAAAGTTCAAAATGCTTTCTCTGGCCACACTTTATCCTCTTCTCACTCAGGGCGACTGGCTATGCTCCCTCGATCTCAAGGAGGCCTACACTCACATTCCGGTCAACCTAGCCTCCAGACAGTATCTCCGCTTCATGATCAATCGCTGCCATTACCAGTACAAGGTGTTACCCTTCGGTCTTGCCTCCTCTCCCAGGGTATTCACAAAGTGTCTCATTGTGGTGGCCGCTTTTCTACGCTCTCACCATCTTCAAGTCTTCCCCTACCTGGATGACTGGTTAATCAAGGCTCCTTCATCTCAGGAAGTGCTTTATGCCACCAATCAGACCATCCTATTTCTCCAACTTCTGGGTTTCGAAATCAATCTACCCAAGTCACATCTCATCCCCACTCAACGACTTCAGTTCATTGTAGCGATCTTGGACATTGTTCTCATGAGGGCGTTCCTTCCATCCAACTGCCTTCAGACTCTTCTTCATCTCTGTCAACAAGTAGTGCTCCCACTACTTTCCATCTCTGCAAAACAAATGATGATACTCTTGAGTCACATGGCCTCGACAGTTCATGTCACCCCCTTCGCACGTCTTCACCTGCGCACTCCTCAATGGACCCTAGCTATCCAGTGGTCCCAGGCGACGGATCCTTGTTCGCGACACATATCTGTGACATCGTCTCTTTGACAATCTCTACAATGGTGGTTGAAATCTTACAATCTCTCCAGAGGTCTTCTGTTCCATCTGCCTCCTCATCAACTAGTCATCACCACAGACGCATCCCCATATGCCTGGGGAGCCCACTTGAACGATTTTCGAATTCAAGGTCTTTGGACTGCCCAGGAAAAGAAGCATCACATCAATTTCCTGGAACTCAGAGCGATGTTTTATGCCCTCAAGGCTTTTCAGCATCTTCTCTTTCCTCAAGTTCTACAACTTTGCACAGACAATCAAGTTGCAATGTACTACATCAACAAACAGGGTGGGACGGGCTCTCGCCTGTTGTGTCAAGAAGCCCAAAAGATTTGGTCTTGGGCGACAGCTCACCATTTATTCCTCAAAGCTGTTTACATTCAGGGAGAGCAGAATTCTTTAGCAGACAATCTCAGCAGAATTCTCCAATCCCACGAATGGACTCTCGATCCCATGACTCTCCAGTCCATTTTCACTCAATGGGGAACTCCTCAAGTGGACCTTTTTGCAGCTCCTCACAATCATCAACTGCCCCAATTTTGCTCCAGACTCTACTCCCCTCACCGTCTGGCAGGAGATGCGTTTCTCCTGGATTGGACCAATCTATTCCTTTATGCATTCCTTCCTCTGCCTCTCATGTTGCAGACCTTGTTCAAGCTCAGGAGGGAACAAGCCACCATGATTCTCATCGCTCCACGGTGGCCCAGGCAACATTGGTTCTCTCTTCTGCTTCAACTCAATTCCAGGGAGCCCATTCTTCTTCCACTGTTTCCTTCTGCTCACTCAGCATCAGCAGTCCCTCCTTCATCCCAACCTGCAGTCTCTGCACCTGACAGCTTGGTATCTCTCGGGCTGACCTCGGCTCATTCACTTCTTTCTCAGCCTGTTCGTTCTATTCTTGATGCTTCCAGGAAACCGGCTACTCTTCAATGTTACCACCAGAAATGGACCCGGTTTTCTTCCTGGTGCTTTCTGCATCATCATAATCCAACTTCGCTAGCAGTAGAACTAGTGTTGGATTATCTCCTTTCTTTGTCTAACTCTGGTCTCAAATCTACTTCTGTCAGAGTCCACCTTAGTGCCATTACTGCTTTTCATGAGCCAGTTCACGTAAAACCTCTCGCTGCTCATCCTTTGGTTTCCAGATTCATGCGGGGTCTTTTCAATGTGAAACCACCTCTCAAGCCCCCTCCTGTGGTCTGGGATCTTAATGTGGTTCTTTCTGCCTTAATGAAGCCTCCTTTTGAACCCCTAGCCACATATCATTTCAGATTTCTCACTTGGAAAGTTGTCTTCCTTATTGCTCTCACCTCTGCCAGGAGGGTCAGTGAGCTGCATGCACTAGTTGCCGATCCACCTTTCACAGTCTTTCACCATGACAAGGTGGTTCTGCGTACACATTCAAAGTTTCTCCCTAAGGTTGTCTCTGACTTTCATCTTAACCAGTCTATTGTCCTGCCTATATTCTTCCTGAAACCTCATTCTCATCCTGGAGAACAGGCTTTGCATACTTTGGACTGTAAGCGTGCTTTGGCTTACTACTTAGAGCGCACTAAGCCTCACAGATCATCTCCCCAACTTTTTCTCTCTTTTGATCCTAATAAGTTGGGTCATCCTGTTTCTAAACGTACATTATCCAATTGGCTTGCTGCTTGCATATCGTTCTGTTATGCTCAGACCGGACTGACACTGGAAGGTTCTGTCACGGCCCATAAGGTTAGAGCTATGGCAGCGTCCGTAGCTTTCCTCAGATCAACTCCTATTGAGGAAATCTGCAAGGCTGCTACTTGCTCCTCAGTTCATACTTTCACATCTCATTATTGTCTGGATGCATTCTCCAGACGGGATGGACACTTCGGCCAATCTGTTTTGCAAAATTTATTTTCCTAATGGCCAACCTTCCCTCCATCCCTCTTTTTGTTAGCTTGGAGGTCACCCATCAGTTAAGAATATGCTGCCTGCTTGTCCTGGGATAAAGCACAGTTACTTACCGTAACAGGTGTTATCCAGGGACAGCAGGCAGATATTCTTATGTCCCACCCTCCTCCCCGGGTTGGCTTCTTAGCTGGCTTATCCTAACTGGTGACCGCGCGCCTCCGTCGGGCGGGAAGGCACTCGCGCATGCGCGGTGTGGTCTAACTAGAACTTTCTAAGTTCTTAGAGTGCAATCACTCTAAAATTGTCCGTACCGGGGCTCCGTCGGTGCTGTCACCCATCAGTGAATAATATCTTCCTGCTGTTCCCGGATAACACCTGTTACGGTAAGTAACTGTGCTTTACCGCGCGCTTAGAACATAAGAACATAAGCAATGCCTCTGCTGGGTCAGACCTGAGGTCCATCTTGCCCAGCAGTCCACTCATGCGGCGGCCCAACAGGTCCAGGACCTGAGTAGTAATCCTCTATTTATACCCTTCTATTCCCTTTTCCAGCAGGAAAATGTCCAATCCTCTCTTAAATCCCAGTACTGTATTCTGCCCTATAACGTCCTCTGGAAGCGCATTCCAAGTGTCCACCACACTTTGGGTAAAGAAGAACTTCCTGGCATTTGTATTGAATCTGTCCCCTTTCAACTTTTCCGAATGCCCTCTTGTTCTTTTATTTTTTGAAAGTTTGAAGAATCTGTCCCTCTCTACCCTCCTCATGATCTTATAAGTCTCTATCATATCCCCTCTAAGTCTCCTCTTCTCCAGGGAAAAGAGACCCAGTTTCTCCAATCTCTCAGCGTATGAAAGGTTTTCCATCCCTTTTATCAGACGTGTCGCTCTTCTCTGAACTCTCTCGAGTAACGCCATATCCTTCTTAAGGTATGGCGACCAAAACTGGATGCAGTATTCCAGGTGTGGGCGCACCATCGCCTGATACAGCGGCAGGATAACTTCTTTTGTCCTGGTTGTAATACCCTTCTTGATTATACCTAGCATTCTATTCGCTCTCTTAGCAGCTGCTGCGCACTGTGCCATCGGCTTCATTGACCTGTCCACCATTATCCCCAAGTCCCTCTCTTGGATACTCTCATTCAATAACATCCCTCCCATCGTATAGTTGTACCTCGGGTTTCTGCTTCCCACATGCAATACTTTACATTTCTCAACGTTGAACTTCATTTGCCATTTTGTCGCCCATTCCCCTAGTTTGTTCAAGTCTCTTTGCAATTCCTCACAGTCCTCTTTAGTCCGAGCTCCCCTAAATAGTTTGGTGTCATCTGCAAATTTTATTATCTCACACTTCGTCCCTGTTTCTAGATCATTTATGAATATATTAAATAACAGCGGCCCGAGCACCGAGCCCTGCGGAACACCACTCGTGACCCTCCTCCAGTCAGGGTAGTGGCCCTTCAACCCTACCCTTTGTTTCCTACCTGCCAACCAGTTTCTGATCCATCTTTGTACGTCTCCGTCCACCCCATGGTTCTTCAGTTTCCGGAGTAATCGTTCATGAGGCACCTTGTCAACGGCTTTTTGGAAATCAAGGTATATGATGTCTATGGGGTCACCTCTGTCCATCTGTTTGTTAATTCCTTCGAAGAAGTGTAGTAAGTTGGTTAGGCACGATCTTCCCCTGCAGAAACCATGTTGGCTGGTTATCAAAAGTTTGTTTCTTTCCAAGTGATCATCGATGTTTTCTTTTATCAGTGCTTCCGCCATTTTTCCTGGAACCGAGATCAGACTCACCGGTCTGTAGTTTCCCGGGTCACCTCTTGATCCCTTTTTAAAGATGGGCGTGATGTTGGCCGTCTTCCAATCCTCCGGGATCATGCCTGTTTTCAGGGATAGGTTGCATATTTGCTGCAGTAGTTCTGCTATCTCCTCCTTTAGTTCCTTCAGAACCCTTGGATGGATTCCGTCCGGACCTGGAGATTTGTCAATTTTTAGTTTATCTATCTGCCTGCGCACATCTTCAAGGCTCACTTCCATGAATGTTAATTTTTCTGCTTGATTTCCATTGAAGAATTGCTCAGGTTCCGGTATGTTGGTTGTGTCTTCGTTCGTAAATACAGAGGAAAAGAACATGTTCAGTCTTTCCGCGACTTCTTTCTCCTCCTTCACTACTCCCTTCCTGACTCCATCATTCAGCGGTCCCATCTCCTCCCTAGCTGGCTGTTTCCCTTTAACATATCTGAAGAACGGTTTGAAATTTCGAGCCTCCCTGGCTAACCTCTCTTCATACTCTCTTTTGGCTTTTCGAACCACACGGTGACATTGTTTTTGATACTTCCTGTGCTCTATCCAGTTGCGCAGAATTGCCGCACGTGCTAGACGCTAACACCAGCATTGAGCTGGCGTTAGTTCTAGCCATGTAGCGTGGCAATTCTGCACAAGCTAAAAACGCTATTGCAGCTTAGTAAAAGGAGCCCTTAATTTTCCCCACCACCAAATTTCCCTGTCCCGCCCCACCTGGCTACTTTTTCATGCCACCCGGCTGAAAAAAATTTCTGGGGAGAACACTGGACTTCCTTTTTAAGGTTTGATACATAGGCAGTGTTCCAGTAGCATTTAAGCCACCCTTGAAAAAAAGTAATGCAGATCCTCTTATTCCGAATAACTACTGACCAGTATCAAACCTTCCATTTCTTTCAAAACTACTTGAGAGAGTGGTATTCAACCAACTTCAAACTCATGTTGAATCAGTTAAAGCTTTGCATCCCCGGCAATCTGGTTTTTGTTTAAGACTTAGCACAGAGACTGTAGTTCTTGCATTAGGGCTCCTTATAAAAAGCTGTGATAGCAATTCTGTCACAGCAAATGCACTGAAGCCCATAGGAACTGAATGGACTTTGGTGCATTTGCCATGGGAGAATCACTACTGTGGTTTTGTAAAAGGGGCCCTTACAGAGTGAATTCCATAGTCACCTAGACCAGTGCTTCTCAACATTTTCAAGCAAAGTACCCCCTAAGTCTAATAAATACCAACCAAGTACCCCAGCCCAAGCTCCGCCCCAGACCCCACCCCCATTATAACAGTACTAATTGTAATGCAATTTCTGCCATTCATTTTCCATTTACACACAATATCTTATTCATAATGGTAACCACAAAATAAAAAAAAACACAAAGCACATTGTATGCAGAAAAAATGTTAATTTATCGTTTATATTTGTTTTATTTTTCAAAGAGGTCAAGGCAGATGTGTCACCTCAGTAACAACTAAAGAAAAATAGACAAATATAGTGCAAAATATAGACAGCGGATTATAAATTCTCAAAACTGATCGCTAAATTGAAAATAAAATCATTTTTCCTACCTTTGTTGTCTGATTTAATTAGTTTCTGGTTGGACTTCCTTCTGACTTTGCATCCAACATTTTATTTTTTCTTTCTGCCTCCTGCATGCTTCCTCTCCTCTGGACTGCATTCCCTTCCCCAACCAACATCTCTCTCTCTCCCTCCATGAGTCCAACTTTTCTTCTTCTCTCCTCCACCCCTATTGGCAACATGCATCTCTCTTTCTCCCTCCTCTGTTATGATCTTGCATCTCTCTGTTCTTCCTCAGGGTCTCTCCCCCTCTGTCTATGCCTCCCATAGTCCAGTATCTGCTTCCTGTCTTTCCCATTTGGTCCAGGCTCTCTCTCTCTGTCTTCTGCTTACAGCCCCCCTCCCCATGTCCAGCATTTGTTCTCCTTTCTTCTAGGTCTTTATCTGCCTCTCTTTCCCCTTCCTTCCTACCTCCCTCCCTGTCCAGAATCTTTCCACCTCTCTGCAGTCTCTTTCTCTCTCTTCCCTCTATACACCCCCAAGTCCAACATCTGCCCCCTTTGTTTCCGGTTTCTCTCTCTATATATCTTCCTTCTGCTAACATTTCGAGTCCTCCCACTTTTGTTCCAGGTCTTTCTGCCTCTCTCTCTCTTTGTCTTCCTCCTCCCCAGGGCCTGGCATCGCTCTCTCCTCAGTTCAGGGTGTTTCCTCTCTCTACCCCCTTTATTCTGCCTTGTCTTTTGGTTCAAGTCTGCTTTCCTGTCCGCCTCAAGGTCTTTTTCTGTCTCCCCCTCCTCCCTGCGGTGTCCAGATCCAGCGTCTCTATGGCAATCCCCATCCCGCCAGAGCCCTCACAATGGGTGGGGCCTTAACTCCACTGCTTCCCACACCCAGCGAGAGAGGTCATCTTCCACATTGTGACAACCGCTTGTTCAGGACCAACCTTTAAAAGTAATTATGGCAGCCTGCAGAGGATTGCCGGTGCTGTAGCGAACCTAGCGGGCTTCCGGCAGCCTCAGCAGCACGTTCCCTCTGCCACGGTCCTTCCCCTTTTCTGACATAAGGGGGCAGGTCCACGGCAGAGGGAACGTGCTGCGGAGGCCACCGGCAGCTTGCTAGGTTCACTACAACATCGGCGATCCTCTGCAGGCTGCCGTAATTATCTTTTAAAGGTGAGACCAGAGGGAAACATGCAGGCCTTCAGCGAATCGGGCAGTGCTGGTGCCGTACTGTGTATGCAAGTCAGCTGTACAAATCTCAAAGTAGGGCCCTTGGTTGTATTGCAAAGGGAATGTGGGAAAGACACCCTGAGGGAAGGGGATGTAACATAAGAGAAAATGCCGGCATGGAACTTTTTTCAAAATGTTAATTACTCCTGGAGAGACCCTCACCCTCCATCAGCATTGAAGGGCGCCTGCAGCAGCTGTTGGTGCTGCAGCGAAGAAGGGGGAAAGCGGTTGCCGGGGTCCATCAAGGCAGAGATGCAGGGAAAGAGGAGGCAAGAAGAGATGATTGCAGGAAGCATCTTGAGGTCTCTTCTCATCAAGTGCACCAGATACTTCTTTCTCTATTCTAAAAGGCCAAACAATTTTACTTTAGAATAGCATCTGCAGCGCCAAAGGGAATTGTTTCTTAGAATTTCCATTTTTGTTTGGAAGAAATTGCTAAAAAACCCCAAAAAACATGCTTTTCGACATTTTATTTACAGGTGTATGTAGACATTCTTCAGGCCGTATGGTTTGTACATCTATCTCAAGAAGAGAGCGTGGCTTTTAAGTTTCCTTACTGTTTCTCTCGGGGTGGCATGTCAAAACTGTGTCAGTCATGGCTTTGTTAGGTCCCTGGAGGTTTGGGCAGGCAAGGAAGCAATAGCAGCAAGCCACAAGAGCAGATGTGTGTTTTTTTTTTGGGGGGGAGGCAGGACATAGAGCTTTCTTTCTGTCTTTGCATGGCTGATGAGGTAGAGGAAGAGGCGGATGGTTGGTGATGGAATATCTGGGTTTGAGCATGCTAGGGGATTCCTTTCTGCTTAGTCCGTCTAGTCCATGGATATCAAACTCAATCACATAGGGGGCTGAAATCTGGGGCATGGGCTGGGTTGCGGGCCAAATTTTTTATCGAGATACTTAGGGGTCCTTTTATTAAGGTACGCTAACAGATTTAGCGTGTACTAAATGTGTACCTTAATAAAAGGACCCCTTAGTGTCAGGTTGCGGTCTCTCCAGCCCCGTGCCGGCTCTGTGGACAAAATGGATGGAAGAGATGTGTCTGTGCTGGGATGAGCCAACGTGCATGACTGACACAGTTTATGGCACAGGTGTCAAAGTCGGTCCTCGAGGGCCGGAATCCAGTCGGGTTTTCAGGATTTCCCCAATGAATATGCATGAGATCTATGTGCATGCACTGCTTTCAATGCATATTCATTGGGGAAATCCTGAAAACCCGACTGGATTACGGCCCTCGAGGAGGGACTTTGACACCCCTGGTTTATGGGAAGTTTGTATCTCTGAAAATCTTTTGAATAAAGGAAAGGGAGAACTACCTGTGGAGCTGATCTTTTGTTCGGGAGAAACAATAGGGCCCTACTTTTGGGAACGAGAGATTGGGGGGGCCTCTGGCCTCTTGTGCGGCCCTCGGCCTTGCAGAGGTCTGGCAGCACGGCCCTGGTCATCCTTCCTAGCAGATCATGCAAGGCAGCCATCTTGCTTCCTTCTGTTCCTCTGCAAACAGCCTAGCCTCCGCATCAGTGTTCATGGGGCACTTTGACGTCTTTTCTCATCACTTGATGGGACCTCGGAGTGGCTCTTGTTGGCATGTGGGCCAGCCCTCCTGACTCTGCATGCCGACGGCGAGCTGTTCCCGGTCGCTCTGCTTCTGTGGCTCACTTCTCAGTCCACAATTGTGAAGCGCTCGTGCCTTCGGGTGCCTCGTGCACTTTCCCACACTTCTTGGCTCGTCTTCTGAAGCGACCGAGGCTTTGGAGGGCAGCAGTTCCAACCTAGCACACCGGCACTGGGAGGCGGAGGTCGCGGTCCGTTGCTCACCCTGTCGCCACTGGTAACGGTGGGACAGTGGGCTGTAGTTAGGCCACTCGGCGTTTGTGCCTGTCTGCCAGCGGGCCAGCTTGGCTGGGGTTTTGTGGATGTCTGGCAGGCCAGATTTTGACATGACAGGTCTGGTCAGAAATCAGCTGGTGAGGCGCGGGTGCAGCAACGAGGGTTGAGTATAGGGAAGGCTATGCTCAGCAAATTACCCATCTCCGCGGCATCCCATCCTCAGCTGGGCTGCAGAGAGGGGTTAAAAACAAACAAAAACGCATGCGATTTCCTCGTCCCAAAAGTCTGCGTTGTGGGGAAAAAAAAAGTTACTCCTGAGGGGAAATGCGTCATTGGAGGAAGGCAACTGGGTGCTCACCTAAATTAGCTGGGCGGAGCGCCCGGCTAAAACACGCTAGGGAGAACACTGCCTCAGTGATCACCCCACTATGAGAGAATGGTCTGGTAGTTGAGTACTGACTCCTTTTCTGCTAGAGAAATTGCACTGAACACACTCGCTCATAAAATAATACATAAAATAAGAAAGAAACTTAATAAAATAAGACAGATCATATAGGTACATAACATAATTTGCGTAATGCCAAAGCCTTTTTTGTTTTTCCTCCATCTAAGGGCTGTAGGTACAAAAGATATCATGATAACACCCTCTTTTCAAATTGCTTTATGGGACAAGGATTTCAAGTGGCTTTCATCATCATTCATTTCTTACCTTCATTATAGGAAATAACTTAAGGCTTTCTTGTTTATTAAATTTCTTAGCTCTTAATGCTAACATATTCTTCACGTTAATTTATGTATCGCATTGAACTTTACAGTAATGGCGGTCTAGAAATAGATTCTTATGTTATATAGGTACCAGTAGAATAGATCCTTACTCTGAAAAGCTTACAGTTCAGTTTGTTAGCTGGAGGCTAAGGAAGTAAAGTTGCTTAAGATCACATTGAATGTTTCAGATACAGCTGTTTAAAAATCTGGCCTCCTGGCTTTGTTCTTTCCTGAATCTGGCCCTTTAAATGCAGCAAAAACAGTAATCTCCAATGTCGTCAAAATACATTTGTCTATTTTCTCATGATATATTTTAGTTTATATTTTCAGACTTGCTTATTTAAGCATTATGGACCCTGATAATCAGCAAATTAACTTTAAGTGGATTTTAAGCAAATTTATTCAGTTAAGTAAGGGTGCTATATAAATGGTCTTAAATTCTCCGAGGACAAACAGTTATTATATTCTCACATGTGGTGACATCATTCATGGATCCCGGTACGGGTACTACCAAATGCACTGTCACTTTAAAACACCAATCTTTAGTTGTGGGAACTGCTTTGAAGCAAGCAAATAGTTCATGAACTTATGCCAGTACTCCACCAAGCAGAGAGGGGGCAGAACCTTTTTGCAGGTGAGTATTCCAAAGTTCTATGCTTGCCAACAGAATCCTGAACTATGACTTCTATATGACCTTTTATATGAAGTTACTTATTTAGCAGTTTTCTAAATTTGAGCAGTGCATATACCATCAGAATCGTCTTAAATCTTTTCAGGATATCCAGAATGAATATTCACGAGAGAGATTTGCAAACAGTGGAGGCAGTGCATGCAATCTCTCTCATGAATATTAATTCTGGATATCCTGAAAACCTGACTGGCAGGGGAGCCCCCCAGGACAGGTTTGGGAACCACTGATCTAGACAATATTCTCATTCCTCAGATGCTCCAGTTACTACTCCAAGCACAGATTTCATCAGCCTTCTACATCCTCATGATCAATGAATTAGAGGCGGCAGAGACAACAGAAAACTCAATTGCAGCCTCAGTCCAAACTACAGCAGTCTTTTTGACTCCCTTCTAGAGAACATTACCAGCGTATCTCTAACTCTACCTGAAATTCTGCCCATTGGAGGTTGTCTACTCTACGTTTACCTTCAATGAACCCTTATAACAGATCACTAGGTCCTCCAAGTGGTGAGTTAAGGATCTATGCCTTTGTTTACATCAAAAACATCTAAACTATCCTCCAAGAGAGTCTCTTTTCATCTCCCTTCAGAAGACTCTCTTTCACCTGGAGCTCTCGGCCCTCCTCCAGCTCAATGCTATAGAACAAGTTCCCCTGAAAGGGAGGGGCCTAGGGTTCTACTTCAAGCATTTCCTCATTCTGAAAAAAACCCGGAGGTCTTCATCCAATTCTAGACCTCCGTGCTGTCAACAAATACTTAGTGAAGGAGAAGTTTTGCATATTCTCTTTGGGAGTCCTGTTACCACTATTAGAATGAATGACTAGCTCTGCTCTCTGGACCTCAAGGAAGTGTACACCCATATTTTCATCTTACCTGCCTACTGGAAGTTTCTTGGCTTTCGAGTGGGAACACACCACTTCTAGTACAAGGTACTACCATTTGGTCTGGCATCAGCACTGAGAGTTCATAGAATATTTGGTGGTAGTAGTTGCAATTATCCCAGGGCAAGCAGGCAGCCTATATACTCACATATGGGTGACGTCATCCACGGAGCCTGGATGCGGACAGCCTCGCAAGCATACTTGCTTGTAGAAAACTTCAGAAGTTTTGAGTCAGCTGCACCGCGCATGCACGAATGCCTTCCCGCCCAGTACAGGGCGAGTCTCCTCAGTTCTCAGTTTTTCACGGAGCCAAGAAGTCTGTACTTTGACGCTCTGTGCTGAACTTTGTTCGCTTCGTGCCTTCTCTCACCGTGGTTTGTGTTCTTTTTAGTCGCGAATCACTATGTTAAAGTCTTCTTTTTTTTTTTTTTAAATAGAAAATAAAGAAAGTATTTTATTTTTCTTCGTCGACTGACTGGCAGGGCAGGCCGCTCGGCCGCAACCTGTGGGCTTCGACTTTGCAGCAGCTATCTTCCCTCCTATGTCCCTGCCAGTAGCAGGCTTCAAGAAGTGTAGTCAGTACCAGCGTGTGATTTCTCTCACAGACCCACACCACTGGTGCCTTAAGTGCCTTGGGCCTGACCATAGTCCTAAGTCGTGCTAGCGCTGTTCTACTCTTCAACCTCGAGCCCTTAAACGTCATCGGGTTTTAGTGGAAAAACTCTTCAGGATGGACTCTTCAGAGTTACTGAGGATCGGAAGGATAATATTAAATATATTAATGGAGTATTGATTGTGAGAGCACAAATTTGAGGCGATTCACATATTTTATTCATAGAAATTACATTAAAAATAATTCTCCCCTTTCTTGAATAAAAAGTGCTGTTTCAAAATTTTGCAATCTAACTTGCAGAGGTTTTGCTTTTTTATATTGTCTTTGACAAAACCTTAAATTGAAAAATTTAAATTTGGGGCTCCTTGGCATTTGAATTGAGTATTTTAACTAGTATTCTAGCAGTAACCAAGCTCGACATACCAAAGTAAAATTGATATTCTACTGTATTTTATTAATTAGCAGAAATATTAAGAATAATCTGATTCTTTTTTATTCCTCTTAAACCTATGCTTGTGCATTGTCACAGATATGAGTCTTACAGAAAGTTGTGGTTATCGCCATATCTATGCTGCCTCTACCTTCTCATCAAACTGGAGTCCTTTCCTTGCTGACCTACTGATTTCAGGCAAAAGAAAAATTAATTAGGCAAAATAAGGACTTGCTGTCCAAGTCAATTCTCCCTCTATGCAGTGGCTGGCTGCATGCATATTTTTTTTTTTTCATGTGAATGACGAGTTCTAAAAATCAACAATTTTAGATCATAACATAACATGAAAGTTTGTTTATATACTGCAAAACCCTAAAGTTCAATGCAGTTAACAAAGAAAGAAAAAACTGTACAAAAACAGTGAAATAACAAAATCAAACTATCACATTTTTTTGAACAAATAAGTCTAACAATTTCCAAAAATGTTGGTATGAGATGGAACTGGCTATCAAATTACAAAATTCCTTATTCCATGTTATGGCCTGAAAGACAGTAATCTATGAAAATATCTTTTATATGAACCATTTACAGATTTTTACTGTGTAAAATTTCATAATGAACATCTGGAATCTACAAACACAAAATGATCTGCAAGATAATCTGGTACTAGACCACGCGTCACCTTGTAGCATATACATCCAAATTGAATTATCATTTTTGCTTCAACTGGAAGCCAGTGAAGTTTTTGATAATAAGGTGTCACATGATCTGCCTTCAAGTTAAAAATTAAACGAACTAAGCTTTTTTTGATAGCCTGCTAAGTAAATTTTATTGCAACTAGTGTTTAAGCCCGTTACATTAATGGGTGCTAGAATAAATGTGTAGAATCTTTCTTTCTTTCTTTTTTCTCTGCCTCTCCCTTTCCCCGTCTACAAACGAACGGAGACTAGGGAAGCTAAACTAGGACATAGGGTGAGGTCTGCAGCAGTCAAAACGGCAGTCAGGAAGGCCAAACTTCGAGTGGAAGAGACTCTAGCAAAGAACATGAAGAAAGGGGACAAATCCTTCTTCAGGTATATTAGTGCTAGGAAAAAGAACACAGACTGGATAGTATGCCTTAGAAAACCAGATGGGAACTGCGCAGAATCAGATTCCGATAAAGCAGAACTACTGAATGAATATTTCTGCTCGGTCTTCACCTGCGAGGCACCGGGGCACGGTCCGCAGTTGCAAGCAAGGCCCAGCTTGGAAGACCCGTTTCAGAATTTCGAGTTCACACCTGGCAACATCTACTTCGAACTGGCAAGACTCAAGGTGAACAAAGCCATGGGACCGGACAATCTACACCCCAGGGTGCTCAGTGAGCTGCGTGATGTCCTGGCAGAACCGTTATCAGGACTCTTCAATCTCTCCCTAAGTTTGGGGAGAGTCCACATAGACTGGAAAACAGCTAACGTCGTTCCACTGCACAAAAAGGGTTGCAGGGCAGAGGCTGCAAACTACAGACCGGTGAGTCTCACATCAATAGTATGCAAACTCATTGAAACACTAATCAAACGTAAATTAGACGCAATCTTGGATGAGGAGAATCTACGGGATCCCAGTCAACACGGATTCACCAAGGGTAGGTCCTGCCATTCCAATCTCATCAGCTTCTTTGACTGGGTAACAAAACAGCTAGACTTGGGAGAATCCATGGACGTCGTATACCTAGACTTCAGCAAAGCTTTCGATAGTGTCCCGCATCGCAGGCTGTTGAGTAAGATGAAATCAATGGGGCTGGGAGAAACACTAACTACATGGGTCAATGACTGGCTGAGTGACAGACTTCAGAGGGTGGTAGTTAAAGGTACTCTCTCTAAAACATCGGAGGTGACCAGTGGAGTACTGCAGGGCTCAGACTTGGGCCCGCTCCTTTTCAACATATTCATAGGGGACCTAACTCTGGGGCTTCAAGGTAAGATAACATTATTCGCTGACAACGCCAAACTATGCAATATAGTGAGAGACGGCAATTCACCCGATAGTATGACACAGGACCTACATTTGTTGGAGCTTTGATCCTCGACCTGGCAGCTGGGCTTCAACGCTAAGAAATGCAAGATCATGCACCTCGGCAGCAGAAATCCGTGCAGAACTTACACCTTGAATGGTGAGACCTTAGCTAGAACTTCAACAGAACGAGACTTGGGAGTGATCATCAGCGCAGACATGAAAACTGCTGATCATGTGGAGAAGGTTTCATCTAAGGCAAGACAGTTGTTAGGTTGCATCTGCAGGAGTTTCATCAGCCAGAAGCCTGAAGTCATAATGCCATTATACAGAACCATGATGAGACCTCATTTGGAATACTGTGTGCAATTCTGGAGGCCACACTACCGAAAAGATGTGCTGAGAGTAGAGTCGGTGCAACGGATGGCCACCAGGATGGTCTCGGGGCTCAAGGATCTATCATACGAGGAAAGGCTGAAAAATTTGCAGTTGTACTCACTCGAGGAACATAGGGAGAGAGGAGACATGATCGAGACGTTTAAGTATATTACCGGCCGTATCGAGATGGAAGAAGAGATTCTCTTTCTCAAAGGACCCTCAGCCACAAGAGGGCATCCGCTCAAACTCAGGGGCGGGAAATTTCATGGCGACACCAGGAAATATTTCTTCACCGAGAGAGTGGTTGATCCTTGGAACAAGCTCCCGGTGCAGGTGATCGAGGCAAACAGCGTGCAAGAATTTAAGAGCAAATGGGATGCCCACGTGGGATCCCTTAGAGGGTTAAGCCAAGGGAACCTGTCACCAGGAGTGGAATCCCTATGATAGTAGACTTGGGGGTGGATCAGTAGAGTGGGCAGACCTGATGGGTTATGGCTCTTATCTGCCGTCATCTTCTATGTTTCTATCTTTTTCTTTCTGTCTTTCTTTCTCTTTCTCCCTAACTCTGTCTCTTTCTTTCTGTCTTTTTGCCTCTCTCCCTGCCTGTCTATCTTTCTTTCTGCCTTTCTTTCTCTTTCTCCCTGCCTCTGTCTCTTTCTTTCTGTCTTTCTGCCTCTCTCCCTGCCTATCTATCTTTTTTTCTGCCTTTCTTTCTTTCTTTCTGTCTCTCTCTCTCTGCTTTCATCTATCTTTCTTTCTTTCTGTCTGTCTCGTTCCTTGTCCCCTGTCTGTCTTTGTCTTTCTTTCTTTCTTCTATTGGCTCTCAGCGCTAACCATCACCATTTCCTTAGTCCTCTGTACCCTTTTGGCCCTCATCGATCCTCCACTGCATTTATCAGTCTTTCAGTCCCAGCTCCATTCCTATCTAATAATAATAATAATTTATTTTTATATACTGCCTAACCAGCTGTTCATAGCTGTTTACACAGTTAGGTACTCAGCATACAATATAATAAAAATAACATCATACATAATAAAATTCACATTAAAACTGATGAATAAACGATATAGACTAAACTGATGAATAACGATATAGACTAAAATAAGTACTACTAATAATAAAAAAGTACATTATGACATAATAATATAAAAAGTCAATAATGTATATTATATTGTTTAAATAAGTGGGTTTTAAGATCTTTTCGAAATTGATAGTAAGTAAGAAATGTAGAAATAAGAAGATTCAAACATGAATTCATTAATCCTGCTTGGAATGCTAAGGTCCTATCCAAAATTTTTTTGTAACGACATGCATTTACTGAAGGAAAATAAAACCAACCAGATCTAGGGATATTTTTCTTAAAAAAATAAAAAAATTAAATTGAGAAACGAGGTAAGCCGGTGCTAAACCAAATAAAACTTTAAAACAAATGCATCCAAATTTAAATAACATGCAATTGCCTCCAAGGCCATTTTTCTTGTTCTTATATTCCACTCCCATCCAGCTTTTCTTCCTTTTTTTACTCTTTCTCTTGTGCCCCAACCCAGGATCAATTTCTGTGTCGTCTCTTCCCTGCCCTCCCCATGGTACTGCAACTCTCCCCCTCCCCATTCCAATATCTTCCACTTTAACCCTCTTCACCAAACCGCACCCCAACATCAGAGCCTGCACCAGTTTAAACCCCACCCCCCAGTGGTATCCTCAGACCACTCTCTCCAGCTCCTGACTCCCCCAACTACCTCTTCCCTGGCCACTGCACTGAATGTTTGGGTAGGCTGCCCCTCCCCAGCCCTTCATCCTGATGGACCCACCACACCACACACCTGGTCCACCGCTGCCACAGGTCTGCCCTCCCTCCCTCTGTGTGGGTCTGGCCTCCTGGACCCCCATTACTTACCCAAGACAGCAGCAGCGGTCCTGACTTACCAACCCTTCCTCCCTCCCTCTGTGCCCCAATGCAGTAGCAGCGGCAGCAGTCCTGACCCGCCAACCCCCCATTCCTTATCCAAAGCAGCAGTGGCAGCGCTGTAAACAGGCTATTCGCGGCCAGCCCTGACAGGGCCTTTCCTCTACCATATCCGAAGTGATGCGGCAGAGCAAAGGCCCTGCCAGGGCTGGCCGCGAAGAGCCTGTTTACAGTGCTGCCACTGCTGCTTTGGTAAGAATTGGGGGGGGGGGGGTGTTGGCGGATCAGGACTGCTGCCACTGCGCTGAAACGCTTACCTGCTTGGTGGTTCCTCCCTACTTGGCGGTGCTTCTGCTGCGCATGTGGAGGCAGGAGTTTCAAGTTTGCTTGCGCGGCTAGGGTTTTATTATAGATAATCTAAAATATTCAAAATCAAGGATTGTACTAAATGCCTAAAAGAAGTAGTATTAAAATAAGATTTGATTTTCGTAATTTCTACAATATGAAAAAACTTTTATGAACTGAGTACCCATTGACAAATTCTGATCCAGATGAACCCCCCCATTCAAATTCAAAGTCCCTTCATTGATCTTAATAGATGGGTTAGCAAAAAACAATTTCATTTTATCTGAGTTGAGTTTCAACTTGAACTCTGTCATTCACTGTTCAGCAGTAAAAATTACATTGGATATAACATGTAAATTGGGATGGTATGGAAGAAATTGTAATCACAATAGTCATACCATTCCCAAAGTTGTTAATCTAGATTCCAAAGAAGCCAGATAGAAGTTAAAAAGTAATAGGGAAAGAAGAGAACCCTGAGGAACATCACATTAATTACTCCACTTACTAGAAAGTATGTCGCCAAATTGAACTTAATAGGCATGAGTTTGTAAGAAGCCTTGAAACCATTGGAGTACTTCACCAGAAATTCTAATAGCATCTAAACAACTGAGCAGTTTCTCGTGGTCTGCAAGATCAAATGCACTACTTAGATCGCATTGTAGTACTAAAGCTCCTAAAGCTTTGCTGAACAAATTATGCAAATAGTCTAGCAAAGAGGCCAATACTGTTTCAGTACTAAACTGGATGAAATCCCGATTGGGAAGCATGCAAGACAGAAAATTGCTCCAAATATTCCATTAATTGTAAATGTACAAGACTTTCCAAAAGCTTAGCAAATTATGGAACAGCTGCTATTGGTCTATAGTTAGAAATAAGTGAAATTAAGTTCCTTCAAATTTTTAATACAGTAATAGGCGTAATTATAATGTGATGATTCAAAATGTTGTGTGATCGTGGCGCCAAGGTACCCCCCTCTTCAAACCCAGCTCCAATGCTGCCACGTCCTCTCCAATCTTCTCAACAAGCGACCCTGCCTCACCAATGTTTGGCTCATTAGGGGAACAAACACGGTGTCAGTGTGGCTGCATTTTTCAAGGCTGTATTGTTTCTTCCCCTGATGAGCCAAACATTGGTGAGGCAAGGTCGCTTGTTGGGAAGATTGGAGAGGATGTAGCAGCGTTGGAGCTCACGTTGTCTTTTGTCAGCTAAGTCCTTGAACATGCCTCCGGGTGACTTTGCCCTTTTCTAAACCTGAGTTGTTCTGTGAGGGAGTTTTTTTTGCCATTGAAGATATCGAAAGCATTTTTGATTTGTACTTTTGGTTCTGTGCTACTGCATTGGTCTGAGGCTTTTTCTCCCTCTTTTTGGGTGCATACTGGGTTTGAAGAGGGGGGTACCTCGGTGCCACGATCACACATTTTGAATCATTATATGAACATATATGTTGTGCGTCCTCGTATAATTTGTTAACACATCAGTAATTATAATATACCCATTAGTTGTAGGGAATTCTCCTACCTTGAGCATATAAGATAGCCAGTCATAAAGTTCTCTCTTGAATTGTAATGGAGCAGATTGCATAATCACTGGGGTCAAGCATGCAAAGGACAATATGATTTTGCATATTTAATGAACAATTTCTTAAACTGATCCTAGTTGGGGCTTTTAAAAGAATTCCAGCCTAATTGTGCAATAACAGGCATCTTTTGGCAGATCTAGTATTTCAAGATCCATATTCACAGATCTTGAACATAATGATCTTAAATTACACACTTTTGTACAAACATATTGTCATAACTCTCTGATGAGGGTGGAATATCCTGTGGAGCCTGTTTAAGATGAATAACATCAAATATAGTGGTAACTAATCCGAATAATTCTTTTGTATTAATAACATTATGTCCTATCCTAGTACAATATTATACGCAACATCTTTCTTTTATTAACCTTTTGTAGTTGTGTACCCCTTTTCTCCAATGCTCATTATCAATAGCATTTTCAGATTTATTCTAAATTTGCTCTAATAGCCTAATGGAGCATTTTAGATCTAAAAATTCTGAATCATACCACTCATCAGATTTTTGATGCCTTTTTATGTATGTGGATGCATAGGTGCTATGGCTTCAAGAGTAGCTCTACTAAATTCTTCCCACTGTGAGTGAAAATCTGTGGGGTAATCTATTGAACAAGTAGTTTCATGGCATGCCCAAAAATTCATATCCTATGCAATAAAAATAACCATGTTTGTCTCATGGATGCTGACGCTGTGCATTTCAATCTCCAAATCCAAATTCGTGGCCAACGAGACACAGAAATATACTGTTTTATCTTGATACTCCAAATGTCTGTAAGATTATTTTTTGGCTTCTTATTTGAAAATCCAGAAATCAATATGTACCACTGAGCAGCCTGATGTCCTACTAGATCTGTTTGGTAGCAAAGGATCTGCAAGCTAAAATAAGTTTTTAAATTTTTCCATTCAGGGAACCCACTCTGAATAGCCTGCTTCAACTGCAACCACCTATATTGTTGAGACTTTAAAATGCCAAATGATTGTTGCAGCTGTGAAAAATCAAGCAGTTTTCCATTAGACATAACATCATCTAATGTCCTAATACCTGCCTGCATCCAATTCTTCCAAGCAATCCCAGCACCGCCTATTTGAATCTTGAAATTTTCAAGATTCAAGATTTCAAGTAGGATTGCAAAGTAGATTTCATTATAGGAACATCTGTTAATTTATCAATAAATTTAATTGTTTTCCATGTGTCCAATAAAATTACGTTGTCCTTGGCATAGCTAGGTATTCTGATATTTAATTTATGAGATGGTCGCATAGGGGACATGATTTTACATTCAAGATATAACCAATCCGGCTGATGTTCCAAGAGCTCAGGGAGGATCCAATACATACCTTGACACATTATATAGGCTTGATGATACCTATAAAAATTGGGAAAATTTACCCCACCCTCCTGGTGAGCAAGAGCATACGCTGGTAGGACTAGTCTCGGTTGGAGCGCTGGTCTTTGACCAGAGGGCCGCAGCATGAGCGGACTGCTGGGTTATGATGGACTACTAGTCTGACCCAGCAGTGGCAATTCTTATGTTCTTATGTTCTAATTGGTTTTTGTAAAGATACTAAAGCAATTCTTGCATTTTTCCCAAGCCAAATAAATTTTACCAGAATACTATTTAACTTTTTATAAAAAGACCCTGAAAATAAACTGGCAACATACCCATTTGGTAACAAACCATTAGCAAGATCATCATTTTGACCGTTTGAACTCTCCCCCACCAAGACAAATGTAAAGGGTTCCATTGCTCACACATTTCCATGACCTTTAACAATAAAGACTTTTCATTTATTTTCATTGTTTCTTCCAATGTATTTTTTATCCATTTCCCTAAATATTTTATATCATCTTTCTAAATAAAAGGAAATGCCTCAAATAATCCTTTTACACAATGTACATTTAATGGAAGAACCTCAGATTTACTCCAGTTTAATTTGTAACCAGAGCATTTCCAAAATCTGTTAATCAAATCAAGTAAATGTGGAATGGTAGTTTCAGGATTCCTCAAATAAAGCAAAATATCATCTGCATATGCAGAGACTTTATATTCCCGACCTGCATAAGGAATACCACGAATCTCTTCCGCTTGTTGAATAACCAATAACAAAGGTTCCAGAACAATATCAAATAGCAGAGGAGATAACGGACACCTGTCTAACTTCCCTCTCCAAACAAAACCGCGTTGAAAAAGTATTATTTATATATAATCTGGAAGGTGAGCTATACAAGGTTTGAATCATTTGTATAAATCCAGAACCAATACCAAACCAATCCATAGCCTGATACATGAAGGACCATTCTACTCGATCAAAAGCCTTCTCTGCATCCAAGGATACAGAAAAGGCCGGATCATCCATTCCTTTTGTCAAATTTAGCATATGAAAGGCCAATCTAGTATTATTTGAAGAATGTCTATGAGCAACGAACCCTGTTTGGTGGATGCCAATAATATAAAGGAGAGCCTTGGCCAAACATAAAGCTAATAATTTAGCTAATAATTTTCCATCCACATTAATCAAAGAAATCGGCCTGTAATTCGAAACTAACAAGGGATCTTTATTTGGCTTTGGCAAAACAATAGTTAAAGATTCAGCCATAGTACCTGTAATACAACCATTATTCAGTTGATCCTAATATAAATTTAGTAGATGAGGTAACAAAATATTTTGAAATGATGCATAAAACTCTACCGTAAAACCATCACCACCTGGAGCAGATCCAACTCTAAGAGACTTCAATGCAGATTATATTTCTTTTTGTGAAATTGGTGCTTCTAGATTTCCTTTCACATGTTCGGGAATTTTAGGTCCCTCAATCAACTAAAAATTCTAACCACTCTTCCTCTTTAGTTAAATAATGCTCAGAAGAATACAAGCTTGTATAAAATTTCAAAAACTGTTTTAATATATTACCAGTTTGAGAATGAATTATCTTATTATCCCAGGACAAGCAGGTAGCCTATTCTCACATATGGGTGACGTCATCGACGGAGCCTCGATGCGGAAGCCTCACAAGCAGACTTGCTTGTAGAAACTAGAAGTTTCGAGTCAGTCGCACCGCGCATGCGCGAGTACCTTCCCGCCCAGCACAGGGCGCGTCTCCTCAGTTTTCTGCGGAGCCGAGAAGTCCCTCTTTGACTCTCTGCGTTTAACTTACTTACTTTGTGCCTTCTCTCACCGTGGTTTGTGTTCTTTTTCTTCACGAATCGCAGTATCTCTTATTTCTAGTTTAAAAAAAAAAATTATTTCTTCCGTTTGGCTGCCGGGGCAGGCCGCTCGGCTGCAGCCCAGGGGCTTCGACTTTGCGGCGGCTGTTTTTCCTCCTATGTCCCGGCCAGCAACAGGCTTCAAGAAGTGTAGCCAGTGTCAGCGTGTGATTTCTTTCACGGACCCACACAGAAGGTGCCTCAAGTGCCTTGGGCCAGACCATCACCCGAAGTCATGCAAGTCTTCTTCAACCTCGAGCCCTTAAACGTCTTCTACTTTAAGTGGAGAAGTGCCTCGACCACTTCCTCGACTCCGAAGCCGACCTCGGTCTCACCTTCAACCGAGGGTCCTCCTGCCTCCACTGCTTCGACCTCGAGCCTCATCAGACCTTCTTCATTTGCAGCGGCTCTTTCCTTGACGACGTCTGCTGTATCTTCCCCTGTATCCTCAGGTCAGATAGCTCAGCAGAAAGTTCCAGCAGTGGTGCTCAAGGTGCCTAAGACTTCCAAGTTGAAGCACATTTCCACTGCCTCTGTGGAACCTCCAGCCAAAGCAGGTGGTCCGGTTTCAGACGTGGAACCATCCTTGCTGGCTTCTTTCCAGACCATGTTAGAGAAGCAATTCATTCAGTTCCTCACTAATATGGGACCGAAGCTATTTACTCTAATCCAACCTGGGCATTCTGCAGATTCTCGTGAGGTCGAGCCTCTTCCTATGCCTCAGTCTGAGCCTACACACTCTATGTAGGGAGCAGAGTCTCTGCAAATGTCTGGTCTGGCATCTATGCACGTGAAGCAAGGAGCAGATTCTTTGGAAGTGCCTCAACAGGAATCCTCACTCCATACAAGGAGCAGAGTCTTTGGGAGTGCATTGAGGTTCCTCCATCAAGCCTCTGGAGCTTCGATCCACAGCTTCCAGCCCTATCCATTCCTTGGTGGCATCGACTGCTTCCATCTCTGGGGCGAAGTCTCCTTGATCTTTGAGATCTGCTTCCAAGCACCATTCTCACCGACGATTGAGGCCTTCTTCGAGGCATACTTCCAGGCATAGCTCTTCTTCCAAAAAGCGTCCTTCTTCAATTAAGCCTCGATCTACACCTTCCAGTTCTACTAGACCACCGACTCCTCGATCGAGGTCCCCACTTCCACACCTCGAGGACTCGGCGGTTTCGATTGCTTCGTCCAAGTCTCCCTATTCTTTTGATGCCTTTTTTCCTGCTGAAGCTTCATCTTTGACCCAGGCTGCCTCGACGACCTTGAGTCCTTCTCAAGGCAAGGCATTGGCGGATCAGCTATCTTTCTCCTCTTTTCTTCGTCAGATGGCTATTGACTTGGACCTTCAATTGGATGCTGGCTCCAAATACTCTAAGGAGTATCTCGAAGTCATGCATCTTCCTCAACCTTCGGCAGAGTCACTTAAGCATCCTCTTCACAAGCTTTTGTCTCAGACTTTTACCAGATGCCTGGAGACCCTTTATGCAATTCAAGCTGTTCCAGGCAAATTAGACTCCAGATATAAAACTCTCCGTTGCAAAGGATTTGAGAATTCACAGTTATCTCACCAATCCCTACTTGTGGAGTCCTCCTTGTAAAGGTCCCATCCTTCCAAGGTTTATGCTAAAGTTCCTCCTGGAAGGGAAGGGAAAACTATGGACAAGTTTGGACGTCGCATTTATCAAAATGCCATGATGTCCTCTAAAGTCCTCAATTTCAATTTCCATTTTATCACTTATTTTGAGTTCCTCATTGTTCTTTTGCCTAAATTTCTCAGTTATTTAGATACTTTGAATTTCAAGAAGACATAGCTTCTCTATCACAACTCAGATTACTTTTATTTATTTATTTATTTATTTATAAAATTTAAGACATTATTATCAAGCATATCATCTTGTACAGAAAGTGAGATCAAGAAAACATAATATTAATATTTACTTTCAATCCTGAAAATAAATCAAAATATAAGAAGAAAAATAAACATCTTAACTTAATCACACACTAGTCCTCAAATTGGGATCCAAGATTAACGATAAGAATAATTGAATTAAAGGATATTTTAACAAAGAAAATCACTTAATCTGCTATTGAAAAGAGAGCTAATTATTACATAGGTACAGATGGTTCTTCACACTCAAGACTTTTCAAAGAGAGGAAAGCAGTCAATGAGCTGGTTCTACAAATACATATTTTAAGCAACAGTATCTAATGACACATTTACAGGGATATCTAAGAAAGAAAAGATCCCTTATCTGAGTCACCCCTGGTTTTAATATTAAGATTTCCCTTCTTCTCTTCTGAGTCTCTCTCGAGACATCAGGAAATATCTGAATCTGGAAACCCAGGAAGTCCTTAAATCTATTTTAAAAGAAAAGTTTAAGAATCTAATCCTTGTCTGGGGCCAAAGCCAGTCAATAAGAGAGTGGCTGAAATAGCCAATTATCTATCTGATTGTTCCAATAAAGTGGAAACGTCCAAGGGTTCTTCCTGTGGTTTTCCGTCATCTTCTTTCTTTTGAGGATCCTGATTTTTTGTAAGAGGTGGTAAAGAATTCTCAGGTATTTTAAGAATTTCCAGAAAGTATCTCATGGTGAGATTGATAAAATTTTTGGAAAATTAATTAAACGCAAATTATTAACCCGAATATTGTTATCTAAAGCTTCCAATTTTCTCTTTATAATTATATTATCTTTAACAAGTAAGTCTTGATTACTCTTAATTGTTTTTAATTCCTTCTTTTCTTCTTGAATATTTGACTTCAACGATACTGTCTCTTGCATTATAATTTTAATTTCTTTTTTCTGGATTTGTATTTCTTTATCCAAATTTCTTACTTGAAGGTTAAGGGAATTTCCAAGATTGGGCACTAAGTCCCAAAGAGAGTTTAGAGCAGTGTTTTTCAACCTTTTTACACCTGTGGACCGGCAGAAATAAAATAATTATTCTGTGGACTGGCATTGGTCCGTGGACTGGCGGTTGAAGAACACTGGGCTAAGTTGTGGGCCAGACCCTGCCCATCTCTACCCAATCTCCACCCCAGACCCCGGCCTCATAATAGTACTAATTGCACCTTGCACGTCCCGTGCCTCATCTGGAAGCCTTCCCTCTGACGTTGCAACGTCAGAGAGAAGGCTTCCGGTTCAGGCGCAGGATGCCACTTTGTGCACTGAATCAGTTAGGAAGAGGGAGCTGGCCGAAGATAACGCCGCATTGATCGCACCATGGACCAGCGGTTGAAGAACACTGTTTTGGGCCTGATGCACGTGCTGGCCCTGTGGACCGGCAGGAAATTTCTGTGGACTGGCACTGGTCAATGGACCAGTGATTGAAGAATACTGGTCTAGAGTGACTTCAGAAGGTTTAACTGGGGAAACAAAGGTTGCTTGTGCCATTAATAATTGTTCAAATCGGCTGGTTTACCTCTCTGAAGTCTTGATTCCCTTTAGCCGAAGTTGTCCCCGTCGCTGGTTCCAAGAGGAGAAAATCACTCTTAGCTGTCACCAGTAGCGAGCCCTCCGACGCTCTGGCCTCTCGAGAGGGGAACACTTCCTCCTCTGGCGTGCTCTCCTCTCGCGATGAGCTGGCTCCCAGCGGCAATGGCTGTATGGGCTGCGGCCTTACATCGGGGCTCAGTGTGACATCTAGCCCAAGGGAGTTCGCCGCGGCACTACTCTCTGCCGGCGCTCCCAGCGGGCGATTCCCTGTTGAAACCTGCTCACTTAGGAGGCACTTAAAGATGTCATCTACAGCAGGCAATGGTGCTTCTGAGTGACGGGAGGCTCCACCAACGCTCCTACCCCTTCTCTTAGGCATTTCAAAAGGTAAGGGATATGATCCTAAAGGTCTTCTCAGCAGCAGTAAGGGGCAGCCATCTTGGATCACAACTCAGATTACATCTACTTCAGTCTTCTTACGATGCCTTTGAGTTGTCTGCCAGGGCGGCTGCTTGTTCTGTAGCAATGCGCCGCCTTACCTGGCTTCGTACCATTGCAATAAATCCTAATCTTCAGGACCGCTTGGCTAATATTCCTTGTGCAGGCAGTGACCTCTTCGATGGATCTATTGAAATTGTCTGAGCATGAAAAATCATTTGCTTCTATTGTCAGACCTAAGCCAAAGCCAGCTCCTGCCAAGCCTGCACGCCCTCCTCCTATTTACCAGAGGCGTTTTGCTCCAAGAGTGGCTCCTTACACTCACCCTCCTCCCAAGAAACAGCAGAATCAGAAGCAGCAGAAATCTCAACCTTCTGCTGCACCTAAGGCTATGCAGCCTTTTTGACTGTCTAAAACAGAGCATAACCTCCACCGTTTTGTCTCTGAACTATCTTCCCCCTATGGAGGTCGTCTCCATCATTTTTATCACCAATGAGAGACAATCACATTTGACCTCTGGGTGCTGTCAATCATCAGGGAAGGATACTCTCTTCATTTCACTCAGGTTCCACCAGAGTTTCCTCCAAGAGAGTATCCTTCCAGTCCATCCCAGACCGCCCTTCTTCTTCAGGAAGCTCAAGCTCTGCTTCGTCTCCATGCCATCGAACTAGTTCTTTTGGAACAGCAGAACCGGGGGTTTTACTCCCGTTACTTCCTTGTTCTGAAGAAGACAGGCGATCTGCGGCCCATTCTGGATCTCAGGGCTCTCAACAAATTTTTAGTCAAAGAAAAATTTTGCATGTTATAGCTGGCATCCCTTTATCCCCTCCTAGATCAGAACGACTGGTTATGCTCTCTGGATCTCAAGGAGGCTTATGCTCGTATTCCCATTCATCCGGCCTCCTGCCAATATCTCAGATTTCGGGTGGGGAATATGCATTATCAATACAGAGTGCTACCCTTTGGCCTGGCTTCATCTCCCAGAGTGCTCACCAAGTGCCTGGTAGTGGTAGCCGCAGCTCTCAGAAACCATGGTCTTCAGGTATTTCCCTACCTGGATGACTGGCTCATCAAAGATTCAACATCTCAAGGGGTTAATGTAGCGACCCAACGGACTACGTTTGGGATTCGAAATCAACTTTCCCAAATCCCAACTTCAACCCTCTCAGAATCTACAATTCATCGGAGCTGTTCTGGATACTATCCAACTCGGAGCATTCCTTCCGCAACAACGTCTGGAAGTCTTCCTTCAACTCTGTCATACAGTGTCTTCCCGCTCCTCCATATCAGCGAGACACATGATGGTTCTCCTGGGTCACACGGCCTCCACAGTACACGTGACTCCTTTTGCCAGACTTCACCTCAGAATTCTTCGGCATCTCAGTGGACGCAGGTTTGTGACCCACTTTTTCGACACATTGCAGTCACTCCTTCATTGAGACAGTCTCTCCGCTGGTGGATGCTCTCTTCCAATCTCTCCAGAGGCTTGCTGTTTCAAATGCCCCCTCATCAGAAGGTCCTCACAACAGATTCCTTGACCTATGCTTGGGGCGCTCATCTCGATGGTCTCTGTACTCTGAGGAGTAGTGGCTCGTGGCCAGTAGGGGGTGATGTTTATGGGACAGTAATGGAATGGATATCAGAACATGATGGTGCAGTATTTTTGTGGAGTTTTTCTACAAAAGTGCTTGTTTTTTTAATTTAATATTTATTGAATTTTTCAATATATTCAAGCATATAACTTGTACAGAAAGGAAATTTAGCAAGAAATTAATACAAATGAAAACATATATCAAAGAATATCGAGTATGAGCATAAATTTCTACTCAAGTCCTCAAAGAGATCCAAGAAGGGAAATAGGCGAATCAAAGAAATTTAAACCAGGTAATAACTAATCGGATGAGATTAAGGCACCCTTTCTTAAACTAAGCACTTTCTTTCTCCAGAGATGCAGTTGAGAGAAAAGTTGTCAGTTGAGATGGCTCAAAGAAAATATATTTATGAGAATGATAATTAACAACACATTTACATGGGTGTCGCAAGTAAAAAGTCGCCCCCAGAGATAAAACACCAGGTTTCCTTAACAAAAATTCTCGTCTCCTTCTCTGCGTATCCTTGGCCAAATCTGGGAACATCTGAATTTTACAACCTAAAAACTCTTTTTGTTTATTTTTAAAGAAAAGTCTCAGCAACCAGTTTTTATCTGGTGCGAGAGCTACTGTCAAAAGTAAGGTTGCCGGGGTCACTAATTCTCTATCAGACATTTCCAAAATATTAGATATAGTCATTAAATCAGGTCCCAATTTCTGTTGTTGTTGCTGTTGTTGGTCTTGAGGCTTACTTGGAAGATAGTAAACCTGCGTAAATGGTGGTAATGACTCTTCAGGAAGCTCCAATACTTCCGTCATGTAACGTTTCAACATTTCCCTTGGGGCTATCACAGAAACCCTAGGGAAATTTATCAATCTGAGGTTATTATTGCGAGAAAAGTTTTCCATTGCCTCCATCTTTCTTCTTAAATTAGTATTGTCTTTAATTAATACCTCAGTAATTTGTTGGGATACTTTAAATTCTTGATGAATATTTTATGTTGAAGTTTTTGAGTCCTCAAGTCCAATCTTAAAATTTTTAATCTCAGTTTCATGATTTTCTAGTTTCTTTTCTAATTGTTGTAATTGCGGGTTAATGGATTTTGCCAAATTGGCTACCAGATCCCACAGAGAGTCTAATGTAACCTCTCGGGGCTTCACAATTTGAAATGGTTGTAGTTTTAATTTAATTAGCTCACCCTCTGGCAGCGTGTCTCCTCCTGCAGTCTGTTGAAGTCTCTCATCCCCCACTGCTTCCTCCTCAGTCACCTCGTTCAGACTCCTCTGCTCCAGCAGGGAGTCCTGCAGCACAGTCCCCGCGTTTTTCTCCTTAGCCTCCGAGAGGAGGTGAACTCCAACCCCAGGAAGTTCCTCCTCTCGCGGGGAACTGGTCGACTGAGGGCGTGGGGGAGGTGCTCTTACTTCGGGGCTTAGCGATGTCTCCGGCCCCATGGTGAACGTCGTTGATGCGCCTCCGCCATGCGTCTCCTGCGGGGAACTCCCCGAAGTTGTCGGCGTGCCCTGCATTCTCCTCATCAACTCTTCGATGTTCCCGAAGACGGCCGTTCTAGAGCGCTGCGAGGCTCCAGCAGCGCTACGTCCCCTCCTCTTCGGCATCACGAACAGGTAAAAAGTTTTAAGCGGACAAAGTTGTATTTCAAGGAGTTAACGGGAGCGTGAAACTCAAGCGACTCCTCATGCGGCCATCTTGGATCATTATCCCAAAAGTGCCTGTTTTTCGTATGATTCTGGGTAATTCTAGTTAGATACAAGCATATATGTCAGTTAAGGCCACGCCCAATAGAAGCGTATGACAAACTGGTGAATAAAAATCTGAATATGAATGAAGCTAAAGCTAGAAAAACACACTCCAAGATTAATATAAGGGAAAGTATAATAATATTCTTTTTATGTACTTTGCTATTAGGCAAGGTTATGAAGGAAACCAGGGTATACAGGGACTCCATTTTGGAATTTTGTTTTGTTATATCTGCTATGTCTTTGGACACCATTTTGTGTCAGTGACTATTTTCTGTCTTCTTTGTTCCTTGTTCTCTCTGCTTTTCTTTGTTTAGTTTTCCCGCTGCTAAGCCATGTGGTGTTAATTGATACCAGCTGTGCCTTAGGCTGGCTAGAAAAAAGTGTCCCAAGCCAAGATATATGTTAATTAAATATAGTTATGAATCAAGTTATGAATGTATGGAATGCTTGGGCCCAAGCAAGTATGAATGTGTGGATATGAATTGGTATTAAAAATAAAATGGAAGACACAACAGAAATGGTTAACTTAAAGTTAGAAACTGCTGTTCCAGTCTCTAACACAGGAAGGCTTCTGTGTAAAGACAATGAAATTGGAAACTGTCAGCCCTCCGTTCCTCTAAGGCTGACAACTTTTCAGCACTGAAGGGCTTAGAACATTTCAGCATCTTTTTAACAAATGATGTTCTTAATATACTTTTGTGAAAATTATGAGGTGTATTCAGAAATGAATATAAGCAAACAAATGTAATTTTCTGAAACTTTTTGCTTTGTCTAACTTTAAACACCTCCTTTGTTGATTTTTATTGGTTGAGAAACTGATGATGTCACAATGAGCCAAAGGTATATAATAGAGTGTCGTAAGATATTAAGCTGAGCTCGTTATCAGAAAGCCAGCATTTTGGCAACTATAATGATCTCCTGCTAATGTAACGGCTAATGCAATTATGCTTTATTCTTTTGGTGTCATGATTGAAGATAAACACAATAAAATTACTGGTAACTTTACATTAATGAAATTTTGCATTGTTTATTATTTTTCACACCTTGAGCTTTATGAAGGCGTCAAATTCCTATGCTCAACTCAAGGCCACTGGACCAGTATGGATCGTCGGTATCACATCAATCTGTTGGAACTCAGAGCGATTTTCAAGGCTTTCAAAGCTTTTCAACATCTTCTTCAAGATCAGGTAGTCCTCATTCAGACGGACAACCAAGTCGCCATGTATTATGACGGGATCTTCCTTTCTTTTTCAAGAAGCTCTGAAGGTTTGGGACTGGGCAATCCACCACAGCACCTTTCTCAAAGCTGTCTACATCCAAGGGGTGAAAAATTGCTTGGCGGACAACTTGAGTCGTCTTCTGCAACCTCACGAATGGACACTCCATTCCTCGCCTCTTCATCACATTTTTTCACAGTGGGGAACGCCTCAGATAGATCTCTTGAAAGGTGACAGGGAAAGCTAGAAAGATGCTAGGTTGCTTAGGGAGAGGTATGGCCAGTAGAAAAAAGGAAGTATTGATGCCCCTGTATATGACTGGTGAGACCTCATTTAGAATATTGTGTACTATTCTGGAGGCCGCACCTTCAAAAAGATATAAAAAAGATGTAGCCAGTCCAGAGGAAGGCTACTAAAATGGTATGTGGACTTCATCATAAGGCGTATGTGGACACACTTAAAGATCTCAATCTGTATAATTTGGAGGAAAGGTGGGAGAGAGAAGATATGATAGGAAACTCTGCAATGAGAGACCATAGGATGACGTTAAGAAGTGATAGGCTCCGGAGTAATCTAAGGAAATACTTTTTTTCCGAAAGGGTGGTAGATGCATGGAACAGTCTCCCGGAAGAGGTGGTAGAGACAGAGACTCTGTCTGAATTCAAGAGGGCCTGGGATAGGCACATAGGATCTCTTAGAGAAAGGAAGAGATAATGGTTACTGCGGATGGGCAGACTAGATGGGCCATTTTGCCTTTATCTGCCGTCATGTTTCTATGTTTCTGTATCTAACTTTCAGTTCCTGGCTGTCGTGACCTGGATTTTACACGCCACTCTGCTTGTTTCAAGCCATTTTCATCTTTCTGCTCAAAGACACATACATTGTTTTTAGCTCATTTTTATCTGTGTATCTACATTATCCGGACCCCTAAGGCAGGCAGTCTTGTGTATAGGGTCTGGCAGGACAATCATATGTATATTACAAATTCAGAGTTTTATTTGTATTTTTATTGTGAAGAAAGAATAATAAATCATCTTTCAGAGCATCCACAGTCTTTTGTTTTTATCTTGAGATCATAGAATTTGAATCCTTTCAACTGCCTAAAGGTGTCTTCTTGATCTTGCTGGCTTCCAGAAAAAATTAATCTAAAAGGCATTATACTTTTAAGTGGAACAGATTTGCCATCTGGTGTGAGGGCAAGGCCTTAAATCCTCTGTCTTGTATCCATCTGAGTCTGGTTTGAAAACTAACTCTTTAAGGGTTCACTTGGTGCAGTTAGTGCTTACCGTCATTGTGTGGGAAGTTAAGTCCATCTCTGTGCAGCCTTTAGTTTGATTCTTGAGAGACTGTACTATTTGACAAAGCCCCTCATCAAAACCCCCACTTTGTCATGGGACCTCAACGTCGTCCTCATCCAGCTGATGAAAGCTCCTTTTGATCTACTGTATTTTTGCTCCATAAGACGCACTTTTTCCACCCCCCCAAAGGGGGTGGAAAAGTGGGTGTGTCTTATGGAGCTAATACACCTCCCTAATACACTTTTTTAAGTTAGGATGTTCCAGTGCACTCTCCTGCTGGATGGCTGGCTTTGGTAGCAGAGTAACGCAGGAGTGTGTCCTTTGCGCTTCCTGCCTGGTCCTGCGCCACTCAGTGATTGGCTTATATCAGTTCTTAATGAGAACTGACCTCAGCCAATCACTGAGCAGCGCGGGACTAGGCAGGAAGCGCAACGGTCGCGCTCCTGCGTCACACCGCTCTGCTACCAAAGCCAGCCGTCCAGCAGGAGAGCGTGCTGGACAACCGCAACTTTAAAAAGGTACTGGGGGGCTGTGGGCTTCTTCAGGCTGTTGGCTGCGGGTGGGCTCCTTCTGCTGTGGGCCGGTTGCTTCAGGCTGCAGGTGGGCTGCTTCGGGCTTCCCAGTACCAGACCACCAGACGCACTCCCATGTAGAGGAGGAAATTTTTTTCCTTGGTTTTTCCTCCTCTACAGGGGGGTACGTCTTATGGATGGGTGCGTCTTATAGAATGAAAAATACAGTACTTCATTTCTGTCATCTGGAGTACCTGATCTGGAAGGTCTTGTTTTTGGTGACAGTCAGTTCAGCAACAGTGTCAGCGAGCTTCTGCCCCTAGTAGCGGATCCACTTTACACTTGGTTTCATTATAACAGTACGCTGCACACATCCTAAATTTCTTCCTTAAGGGAGTGTTGGAGTTCCATCTTAACCAGCCAATTGTCTTGCCAATATTCTTCCCAAAATTTCATGCCCATCCTGAGAGAGCACACTGCACACTTTGGACTGCAAGTGAGCTCTGGCATTCTTTCTGGAGTAGACTAAATCCCATAGATAAGTCTACATAGCTTTTTGGTTATTTCGACTCAAACAGGATGGGGGGCAGCCGTTAGTAACCTTATCTAATTGGCTAGCAGACTTCATCTCCCCCTTATGTCCAGACTGGGCTGATTCTTGAGGGCCATGTCACGGCTCTCAGTGTTAGAGCTATAGCTGCATTGGTAGGCCACTTGACGTCAGCCTTCATTGAGATTTACAAGGCTGCAGTGTTGTCTTCAGTTCACACATTCACAGCACACCCAACCCAATAACTGGTTTGGCCAGATAGTCCTGCAGAGTTTGTTTGGTGTCGGGAATCTAGCTCCACCCTCCTAGGCCCATTCTTTTCTGTTCTATGCTGCAACTTCATAACAGTTCTGTTTTGTTAATGGTGTTGGTTCAACTTGGTCTTGCTGTTGCAAGTTCCTATTATCTGTATTTGCTTGTTTTTCAGGAACCCTGGTAGCTAGGGATTCCCACATATAAGAAACTATGTCCTGTAGGGTAGTCCAGAAAAGCCTAAAGTTGGAAAAACTGTGCAAATTGAAGTTTTTCACATGAATTTGATTGTGCTTGATCAGAAAATAATTTTGGGGTCACTGAAAGTCACTGATTATATAAAGCTCAGTTTTTCTTAAAATCTGCTATTATTTTTGATTGATGGAGCAAATTTCTTAGTATAATAGTTATAACTTTTGTTTTCACATTCTGCAATGATACATTGCTAAACATTTTGTGCAAAAAAACTAAATATTTTATTAAATGAACCTTTATTGTGGAAAATAACAGAAATGTAACATACTTCACTAATAGCTGAACATGTACACTTTGAGGTAGTCATCTACCAATGGCATTCCAAATATGCAAGCATTCAATGTCTTCTTGAGATAGGATAAAGCCTGCAATGCTGTTCAACTCCTTGGAACAAGGAGATTTTGCAAGATTTGTAAGATTTTGCTGACTTCTGGAAAAAAAGCCTTGGAATTGTGTTCAGGAGGTTAGGACTGCCATTTCACAGTGCCCTCCCCACTCTCACCCCCAGTACATGGGCACAAAATAAGTGCAAATTTTGCCAATGGCTTAATATGGCCTTGGCCATGGCAAGGTATGTTACCTGGCCATTCATGTAGCAACCAATAAGAAAACTTATGATTGCTGCAGTTATCCGGATCTTGCCGTACATATCTTGAGTAAATAGAGCCAATGTTTCCATCGTTCTGTGGCTTTCTTTAAGGTATGCATACTCCTAAGAAAACCTCAGCATGATGGTTGAAACATTGGTTCCATTTACTCAGATATATACGGCAAGATCCGTATGCTCTGACTTCCTTTTTTCCTGCACATCCAGAGCTGGTTACAAAGCAATGAGACACTCCTGAGAGCTCTTTCCAGCTGACTAAAGCTATGTTTAGGCTTTATCCTATGGCTCTGGATTTTCAGCAGCTTTTTGAGCAGCCTAAGTGGCGCAGGTTATAATGTGCACAGCCCTTCCTAGTGATGGGGGAGTAATTATTAAGGATTCCCAGGATTGCAAAGTGGACATTACAGTGGTACCTCGGTTTACGAGTGCACCAGTTTGTGAGTGTTTTGCAAGTTGAGCAAAACATTCGCAAAATCGGCACCTCGGAAACCGAGCGTGGCTTGATTTACGAGCGCCCCCTTCCCCGTGATCCGGCAACCCCCCCGATGCGATTGGGCACCCCCCGCCGCTTCTTACCATCATCTGGGCACCGGCATGACCTGTGCGTTGGTGCCGGTGCCCGAAGATCGGCCTCCTCTTCTGCTGGGCCTTGAGCATCTGCGCATGCTCAAGGCCTGCGAGTTCACGTTCTATCTCGGAGAGAACATGAACTCGCAGGCCTTAAGCATGTGCAGATGCTCAAGGCCCAGCAGAAGAGGAGGCCGATCTTCGGGCACCGGCACCAACGCACAGGACATGCCGGTGCCCAAATGACGGTAAGAAACAGGGGGGTGCCGGATCACGGGGGGGAGGGTGCCGGTTCGCAGAGGGGGCCTTTGGGGGGAGCAATGCCGGTTCTCGGGGGGGGGGAGGGGAAACGTATCAAAGCGAGTTTCCGTTATTTCCTATAGGGAAACTCGCTTTGATAAACGAGCATTTTGGATTACGAGCATGCTCCTGGAACGGATTATTCTCGTAATTCAAGGTACCACTGTATTTTGAGAGAGATTTTTGATGTGGCTTCTTCGGTTATCAAGGCTGCAGCAGCAGCTTCCTTTTGTGGTGCATACATGTCACACAAGATTATGTTGGGTACTCTTTGCGGAGGAGGATGCCTGTCCTCAGCTGGTGCTGGAAGGCGTGGACTATGTGACAGATACCTATATGATCTAATAAAAGTTCTTAATAAGGTCTTGACCTATGCATTGTCAGTGCGCCAGAAGCTTTGGATTCATCGTTGGGCAGGAGATTCTTCCTCTAAGGTGACTGAGCAGACTCCCCTTTAACCCATTTATGCCAGAGGGTACAATTTTTGATTTTTTTATTTATTTATAAGATTTTCAATTTTACAAGCATACAATAACACTTGAAACAGATCAAGTAAATACAATTAAGCAAACAAAGCAAAAGGAAAATAAACTCTTATTTAGTCCACTATATAGGAGATCAAGAAAAGAAATTAACTACAGTGGAAATTATCAAATAACTAGTGCAAGAGATATGGCAATAGATACACCTTCCTACAGCCGATGGCAAGTTATATATCATTAGGCACAGTTACCAACCCTTATTGCAACTCAATAAATTCTAAAAGTTGTTTAGGCTCAAAGAAAATTCTTATTCTGATAAGAAACATAACATTTTGTAGAATACTTAACTAGAAATGTAGCCCCCAGAGCCAGAATCCTTGGCCTCAGGGTCAAAAATTCTTTCCTATGTCTGTGGGACTTTTGAGACAAATCAGGAAAAATTCTAACATTTGAGCCTAAAACCTTGTCATTCATATGACGGAAATACAGACGAAGAACAAACTCCCTATCACTTTCCAAAGCTAGAGTTACAAGCATGGTAATTCTATCAGTAACCACTTCTAAGGAAGTTTCCAAAAATGAAGATAAGTTTATATCTGCTTGTTCCGTTGGAGTAGATTTCTGTTGAGAACTCCTAGTATTGAGGTAATAAGCTCGCACAATTGGGGATAAATTTTCCAACGGTATGGCTAAAGTCTCACGAAAATATTTTCTAACCATCTCCACTGGTGAGATGATAGGGTATTTGGGGAAATTCAAGAATCTTAAATTGTTCTTTCTCAACTGATTTTCAAAGTTTTCCATTTTCCGTGAAATAAATGATCTTTAACCATTTCTACTTCTACAGCTTTCAGTTCCTTTATTTTAAAATCTTGCTTATCCACTTTTTCATTTAATGTAGATAGTAGTGCTCCCTGATGCTCCACCTTAGAAAGGACAGTGCCATAATCAGTTTTAATAGTAGAAAGGGTCAATTTTAGGTTGGAATCTATGACAGATATAGCTTGCCAGAGCGCTTCTAAATCAATCTTCTCTGGCTTTTTCAACTCCCCAAAGTTGATAACATTCTCACCTGAAGCGAGTCTCAGTTCTTCCTTCGTTGTGCTGGGAGAACATTGACAAAAATAACCTACTCCCTCCTCCAAAGAGCCCAGTGAAGGCGTCCCTCTCAGGCTGGAGTCCACTCTTCCCTCTTGGGGTAACAGGACACCAGCAGCTCCCTGCACTGAATCGTTTCTGGGTTGGGGAGGAACCATTCTCTGCTCCAGGCTCGACGACGCCTGGCTCGCTCCCACGCTGAGGTCTCCTGATGAATCTGGGATAACCCCCGAGGTAGGTCTGGGATCTTCACCTGAACGGGCAAAAGTGCTCATAATCGTCGGCTGTGTCATCCGCTGGGGGGTTTCCATTCGCCAGAGGATTAGGGCGAGCAGTCCCTTTCCTCTTTCCCATATCGCATGGAAAAGAATCACACCACATGCTGAAACTCAGCAAACAATCAGCGCTGTCTGCTCAGGCATCCGTTCTCGATGCCATTTTGACCTTGCCGCACTTTTTGAATTTTGTGCATGAAATTCATATATGTTATTTAGAAAAATTCAAGGAAGAAGAATTTAAAGAGATTTTTTAAAGTTATTATATTTTGTTGTTGAGTTATGTAGCATTCCAAAAATGGAACACTACGCAAACCACTGCTACATTGTACATAATGTATAAAATCATATTTCTTATCTCAGGAGGTAGTGACACCTGCTATTCAGTGTAATATTCAACAGAACACTTCACATGTAAGACAACATCACATTTTTCATATCGAAAGTGGTGGTATTATTACATTCAGCACACCGCATTTCATGCCATTATAATGTGAGTTAATGTTACAATTCTGAGAATGTCTTCATGTTCAGCCAGGTTCTGGAGGATGAACATGGGTCTCCAGATAATGGCATACCACATGTCGACGAAACTCCAGAAAATCCACTGGCTTCTCATTATATGTTTATGCAATTCGACAGAAAAAGAGGAGTCTTCCTTTGCCCAGCACAGCAAGAAGCAAAACAAAAGAAAGGCAAAGCCAGTCACAATACGACACAAGGGATTTTATTGAAAGTTCCTATGGGAAGTTCCAATTAGGATCCTGGTTTCGGCAGAACACTGCCTACAACATATGAAACTTCTAAAGAAACTTGTCAAGAAACTCTAGGTGAGAACCAAAATTGTCTAGTAAAAAAATGTTGCCAAGCATTTTGTAAGACCAATTCGAAACAGAACAAAAGAGAGCTTGAATACCATTTCTTTCCACGGATTGATGCCCGATACTTATCAATGTTTTCATCAGCTCTGCCTACGTCTCCCATTAAATGGTTATACACTTATGATCATGTTTGACTCCTGAACTTGGATCTTCTTTTTCATTTTCTGGGAATAATGATTGACAAGACATAGGGGATTGATACCAACACCAGATGAGGCAAGAGTGGCAACACTGTTATCATTCCATCTGCAGACAATATTGCCTTTGCTATCAATTTGATAATTGAATGTGCCTCTTTCTTTTTTGTCTTTAGAGCTGCATTTGATTCCAATGGATCTTTGTCAATGTGATCCTTTCTCATTGTACCTGTTGCTTGAGGTCCGTTGAACTGAGCTTATAAAGAAGTGCAATACTGGTGAAAAAGTTATCGAATACAAAATGGTATTGTACAGGTTTTGCCTCAGTAAGTGCCTCACTAAAATGAAGGATAAGTAATGTACCAACACTGCATTCCTCGTGTTTAGTATTTGGGTTTTTACCCAGATACGGCTGAAACTAGCTAATGTAGCCCAGAAGTGTTACACCACACCAAAACTTATAGCCAAACTGAATGAGCTTTCCTCTTATAAATTGTTTGCACCTGGATGACCAAAATAAGGAACCATGGATTCATCAAAGCTAAAATGTTTCATTTGGAACAAATTTTAAACATCTCTCATTGATTTGCTTATAAGTGGTCACAACTTGGAAATCTTGTCCATTGGGTCCAAATTTGCATTGTCAGCAACCTGAAAATTAGAAAATATAGTTTCAAAGCGGTCACATCTCATGGCAGCACTAAGGAGTACATTATGCACATCTGTTCTTTGTTCCCAGAACATACGCCTTCTAGGAACTGAGATGTAACCACTCAGAAAAGTAATTCCCAGAAAATATTTGAATTTGGAGCTAGTCAAGCCAAGATTTACACTCTTACTTGCAGCATATATGTGACAATAAGTTCAACGACGTCGTCATAAAGAAAAAGTTCAAGAATTTCTGTGGGAGTTCTCATTTTGGTGAAGAAATCATTTGATGGTTTTGTAACTCCTAAACTGCACAGCCTATAGCAGGTAGTCAGTTTTTTTCCATTTGCAAACAATTTTTGTCACTTTCTTTTTCTTGATGGAGGAGGTTGCTGCACAGTAGACATAGATGGAACTTCATCGTCAAGAGAGTCATCTTCAGGGGCATATGATGGATCATTTGAGTCAGACTCTATATCATAGCCATCTTGAATAAGAAATGCAGGTGCGTGCAACAAAGAACCTGGCAGATTATTTATTGTTCCACCTTCTTCATCTCCTGAATCCTCATCAGAAACAGGTGCTGTAGCATTTTCAAGAGGTTATATCACTATAGCACTCGCTTCTATGCTGTCAGTTAATTCATGTAAACTTAGAGTTTGAGACATCTCGAGACTTATAAAATGATTTGAACCAAAAAAAATGGGAAAATAAATTATTAGTCTTAGTGGTAATGGTTTTACCCAGGGCTCCAAAAATAGACCATGCAAAATGCCAAACCCATAACTAATACAACCACAATAAGCTCAGTATTTTGTTTTTACAACACAATAGCATAACTAGTAGAGAAGTAATAGAAGAAAAAAATTACAAGTGTAAGATCTAGTGCAGTAAAGTTGTATGTACCTGTTTTTGGATGGTTCTTCAAAAATGTTCCAAAAATTCAACATCACTTTTTTGACAGGCTTCCAGCACACCAGTATCTGCAGCAATGACTAACTCTGTGCACCACATGATAATATGTTACCCTCAGGAAGCAGACATGTGAAAAATCAGACCTCGGAGATCAACTTTGAGCAGTAGGATATAAATAACTTGAATAACTCTGATGTCACTACTGTTCCAATAATGGAACATGAAGCATAAATAGATTAAGGGTTACCTCCTTTTTGACAAAGTTCTGGATGATTTCATGGCAAGTGTGGCGGACTATCGCCCTAAGTCTCTACCTGAAAACAAGTCTTGCCATGCTTCTGGAGGGAATCACAATAATTTCTATCTGTCCTGTAGATTTTGCCAGGGTTCTGTGGCCTCGTCATTCCATTCTCAAGGATTCAGACCACATTACAACTCCAATTCCCCCAAGCATTAGGGTGTTGTCCCAGTGTGGCGCCTAAAATGTCATAATGATGCTAGAAGTCCAGCAGTACTCCCTCAGATCGGGGGCAGGCTATCACAATTTTACCTGTAGTGGACACAAATATCCTCAGATCAATGGATTTGTTTCTGGATTCTCCAGCTGAAGGAGTCCAAAGTCCGTGCTACCCTCCAGCACCTTTTAGACATTTAAGCGGTAGAGCCCATTCTGGAAAAAGAATTGGGCTTAAGCAGATATTCCGTTTACTTCATCATATCAAAGAAAGGCTCAGAGGATTGGAGACCCGTTCTGGATCTAAAGTCGGTCAATGCCTTCCTGCCGAGTCCACATTTCTGAATAGAAACGGTATGTATGGTCATCGGTGCTGTTACCCTGGGAGAGTTTTTAGCGTCGTTAGATCTTACAGAAGCTTATCTTCATATTCCAACTTACCCGGACCATCACAGGTATCTGCAGTTTTATGCTCTCCAGCAGCATTTCCAGTTTGCAGCTCTCCCTTTTGGAATGGTGACTGCTCCCCACAATTTTACCAAAGTAATGGTAGTTGTGGCAACGTTCTTCCACAGGATGGGGGTCCAGGTCCATCCGACTGGCTGATCCGAGCTTCATCCCTAGAGTGCGAGCAAGCGGTGGAGATGGTGATATCTCTGCTACAGTGTTTGGGATGGATTATTGACTTCAAAGAGTCAGCTGATGCCATCACAGACCTTAGAATATCTGGGTGTTCAGTTTGACACACTGCAAGGTCGTGTGTTTCTTCCCAGGCCACACAAACAGAAGTTACAGAAACAAATCATGGTTCTCCTGGTGCTTCAGGTTCCCACAACCTGGCATTATTTGCAGGTGTTGGGGTCCATCGCAGCCTCCTTGGAGGTTGTGCTCTGGGCCAGAGTGCATATGAGGCCTCTCCCGGTCCCCGCAGCGTCATCCCCTTAGGGGAGGCTCTCAGGCAGGGTAAGCCTCTTCGGATCACAGAGTGGATCAATCTCATGACCAATGTAAGCCTGGCGGGCTGGTGTGGGGGGGGGGGGGGGAATAAGTGCAGAGACCGCTCCATTCAGGGGTCTGTGGACTCCATGTCAGAATCGTTGGTCGATCAATCGTCTGGAGCTTCGTGCCATACATCTGGCATTGAAAACTCTACAAAGCACCCTGGAAGGGAAAGCAATGCATGTGTTTTCCGACAGCACCATGGCTCTTGTGTACATAAATTGACAAGGAGGCACCAGAAGTGCTGCCCTGAATCAGGAAGCTCACATGCTGTTCTGGTGGGCGGAAGCGCACCTTCAGGCTCTCTCTATAGTGCACATGGCTGGAGTAGACAACATGCAAGCAAACTTCCTCAGTTGCCAAGTTCAGGGCCTGGGAGAGTGGTCTCTCTTCCAAAGAGAGTATAGTATGGTGCTGGGGCAGGCCACAGATGGATTTGATGGCTTCAGCCAGGAACTCAAAAGTCGGGTACTTCTTTACTCAAAGAACAGAGCCAGGAGATGAGGGTTTAGATGCATTGGTACAGCCCTGGCCAGTTCACGAGCTCCTTTACATTTTCCCTCTGTGGCCTCTCGTTGGTCGGATCATCCCACAGAATAGCATCGCAACCGGGATTGGTGATCATTGTAGCTCCAAAGTGGCCTCACTCCCTGTGGTATGCGGATCTGATCTGTCTTCAATGGGACAGGAAGCTCAAGCTCCCTCTCCATTATAATCTTCTCAGTCAGAGTCCGGTTCCCATGGAGAACCCTCAGCGTTTTGGTCTTAAGGGCATGACTCTTGAGTGCTCTGCCTTGATGCTTAGAGGATACTCTGATGTCATCTTGATACTTTTGAACTAAACTAAACTAAACCTTAGGTTTGTATACCGCGCCATCTCCGCAAGCGCAGAGCTCGACACGGTTTACAGAGTTAAGAGGAAAGGAACTACAATAAGGGATAAAGGAGAGGGACTAAGAGGAAAGAGAGGGACAGAATACTGGAGAATGGGAGGTGATTAGATTTTTGCAAAGAGCCAAGTTTTCAAGTGTTTGCGGAAGAATTGGAAGGAGCTTGAGTTTCTGAGAGGGGATAAGAGGTTGTTCCAGAGTTCTGTGATTCTAAAGGGGAGAGATGTTCCAAGTTTTCCTGCGCGGGATATACCTTTTATAGAGGGGAATGGAAACCCTCTGCTATGGCTTCTTATGCGAAAGCTTGGAAGGCTTTCAAGTAGTGATATACCAAAGCCCAGGTGGAGCCACTGCACGCTTCCATTCCGTTTTTCTTGTCTTCCTTCAGGCAGGTTTGGATAAAGGTTTTGCAGTAGCCTTCCTTAAGGTTCAAGTAGCTGGTCTTGTGTGTTTTCGAGCACATAGTGGTTTCAGTTTGCTGATGACTCACCCAAATGTGACTAGATGTCTCAGAGGGGCATTGCGTTTGAGGCCTCCCTTATGTCAGCCCTTTCCTATGTGGAATCTTAATATTGTTCTATAGGGCCTTATGAAAGTCACATTTGACACTCGAAAGTAGGTGTGTCAAATGTCGGTCCTTGAAGGCCGCAATCCAGTCGAGTTTTTTAGGATTTCCCCAATGAATATGCATGAGATCTATTAGCATACAATGAAAGCATTGCAGGCAAATGGATCTCATGCATATTCATTGAGGAAATCCTGAAAACCCGACTGGATTGCAGCCCTTGAGGACTGAAATTTGACACTCCTGCTTTAAAGGATGCTTCTCTTCTGGATCTAATGATCAAGACTGTCTTTTTGTGGCCATTGTCTATGCTCAGTGTATTTCAGAGCTTTAAGCTCTTTTGTGTAGAGAGCCCTTTCTACGGATAACAGATTCTGGAGTTGTCCTCCGTACTGTTCCTTCCTTTCTGTTGAAAGTGGTTTCGAATTCCCATGTCAATCAGGAGGTTCGTTTATTTGCTTTTTGCTCCACAGTGTTGGAGTGAAAGGATCAGATGTTGCACAGATTGGACTTGCAGAGAGTCTTACTCCACTATTTGGAGCAGACTAAAGAATTTCATCTTTCTGATCATCTCTTTGACTTGAGTAACCATTTGTGACAAGTTAAACCAGTTTCTAAGGCTTCTATCACCTGTTGGATTTGTGTGACCATTTTGTCATCTTACATAGCCCACAGGTAGCAGCCACCAGTCTCTCTCAAGGCCCACTTGGCACGATATCGTGTACGGAATCTTGAGCAATTCATTCAGGCGAAATTTGCAGGGCGGCTACTTTGTCTTCTCTGCATATCTGTACCGGATTTTACTAAGTGGATGTGGTGGCTCACTCTTTGATACTGCTTTTAGGACCTTGGTATTGAGGGCAAGCTCTTCTGTCCCTCCTTAGATGCTGCCATTGCTTTGGTCCGTCACCTTGTGTACTGAATCTGGAAGAGACTTAACAGAATGGAAGATTAGGTTCTTATCTTCATTAATCTTCTTTCTGTTAGTCTCTGGAGGATTCAGTATGGCCTGCCCTCCTTATATGCTCAGTTTCTCTGAATTGCCTGCCTATTTTCTGCCTCGGGTATCTTACAGCCAGCAGATGGGCAATGTGGGTTGATTTGCTTTACTTATGTGAGTATATACCTTGCTGAATGTAGGCTTCCAGTTTGGTGCTCGTTGCACACAGCCTGTTGGTTCCATTTGTTCCTGTGTTGCCTGTTTTGCCTATTTGGCTGTTTATTAATTGTGTTTCTTATTTCTTGCAGAGCAGAACAGAAAAATAAACTTCTTATATGTTCAGGGAGGTTCCCCGTGCCCCTGTTTTATTATTGCCTTGTTCTAGTTAGGTTGCTTGACTTTTTGATGTAACTGTGGGGGGCTCTGCGTCTCTCAGAGTTAGGAGGAGCACATGGAAAAAAGTGTATGGATTTCGGAATGGATTTGGACACCTTGCATACTGAATCCTCCAGGGATGAACAGAAAGAAGATTAACAAAGGTAAGAACCTAATCTTCTAATTGATGAATTTTTTTTTTTCATATTTTGAATATGTGATAATATCTGTTCTGTAAATGCTTTGTTTATTTGTGATTAATTTTGTATATAATTAATTCTATGAATGTCTATTTTGTAATCCACCTACTGTAGATTGGTGGTGTGGAATAAAAATGTTAAAACAAAAAATAAAAAGAGGAGGAGATCTGGAAAAAGTTTGTGCTGTGGAAATGACATTTCTGTATCTGATGGGAGTTGGAATAGATACATAAATTCCCTCAAAAAAGTTACAATACATTTCTATGGTAGAAGCAGCTCCAGCTGCGGTATAGACACTGATTCACTGAAAAATTGTAATCAAGGTATTGCCCCTTTCAAACTACCTTCCCTTCATCTCCTCTTGACACAAAATGGATATCCTCACATACACCCAATCACTTCCACCCCTTTTTCCCTATACACATACATGCATTTACATGTAGATGTTTGGAAAGAATTCCATGATCTATGCTCTATATCAGGGGTGTTAAACTCAAATCACATAAGGGTCCAAAATCTAAAACGCAGGCTAAATTGTGGGCCGAATTTTTTATTAAGATACTTTCCCCCTCCTTTGCTGAAGTGCAGTGTGGGCTCCAGCGCCGGTGGCGGATTCGATGCTCATAGGACTTCTGTGAGTGTCGGATCAAGCACCGGCGCCAAAACCCACACTGCGCGCCAGCAAAGGAGGGGGTTAGTCTTAGTAGAAATATAGGGATGCATCCTCTCCAACCCCATGCCGGCTACAAAATAAATAAAAAATACTTTTCCTCTCTTTTAGTTTCTAGTTCACGCTTGCTGTCTAACGCCAGCTCTGGCAGGATACATATTTCAAATCTGACATATTGTAATCACAAAATCCGCTATAATAAAACCCTTAGCGCACATGCACAGTTGAAAATTTGTGCGGCCATGATCTGTGGCTCCATGTCGCCACATGCACAGTAGGAGCCTTCAGCAGTTTGCGACGCGTGCAGCGGTTTCCCCAGCAACATTCCTGCCACGATCTCCGACGCCGGCTGACTTCTGACGACTCCTCTCCTTCTCACACCTGGACCAGCAGCAGCAGGAGCCGCAGGGCATTTGCTAGGCCGGCCCACTTCGATAATGCGAAGCGGGCCGGCCTAGCAAAATCCCCGAGGCTGCCCGGCCTAGCAGATGCTGGACAGTGAGCAGGTAAGGGAGAAGGGTACTACTGGACAGGGGGGATGTAAAAGGAACAGAGAAGGGCTACTGCTGGACAGGGGGAGCAGGGAAGGGGTAAAAGGAACGGAGAAGGGCTACTACTGGACAGGGGGAGCAGGGAAGGGGTGCTGCTGGACATGGAGGAGGTAAAGAGAAGGGAAGACAGACAGGGGGCAGAGAGAAAGAAAGAAATTCCTAAGTCTACACATCTATTCTAGCACCCGTTAATGTAACGGGCTAAAAAACTAGTAGAAAATAAAATTTATTTTTTCTCCCTTTTGTTATCCGGCCATTTTGCTTTTGGTCCCAGTTTCTCTTTCTAATTTTGTCTATCTTCTAATTCTCTTTCCAGTGTCTGCTGTCCATTTTTTTTTCTCCTCTTCTCTCTTGCTCCAGTCCCTGTCTCCAACATATTGATTTTTCCCTTTCAACTTTTCTCCTTTTTTCATTTCTGCCTCTGTCCACTCAAATCTGGCCCTCTTTCTCATCCTCCTCCTTTTTAAATTTTCAGCTACCTATCAGTTTTCCATCTTCTCTTATTCAGTAGCTCTCGCATGTCCCATCTCACTCCTTTCCCAACCTCCTATTTCCTTCTATCTCTTCTCTTGGGCCAGCATTTTGCTCCGTCTTTTCTGTTGTTCTTCTTCCCTCCCCCCTTGATGCTGAACAATGAGATGGAAGGGGAAAAAAAAAGAGATTCTGCATCTCTCTCTCTCCCTTCTACCCCCAGGCCTAACATTTCTCCATCCCCTTCCATCTCCAGATTCAACTTCTCTCCCTGCCTTTTCCCAACTGCCCCATCCCATCTCTCACTCTGTCTGCCTGCCTCCCTCACCCCAGATCCACCATTTCTCCCTTTCTCTTCCCAATGGGTTTCCCTTCAAGTATCTTTTTCCCTCTTTCGCCACACTACCCCAGGTCCAACCTCTCTCCCTTCATCTCGCTCTCTTCACAGCCCGTCGTGCCTTTCCCTCCGGCGCCAGTCCGATGTCGCTGCCAGTCCAGGGAATCTGCCGGCCTCGGCGATTCGGGAGTGCTGTGTGTAGCTCCTCCTCCTGCTTTATGCCTGCCACGGTTTGTCTCCAATGACGCACAACTTCCTGTTTCTGCCTGGATGGACCGCAGCGGCCGGTGGACTTTCTGGAGTGGCTGCGGCATCGGACTGTTGCGGAGGGGAGAACACGCTGGGCTCAGAAGGGGAAGATTGGGAAAGTTGCTGTGGGCCACATAAAAAGGCCATGCGGGCCGGTTTCACACATGTGCTCTATATGCTTTCCTCACTTGTTTATGTAGAAATGGTTTGAATGCATTATGTTAAGAAAACATGGCTGAAACTAAGAAAAATATCAAAATATTGTATTAGTGACTTTGATAATAAGAATTGTTGGGGCTAAAAATAACATTTTCCTTAGTGAATAATAAAGAATGTCTTCCAGCTGAATTAGTTTTGTATGTTACTTAATAAAAAGCATGATTTTAAATTCTTGGTTTAATATTTTCAGGGGAGGAGCAGAAAGATCTCCTTTGCCAAACCTTAAGTGACATTTTGGAAACTACATGTATTGACCATTCTGAATCCTATTGTTTGGCAACACGGTTGAAAGAAAAGACAACTGAAGAAACTGCTAGCATTTCTGAGACTCCTGCAGTGTCAAGTCACCCGGAGAAAAAGCCCAGTAAGATGTTTTTATTTCCAGCCCATGTTTGTACAGATAACAAATTAGCCTTATTAAGCTTTGATTGTGGTGCTTTTTATTGGGTATCTCTATCATCACTGTGTGGATGAATTTAGCTCTGTCATCCTAAGACAGGGGTGCCCAAAAGGTCGATCGCGATTGACCAGTAGATCGCGAAGGCAACGTGAGTTGATCGCGGAAGCCCATTCCGGGCTCCGTGATAAACTCGCGTTGCCTTTGCGTTCTACCTACAGAAGCTCTGGGCTGATCAGCTTTCCTCTCCCGGACGTCAATTCTGACGTCGGAGAGGAAGTTCCGGGCCAGCCAATCGCTGCCTGGCTGGCCCTTAACTTCCTCTCCAATGTCAGAATTGATGTTGGGGAGAGGAATACTGGTCGCCCCGATGCTTCTGCGTTGGGAAGCAGAGAGAGTTTGGGGCGGCGGTGGTTTGGGGGCCTGTTCCCCAATGGCAGCGGCAGTGGCTTGGGGGAGGGCAGGGAGAAAGAAAGAAAGGGGGCAGGCAGGGAGACAGAAAGAAGGGGGGCAGGGAGACAAAAAGAAAGAAATAATGGAAATAGAAAGAAAGGGGGGACAGGGAGACAGAAAGGGAAGGGGGCAGGTTTACCTCTTTGAAAAAAACCCCGAATATAAATGATAATTAACAGTTTCTCAGCGTACAGCATGGTGTCAAAATCCCTCCTCGAGGGCTGCAATCCAGTTGGGTTTTCAGGATTTCCCCAATGAATATGCATGAGATCTATTACTATGAAAGCAGTGCATGCAAATAGATCTCATGCATTTTCATTGGGGAAATCCTGAAAACCCAACTGGATTGTGGCCCTCAAGGAGGGACTTTGACATCCCTAGCATACAGTATGCTTTGTGTTTTTTTTTAATTTTATTATTGGTAGATCATTTTGACTTGGCCATTTTATCAAATATATATATATATGCGTGTCAAATGATGTTTCATAAATTAGGCATAGTATGAAAGTGCTATTTGTTGATTTTTGATAAGATAAGTGTTGCACTTTGTATAAGTTGTTTGTATAAAACTAATAAATAGTTATTAATATAACAACAACAAAAAATTACGTTTCAGTCTCAATTTGCAACCATTGCATTTTTTGACCTTGCCGATGAGATTTTTTTTTTCTCTAATGTCAAGGCCTTCTAGCAGGTTCAAAAAGTTCACTCATTACCAGTGGCCTATCTCCATCACTGGTGCATTCAGTATCTGGGGCCGGAGCACTGAGGAGACACTTGTATCCATTGTTATACCTTATAAAAACGCTTTCTTAAGGCTTGATGAATTCAGCAAGAGAAGCTGTTTGGACTGGCCATGGCCTCCGGTGACAAATCGATGCCATTGGTTCCGACCGTACTGGTATCAATGCCTTCTTCGACATCAGGCTCTGTTCCTGCATCGAGTAAACCTGCTAAGAAGCTGTCTTCTTCACATCCAGTGTCTTCAGGTTGTGCTTCCTCATGGAGGTAATCCACACCTGGACAACCTGCAGCACCTATGGTACCAGCTGTTGAACCAATGGTACCGCTGCAGTCCTTCCAGGACCAAATTAAAGAGTTTTTCCAAAATGAGCATGCTGGCTTATCTAAGTTATATGCGGCACCAGTGCTTGCATCGACTCCCATGGTACCGAATCCAGCTCTTCATCTAAACATTGATGGACATCGAGATCCTGTGGTGCTGATGCTCGCTCTTCTAAATCCAAGAGAACATTGCACGGTACCGATTCACATGCGCCTCGACATAAGTCAAGATCTACACATTCACAATGTCTATCTTCATCTTCATTTGACTGGTACTGACATCATCAAAGGAGCTCTTCGCAACATCATCCACCAGGGGAGGGGAGGGGACAATGGAGCTCAGTTAAACAGGTTTGGGCAGGCAAGCAGGAGGCAGGAAAAGAGAAGGAGAAAAAGCAGAGAAGAGAACAGGAGAGGGGAAGAAGGAGCAGCAGAAATCAGGAGAGAGCAAGGGGCATCGGCGAGAGGTAGCTCCACCTACTCCGACATCATCCACCATAGCTCCTCCTTAAAAGGGGAAGGGCCAATGGCGCTCAGCTGTTCGGTGCGCATTGAAGGTGAGCATTAAAGGCACTCGATTCACATGCGCCCTTTGCAAAAGGGCCTTGAGAAGGGACAAGCCACCGCTAAAGGAGAGCAGATGGAGACTACAGCAGGCGCAGAGGACACACAACAAGGCAGACACAGAGGACACAGCAGGCACAGAGGACAGCCACAGCAGGTTCAGGGGACACAGTCAGGCAGACACAGAGGACACAGTAGGCACAGAGGACACACAACCAGGCAGACACAGGAGCCGCAGAGGACACACAACCAGGTAGACACAGAGGGCACAGCAGGCACAGAGAACAGCCATAGCCTATTTTTCTGGAACAAGATACTGTACTTGCTTAACTACATTCTTTGAAACTTCCAGACAGATACAGGTTGTTCCAACAGCTATGAAAGTTACTCTGATTTCTGATCTTGAAAGACAAAATGATGAGACTATGTTGAATAAACAGACTTTCTTTTGTGGTCTGAAAATTCATATTTTTTTTTCAGATGTTGCTCATTCAACACAAAAGACAAGGCAACAGATCCTTCTATTGTGACTAAAATTACTTCAACTGGGAGACATGTTCCAACTGTAGTACCCTTGCAAATGTATGGGTCAGTTAAAAGAAGCAAAATATATATTTTTTTGAGTCTACAGATTCTCTCATCTTTCTTCTAATATTCACCCTCCTCCATGTCTCACCCTTTTCTCCCTTTCATGTCTGTTCTTTCTACTATGAACACTCTCTCTCTCTCAGGCTGCTTTTTCCAGACCCACATAGCTATTCTACATATCTTTCTCTCTGTAGCTTGTGTTTCTACTGCCTGCTCTTCTTCCTGTCTCCAGAATCTCCTTCTGTTAGCAATCTTCCCCCCACACATCCCATGCTTTCTTCCTGTATTCTTCTCATCCTCTCACTTTCTGTTTCTACTCTTGTACAGCTCCTCTATCAGTCCCTGACCCCATCACCCAGCCTCTCTTTCCTTCACAGCTCTTCTAGTATTTCACAGCAGATATCTAACCAATGATCACTTTCCATTCCCTTCACTCCTTGCTTGCTCCCTTTATTCCTCTCTCAGTACATATGTCTTTTTTGCCTTCACCTCTTCCTTGCCTCCCTGATTTCTTTCTCAATACTTTTCTATTACTTTAATTACCTTAAGTATTACCTTGGCAACATAACTTTAGTGGCATGACATGGCATGACAATTTTACCTATCCGAATGCCTATTCCTTTTGTCAGTGTCAGTCTGCACATTTCAAACATGCCCCATCTCAACTCCCCCTCCTATCCTGCTAATTATGTAATCCATCATCCAGCAGTTCCCACTGTTGCTTCTTCAGTTAGTGCTAATGTTAAAATTCCCCCCTTCCCATCGAATAAAATATCATTTAGGTGAGTCCATTTCTCATGCTGTGGATCATAGCAACCTTGATGCTAGTCAGTGAACATACAGTGAATAAAAGCAGTCCAAAAAAGCTTATACCGTATTTTCGCGGATATAACGCGCGCGTTATACGTGATTTTACGTACCGCGCATACCCCTCGCGCGTTATATGCCTGAGCGCGGTATAGAAAAGTTTTTAAACATAGTTCCCACCCCGCCCGACGCCCGATTCACCCCCCCAGCAGGACCGCTCGCACCCCCACCCCGAACGACCGCTCGCACGCGCTCCCACCCGCACCCGCATCCACGATCGGAGCAAGAGGGAGCCCAAGCCCTCTTGCCCGGCCGACTCCCCGACGTCCGATACATCCCCCCCCCCGGCAGGACCACTCGCACCCTCACCCCGAAGGACCGCCGACTCCCCAACAATATCGGGCCAGGAGGGAGCCCAAACCCTCCTGGCCACGGCGACCCCCTAACCCCACCCCGCACTACATTACGGGCAGGAGGGATCCCAGGCCCTCCTGCCCTCGACGCAAACCCCCCCCCCCCACCGACCGCCCCCCCCCCAAGAACCTCCGCCCGTCCCCCAGCCGACCCGCGACCCCACTGGCCGACCCCCACGACACCCCCACCCGCCTTCCCCGTACCTTTGTGTAGTTGGGCCAGAAGGGAGCCCAAACCCTCCTGGCCACGGCGACCCCCTAACCCCACCCCGCACTACATTACGGGCAGGAGGGATCCCAGGCCCTCCTGCCCTCGATGCAAACCCCCCTCCCCCCCAGCCGACCCGCGACCCCCACGACCCCCCCACCCCCCTTCCCCGTACCTTTGGAAGTTGGCCGGACAGACGGGAGCCAAACCCGCCTGTCCGGCAGGCAGCCAACGAAGGAATGAGGCCGGATTGGCCCATCCGTCCTAAAGCTCCGCCTACTGGTGGGGCCTAAGGCGCGTGGGCCAATCAGAATAGGCCCTGGAGCCTTAGGTCCCACCTGGGGGCGCGGCCTGAGGCACATGGGCCAAACCCGACCATGTGTCTCAGGCCGCGCCCCCAGGTGGGACCTAAGGCTCCAGGGCCTATTCTGATTGGCCCACACGCCTTAGGCCCCACCAGTAGGCGGAGCTTTAGGACGGATGGGCCAATCCGGCCTCATTCCTTCGTTGGCTGCCTGCCGGACAGGCGGGTTTGGCTCCCGTCTGTCCGGCCAACTTCCAAAGGTACGGGGAAGGGGGGTGGGGGGGTCGTGGGGGTCGCGGGTCGGCTGGGGGGGAGGGGGGTTTGCGTCGAGGGCAGGAGGGCCTGGGATCCCTCCTGCCCGTAATGTAGTGCGGGGTGGGGTTAGGGGGTCGCCGTGGCCAGGAGGGTTTGGGCTCCCTTCTGGCCCAACTACACAAAGGTACGGGGAAGGCGGGTGGGGGTGTCGTGGGGGTCGGCCAGGGGGGTCGCGGGTCGGCTGGGGGACGGGCGGAGGTTCTTGGGGGGGGGCGGTCGTTAGTGGGAGGGGGTTTGCGTCGAGGGCAGGAGGGCCTGGGATCCCTCCTGCCCGTAATGTAGTGCGGGGTGGGGTTAGGGGGTCGCCGTGGCCAGGAGGGTTTGGGCTCCCTCCTGGCCCGATATTGTTGGGGAGTCGGCGGTCCTTCGGGGTGAGGGTGCGAATGGTCCTGCCGGGGGGGGGGGATGTATCGGACGTCGGGGGGGGCATCAGGCTTTCAGGATGGGGACAGACCTTCAAGGGGGGACAGGACTTCAAGGGAGGACAGCGCACGGAAAGTCAGGGCGGGCGAAAGGAGAGTCGGGCAGCATGCGCGTTATATGCCTGAGCGCGGTATAGAAAAGTTTTTGTACATATCATCGTGATTTCTGCGCGCTATACCCCTGTGCGCGTTTTACAATGGTGCGCGTTATATCCGCGAAAATACGGTAAAGGGCCATAAGACCACAAGATATGGTAGAAGGTGCCACAATCTTCCTGACGCCTCCAGTCAAGATCCAATATACTAGCAAGAAACATTGCCTTTATTAAATTACATTCCAATCTGTCAAAGCTGTTACGAGTTCAAAGCAGATAACAGAAGTATTAAATTCTGGTGACAAACCCAGTTAGAACATAATGACAAATGCACAATTACAAACAAAATATAGCATCAATATTCATAATAAAAATTTCTTAAACAAGAATGTTTTAAGAACTTTTCTAAAAACTGTACAACAACCTGATATAACTAAAATGGGAAGTTCATTCCAAATTAAAGGAGCCTGGTTTAAAAAAAAAAAGAAGCATTCCAATGAGTGAATGACTTGATTGCCTTTGGAGACGGAAATTGCAGATAAAAATTGCTTCCATCATGAATCGCTAAACATTAATTAATTTCATTAAATACTGTGACACCTGACCATACATGATCTTAAAAATTGTAACAGAAAGCTTGAAATAAATTCTTGCATTCATTGGCAATCAGTGTAATTTGATAATATGGAGTAACTATCATATTTAGAAATAGAAAAGATCAAACAAAACAAAACTGCAGATCTGTACAAGACGCAGGCAAATTTTATTAATGACAAAAAATGATATGCAAAAAATAATATGCAAACCCTTTTACCAATTACCAATCAAGGGACCCGACACGGTCCGTGTTTCGGACACACCTTCGTCAGGGGTCCTAATTGGTGCAAATATAACATTAAATTAATTATTAATAATTGGTAACATAAAGTTTAATAATATTTAAAAATTACAATTATACACATGATAAATTAAAATATTAATTAAAAACAATCAGATAATAATAATAGAAGGGTATTACAAAAAATGGTGTATCAACCAGATTTCATAAAGAGTGCCGCACATCCGTAAAGAAAGAAATAGAATGCAAAGAACAAACATAAATTGCAAAACATGCAAATAACGTGACATTAGTAAAACTAAAAAATTTTTTGAATAGTATATATTATCATATATAAAAAGGCAAAGATGAACACACAAAGGAAAAGACCCGTGAAAGAAAGCCACAATGTGGAAAAAGAAAAGAAAATGGAAAAAGAATCAATATATTCTATAGCGTTGGATAAAAGATTGAAAAATAAATAAAATACATACCATGGTAAAAGTAGAGGGAGAAAATAAAAAAATCACAGAAATACTGTATAATGGTAGCTATAGAGGAAAATAAAAGAGCAAGATGATCATAGGGATATAAAATATTATACAGGCAACAAGTTAAAAATTTTTAAGAAAAACAAGATAAGAAAATTTATATTTATAACACATATCATAAGATAGAATTAAAAATGCCACAAGCATAAAAATCAGAACATACATAAAAGCCTTATACACAGAAATAGATGTAAATTAATAAAAGTGGCTAAAATAAGTATATGTTATATAATAGTGAATATAAATGGATAAAAATAGGAAAAATAATAATAACAATAAACCCATTATAAAGCTTATATAAGGAACAGACAAAATGAATAATGATTATATATTAATTATTAATACAGCATCCAGCCATAAATACAAATAGAAATAAACATATTTATAATAGAGAATGCAATGCAAAAAACCAAACGAGTCAGATATGGAGCTAGCTTACAAAGTAGAAAGGATTTTACAATGAAAATTAGGAACAGTACAATTAAATAAATATATTAAAAGATGTGTAAAGAATGAATGAAAGAATGAAAAAATGTCTCTAAATTGGAGAGGTGGTAACCTTGACAATACATTATTGAGGGCTGAACAGAGAATTATATTTGAACTGAATACTATCACGCCAGCAGGTTTAAATTTAGATATAGATTTTCTACCTTTCTTATGACTTTATATTATTTTTATGTTTATTTTTACAGCGTGCCAACTGTATTCGCACATTATTATACACCTGTTTATCTATATATTTAAAAGTGTTTTAATATTACCTTAATTACTATTGTTATTTTCCATATCATATGTTCTTTCCTGTCTGCGTATGTTTTTGTCTTTATTTACATTTATAATTTATATTTTTTATATTTTTCTTTCCTTCCTTTCTTTTTCTTTTTCTTTTCTTACATGTTATTATTTGTAATAATTAGGTTTACATATCATCAGTCTTTTTCTTTTACATCACACCATTATCTTCATCCTCAGCTTCACATTAAGTCTATATTAAGGTTTATATACATCAGTTCTTTTTTTTACTACATACCATCATCTACATTTCTAGCTCCATATTAGGTCTATTACATTTGAACACGCCCACTCAGGAAGCTTATTGGATGTTTCTCCTTTCTATCATTTTACTTCCTGATATCTATTTATGGCATTTTACGACTTTTTTTACGTATTTAAGTTAAGTCTTTTCATAGCATTGCCTATCTCCTTTTGACGGCTTTTTACAGTGACGGATTGGAACATCGTTTTAATTTTTGGTAAGTTTTATCTCTTTTTTTCCCTTTTTATGAAGCTGGGGCGGCATATTGTTAGCGCGTGTTCAGGTGCGGGTGCGTCTTGTATTCCTTCCGACGGTTTCTCTAATATTAGGGTTGATGGATGGCAGCCACAATGCCGGCCTAAGCAGGGTGCCGTATACGCGGGTTTGCGCAATATGATTTCATATGCATGCTTCCCTTCTTCTAAATTTCACATGACACTTTTTTTACCATCTCTTTGCTATATTTTTATGTTATACCTTTTATTGTTTTTCTTACTTTAGAGACATTTTTTCATTCTTTCATTCATTCTTTACACATCTTTTAATATATTTATTTAATTGTACTGTTTCTAATTTTCATTGTAAAATCCTTTCTACTTTGTAAGCTAGCTCCATATCTGACTCGTTTGGTTTTTTGCATTGCATTCTCTATTATAAATATGTTTATTTCTATTTGTATTTATGGCTGGATGCTGTATTAATAATTAATATATAATCATTATTCATTTTGTCTGTTCCTTATATAAGCTTTATAATGGGTTTATTGTTATTATTATTTTTCCTATTTTTATCCATTTATATTCACTATTATATAACATATACTTATTTTAGCCACTTTTATTAATTTACATCTATTTCTGTGTATAAGGCTTTTAAAAGAACCCCCCCATCCCATCCATTAGAAGTAAACTAATTAAAACATGTGGAGGGGCAAAATCAAAAAAAGCGTCTAAGTCCCCTTTTGGCCTAAGTCCCTAAACGTTCAACCCAGAAGCAGGGAAAGTGTCCATAACCAAAACAAACGTCCATGTTTTGATTATGGCCTTCCTCTGCCTAAACGCCCAATCTCCACTACGTCTAAAAGTAACCCCACAGCACGTCTACACTTTTTAGCCATATTGAAACAAAAACACGCCTAGGCCACAAACGTCCAACAGAAGGGCTTTTAGGCAAAGAAGGAGCCAGTCCTTCGCCTAAAAGCTGGGTTTTGTAACCGGTGTCTGTCAAAAACAACACCGGTTACAGAATCCCCCCCCCCCACAACGATCCAGGCAGGAGGGTGCCCAAGCCCTCCTGCCATGTTAAACCGCGACCCCCCCCTCCCGACAACATCGGGGCAAGAGGGAGCCCAAGCCCTCTTGCCCCACCGATCGTGCCCCCCCCCCCGACTCGTTCGGGCCAGGAGGGAGCCCAAGCCCTCCTGGCCCAGCCGATCCTCTACCCCCACCCCCCACTACATTACGGGCAGGAGGGATCCCAGGCCCTCCTGCCCTCGACGAACCCCCCTCCCCCAACGTCCTCCCCCCCAGAACCCCCTATCGGCCCCCCTCCCAGCCGACCCGCGACCCCCGGCCGACCCCACGACCCCCCCACCCCCCTTCCCCGTACCTTTAGGTAAGTTGGCCGGACAGATGGGTGCCAAACCCGTCTGTCCGGCAGGCAGTCCTCCAACGAATGGGGCCAGATTGGCCCAACCTAACCAAAGCCCCGCCTACTGGTGGGGCCTAAGGCGCCTGGGCCAATCAGAATAGGCCTGGGAGCCTTAGGTCTCTCTTGTAGGCGGGGCCTTAGGCACATGGGCCCAAGACCTGGTTTTATTTCGTCTAAGTGAAAAAGGTCTAAGTGCCGACTAAACTGTATTGGCTATACTTGTTGTACGCCTAGATCTAGGTCGGCCCACCTACCGCCCACTGCCTGCCCTTTCCCCTCCTCTAAACACACCTCTTTTCTCTCTGTGCGTTTAGAGGCAGGGGAAAGGCCTAAGTTGGTTTTAGATACGTCTAAAAACCAGCTTTGGTTATGGGTACTTGGACGATCAGGCTTTTTGATCGTCCAAGTAGCCACTTAGGACACTTTTTAGATGTTTTTTTTTATTATTACCCCATAGCATACATCCCCATCCCCCCACTGAATATATTCTTATGTAATAAAAAGGTGTCTAAGGTGTCTAATTATTAGAATATGTAATCAATGGCCCCAAAATTTTTTTGAAACTATCATAATTTCCTTGCTGTAAAGCAAGCATTCTCTCCATTTTATAAATATGGCAAACTGAATTCCACCAAAAGGTATAATTAAGTTTAGTATAATCCTTCCAATTTCCAGTAATATATTGAATGGCAACCCCTGTCAGTATTAGCAAACGTTTATTATTTTGTGCTGAAAGTTGACTCTTTAATCTCATAGATGTTCCAAATAAAATAATATCATAAGATATGGCAACATGATTTTCTAACAGTGAATTAATTTGGGACCAAATTGACATCCAAAAGGCATTGATAAAGGGACAGAAAAAAAGTAAATGATCTAAAGTCCCAGCATCTAAATTACAATGCCAGCATCTATTAGACCTAGAGCTATCCAACTTTTGTAAACGAACTGGAGTCCAAAAAGCTCTATGCAACAAAAAGAACCAAGTTTGTCTCATAGATGCTGACCTTGTACTTTTTAACCTCCAAGACCAAAGTCGTGGCGATTGAGAAGCAGAAATTCGATGCTTAATCACAATGCTCCAAATATCCCTAAGACCAGTTTTTTGTTTTTTATTCAAATATCCATACAAGAATTTATACCACTGTGCGGCTTGGTGACCCAAGAAATCCGCCTGAAAGCATAGGAATTCCAAACTATACTGAGTATTAAAATCTTTCCATTCAGGGAACCCCTCCTGAATAGCCTACTTCAGCTGCAACCACTTAAAACTTTGTGATTTATTTAAACCAAATTTATGTTGCAGCTGTGAAAAACTAAGCAGCGAACTATTTGAAACAACATCATTTAATGTCCGTATACCTGCAGTAATCCAATGCTTCCAGACGATTTGAAATCTGCCAATTTTAATCTTGAAGTTTAGCCAAATGGATTGATTTAATGATTTAGAAATTGGATTTGGTGAAAGATTACCGATACTAACATAACGTAAAGTTCTCCATGTATCAAGCAAAATTCTATTTTCTTTATATTTCCTAGGCAATTTTATACTTAAAAGATGAGATAAATGCAAAGGAAACAGGAGTCGCCATTCTAAATACAACCAATCTGGGACATTCTCCAAGAGTTCTGGGAGGATCCAATATAGGCTTGATGATACCTATAAAAATTTGGAAAATTTACCCCTCCCTCGACAATTGTCTTTTGTAAAGATACTAAAGCAATTCTGGGTCTTTTACCCAACCAAACAAATTTAGTAAGAATACAATTTAACTTTTTGTAAAATGACCCCTGAAAAAAAATTGGTATCATACTCATTTGATAACAAACCACAGGCAATATCATCATTTTAATAGTTTGAACTCTTCCCCCATCAAGAAAGATGCAAAGGATTCTATTGCTCACACATTTCTGATATTTTCTTTAATAAAAATTTTTCATTCTCTTTCACTGTGTCTTCTATTGTGTTTTTAATAGTAATACTTAAGTATTTTAATCCATCTTCTTTCCAAACAAACGAAAATGCTTCAAATAATCCTTTGATACAGTGAACATTGTGCGGAAGAACTTCAGACTTACTCCAATTTATCTTATATCCAGAAAATTTTCCAAACTTCTCTATTAATTCAAGTAAACATGGAATGGTAATTTCTGGGTCTCTCAAATAAAGCAGTATATCATCCGCATAAGCAGAAATCTTATATTCCCAATTCGAATAAGGAATACCTCGTATCCCCTTTGCTTGGTTAATAGCTATTAACAAGGGTTCCAGAACAACTTCAAAGAGCAAAGGAGATAAAGGACAACCCTGTCTAACCCCCCTTAGCAAATTAAACCGTTCTGACAAATTATTGTTAATATATAATCTTGCACCAGGAGAGCTCTGAATCATTTGAATAAAACCAGAACCTATACCAAACCATTCTAAAGCCTGATACATAAAAATCCATTTAACTCGATCAAAGGTTTTTTCTGCATCCAAGGAGATCAAAAAAGCCGGATCATTCATGTTTTTTGTCAAATTTAGAGAATGAAAAGCCAATCTAGTGTTATTAGAAGAATGTCTCTTTGCAACAAATCCTGTTTGGTGAGTATCAATAATAAAAGGAAGAGCTTTAGCCAAACGTAAAGCCAATACTTTAGCAATAAGTTTTTCATCCACATTTATTAATGAAATAGGTCTGTAATTTGAAACCAAAGTAGAATCTTTGTTAGGTTTTGGCAAAACAATAATCAATGAATCAGCCATAGTACCTGTAATACAACCACTATTCAGTTGATATTGATATAAATTTAACAAATATGAGTTGATTTAGTCGTGGTTTCTTCCAGCCTTTTCAAGACCTGCCAAATACTTTCTAGGGTCACTACCGGAGGAGTTGATAGCTGTGAAATCCTCGCTGCTGCTCCAGAACTTGCTTCCTTGGTGAACATTTCTTCGGGCTTGAGCCCGGCTTGATCCCAGTCTCGCGACTTCCGCCCTGGGCTCACCACTGGTAGAACCCATGTGATCGCCGGGCATGGTGGTGTACTGAACTCCGGAGGGGACAGAGATATTTCGTGTCCCAGAAGACTGGACGCTCCATCGTCTAATCCTATTGCAGGACTCTCTTCTCTCGGTAAAGGGTTGGTGAGTTGGGTCAGATACCGCTCCACACTGCTGAACCGGCGTTGAGCTCATGGACTAGGAGGGAACCGGTTTCAGAGCTCCTTTCCGTTTGGTGTGAGGCATATTCCGAAGCAAAAATCGATGTTTGCCGGCTCAGTGGAGTTAGGTAAGAGACGCCGACTCTATCACGCCGCCATCTTGGATCGCCCTCTATTCTGTATTTTTTCACATCCCGTAATTTTCTTAACAACCCAAATGATTTCTTACTAACCAAGTTGACCTGATGCTCCATTGTCAGCAAATTATTCAATTTCATACCTAAGACTCTAGTTTGCATATCAAATGTATAATTGCTTTGACACAAATATGACAAAAGATTAAATCTAGCCAAATCTTGTGAACCCATCCAAAGAGTTTTATCATATTTATCCTGTTTATGAGATGCTACCCAATAATCTTTAGCGCGCCTTAGTAAAAGGACCCCATAGTTATATTTAAAATCTCTCCCACCAAAAAATTATATAAAATTGACATGGGAACCTTCAAGTTTCCCCAGTGCCACACACATGTTTTCTAGATGTTCTCTATCCTCTGGGTTTTTCTGAAGCCATCCACAATGGCAAATCACCCCACTTCCGAGTGTCCAGTGCAGAAGGAGGTCTAGAGGGTCTCCAATACCCATTCAATTCCACACCGATGCGTGGTACAAATGTTTAGTGGGTAATGAAATACATCCTTGACCCTTATTTTCACCTAATCCTTGATGTTTTGCTTAACATTTACTGTTGTTTCAAAGTTCAATGAACCAATTCAAATAAAACGTCACAATAAAAAGTATTTTCACTTATCTTTTAAAGTGCGGAATCACTAGCTACCCTTGCATAGTAATAAAATGTATAACTTACAGTATTTATAGAGAAGAGGTCAATTAAAGATAAAATTCCCTTCTACCAATTGTCTAAATATGATCAATCTCTTCCCTTCCCATCCAGCAACAAAAGAGGACTCATGTCTAATTAGAGCTAAAGTACTGTAGAAACCTTGTAGCCTCCACCCCCCCCCCTCAACTTTCCTAACATCTTTGACCAAACTTTCAGCAGATGTTTCATGAATGGTTAGAGATCTACCATTTCTGATTCTTTAGTGGCTTAGAGATTCGCAATCAGTGCTTTATTGCAAAATGTGAAAAATGTTCCCACTCCAACATAACCCTGGCCTTACCCATAATGATTTTCCAATCTAGCAACTGACATGATTTAGCTGACTAATAATACCAGACTAGGTTTGGAACTGCTTTGCCTCCCAATGCAGTGTATTGCCACAATATTGATTTAGAGAGTCTAGGACACAGTTCTTCAACCACTGGTCCGCGTCTAAAGAATCTGAAGACTCTGAATTCCAGAATTGATGGGACTAACCTATTTTCTGCATAATCTCTTTTTTTTCTAAGCGTTTCACCACTCTGCAAATTTTGAGGATGTTTTGTATTAAGCATCAGTTTCTATCATTGTGTCTCACTAATTTTCCACTTACCCCAGTCAACCTTATGCAATTTCCAAGAAAAGCCCCTACTAGGTGTTCCAGTTCCCTATCATTCTCAGACTCACCTCCTAACAAATTGTTACACTCTTTCTCAGTACTGTCGCCTTGCACTGGAGTTTTGTGAGCCTATTTGGCCGATCCTATTTCTGCCGGTCCGCAGAAAATTCCTGCCGGTCCGCGCAGGACCGGCGAGATGGACGCTGTTAAATTTCCTGCCCTGGTGGTGTTCGGAAATCTTCTGTTCCTCCCAGCCTCGGGCGATCAAGATAGGCTGCCGACGTCGGGCATTCCCTCTGTGAGTCTCGCCTATGCGGAAACAAGAAGTTGAAACAAAATAGGCGGGACTCAGAAAGGAAAGATCCCAATATCAGCAGCCTGTCTTGATTGCTGCCCCTGCCGAGTTACCGAAGAGGGCCGCGGAGAAAGTGCAGGCAGAGAGGAGATGGTCAGCGTGCGCGGGGAGGTCAGCGTGTCGATTGGGGCCATCAGCAGCGTTTGTGCTGAGAGTTTGCCCACATGCAGGATGCGGCGGGTAGGGGCCTCCAGCTCGTCTTGGGCCGCAGGGCCTGCGGTGCAAAGCTGTTTTTTGCCGGCTTGGGGGGGGGGGGTTGCGAATGTGCAGGGCACAGCAGGAGTAAGATCATGGGGAGCCTTCAACAGTGGCTGTCTCCTCTCCTAGCAGCTCTGTACTTACCAGGGCAGTGATTCACTTTGGCAACTTCCCCTTTCCTCAGAGGCGGCAATGGACCCAAGGCTGCCTAAGGAAATCACTGCTGCAGGCAAGTACTGAGAGCTGCTGGAAGGAGAGGAAGCCACTGTTGGAGGCTGGGAAGCTGTTGGATAAAGGGAGAGCTGCTACTGCACCTGGAGGGAGGTAGAAAGAGAGATGCTGCTGGGAGGGGAAGAGGGAAAGGGATGGGAAGAGAGCTACTGTTGGATAGGGGGCAGGAGGGAAGGGAGAAGGAAAAAAGGAAGGAAACAGCTGGCAAGGAGATTAGAGGAGGGAAAGGAGAGAGACAGGAATGAGAAAGTAGAGAGAGATTGATGCTGGAAAGGGGGTCAGCAGAGAAATGAGAGAGGGATAAATATGCTAGATCTGGTGTAGGAGAGATAAAAATGAAGAAAGCAGTGAAGCTGGAATGAATGATGTAAAAAGGAGAGAGGAGGCACAGGCTGGATGGAAAGGGGAGAGGAGCATAGAAAGAAGTCAAATACATATGGAAGGGGGAGAGGCCAGACAGTGGAAGGAACGGGCAGACGCTGGAAGGAAGGGTGGAAAGAAGATGAAAGCAGAGACCACAAAAGGTAGATAAAAATCATTTTATTTCTATTTTGTCATTACAATATATCAGATTTGAAATATATATCCTGCTAGAGACATAACTGGGGACTGCAAAGCCTAACACTATTCCTATCATGTGTGATTGCAGTATTCTGTTAGCATGATATTTCTGTGTAGCATTCTGTAATAATTTGGCTTGTTCAGTTTTCTTGATAGTAGAGGGGATATATGTGAAGGGGAGGGGAGACAGGGGTTTTGTTGGTCCTTGCTCTGAATATTTATATTTATAAAATGACAATTGTACAGAATATTGTTTCTTTTTATATTTTAATAAAATACGTTCAATATAAAATCATAACTGAGGCTTGTGCAGATGGGATCAGATGGTTTGTGGGGACCGAACTTGCGGAGACGGGGCGAAAATGTGTTTTTTATTTCAGTCTTAGTAGTTTGCCGGTCCACAAAATAATTCTTTTATTTCTGCCGGTCCACGGGTGTAAAAAGGTTGAAGAACACTGGTCTAGGAGATCTCCTTTCCCAAATGAATGTGGTGAGGTATTTTTGAATGATTAATAACACCCTATTGTGGTATTTTTAATGGGAGTTTTTAAACAAAAAAGGGTTGAATATTCATTTTAATGGCTGCTATGCATCCCCACTTAGCCAGCCATGATTCCTTCCATCTGACCAGGTCTGCCTGAATTTGCTAAAAGATCTTAACATTATTTTAATTATATAGCTTGGCTAATTTCCTTGTAATCTGCACCGCCAAATATCTTATTTCCTTATTAGTCCATTTAAAAGATAAATTTAGGTACAATCAGTGGTAATGCTGCAGGGTTCGGTGCTCGGGCCTGTGCTCTTCAACATTATTTATAAACGACCTAGAAATTGGCATGACGAGCAAGGTGATTAATTTTGTGGATGATACAAAGTTATTCATAGTAGTGAGGACACACAAGGATTGCGAAGACCTACAAAGAGACATAAATACACTCGAGGAATGGGCTGCGAAGTGGCAAATGAGGTTCAATGTGGATAAGTGCATGGTGATGCATGTTGGTAACAAAAATCATATGCACAAATACAGGATGTCTGGTGCTATACTTGGAGAGAGCCCCCAGGAAAGAGACTTGGGAGTACTTGTAGATTAGTCAATGAAACCGTCTGCGCAATGTGTGGCAGTGACGAAAAGTGCAAACAGAATGCTAGGAATGATTAAGAAGGGGATCACGAATACATCTGAAAAGGTTATCATGCCGTTATACCGGGCCATGGTATGCCCCCATCTGGAATACTGTGTCCAACACTGGTCACCGTACATGAAAAAGGACATAGTACTACTCAAAAGGGTCCAAAGAAGAGTGACAAAAATGGTTAAGGGACTGGGGGAGTTGCCATACAATGAAAGGCTAGAGAAACTGGGCCTCTTCTCCCTTGAAAAGAGGAGACTGAAAGGGGACATGATCAAAACATTCAAGATATTAAAGGGAATTGACAGTAGAGAAAAAGAGAGATTGTTCACCCTCTCCAAGGTGAAGAGAACAAGAGGGCATTCGTTAAAGTTAGAAGGGAAAAGATTCCGTACACACGTAAGGAAGTTCTTCTTCACCCAGAGAGTAGTAGAAATCTGGAACGCTCTTCCGGAGGCTGTTATAGGGGAAAGCACCCTTCAGGGATTCAAGAAACGGTTGGAGAGAATCTCCAGGAAAGAGAACCCCCCCCCCCCAGGAAAGAGACTTGGGAGTACTGGTCGACAAATCGATGAAGCCGTCCGCACAATGCGCGGTGGTGACGGCAAAAAGGGCGAACAGAATGCTAGGAATGATTAAGAAGAGGATCACGAACAGATCAGAGAAACATAGAAACATAGAAATAGACGGCAGATAAGGGCCACGGCCCATCTAGTCTGCCCACCCTAATGACCCTCCCCTACCTTTCTCTGTGAATAGATCCCACATGTCTATCCCATTTGGCCTTAAAATCAGGCACGCTGCTGGCCTCAATCACCTGTAGTGGAAGACTGTTCCAGCGATCAACCACTCTTTCAGTGAAAAAGAATTTCCTGGTGTCACCTCGCAGTTTCCCGCCCCTGATTTTCCATGGATGCCCTCTTGTTGTCGTGGGACCCTTGAAAAAGAAGATATCTTCCTCCGCCTCGATGCGGCCCGTAAGATACTTGAACGTCTCGATCATGTCTCCCCTCTCTCTGCGCTCCTCGAGCGAGTATAGCTGTAATTTGTCAAGCCATTCTTCGTATGGAAGATCCTTGAGTCCCGAGACCATCCGGGTGGCCATTCTCTGCACCGACTCCAGTCTCAGCACATCCTTGCGATAATGTGGCCTCCAAAATTGCACACAGTATTCCAGGTGGGGCCTCACCATGGATCTATACAATGGCATAATGACTTCCTCCTTTCGGCTGACGAAACCCCTTCGTATGCAACCCATGATTTGTCTTGCCTTGGATGAAGCCTGCTCCACTTGATTGGCAGACTTCATGTCCTCACTGACGATTACCTCCAAGTCTCGTTCTGCTACTGTTTTTGCTAGGATCTCGCCATTAAGGGTATAAAACTTGCATGGATTTTGGCTGCCCAGGTGCATAATTTTGCATTTTTTGGCATTGAAGTTGAGTTGCCATGTCCTAGACCAGCGCTCCAGCAGGAGTAGGTCGTGCATCATGTTGTCGGGCATTGAATCTTCGTCTGTTGTGCATTTGCCCACTACATTACTTAGTTTGGCGTCATCGGCGAATAATGTTATTTTACCTCGAAGCCCTTCTGCCAAGTCCCTTATAAAGATGTTGAATAGGATTGGGCCCAAGACTGAGCCCTGTGGCACTCCACTGATCACCTCCGTCATTTCGGAGGGGGTGCCATTCACCACCATCCTTTGAAGCCTACCTCCAAGCCAGTTCCCAACCCATTGCGTCAATGTGTCACCTAATCCTATAGAACTCATCTTGCTCAGCAACCTGCGGTGTGGTACGCTATCGAATGCTTTGCTAAAGTCCAGGTACACGATGTCTAGGGACTCCCCAATATCCAGCTTCTCCGTCACCCAATCAAAGAAGCTGATCAGGTTGGATTGGCATGATCTCCCCTTAGTAAATCCATGTTGTCGGGGATCCCGTAGATTCTCTTCATCCAGGATCTTATCCAATTGGTGTTTGATTAGAGTTTCCATTAGTTTGCTCACTATCGATGTTAGACTCACTGGTCTGTAGTTTGCTGTCTCCATATTTGAGCCTTTCTTGTGGAGTGGAATGACGTTAGCCGTCCTCCAGTCCAACGGGACGCTGCCTGTACTAAGGGAGAGGTTGAAGAGCGTGGACAGTGGCTCCGCCAAGACATCACTCAGCTCCCTAAGCACCCTGGGGTGCAGGTTGTCCGGCCCCATTGCTTTGTTAACCTTGAGCTTTGACAGCTCACCGTAGACACTGCTGGGCGTAAACTCAAAGTTACTAAAAGGGTCAACTGAGCCAACCCTTGTCTGTAGCTGAGGGCCAAGCCCCGGCGCTTCTCGGGTGAAGACTGAGCAGAAGTATTCATTTAATAGTTGGGCTTTTTCCAAATCCTTATCCACATAGTCTCCGTCTGGATTCCTAAGACTTACAAGGTTATCATGCCGCTGTACCGGGCCATGGTATGCCCTCACCTGGAATACTGCGTCCAGCACTGGTCGCCGTACATGAAGAAAGACACGGTACTACTCGAAAGGGTCCAGAGAAGAGCGACTAAAATGGTAAAGGGGCTGGAGGAGTTGCCGTGCAGTGAGAGATTAGAGAATCTGGGCCTCTTCTCCCTTGAAAAGAGGAGACTGAGTAGGGGACATGATAGAAACATTCAAGATACTGAAGGGAATAGACTTAGTAGATAAAGACAGGTTGTTCACCCTCTCCAAGGTAGGGAGAACGACAGGGCACTCTCTAAAGTTAAAAGGGGACAGATTTCGTACAAACGTAAGGAAGTTCTTCTTCACACAGAGAGTGGTGGAAAACTGGAACTCTCTTCCAGAGGCTGTTATAGGGGAAAACAAAGTTAGGCAAAGTTAGACAAATTCCTGCTGAACCGGAACGTATGCAGGTAGGGCTGGTCTCAGTGCACTGGTCTTTGACCTGGGGGCCGCCGCGTGAGCGGATTGCTGGGCACGATGGACCACTGGTCTGACCCAGTAGTGGCAACTTCTTATGGATAAGTTCCCACTGGAACAGAACATATACAGGTAAGGCTAGACTCAAATAGAGCACTGGTCTTTGACCTAAGGGCTGCCGCGTGAGCGGACTGCTGGGCACAATGGACCACTGGTCTGACCCAGCAGCGGCAAATCATATGTTCTTATGTTTACTTTAATCCTTCTACTTTACCAGCTTTCAATTCCTGCAATATAATTGGTAAGGTTAACATTGGTTTTCCAACATCTAATAATGTCTGTAAAAGGAGCAATTTTATGATGCTTGTTTCCCACTTGATACCCCTTAGTATTTCTTTTTGCTCAAATACATTGTGCCTGTAACTCTACAGAAAAGGCAAATAGTAAAGGTGACAAGGGACAACATTGCCTCATTTCATATGGCCAGTTTTCATGTATCCCAAACCAAAGAGGGTACAATTTGAACAGACAATCTTGAAGCGGTTAATTGGACTGTTCAGGGTTTGTGTAGTCCATTATCCAAACTAGCCTGAAAGTTGTGTTTGGATTTATTGGCCAGAATTGTCCCATGTAATCTGTAATTGAAGTAAAATTTATAGGCTATCAGATTTGTTGTCCTCAAATCTATAACACATCAGAAGTTTCTTCACCTTTTCTTCTCAGATTTGACCTTCATGCAAAACTATAAATATGTTCTTTCCTTCACCAAATCTCCCTTCCAGTAGCTTTATGTGTGGATAAGGGTCTTTCAATGAGGAGTACTGCTTTCTAATACTGAGATTGACTTTGACATTTTTATGCTGCTCTTGTGTTTGCTTTTTACTAATATAGATTTGCTTACTGCTTCTGCTTTGTGACTTTCTTTTACAGACATTTATGCTTTTGTAGGCAACTGTCAAACAGTCATTAAACATTTAATGAAATATTTGTTTTGCTGCTATGTTGCTGACCAAAGTTTTGTTTGCTTGGCTTTGCCATTAAGAATATTTTCCCCAAGCAACATCACTGCATTAAAAGCCAGGCATGTGCATAATAGCATTCATCGTGAATTGTTTGCTGTGTTTGCAATCTGACCAGTTTGAATAATTGAAAAATAAGAGATTCTGCATAATATATCTATGGGGTCTTTTACTAAGGCACGCTAGCCTTTTTAGTGCACGCTAAATATTAGCATGCGCTAAATGCTAACACGTCCATAGAATATAATGGGCACGTTAGCATTTAGCATGCGCTGATATTTACCGTGCGCTAAATCGGCTAGCACGCCTTAGTAAAAGATCCCTTTTCTTTAGAGAGAGAGAATATTAAACTTAACATTTTAGCTTGCTGTGTGTTTTTTGTGTATTATTGCTGTGTGTAGTGCTGAAAATTGTCTTTTATGTGTAGCTGCCTTGGCTGCAGAGGAGCTTGGCTTTGAGCGATTTCATGCATTAATTCAGTAAGTAACGTTGGGGCATTTAAAATGGTTATATAATGTGGTTTAATATTTGATACCATTTGTATTATGTAAAAGGGCTGTACCAATGGAATGTTAAATGGAACATACCTATTTAGATATGAATAACTACAAGTATAGCAAGAGTTAATGTGTGGTTGTATGTATGTGTATATGCACAAAGTGTGGGTATGGGTGGTTTTCTGAACCTCCCTTGAATGCCTTGTATCAGATGTTTAATTATCGTTTTTCTTCACGGCCCTCAGAGATGCCACCAAGGGTTCACATGATCATAACCCCTAGCTTTATGCACCCAATCGTCACCGGGTAGGTGTTAGTGTAAAACTAGTTAAGTGTTATTTTAGTTTACTTATATTTTAATAACTTAGAATAATAATTATTGATAGAAAGTATTAAATCAATACTTAGCTTAACCGGGATGGTGGTTGACAAGGGATATAAAAGCCAACATGTTTCACCCGTAGAGGGGGTTTCCTCAGGGCTACTATCCCTTTCTGATGCTGACTACTCACAACATGACCACCCGATCTAAGTTCTCTGAGAACTTAGATCGGGTGGTCATGTCGTGAGTAGTCAGCATCAGAAAGGGATAGTAGCCCTGAGGAAACCCCCTCTACGGATGAAACATGTTGGCTTTTATATCCCTTGTCAACCACCATCCCGGTTAAGCTAAGTATTGATTTAATTCTTTCTATCAATATTTATTATTCTAAGTTATTAAAATATAAGTAAACTAAAATAACACTTAACTAGTTTTACACTAACACCGACCCGGTGACGATTGGGTGCATAAAGCCAGGGGTTATGATCATGTGAACCCTTGGTGGCATCTCTGAGGGCCGTGAAGAAAAACGATAATTAAACATCTGATACAAGGCATTCAAGGGAGGTTCAGAATACCACCCATACCCACAATCTGCATTTAACCTTGTATTAATCATCGGTTAAGCCTGCTATCGAATTCATTATATGCACAAAGTGGCATACCCGGGACAGTGGCACCCAAAATCTGTGCACCATGCACCCCCCGCCCCATGTACCTCTTCAAAATCTTTAGCGGTAGCAAGCAGTACTTCTTAGCTGCTGCTTGCGCTGGCATCCGCTCTCACTAGCCTTCGTTCTCCATCTGGCATCACTTCTAGGCCCGTGATCAGGAAATGACATCAAAAGGAAAGCTGAGGCTGATGAGAGTAACATAGTAGATGACGGTAGATAAAGACCTGAATGGTCCATCTAGTCTGCCCAACCTGATTCAATCTAAAAATTTGTTGGGGGTTTGTTTGTTTTTTTTCCTTCTTCTCCTTAGCTATTTCTGGCAAGAATCTAAAGCTGTGCCCAGTACTGTTCTTAGGTTCCAGTTACTGAAATCTCCGTCACTCCAGTCCATCTACACCAGGGGTCTCAAAGTCCCTCCTTGAGGGCCGCAATCCAGTCGGGTTTTCAGGATTTCTCCAGTAAATATGCATGAGATTTATGTGCATGTACTGCTTTCAATGCATATTCATTGGGGAAATCTTGAAAACCCGACTGGATTGCGGCCCTCAAGGAGGGACTTTGAGATCCCTGATCTACACCCTCCCAGCCATTGAAGCCCTCTCCAGCCCATGCTCCCCCAAATGGCCATATACAGACACTGACCGTGCAAGTCTGCCCAGTACTAGCCTTAGTTATTCAATATTTACTATTATTTTCTGAATCTAGATCCTCTGTGTTCATCCCACACTTTTTTGAACTCCATCATCATTTTCCTCTCCACCATCTCTCTCGGGAGCGCATTCCAGGCATCCACCACCCTCTCCGTAAAGAATTTCTTTATATTGCTCTTGAGTCTCCCACCCCTCAACCTCAAATTATGTCCTCTGGTTTTACCATTTTTGTTTCTCTGGAAAAGATTTTGTTGTATGTTAATACCTTTCAAGTATTTGAACGTCTGAATCATATCTCCCCTGTCCCTCCTTTCCTCTAAGGTATACATATTCAGGGCTTCCAGTCTCTCCTCATACGTCTTTTGTCGCAAACCTCCTATCATTTTCGTCGCCCTTTTCTGGACCGCTTCAAGCCTTTTTTTGTCCTTCGCCAGATATGGTCTCCAAAACTGAACACAATACTCCAAGTGAGGCCTCACCAATGACCTGTACAGGGACATCAACACCTTCGTCGTTCTACTGGTTACGCCTCTCTTTATACAGCCCAGCATCCTTCTGGTAGCAGCCATTGCCTTATCGCACTGTTTTTTCGCCTTTAGATCTTTGGAAACTATCACCCCAAGGTCTCTCTCCCCATCCGTGCATATCAGCCTCTCCCCTCCCAGCATATATGGCTTCTTCCAATTATTAATACCCAAATGCATGTCTTTGCATTGAATTTTAGTTGCCAGATTTTAGACCATTCCTCTAACTTTTGTAGATCCTTTTTCATGTTTTCCACTCCCTCCTCAGTGTCTACTCTGTTACAAATCTTGGTATCATCTGCAAAAAGGCAAACTTTTCCTTCTAACCCTTCAGCAATGTTACTCACAAACATATTGAATAGGATCGGCCCCAGCACCGAACCCTGAGGGACTCCACTACTCACTTTTCCTTCCTCTGAGCAACTTCCATTAACCACTACCCTCTGCCGGTAAAGATTTTGAAGAGGTGGGTGGGCAAAGAGGAGGAGAGGTGCCAGTGCCCCACCAAGATGGCACCTGGGGCAGTTCTCCCACCTCCCCTCGCTACGCCACTGTATACACATATATAAAATTAATTTTATCATCTTTCCAAATAATGCTGATTAGTTTAATCTTAATACATGAATCCTGTTAGTGCTCTCTGTGTGCATAATATAGGCTTATAAATAAGATGCTTGCTCAACCACTGGAATCTTGGGATGTTGAGGACAAATAAACCATTTTTCCTTCGAGGTTAAAAACCCTGCTTCCACACCTTTTTTGTACTAGGGCAGGAGTAGGCAGTTCCAGTCCTCGAGAGCCATAGGCAGGTCAGGTTTTCAGGATATCCACAATAAGCATGCACGAGGTAGATTTGCATCTCGAGGAGGCAGTGCATGCAAATCCATCTCATACATATTCATTGTGGATATCTGGAAAACGTGATCTGCCTGTGGCTCTCGAGGACTGGAATTGCTTACCCCTATACTAGGGTGACAATTTCACCTTGTAAACGCTCAGTGGGGTCTGTTGTTAACTTTTGATACGTGGCTGGGTCATTCAACTGAGACATGCATTTTGATACATAATTGGATCTATTCAAGATGGTCACTGCACCTCCTTTATCAGCTCTTTGAATTACTACTTGTTTGTTATTCCAGAGGTTAGTTAAAGATTCACGTTCTTTTGGAGATAAATTGTCTTTAAACCTTCGTGTCAGCGATTTATCAAAATATTCTTGAACATCCCTTTTCGCTAGCATCCAAAAAGCCTGTATAATTGGGTCTATTGGCCCAGGGGGTGTCCAGGTGGATCGTATTGGGACCAGTGTACCTGGAGAAACAGTTTCTTCATCCTGAAAAAAGTCTTTAACTGTAGAGAGCGGATGAAGCATTCTAAATCAATCTGGACCTGAAAGTATAAAGGAAAGACCACGAGACAGTAAAGATTTTTCACCATCAGTTAGAACGTAAGATGACAAGTTCTTTACCATTTGCCGCTTCTGGGACCTTGTTTGAGGCCTCGTGCGGCCTCCTGTCTGCGGGTATGAATGGACTGAATATCACGAAGTGTTTTTTGAGGGTGAGAGTGAGTCTAATGGGTTATTTGATGTGTTCATTGTTTGTATACATCAATAGATATCATCTAAAGAGGGAGTATGAAATTGAGACAAAGAACTAAATGGGAGACGAGTTTCATTATTGGGAGAGTCATACGGGAAAGGGGTTTGAGGTTATTTGAAGCTATTTTGGACATTTGCGAGTTTGTCGAAGAAGGAAGTTAGCTCCTGGGCTGATCTGATCGTATGAGGAGAGCATGACTTCGACTGAGATGTCCATGTTACACCACTTGCTAGACTGCATCTTCGCACTCCTCAGTGGGTCCTCGCTTCTCAGTGGTCTCATACAGATTGTCTCTCACAGCATATTTCTGTAACCTCGTCTCTTCAACAGTCGCTTCACTGGTGGATGATCTCCTCCAATCTGGCCGGAGATCTTCTTTTCCACTTCCCTCCTCATTGAAAGGTGATAACATTGGACACATCCCCTTATGCCTGGGGGGGGGGGGACGCATGGACAGCCGTCAGACCCAGGGTCATTGGTTCACCAGGGAGTGCAAATTTTACATCATTTTACATGAGCTCAGAGTGATGCATTATGCATTCAAAGCTTTCCAACATCTCTTGAGCCCTCAAGTCCTTTTCCTTTGCATGGACAATCAAGTAGCAATGTACTACATAAACAAGCAATGAGGCACGAGATCTCTCCTGCTATGTCAAGAAGCCCAGAAAATCTGGTTTTGGGCAACTGCCTGCAACATTGTCTTGAAGGCAGTCTACATTCAGGGGGAGCAGAATTCCTTGGCAGACAACCTCAGCAGAAATCTTCAGCCTTACGAATGGGCACTCAGCTCTTCAGCTCTCCTTCCCATCTTTGTGCACTCCACAAGTGGACTTATTTGCGGTGCCACACAACCACAAGTTGCCCCAATTCTGCTCCAGACTATACTCTCCTCACCATCTGGAAGCCATGCGTTTCTGCTGGATTGGACAAAAATGTTCCTCTATGCATTTCCTCCCACTCCTCCCATGTTAAAGATTCTTTTCAAACTCAAACTGGAGTCAGCCACCATGATTCTAATTGCTCCTTGGCTCCAGACAACATTGGTTCTCCCTTCTACTTCAACTCAGCACCAGGGAGCCAATACCTCTATCAATTTTTCCTACTCTGCTTACTCAGAAGCATGGATCTCTTCTACATCCCCTGCAATCGTTACACCTGACAGCTTGGTTTCTCTTGGGCTGAATCCATCTGAATTACATCTATCTCAGCCTATCCGCAATATTATTGTCACCTCCAGGAAACCAGCTACTCAACAATGTTATCAACAAAAGTGGACTCGGTTTTCTTCCTGATGTCTTCTTCATCACCATGATCCAATTTCCTTGTCAGTTGAACTAGTGTTGGCTTATTTGCTTCATCTATCTGACTCTGGCCTCAAATCTACATCGATTAGAGTCTATCTCAATGCTATTACAGCTTTTCACCTTCCATTCGAGGGTAAACCTCTCACTGCTCCTCCTTTGGTCTCCAGATTTATGAAGGGATTTTTCAATGTGAAACCACCTCTCAAACCTCCTCCAGTAGTCTGGGATCTTAATGTTGTGCTTTCCAGGTTAATGAAGCCTCCTTTTGAACCAATGGCCACAGCTCATCTCAAGTTTCTCACCTGGAAAGTTGTTTTTCTCATATCTCTCACTTCGGCCATTTACAGTTTTTCATCATGACAAGGTGGTTCTGCGCACGCATCCAAAGATTTTGCTAAAAGTTGTAACTGAGTTTCATCTTAATCAGTCAATTGTCCTTCCAGTTTTTTTCCTTAAGCCTCATTCTCATGCAGGAGAAATGGTACTTCACTCTCTGGACTTTAAACATGCTTTGGCCTATTACATCGACAGGACAAAGCCACATCAAATATCTCCCCAACTCTTCGTCTCTTTTGATCCTAACAAGTTGGGGCATCCTATTTCCAAAAGAACGATTTCCAACTGATTGGCTGCCTGTATATCGTTCTGTTATGCTCAGACTGATCTGCAACTGGAGAGTCGTGTCACAGCCCACAAGGTCCAAGCTATGGCAGCTTCTGTAGCTTTCCTTAGATCTACTCCTATTGAGGAAATCTGTAAAGCTGCCACCTGATCCTTGGTTTATATATTCACCTCACATTACTGTCTGGAATCTTTTTTCTAGACGGGATGGGCGCTTCGACCTGTCAATATTACAACATTAATTTTCTTAAAGGCCAACTCTCCCACCATCCATTCTGGTTAGCTTGGATGTCACCCAAGATTTAAGAATAAAATACAATATAACAATCAAACCAAATCACATTATCTGTTGCTGAAAGAGAACTTAGATTATTACTTGGACACAGATATTTCTCCTTTTTCAAGGCGCTTCATAGAAAGGAAAGCCGTCAAGTGAGCTGGGTCAAAAAAGATATATTCTGATTACACATTTACAAGGGTATCTAAGGTAAAAGAAACCCCCTATCTGAGTCACACCTGGTTTCAATATTAAAAATTCCCTTCCTCTCTTTTGAGTCTCTCTCGAGACATCCGGAAAAATTTGAATATGAAAACCAAGAAAGTCTCTAGATCTATTTTTAAAGAAAAGTTTAAGGATCCAATCTTTGTCTGGAGCCAAAGCTACAGTCAATAAGAGAGTGGCTAAAATAGCCACTTCTCTATCTGATTGTTCCAATAAAGCTGAAACATCCAGAGAACTTTCCTGTGGTTTTCCATCATCTTTCTTTTGAGAATCCTGATTCTTTATAGGTAGATAATACACTCTTGACAATGGTGGTAAAGAATTCTCAGGAATTTTAAGAATTTCCAGAAAGTAATGCTTTATCATATCTCTTGGAGAAATAGATGAAACCTTTGGAAAGTTAATTAAGTGCAAATTGTTAATCCGACTATTGTTCTCAAGTGTTTCCAATTTTCTCCTCATAATTAGGTTATCTTTTACAAGTAAATCTTGACTGCTTTTAATCATTTTTAAGTCCTTCTTTTCTTCCTTAGTTTCAGTCTTCAATAATACAATATCTTGTTTCAAAGTACTTATTTCTTCTTTCTGGTTTTTTAATTCCTTATCTAAGTTATTTATCTGGGGATTGAGGGAATTTCCTAAAGTAGAAACTAGATCCCAAAGCGAATCTAGAGTGACTTCTGGGGGTTTAACTGGAGCAAAGGAAATTATTGGTGCAATACAAGATTGCTCAATTGACCGGTTTACCTTCCCATTGCCTTGTCCCTCCTTGGCTGAAGTTGTCCCAGTCGCTGGTTCTTCCAAAAGGAAAAAATCTTCTGAGTTGTTCCCTGTAACGAGCCCTCGGAAACGCTGGCCTCTTGAGAGGAGAACGCTGCCTCGTCGGACATACTCTCCTCTCACGGTGAGCTGACTTCCAGCGGCAGTGGCTGAAGGGGAGACATCCTGACATCGGTGCTTAGTGTGACATCTAGCCCAGGGGTATCCGCCAAAGCACTCCTCTCTGCCGATGCTCCCAACGGGCGATTCCCTGAACAAGCCTGTTCGCTTTGAAGGCGTCTGAAGATGTCTTCAACTGTAAGAACCGTAGGTCCTGAGCGCTGGGAGGCACCACCAATGCTCTTGCATCTTCTTTTTGGCATTCTTCGATATAGTAGGAAAGACACTTTCAGGCGTCCTGTCAGCATTCAGATAGCGGCAGCCATCTTGGATCCAAACCTTGCAGCTAATAACCTCCAGCGATGCATTTTTAAAGTGTCCGTACTGGTGTTTTGTCAGTGACATCACCCATGTGTGAGAATATCTGCCTGCTGTCCCTGGATAACACCCGTTACATTCTACCCCTTCAAGTTGGCAACAGTCCAATGGCCTGATTAACTTCTATACCTTACAAACAGTTTTGTATGCTTACATCCAAAGCTTATTGCTTCATGGAATGTTGCTACTCTTTGAGGTTTATGCCAGGTACTGGATTGGCCCCCATGAGAATGGGCTACTGGGTTTGATGGACCGTTGGTCTGATCGAGTAAGGCTATTCTTATGTTCTTATGCCCTTCAGGTAAGTGTACTGCAATACATGCACACAACTACTTTAAATACTCAAATCCAAGGAGTATCATTTGCATAAATGAAGCCTACTGTGGTAAATTTATGTGCACACAGTGTTTTCAGTGGATACCATACGCTCTCTCTCTCTCTCTCTCTTTTTCTGCATCCACATCTCCACAGATGCTGGCATCGGCTCACAGGTCCAGTAACTCCAGGGTACCTACTATCCTGGGTGGGTAGGGGGTATTTCTGGAAAAAGGAATTGTGGGGACTAAATACCCCCCAAAAAGGGGTTGCCTCTTTGTCTCCCCCCCCAGCAACAGTGGACCCTGTGTCCTTTTTCAGGCGGGCTCCTTCCACCCATCCAAGGCTAACTGTAGTCACTGGCTGACTATCAGTACTCTGGAGATAGGCTTAGACCCGGTACTTGAAGGCAAGCTTTTTAGAGTTCTTGTAAGGCAGGCTTAGAAATAAAACTTCTTAGGGGCAGGCATTGAGATGGAAGGGGAGGGGAGCACTCATACCAGCAGGCCTCATTGGGTCGGGTATACACATTTGTACACAAGGCTGTAGATGTTTGGGGCTCACCTTGATTCACAGATGCCCTCTCTTCTTCACTCCAAAGGACCCAGGCAGTAGCTCTCTTCCATCAGGGCTTGCTTACAGCTTCGACTCTCCCCTGTGTGTGTCTCTGTAACTGGCTTGCTCTCCCTCATGCAGCTCTCTCCTCAGTCACCTCTGTTTATCACTTCAGTGCCCCTTCCCCAATAGCTCCCTTCCTGCCTGGGCTTAAAAACATAAGATTTGCTGCTGCTGGGTCCATCGTGCCCAGCAGTCCACTCACGCGGCAGCCCTTAGTTCAAAGACCAGTGCCCTATTTGAATCTAGCCTTACTTGCGTATGTTCTGCTCCAGTAGGAACTTATCCAACCTTTTCTTGAATCCCTGAAGGGTGCTTTACCCTATAACAGCCTCCGGAAAAGTATGTCCTGGGCTGTCTTTCCGCTTGGCCTCTCTACTTGTTCCCTCACAGCAATTCTCTTCCTTCTGCCTGCAGCTCCCCTTTCTCTCTCTTTCTCTGTTTAATAAGACATTAACTATTTTTTCTTTGTCCCTCCAAATACCTACAAATCCAAAATGTGGCCCTGCAAAGGGTTTGAGTTTGAGACCGCTGTTTTAGACCAGACATGGGCAAACTACAGCCCGTGTAGCTTTTTAATCCGGCCTGTTGAATTTTATTTTATTTTATTTTTTTTTTTTGTCGCAATAAATAAAAAGCTGCAAGCTAGATGAAGCACCTGAGATAGACCCTGCAGTCCAAGCTCTCTGGCAGTAGAGGTCGCCAGACCCAGCTGACAAGAACATCGCATGTCTTGGTGCCCAATTCTACGGTGTTGCATGCCCGCTAGCTTTTGCCCAGCGTGTGCACATACGCCTCTTTTCTGCTCTGTATAAGAAGGGGCCACCGCACGGCTAATTGAGCTGAACCCGGCGGTCTCTGTGCTCCATCTTCTCCACTTCTCAAATCCGGGGAGCTTCGGCGCTTGCTGCAGGCACATCTTTCCCCGCTGCCCGGATTGGACGAGAATTTGCCTCTTCCTCCCCCCCCGCCCCCACTCCTCCCCATTCCAGCCTCAGCTTTCTGTGAGAGGGGCGTTGTGCCGAAACATGGATCCATAAGGTTATTTTCCACCACTTGCATGGTCTGCAGAAGAAATCCATTTCAGGGTTTTCACTCTGCCTCTAGTGTACTTCACAGGCTAGTTTAGAGCCCTCTAGCAGTCTTTTCTTCTGCAAGTATGGCTGCAGCTGTGTAGATTCTGCTTTCCACATTTTAGGGACGTAGTTTCATCCCTTTTGCGGGTATTTTCGCGTTAAAATGGATTTGAAGCTCTGCCTGCTCGAGAGCTCACAGACTTCAGTCTGTAGCTGACAGGTCAATCTCTTCGGGGTACCTGTTAGCCAGTCTGCTTAGTCTTTCTTGGAGCTCAGGACCATCCCTGACCTAGTCTAACTCCCTGTTAAATGTGTGTGTGTTGGGGGGGGGGGGGGATTGAGCACAGACTGTGTAGTGCACTTAGGGGGCTCAGCGGTGTTCCGCAGCACTCTGGCTACGTTTTTGTGCCTCCGCCCGTCCAGATGCGCATCTGGTGGTCCACAGGGATGGAGGCATAGTCAGACAGAAGAGTTTGACTAGCAGTCTGAAAATCAGCTTGCAGGATGAATTTCCAGCAGTGTGGCAATGAATTCTAAACCGGCCATTGAAAAGGCTAGGAGCAGCTGCAGGATCTTGGTGTCTGGTAACTGTGAGTACAAAGAGGAGCTGACAGACTCCAAAATCAATCTTTTAAAAGTTAATTCTGAGGGGTTTTGAAGGTTTCCTAGTGTTCCTCTTTGTTCCCCCACCTGAACTATGTTACTTTTATAATTTTTAAAGTTTGAGAAATGTCGTTTTTAGAACGTTTTTGGTGCAAATTTGGATCTGGCAGCCATTTCGGATTCTTAACAATCTTTTTTTTTTCAACTTTTCCCTGCTTCTTTAAAATTCAAAATTTTGCCAGGAAAACTGCTGGAATGGAGTCCTTGGAGGTTTCCTTGTGTGGATTCATACCAAATTTGTGCAAAAATTGCTGCATTTAGAGCGTTTTGTGCCAAGTGCCATGTGGCATGATTGAGGGGGGGGGTGGTAGGAGGTGCGCTAACTACTGGTTCAGCCTTCCCTTCATAGAAGCAGCTGATTGCATGCTCAGCTAACCCATTGGGGCGGTCACATTATTTTCGTGGCTTGGTCCTGTGGCTTCCTCTTTCCTCTGTGAGAGGGACTCTGCAGCCTAAGAAGCGCAAGTATAAGTCATCTAAGGGTGACTTTCTGCCCAAGGGTCCAGATACCTTCTCAGAATTTGAGATTTTGCTGGTCTGTATTTTACTTCAGGGGTCCAGCTGCTGAGTGCTTTTCTTCTGTTCCCCCTGCTAAGCATCTCAGCATCTGAGTGGTCTCGGGGGTCTCTGCGCCGTCTGTTCCTCCTTCCCAGACTGTTTCAGGTGTATCAACGGCTTCTCCATACCTCCCTGATCCTTTTTTGGACAGTGCTGCACTTCCCGAATTTGGGAATCTGTACTTGAGTGCTGGATCTGCGAATCCCTTTGGGGCTCCGGATCCTAGAGAAGATCCGACTGTCAGGTGCTTGTTTGTTTGAAACGCTGCCAGATCTCATTGTTTCTGCTTTACCGTAGTGAGCGTGGATACCCAGTCCGTTCCTTTCATTTCTTCAACTTTTCTCCCTGGCTATGCAGCATTTGTTCGCAATCTGAGACTTTTCCTGGCATCCGGATATAAGTTCATGGTTCTGGAGCAGTTTGACTCTCAGGAGAGTCCTTTATGGAAAGCTCGGGCTATGTCCAGTTTGCATCCTCGGACGCAGGAGTGTGGCAGTCCAAGGGAGATGCCCGGATGACTCAGCTGACCCGGTGCAACTCTCTCCCTAGTGACAGGACAGTTGTGTTGAAAGCTATGCAAAACTACTGGGTGGATGTGGTTTTGCAGAAAGTTTTGAACCAGCTAATTTGGCCATTGGAGCTGTGGTGCCTATGTCCTTTGTGGCACGCACCTGTCTAGCTCATCTACGAATGCCTTTTCCTCAGCCTTTGTTGGCTAGGATGGACTACATGGCAGATGGCTTCTATGACCTTTTTAAAGTGCTGGCAAAGGTGTCAGCGGATTCTATTTCGGCCCACTGAATGCTCTGGGTTCATCAGTAGGCTGGTGATTCCACCTTTGAGGCAACTCTGGGGCAGTTGTTGTGTGGGAAGGATCTGGTTGACCTCATAATTTTGGTAATGGACCATCATCCAAAGAGCTTGCTGGATAGTAGAGCACGGCCCAAGGGTGCTTGTTACCTTCCCTTGTATGGCTCCTGACGATATTTTCATGACTACGGACAAGATTCTTCATCCTCTTCGCAGAGATTTTCTCAGGGTTCCAGGCTACAGGCGCGCTCTGTCTACTGCCGCCCTTCCTGCCTGACCTGCCTGTATGACCCAATGACGCCAGGGAGCCAAGGGCTCCTCTGCAGATAGGAGGTTCGGTACTTGCAGTTTTGGCCTGCCTGGCTGCACATTATTAAAATCCAGTGAGTCGTGGAATTTATTCAGTTGGGCTGGAAGCTGGTTTTGCCCAGCCTCTGTCAGACTAGTTCATGTCTTCTCCTGTCGGAAGCCCAGACACAGTGAGCTTAATCCAGACTGCTGTTCAGCGCTTGATGGATATTCAAGCAGTGTGGTCGGTGCCAAGCTAACCTTTGGGTTCACACACATACTTTGTTTATTTTATCGTTCCTAAGAGAGAATCAAAAGTTTGAAAACCGATTCTGATTTTGCCGCACTTTATCCAGCTCTGAAGCTTCCTCCGTTCTGGATAGAGATCTTGTGGTGGGTTCTTCCAGCAATGGCTCCGGGGCAATTTCTGGCCTACCTGGATCTTAGAGAGGCGAATTTGCACATTCCTTTTTTTCCAGATCAGCCCAAATTTCTGCTGGATCAGGTTTGTCAGTTTTCAGCCCTGTCCTTTGGGCTGGCTACTGCACCCCGGATATTCACCACAGTGATGGTGGTAGTAGTGGCTCCTCTGAGGAGGGTGGAGTTGTAGACTCACCCTTATCTGTCCGCTTGGTTGCTCAGAGCGCCCCCGGAAATTGGTGCGCATTACAGTAGCAACAGTGTTCTGGCAGCGGGCCATGTTTACCTGCCCGAGGCTCAAAAATAGCAGCTCTGGGCACAGATTTCGGAGATATTGAAGATGGCGGCCCTTTAGGCATGGGACGTCCTACAGATTATGGGTTCCAGGATTACCAATCTGGACGTGGTTCCCTGGACGAATGCACGTATGCGTCCTCTTCAGAATGCCTTCCTCTCACTGGACTTCCCACTGAGATGTCTTAGAGCTAAGTCTGCGGTGGACTCTGGAGGCCAGACTGTGTATGACCTGGTGGCTTCATTCTCAATCACTCTGCTAGAGCATTCCATTAAGCCTTGCCTCCTGGATTGTAGTAACCACGGCTGCCAGCCTTCGTGGCAGGGAAGGGCTCACTACGGTCATCGTTCTTTTCAGGACTGTTAGACTCCGTCACCACAGAAGTGGTCGCTGTTAATCATCAGAGAGGACCCAAAAACTCTCTTGGCTCAGGAGACTCGACTTCTTTTCCTCTGGGTGGAAATTCTTCTCCTGGCGCTGATGGTGGCGCAAGTGGACGTGGTGGGCAACGTTCCAGCAGACTTCCTCAGCTGTCAGTCTAGAGTTCCGGGTGAGTGGACCTGAGTGCAGTAGGCTTTGGGCGTTTGTGATACGCTAGGGGCATCCCTGCCTTGACCTTGTGGCCGTGGCGCAAAACAAGATGGTTCAATACCTCTTCAGTCACAGATCTGGCTCAGAAGCAAGAGACTTGATGCTCTTGAGCAACTGTGGCCTCCAGAGGTTCTTTTCTCCGTTTTTTCCCCCTTGGCCACTGTTCAACCAGGTCCTTCGATGGATCACAACTCACCCTGGCCGTATCATTCTGGTGGCGCCCGATTCGCATGTAAGGCCAGGGTTCACAGATCTGATGCAGCTATGGGTGGCATAAAGTCTGCGCCCGAGTATCTTTCTTGACCACCTCACCCAGGCCCGGTTACCATGAAGGATCTGAGTCGTTTTACTTGTACGGCTTAGCTGCCTGAGCGCACAGCTTTTAAAAAACAACAAAAAACATCAAGGCTATTCGGAGCTTGTCATAGCTAAAGCTTCCTAGGTCTACCAAGTCATCCTTGGGGTCGGCTTACGTTAAGGCGTAGAAAATCTTTAGAGCACTGGAGTGCTCAAGAACAGGTGGACCCTTATTCTGTGTCGCGGGTCCTTATTTTCTCCAAGCGGGTCTGGATATAGGCTTCACGGTAGCGGATCCCGGTGGCCGGTCTCTCTGGTTCTAGATCCTAGGATTGGCAGTTCTCTTTGGAGTTGCATCCAGCTGTTGCTTGGTTTTGCAAAAATATCTTCGGGTCTGGCTGCCCATTAAGAATCTGTTCCTAGTCTGAGATCTTAATGTGGTGCTGTCTGTCTTTGCAAGGGTTCCTTTTGAACCACTGAGAGAGATGCGTCTGACCTGGATTTAACACTTCAGGCTGTTTTTTTTCTGGTCACTCTCTCTTGGGATTGTAGAGTTTCCAAATGGCAGGCATTGTCATGTCGACACCCTTTGCGCTGAGTTCCTAAGAGCGGACAGTTCCTTTTTTGCAGAAGGTGGTTTCGGCTTGCCATGTCAATCCAGAAGTGCATTTCCTGGTTGTTCAGCAGAAGGGTTCTAATCTCAGGATCATCTGCTAAAGAACTTGGATGCGTGCAAGGTGCTCCTGCATTATTGGTGAGTCTCTCAAGAGTTTTGCTTTCTGACCACCTGTTGTGGTGCTCATTTTATTCTGCAAGGTTCTCCCACTTCTAAGGCTATGATCTCTAGATGAATCCGTAGAGTCATTTAATCATTCTTGAGGGATGATTGTCCCCTATTTATGTTAAGGCACTTTCTGCCAGGAGTGTAGCTTCTTCATGGATAGAAGCTAGATCTGTTTCTCCTGAAGAGATTTGCAGAGCGGTGCTGCTAGGCTGATATTTGGAAAAAGTAAATTTGATCATGTCTCTGCTCCAAAACTTCATTGGCTTCCTATAATTTCCAGGGTTTATTTTAAATGTGCCTGCTTAACATTTAAGATCTTACATGGCATCCTTCCTCCTTTAATTCCCCTATTTTGGAATTCTGTAAGATCTGACATTACCAGATCTACTCAAAAAATTTTAATTGTCCTTTCCTACATTGAAAGGCATTACTTACATTGCAAATTAGGGAAGTCTCTACTTCAAAATTATTGAGCTGTGGAATAATTTGCCTATTCAACTGTGTGATCTGGGCTCTTTCCATCCATTTCGAAAACATCTGAAAACGTGGCTATTTACAAAGTTGTAAATTCCGCTCCTCTCCATACTATTCCATCCATATTGTATCTGTTCTCCTTTCTAATTTCTTGTAAACTGTGCCGAGCTCTACTGTTAAAAAGAAGATGCGATATATAAGCCTAAGGTTTAGTTTAGTTTGGATGTTAATGCCAGAGAGGACTCTGCCATTTGGGTCCTTGGTTTTAGGGGCCGATGCAGCAAGCCCATCCTAGCTTTTTGGGGGGACTGCTTTTGTACGTCCCTGTGGTCTAGAATGTCTTACCTTTTGCACTGAAAAAGGAGATAATGTACTTACCCTGGTAAGCTGTTTTCCATTAGATAGGTGAGACATTCTAGACACCCGTCCTGTCCTTGCTGTGCCTGTTTCAGATTCTAATTTCAGTCTCCTGCTTATCCAATCTGTTTCTTGGAGACCGGTCAACCCTTTGGGGTTAACAAAAGTTTGTACATATGTAATGGGATTAGTTCTGAACTTCTTTGACGTCTCTGTTGGAGGTTAACGGTACTGTTTAGTTGTTTGAGCAGAACAATAGTTTAGCCTGTCATTACCAGTGCCTCTATTTCACAGATGAGTGTGTCTCTCTATACTTGGGTACTGAATTCTAGAGGGCGCTAAACTAGCCTGTGAAAAACCTGAAATGGATTTATTCTGCAGACCATGAGAATAGTGGGAAATAACCCTGTGGAAAAGAGCTTATCAGGGTAAGTACATAATCTCCTTTTAAAGCACTGAAAAGTGCATAATTTCCATGACAAATTGATTTTATTTATTTATTTATTTTTTGCTTTCTACTATTGTCCAATTAACAAGAAACCCCTGCAAGGCAAACATTGTGTCAGATGAGAAATAACTGGTTTTCTCCATGTTTTCCAAGTTCTAGTAAGCAGAACTTCTTTTTTTTATTTCTCTCACTTTTTGACAGAATAACAATTGCAGAAAACAATAGCCTTGCACCCAACCTTGTACTTCTCATTGTTTTTCCTTCTAGGAAATGTACATTCAGGAGTTTTGCAGAACTCAAGGATGCGGTTTGGAATCAGTTCTCAATCTGGACAGAGAAATATGGAGTATTGCTTTTCCTGTACTCTGTGATTCTTACAAAGGTTTGTAGATATGGCTGCATTTCTTCAAGACTAGCCAAAAACACACTTTTCAACACAAAAGATTACATTTGGGAGCTAGTGTTCAGTACAAACATGCAAACCAAGTCTTGCAGAAGTAACAATCAGAGCTTTCAGCACCTCCTACATTGCCAAGAGTATAGTGCCTCCTTCAGGTTTTTCCTTTTGCAAGCAAACCTTGCAGAGGTATTTCTGATCTGCTCTGTTTTATTTTTCTTATTTTTTCTTATTTTTCAATGAAAGTTCAACTTTTTAATTGGCTTCGGTGCCCTGAGACCCCTTATTTAGGGAATCTCTGCCTGAGAAAGGAAGCAGATCCTATGGAGCTGAACTACAGCTTCACAAGTCAAACCTTTGGGTGGACCTGTGGGGCCAGCCTACTGTGTGCCACTGGGAGCAAGCTTGCCTTCTGACACCTACAGAGGCTTAAGCGCAGGCTGAGGGGTATTAGGGTGCTAGCTGCATATTTCCCATCGCTGTGCTTTGAGGTTCCATGGGGGATGTTCTCAACAAGGCCTTCCATGGGGCGGTCTGAAGATTGGACTGGTTGGAGAAGTTTCTGAGGCAGAAAATCCTAACCTTCATTTCATCTGCAGAGAGTGAAAAAAAAGCTGACAGGTACTGTACAGAACTGTGAGTACAACCCCCATTATTTCCTATGGGAAAATCAGGGGGGAGGGGAGGAGGGCAGGTCTGAAAAAGTCATTTTTGAAAGTTTCCCACCTCTATAACCCTTATTTTTAAGTTTTATGTCTTTTTTGTTAGTCTCCATGGGCCGTTTTTGGCGCAAATTATCTGGAGGTGGCCAACTTGGATTTTAAACAACCTTTTTTACTAAGTCATTTTTTTATGCCTCAAAACCCCTCAATTTTGGCAAAAATCAATGGGGATGGACGACTCATAATGTATTTTCATTAATTCTTATGACATATACACTGGATCTTCTAGAGCTGGGAAACTGATATGGATCCAGGAAATGAGAAGAAAATCCCACCCAGTACCTGAGTATGGCAATGGTGCTAAGCACAAGCTTGGGGAGTCCATGGATACCATGAAGACCTTGTATGGGTTCTTGCCAGAATTTGTCCAGCTGATATGGAAAACCTATTTTATGGATCTGGATCGCTCTTTGCAGCTAGGAGGCCTGTTACAGGGTCCCAAGCATGTGTCTTCTCTGACAGAACTCACTCCCCAGTACCAGTGTCCACTCCAGTCCAGATTGCCCGAGTTGGCACTCAAATTCTATGCCTCTTTTATCTCGGCACTTCTTCGATCCTGGATGACTGATTCCATTTTTGGCTCCATCAAACAGGATACCTCAGTGGGACCTGATCCAGGTGATGACCCTGCAATACACCGGCTGTTTAAGTTGGTATCAATCCACCATTTTATTACTGATGTGATTAAAAAACTGAAATTGGAAGTTTAGCTTTCTACTTCTCAGTGTGCAATCATGAACCGCTCTAATACTCAGTTCTTGAAGGGTGGCTAAAGATCTGTCTAAGCTTTACTACTACTGTTTATCAGAATTTCAGCAGCTGCTTGACCAGCTGAAGGTGAATTCTGCAGTGGCTCAGGTCACCAAGCGCTCTGCCCTCTCTAGTGAAAGTGAAGTGATGCTACAGGATCACAGGGTGGACATGATTTTAAAGAAGCAATTTGAGGTAGTGTCTTTGGGCATCAAAGCAGTGGTAGTGGCATTGTTTGCTGCATGGACCTGTCGCACGAGACTGCGACGGGTACCATCAGCAGAGGAGGACACCTGCCCCCAGCTTTTGATGGAAGGGGAGATTATAGGCGGACGCCTTGTATGACCTTATTAGAGTCCTGGATAAAGTCTCAGAATTTGTAGTTCCTGCTTGCAGGATGCTCTGGATCTGGCAATGAGCTTGTGATTCTGCTTCTAAAGCAACCTTGAGCAGGCTGCCCTTCAAAGGACAGATGCTCTTTGGCAATGATCTTGATAACCTCATGACCAGGGTGGCAGATCACCACCCTAAAGCATTGCTGGACAGCAGACATTGCTGTGCCCCTTGGGGGGTTGAAAGTAATTTTTGTCCCTCCTGCCTGTTACGCCAAAGTAACATGGGCTCCTCCACCCAGAGATCTTTCTAAGGGTGCTGACCACGTTATAGCAATCCCAGACGCCAGCAGACCTTTGTGTCTCACATCAACCCTTTCTCCAAGAAGCCTCAATGACGCCAGGATTCGAACCACTCCTCCACACATTGGGGGAGAATTGTCGGCGTTCCAGAGGGAATGGGAACTGATCTCATCGGACCAAAGGGAGATGGACATCATATGAGAGAAATACAAGATAGAATTGTTTTGTTTTCCTCTGGATTTGTTTCTAGATTCTCCAGCCAGAAGGCCAGAAAAAAGAGGCCAGAGTTCAAGCCATGTTTCAGTGGCTCTTATACATTCAAGCTGTAGAGCCGGTTCCCGACAATGAATCAGATTCAGGCAGATATTCCTTTTACTTCATCGTGCCCAAGAAAGGCACAGAGGAGTGGAGGCCCATCCTGGATCTCAAGACAGTTAATGCATTTCTGAAGATTCCACATTTCCACACGGAAACAGCCCAATTAGTCATTGCGGCGGTGACTCCAGCAGATTCCTGGTATCTCTGGACTTGACAGAAATCTGTCTTCTTATTCCCATCTTTCTGGGACATATGAAATATTTGTGTTTTCATGTTCTCCAGCAGCATTTCTAATTTACAGCCCTTTCCTTTGGCTTGGTGATGGCTCCCCGCCCTTTCACCAAGGTGCCGAGCTCTACGATTGTGGAGATGATGCGGTATATAAACCTAAGGTTTAGTTTAGTTATGGTGGTAGTGGCTGCTCAGCTCCACAGAATGTGGATCCAAGTGCACCCCTATCTGGATGATTGATCAGGGCTCCATCCAAGCTGGAGTGCGAGCAGGCAGTGCGGATGGTGGTGACTCTTCTACAGCAGCTGGGCTGGATGGTCAACTTCAAAAAGATCCAACTAGCACCAACTCAGAACTTGGAATATCTGGGTATTCAATTTAACATGGCATTGGACCACAATATTCTTCCTAAGCCATGGAAACAGAAACTTCAGAAACAAATTTTGGATCTATTAGCATTTCCCATTAAAACTGCCTGGCATTACGTGCAGGTTTTGGGCTCCAAGGCAGCCTCTCTGGAAGTTGTCCCCTGGGCCAGGGCGTACATGAGGCCGCTATAAGAGTTTCACCTATCTCAGTGGTCCCCACAATGTTACTCCCTTCAGATGCTGCTCCCCTGAACAGAGACAGTGAAGAACAGCTTATACTGGTGGCTTCAGGAAGCATCCCTGTTGAAGGGCATGCCCCTTCAGATCACAGAATGGGTGAGTCTCATGACCGATGCCAGTCTTTTTGGCTGGGGAGCCCATTGTGTAGACCACTACATTCAGGGCCAGTGGACCCCCCCATCAAAAGAGTTGTTTTGGATTTCCATGTCAACCAGGAAGTTCATCTTCTTGCCTTTCAACCCACTGGGTCAGATAAGAAGGATAATATATTACAGAAATTAGATGTACGAAGTTTTCACTACTTAGAAAGGATCAATGATTTTCAACTTTCTGACTATCTCTTTGTTCTGACTAGTCAGTCCAGGTATGGTAGGCCAGCATCCAAGGCCTCTATTGCCAGATGGATTTGCATGGCCATTTCGTCAACATACATTGCCTATAGAAAGCAGCCACCAGTTTCTCTCAAGGTGTACTCAATCAGGAGTATTGCAGCCTCGTGGGCTGAGTCTTGAGTAATTCCTCCAGTTGAAATTTGTAGGATGGCTACTTGGCCTTCTCTCCATATCTTTATGAGGTTTTGTGGCGGTTCGAGCAGACTCCCCTTTTGGGGCCTTGGTATTGTGGGCAGGCTCTTCTGTCCCACCCTAGATGTTAGCACTGCTCTGGTACGTCACCTATTGTACAGAATCCGGAGTGGATGTAACAGAATGGAAGATTAGGTTCTTACCTTTGTTAATCTTCTTTCTGTTAATCCACAACAGATTCCGTACGGCCTGCCCTCCTTATTTTCTGTATCGCAGTGTATCACAAACTGTGTGCTGCAGCACACTGGTGTGCCTCTTGAGATTCCAAGTGTGTTGCGGCACACTGAGGAGGAAGAAAAGTACTGGCCAGCTGACTTGCCTCTCTCCAAGAGAGGCTCCTTCTGTAGGGCCAGAGGTTCACATGCTGGCGATGCAGGTTTCTAACAGTATCGGGCTTCTGCTACCTCATCCGGGTCAAGCTCTCCCCTCTCTTCATTGATTTGAAAGAACCCCCCCCTCCCCAACAGAAGAGGAGAATATTCACAAGTAAAGAAGGGCTTAATAGCTCTCACTGTATGTTAGAAAACAGCGCCAACAACTAAAACGGCATGCACTAGGACCCAGAAGGAAGTTTCTTTTTTCTATCCTGCTCCTGCACGAACCACGATCACTTAGCGCTGAAATTCCAGTGAAGCAGGCGCACAGGCAGTCATCGCAGATAGCTCCCTCCCCCCAGGGCTCTGACTCGGTCCCGCAAGGGGAGGCTAGCCAACAGCTGTGGGAATCAAAAAGGCCAGCAGAATCGACAGGCATAAATAAATCTAAGCTCCTGATGCTGAAATGCTGCCCCACACCGGCAGCAGCATCAACTACATGGAGGTAGGGAAAGGCAAAGGTGTTTTTCTGGACAGGGGGAAGGGGGAAAGATGAAGGGAGAAGGGAAACTGCAGTACTTGGGGAGAGGAAGAGGTGCTGCTGGACAGGAGTCGGGGAAAAGGAAGGGAGAAGAGGTGCTGCTGGACCTGGTAGAAGGGGAGGGAAAGGAAAGATGCTGCACACTGGAGGGGAGGGTGAGATGGATGGGGAGAGAGCATATTAGCTGTGAGTGGGGTTGTGGGAGGGCAGGAAGGAAAATTGTTACAGGAGGAGTGAGAGTAATGAGAGAGGGAGAAATGAACATAGAAACATAGAATATGACGGCAGAAAAGGGCCTTCGGCCCAACAAGTCTGTCCACTCAAATAACCCTCCCCCCTAAGTTCTTTGAAGTGAACCCACATGTTGATCCCATTTGTTCTTAAAGTCAGTCACATTATTGGCCTCAACTACCTGAAGTGGAAGATCATTCCAACGGTCAACCACCCTTTCGGTGAAGAAGTACTTTCTAGTGTCACATGAAATCTCCAGCCCCTGATTTTTAGCGGATGCCCTCTTGTCGCCGTAGGTCCTGTAAGGAAAAAGATGTCTCCTCAATACGGCCAGTAACGTATTTGAAAGTCACCCCTCTCTCTGCGTTCCTCGAGAGTATAGCTGCAACTTACCTAGACTTTCTTCATATGGGATATCCTTGAATCCTGAGACCATCTTGGTGACCAGCCATTGAACCAATTCTATTCTCAGCACATCCTTCTGATAATGTGGCCTCAAAAATTGTACACAGTATTCCAGATGTGGTCTCATCCTGGTGACCAGCCATTGAACCAATTCTATTCTTAGCACATCCTTCTGATAATGTGACCTCCAAAATTGTAAACAGTATTCCAGATGTGGTCTCACCATGGACCTGTATAGCGGCATTACCACCTCTGGCTTTCGGCTGACAAAACTTCTCCGGATGCAACCCAGCATTTGTCTAGCCTTGGATGAGGCTTTCTCCACTTGATTGGCTGTCTTCATATCTTCAGTAATGATTACTCCCAGGTCCCATTCTGCAACAGTTCTAGTTAAGGTCTCACCATTCAGAGTGTAGGTTCTGCATGGGTTTCCGCTACCAAGGTGCATAACTTTACACTTCTTGGCATTAAAATTCAGCTGCCAAATAGTAGACCAGTGCTCCATGAGAAAATGGCTGCTGTGAGTTCCCGTAGTCTCTCGAGACTACAACGGGAACTCCCTACAGCCATTTCCTCATGGCGATCTGCACGGGGCAGGAGCGTAGGAAGATCGCTCCTGTCCCGAAAGCCCGCTAGACCACCAGGTAAGGCCGGGAAGGCGGCAGGGAGGTAAAAAATACGGGGGGTTTGATTTTCCCCTTCCCCAGAAAAAAATTGCAATTATGTGAAATCGCGAGTGCAGAAACCGCGAATGGGGAGGGGGAAGTGTATATGAAAAATGACTGGAAAAAATTGCATTACAATTAGTAAAGGAGGCGGGATCTGGGGAAGAGCTTGGGTGGGTCTAGGGTAGAGCTTGGGAGGTCTGTGGTTGGAGTTACTCATTTGATATCTGTTAGACTTCCCTGATGGCATGCCCTACTGGCATTTTAGGGCCTCTGCACATGCGTGGATGTCGATGTGATGATGTCACGTATGCGCATGATGTCATCACGGCGACGTCTGCGCACTTCCGGGAGCCTCAAGCTGTCCCAGCTCAAGAAAATTTGAGAGACACTGCTGTATCACCTGATTTCTTTTCTGTCTTGGATATTTCTCCTTCCAGGCCATTCTCCTGCCAGCAGGATGGCCAAGTAAGAGATTCCCCTATATTTGGCTCCTTTGATGTTCGTGCTTGTTGCACACAGCGGGTTGGTTATTATTGCTGCTATATTTCTTGAATGTTTTTCATGTTTATTGCCAATTGTTTGTTCTCTTATAGCTTGCAGAGCAGAATAGAACTGTATCATGTCAGCAGGGAAGTTCCCCGTACCTCCGCTTTTTTGTGTTTTATTCCAGTGATGATCGATTGCTTTGTAACAAAACTGAAGGGGGCACTATATTCCTGGCATTGTGGGAGGTGCTAAAAGCTGCGATTGTCACTTCTTCAACACCCTGTTCATGGGTTTGGATTGAACATCTTTCGAGGTAAGAACTTATTCTTCCATTAGTTAACTTCCCTTAACTGATAGAGGACCAAAAAGAAAACTTTCACTTCTACTGATTCTCTCCCTCCATCCTGCTTCCATTCTTTGGTAGCCATGGGTTGCTCCAACAGCAAATTAACCCCCTTTTTTTTTTGAACTGGCAAGTTCTTCAGAACTTTTAATGTCTTTTATATTTTTAGATCACAATGCAGAGCTGGCTATTTGCATGAAATTTATAAGAATCAAATGTACTCAAGTTTGCCAGGTTGTACTTAAATTTTCCATTGTTTAGTACAGGCTTCTCCAAGTTTGATCCTTGAGGGCTGCACATAGGCCAGATTTTTCAGGATAAACTGAGTGTCCTTGGGATGAGTCCCAAAGTGACGGGCTGGGTCAAGAACTGGTTGAATGGAAGGTGACGGGATCAATGGATATCACTATGAGGAAAGAGATGTTACCAGTGGTGTGCCTCAAGGTTCTGTTCTTAGGCCTGTACTTTTTAACATTTTTATAAGCAATATTGCTGAAGGGCTGTCGGGTAAGATTTGCCTCTTTGTGGATGATGCCAAAATCTGCACTAGAGTAGACATCCAGAATGGAGTGAATAGCATGAGGAAAGACCTAGCGAAGCTTGAAGAATGATCTGAAATTTGGCAGCTAATATTTTATGCTAAGAAATGCAAGGTCATGCATTTGGGCTACAAAAACCCGAAGGAACAGTACAGTTTAGAGAATAAAGAACTTATGTGCATGACAGAAGAGCGGGACTTGGGTGTGATTGTATGCGATGATCTTAAGGTGGCCAAACAGGTTGAAAAGTTGATGGTGAAAGCTAGAAGGATACTAGAGTGCATAGGGAGAGGTATGGTCAGTAGGAAAAAGAAGGTATTGATGCCCCTGTATAAGGCTCTGGTGAGACCTCATTTAGAATATTGTGTACAATTCTGGAGGCCACACCTTCTAAAAGATATAAAAAGGATGGAGTCGGTCCAGAGGAAGGCTACTAAAATGGTGTGTGGTCTTCATCATAAGGCATATGGAGACAGACTTAAAGATCTCAATCTGTGGAGGAAAGGCTGTAGTGGGAAGATATGATAGAGATATACCTACGTGATATAAATGCGCATGAGTTAAGTCACTTTCATTTGAAAGGAGCTCTGGAATGAGGGCATAGGATGAAGTTAAGAGATGATAGGCTCAGGAGTAATCTAAGGAAATACTTTTTTACAGAAAGGCTGGTAGATGTATGGAACAGTCTCCCGAAAGAGGTGGTGGAGACAGAGACTGAATTTAAGAAAGCCTTAGATAGGCACGTTGGATCTCTTAGAAAGAGGAAGATATAATGGTTAATCTGGATGGGCAGACTAGATGGGCCATTTGGCCTTTATCTGCCATTATATTTCTATGAATATGCATGAGAAGGATTTACTTACCTGCTACATCCATTGTACATCCCAAAAGAAAACTTTAAATTTTAAGAGAAATCAACCTACTGTGAAATCTGAATTAAGAAAGGGAAAACAATCAGCTAATGGGACTGTGACTGCAGTCTCCAGAGCCAACTTTTGTAAATTTGCCAATGAAGTCAGCTGCTCTGAAAATGTTGCCCGATGTGACTATTAACTGTCCATTCATATTACTGAGCCTAACCAATTAAAAAACAAATTAAAAAAACAAGCTGTGGTAGCATGGTTGGCAGACAGACCAGGAGTCCCACAGACAGAAAGGGTGCATTGTAAATCAAACATAAGTTTTATTGCTGAACAGAATAACAGTCTGCTTCTATCACAGATGCAGGGCTTATTGCTGAACAGACAGTAGCAGTCTGCTTCTAGCACAGATGCAGGGCTTAACATTGCAATAAGCACAATGACAATGTTTCTTCTCTCTTTAGCAATTCTATCTTGTCAAGCTTCTACGCATAGGTTGTCACTTACTCATTAATCCAGGTCTGAGCCTTCACAAATAGATACGCACTTTTTACTTTTGTGGCCTTCTATTCCTTCTCTTGCAACTTCTAGGTAGTTAACTCTCTATCCCAGGTGCAAAGTGTGGAAATAGGGCCACTCCTTGCTTCTCTGGATCTCCCCCCCCACAACCAACACTTTGGGAGGATTTCTTTAGTCCTCCTCCAGGAGACCCCTGTAGTTGGGGCCTTTCTCCTGGAAAACTCTTCCTCTAGGCCTCTATGATCTACTCAACTCCAGGGCATTTAACCACCTCCCATCCCGAGTTCTGCTACTCTGACTCAGCCTCTGACATTGTAGGTTAATGCTACCTGCTATAAAATGGCTTAACTGCAACATCAGTGAGGGAGAGTTTTCAGGGACACCTGCCTTTATACAACTCCCTCCCTCACATCAGCCAATAACAATACAGATAGACTTGTACTGGTAATATAAATCATGAAAACCACTAGTCACTTATCTTAAATATCCACACCACCAGATACACATAGCACAAATCCTGCATGAACACTAGCAATGTCTAAGCACTAAAAGTATTGGCCAGAACAGAACTCTTAAAAAGGATACCAATTATACCAAAATACAGGCTCCAAATATTTCTAGCATTAATCACTCAACGTAAGGATTGTCTTTATCCAAATCTAAAGTCTCTCTCTCACAATATAGAAATTGAACAGCTGTTATCCTCTACCAGCATCTATCCAAGATGTACTTACATTTTTATTGAGGATTTGCCACCCAAGCAGCAAAACTAGACCACCAACTCTCCAATTTTCTGATCTCGACCGTAGACTACAAAACCTTCAAAAAAGAAATAAAACCCTGCTATTCAAAAACTACATAAAGACAAACTAACACAGCAAGATCCATCACAAGCCCCATTTGCAATCCACTTCACTCTTTACCACCTCCGAAAATGTCCAGACAACTCTTAATGTACTCCTAAATGTCCTGACAACTCATATGTAATCCGCCTTGAACCGCAAGGTAATGGCGGAATAGAAATCACTAATGTAATGTAATATAATGTAATTGTCCAAGGGATTACCTCACCGCATTTCCTTTTGAGTGATACTGACAACAGATGCCAGTCTCTATGGCTGGGGGACATTATTGTGAGGGGCGCTCAGATCAGGGCAGCTGGTAACCCTCTCAAAGGAACTGGTCCATCAACAGATTGGAACTGAGAGCCACTCTGCTAACGCTGAAGGCCTTCGAAAAGTATTTGGAAGGCAATGTGGCCAGGGTTTTCTCAGACAAGGCCACAGTGGTGATATATGTCAACAGACGAGGGGGCACCAGGAGTACTTGGTTAAAATTGGAGGCCCAGTTGTTATTTCATTTGGAGGGAAGCACATGTTGTGGGAGTGAACAATGTTCAAGCCAGTTTTCTCAGTCCCCAGACTCTGGATCTGGAAAAGTAGTCATTGTCCCAGAGTGCTTTCAACAAAATTATGAAGCCCTGGGAACAGCCGACAATCAACATGATGGGGTCAGCACACAACAGGAAAGTACCTTGGTACTTCAGCCAGCGATTCAAGCTACGAAGGCACCACTGTATGCACTCTAGTCCAACCTTGGCCAACAGAAGAGCTGTTGAGCGTGTTTCCTCTGTGGCTATCAGTAGGCCGGGGTCATTCGAAGAATAGCAACCCATTGTGGGTTGGTGATTCTAGTGGCACCAGATTAACCACATCATCCATGGTATGAGGTCCTAGTATGTCTACAGCAGGACAGATGCCTTGGGCTACCCTTATAACCAGCGCTTCTGTCACAGGGGCCAATTGCTCTGGAGGATCTGGAGTTCTTTGATCTTATGGTGTGGTTCTTGAACATGCAACCTTAGCACAGAAAGGATACTCAGGTAATCGTAACTATCATTCTATGATCCAAGAAGCCAGTGACTTGTGGCTTACATTAACTACTGGAAAATGTTTCAGCACTGGTGTAATGGTCAGAAGGTAGAGCCATACATGGCTCCCATATCCATAATACTGTCATCCCTTCAGGATGGCCTTGAAAAGAGCCTAGCGGTTGACTCTCTTAAGGTGACAGTAGCCAGCCTCTTGTGCTTTAGAGTTCGAGTGGAAAAAGAGTTCTTGGCTTCCCATCCTAACGTAACTAGATTCCTGAAGGGAGCATTGCGGCTGCAGCCTCCTGTGTGACAACCATTTACTACATGGAATCTTAATGTGGTTTAGAGAGCCCCTACAGAATGCATCTTTCTAAATATGGTGCCTCTCTTTCTGTCAAAAGTGGTTTCAGCCTTCCATGTAAATCAGGAAGTCTGGCTTCTGGTGTTCCATGCCAAGGCCATGAAGAAAAAAGACTAAGTCTTAGCATTACTGAACGTGAGGAGAGCCCTTCTCCGTTATCTTCCAATCATCTTTTTAAGTTGATTAACCGTAACAAATGGGGAACACCTGCCTCAAAGGCGACCATCTCCAGATGAATTTGCATGGCTATCTCGTCTGTGTACATTGGCTGTTGTAAACGGCCACTGATTTCTTTGAAAGTGCATTACTTCAGAGGTGTGACTTTTTCATTGACAAAATCCCAGGCAGTTCACCCCAGGAGATCTGTAGAGCAGATCCATATTCCTTCCTCCATAGTTTTACAGAGTGGATGTAGCAGCAAAAATGAACATTGCTTTTGGATCCTCAGTGCTCGCAGCAGGCTCATCTGCCCCGTCCTAGACTTAGGGGACTGCTTTGGTAAGTCCCACATGTCAAGCCTGCTGTACCTTTAGCACTTGTAGGAAAGATTAGATTCTTACCTCAAATCTTCTTTCCACTATAAGGGTAAAGTAGGCTTGATGGCCTGCTCTTGTCAGATGTGAAGTTAGCCTGCTTTCTACCTCAGACACATATGGGTGTCTCCAGATGCTTGTGAACGACCAAGTGAGAATGAAGAGGTTTAATGTACTTCTGTTAAAGAAGTAAGAAGAGTTACCCATTAGCACTACAGTGAAACCTTTGGGATAGGCTATGGCAGGGGTCTGCAACCTTTAAGACATAAAGAGCCACTTGGACCCCTTTTTCGAAAAGAAAAAAAAACTTGGAGCCGCAAAACCATTATAAAACAAATCTAACACTGCATATATTGTTTCTTATCTTAATGATATATACAGGATCACTAAATTGAAAATAAAATCATTTTCCTACCTTTGCTATTTGGTGATTTCATGAGTCTCTGGTTGCACTTTCTTCTTCTGACTGTGCATCCAATCTTTCTTCCTTTCTTTCAGCCTCCTGTATGTTTCCTCTCCTCCAGACCTCATTCTCTCCCCCAACTTTTTCTTTCTGTCTCCCTGTTCCCCCTTCTTTCTGTCTCCGTGCCCTCCACCAAGCCACTCGGTTTGCTGCCACCGCAATCGGGGAACAGCCCCCAAGCCACCGCCGTCCCAAGCTTTCCCTGCAGAAGTGTTGCGCTGACCAGCATTCCGCTCCCTGACGTCAATTCTGACGTAGGAGAGGAAGTTCCGGGCCAACAAGGCATTTCTCCTCATTCCATCCAGCCTGAGCCCCATCTCTCCTTGATCCAGCATTTCCCTTCTGTGTCTGTCAGAATTACCATTCCACCTATTTTCCAGCATCACCCTTCTTTGTGTCCATCTCACCTATATCCCTATCTCACCATTTTTTCAGAATCTTCATTTGTCTCTGTCCTTGTCTTTACCCCATGTTCACCATTTGCCCTTTCAATGTCTTTATCTCCCCCCCACACACACACTTTTTCAGTATTACTTCTATGTCTTTATTTCACCTCCTCTTCATGTTCCCTCTGTATCTCTATCCTTATTCAGTAGGTCCTGCTTACTCTTTCTCTTCTTTGTGTCACTATCTCCATTTTCAGCTTTCCCCCCTTTTCCTTTGTTACTGCACCCTGTAGCTAGAATCTTTCCACCCTCCCTCCACTCCGGCCCAGCCCAGTATGAAAGATTTCCTTTTGTTTCCCTCCCCTCTCTCTTTCTCTCTCTCTCTCTTCTCCTCCCTCACCCACGAGTCCTGCATCTGGCCCTCTCCCTTCTACCTGCACCTGGCAACACCCCCCTGCTCCGCGGCTCTCTTCAGCAACTCGTCAGCAGCAGTGATCAAGACAAGCTGCCGACATCGAGGCCTTCCCTCTACGAGTCCCGCCTTTGTGGAAAAAGGAAGTTGAAACAAGCGGGACTCGCAGAGGGTAGGCCCCGACGTCAGAAGCTTGTGTCGATCGCTGCTGCTGAGTTGCCGAAGAGAGCCGCGGAGCAGGGGATGTGGCCGGAAGCAGGTAGAAGGGAGAGGGAGATAGGAAGGCTGTAGATCTCCGGAGCATGACACCGACCCCGGCCAGGATGATTTCTTTTTCAGGCGTGCACCTTACAAGTCCAGCGTCGTGGCGGGAAATAGCCATGCTGAGCAGTGAGCTCAGCACTACACAGATGAAAGCCTTGCTTGCTGATTGGTCCGGCGGCACGGCGGGGCGGGGCCGCCGGACCAATCAGCAAGCAAGGCTTTCATCTGTGTATATGCTGAGCTCACTGCTCAGCATGGATATTTCCCGCCGCGACGCCGGACTTGTAACTGCATGCCTGCGTGACACACTACCAGAGCCGCAGCAAAGGTGGAAAAGAGCCGCATGCGGCTCTGGAGCCGCAGGTTGCCGACCCCCGGGCTATGGGAACTGTATAAATGTTAGTGCTAGTTGTACTCAGGTTGGTGGCTTGTTTGGTTCTACCTTTGTTTGATATGTATCCATTGAGTTAATTCATTTTTCTTGTTCCAGAGCAGAAAAGACTTGCAATGTCAGAGAGTTCCTCGCCCCCTCCTTGTTATTTTTTCTTCTTAAGGGTTAACCGTTGCATTGATATGAACTGAGGAGATGAGACACTGCAAGGATGCAGAGTTGAAAAATGTAGATGTTGCCTTTTGCAAACCTCACGGGTGAAAGGAATAAACCCACATGTCAAGCCTACTGTACCCTTTTTTTTTTTTTTTTTTTTTTTTTTTTTTTTTTGTGTTGTATTGCATCAAAATTCCCCACTATTTATTTACGCCCCAAAGCAAAAGAAACAGTTATTACACAATATACAACACATACAGCTGTACAGGGTCAGGTGAAGTGTTTCATTAAGCGAGATGTACTGTACCCTTATACTGGAAAAATTAGGTAAGAACCTAATCTTTCCTTCTCTACTATAGCTCATTGTAAGTGAATAATTATAATCATATTTGAGGTTTTTTGTGGGTTTTTAGGGAGAAGGAAGATTTTAATGTAACTATTTCATTAATTTTAATAAGAAATGTTTTCTTTAGGGTATTGAGAACATAAAGAATGAAATTGAGGATTCTGAAGAACCATTGATAGATCCTGTATATGGCCATGGAAGGTATGCTACAATTTCTCTTCAGTGTATTTCCTAAAACAGTTGGTGCATATATAAAATTATTGAAGTGCATTTACTGTAGGGATGATTGATTTATTTATTTGGCATTTAAAGTCTGATAATACTCAGAGTACTGTATATTCAGAATGACCTTAATTCTGTAAACGGTGCCAAGATCAACTTGCCTAGCTGATCTAGGCACCTAACTTAATTTTCTTAATTACTGTAGCTCAATTTGTGCTGTTAGTTAAAAGTGCCATTAAAAAACAAAAAGAAAACATTAAAAAATTAATTAGCTGTGGACTTCTGGTGATGTCACCAGTCATGGTGGAGGGTTAGAGTGGTAGCTCTGACCTCTGAGATTCATTAGCCTCCTCTCATCCATATGGTTTTGCTTTGAATTTGGATTCGTTTCAGAGCACAGAGTTTGGAACATTGACTGTGTGAGACTAATGCTGTGTAAGAAGAAATCCAAGGACAGCAGGCAACTGGAGAAGGACTCCCTGGGACTTTACTCCCTCCCCACACCCCACCCATCCCAGGGTTTGCAACTCATATAGAAACAGCACAATAATCAAGAAGTCTCAGTCGATCCCAATTCCAACCAATCAAGATTAATTTTATTCAGTGCAATTATTGTGATGCTTTAGTTCCCAATCACAACATCTGGAGACTCAAAGCTTGCCCCCATCTGTCTTCAACTTGATAGTATCAAAGAGGAGCTCTGAAAACTTAAGCAATAATTGGAGGCAATTAAAGCAGCTACAATTACCCCACACAAATATACCAATTTACCACCACTCCCCAAAGAATAAAATGACCCAGGAATAAATGGATCACAGTAGGCTCAGGTAGACTGCGGCATGTGTCACTGAAACATCCACCTTCACAATTGTTACTTCTAAAGAATCCCTATGCTCCATTAGAGCTGAAGATAAAAGAACTGAGGAGTAATTAGAACAAGTGAAGATAACTTGTGAAGAAAAGCATCCCCAAAGCACATATAAAAAAGCTCAAACCAGAAAAGTATTACTGCTAGGGGATTCCATCATCAGAGGGATTAACCTTGAACACAGGACAAGGAACTCAAAGAAGTGAAATGCCTTCCAGGATTCTTACCTACCAGGAATGCCAGACAAATACTGACTGTAATTAGGGAAGAAGCAAAGATTTTGAACCCTGATGTTGTTATCCACCTTGGAACAAATGACCTAGCCAACAATAACCTACTTGCAGCACAGAAAGCTTTTCGGGAGCTAAGAGGTTAAAACCTTTTGTAAAGACTGTAGTTTTTTCAGAAGTACTGCCTACTGAGAACTTCAATAGTTGGCTCAAAGCCTGGTGTCATCAAGAAGGCTTTAGGTACATAGGATGGGTCAATACATGGAAAAACAAGAGACTATATTGTAATGATGGACTGCACCTTACAATTGCAGGAAAAAGAATCCTAGCTGAGAAATTCAGGCAATATGTTTCTAGGCATTTAAACTAGTAGGTGGGGTGGCGTATGTATGGAGATTACTTCCATTTTCTAACTGATAACCAATTCCTAATCCAAAACTAAACTTTGCCACCTATCCCATAACTCTTTAATTTTCTCAGGAGCCTCTCACGAAACTTCTATTAATACAACCCAATATCTGCCTCATCTAAGGCAAGGCAGATATTGGGTTGTATCAATAGAAGTTTCGTCAGCCGAAAGCCTGAAGTTATAATGCCATTGTACAGGGCCATGGTGAGACCTCATCTGGAGTACTGTGTGCAATTCTGGAGGCCACATTACAGTAAAGATGTGCGCAGAATTGAATCGGTTCAGCGGACGGCCACCAGGATGATCTAAGGGCTCAAGGGTCTCTCGTATGAAGAGAGACTGAACAAATTGCAGCTCTACACTCTCGAGGAACGTAGAGAGAGGGGAGACAGGATCGAAACATTTAAGTACCTCACGGGACGTGTCGAAGTGGAAGATGATATTTTCTTTCTCAAGGGACCCTCGGCCACAAGAGGGCACCCGCTCAAACACGGGCGGAAAATTTCATGGCGACACCAGAAAGTATTTCTTCACAGAGTGGTTGATCATTGGAACAAGCTTCCAGTGCAGGTGATTGAGGCAGACAGCGTGCCAGACTTTAAGAATAAATGGGATACCCATGTGGGATCCCTACGAGGGTCAAGATAAGGAAATTGGGTCATTAGGGCATAGACAGGGGGTGGGTAAGCAGAGTGGGCAGACTTGATGGGCTGTAGCCCTTTTCTGCCATCATCTTCTATGTTTCTATGAACTTTATCAAAAGCTTTCTGAAAATCTATATAAACTATATCAGGGCTGCCCAGTTCTGGTCCTTGAGATCTACTGACAGGCCAGGTTTTCAGGATATCCACAATGAATATGCATGAGAGAGATTTGCCTGCACTGCCTTCTTGGTATGCAAATCTCTCTCATGCATGTTCATTGTGGATATCCTGAAAACCTGGCCTGCCAGTAGATCTTGAGGACCGGAATTGGCCAGCCCTGCACTATATCAACTGGCTCACCTTTATCCACATGTTTATTCACAACTTCAAAGAAGACAAGCAAAATGGTGAGGCAAGATCTCCCTCGGCTGAACCCATGCTGACTCCATCTCATTAAATCATGTTTATCTACATGTTCCACAATTTTAGTTTTTATAATTGTTTCTACCATTTTGCCCTGTACTGAAGTGAGTCTTACCAGCCTGTAATTTCCTGGATCTCCCCTTAAAAAATCAGTGTAACATTGGCCACCCTCCAATCTTCAGGTACTACAGATGATTTTAGCAACAGGTTACAGATCACTAACAGCAGGTCAGCAATTTCTTATTTGAGCTCTTTTAGTACCCTGGGATCTATACTATCCAGTCCAGGCGATTTATCACTTTTTAAAATATTTTTATTTGCCTTAGTACATCTTCCAGATTCGCCGAAATTTCTTCCAGTTCCTCCGCATCATCACCCTTGAAAATCCATTTTCGGTTCATGTAGATCTCTTACATCTTCTTCCCTAAAGACCGAAGCAAAAAATTAATTCAGTCTTTCCACTATTGCCTTATCCTCTCTGAGTGCCCCTTTTGCTCCTTGATCCATCAGGGCCATATCATTCTGGTGGCTCGTGATTGGCCTCCTGATATGTCTGCACAGGGGTTGCAACCTTCGTCTGAGGACCCATCCATATGTGTTTACGCAGGGTCCGTTCTGCATGGAGGATCCGGGTATATTTGCTCTTATGGCATGGCTCTTGAGCGTTCAGCCTCAGAACACAAAGGATATTCTGCTGTGGTTATTGATACTCTTCTCAAGTCTAAGAAGTCTTTCACAGTTTCTGCTTACACTAAGGCGTGGAAGACCTTCCAACATTGGTTCGCTTAGGACCAGATGGACCCTTTTTCAGCTCCGATGTAAGTAGTGGCACTGGCTGGCTGGTAGGGGGCGCTATAATGCTGTAATGGAATGGAATGGATAGTGTGCAAGACATGTTTGTGGAGTATGTTGTAGATTTTTCTACATATGAGATGCCTCCTTTTCAAATGATTCTGGATAAATCTAGCTAGATGTAATAGATAAGGCCACGGCCAACAGAAACTTATGAAAAGTTGGTGCATAAATACAAAAATAAAAATCTGAATATGGATTGCAGCCAAGGCCAGAAAAACACTCAGATAATGAAAAGCATAATAATATTTTCTTTATGTATTTTGCTATTAAGCCAGATCATAGAGGAAATCCAGTATTAGATATACATAACACTTATAGAGGTATTAATGACTCCATTTTGTATTAGTCTACCTCCATTTTGTTTCTGTCCTTCTATGTGCCTGTTCTTTGTTAAAGGATTCACGCCAAAAGTTCATCATGGCATAATTGATAACAGATGTTCGTGAGCTTGTTAGTTTTAAGCATATCTTGATTTTACATTCCAGTGCTGGGTATAGAAGAAAATCTTTCTTGAATAGGCTTTGAAAGCAGTATTGATTATAAATGAACTACGAGTGTTGCTTGTGTATGGATGATGGGATCCCATGAGTGATTATGAATGTGAATGTATGTTTAAACATGAAAATTGGTTTTGAAAACATGTTTTTATATATTTTAAACCTGAAGAAATCCTGAGAAGTAACACATCTGCAGTTTGACCTATCTGACCTTTCAGCTAGCCTACCATAGAAACTTGTGAAGGGTGGGCTCCTTTAGCCCACATAGCTATTTCCAGTAAGGAAGGTTATATGGGTTTTGTGTGTGTCAATGAAACTTGAAACTGTCAGTTTTTTCAAAGCAAGTTTTCTTCTCACATAGAAAGCTGTTTTGGATTCAAAGTTTCTAGGGGGTATAGTATAATGTTTATACATATGCAGAAAGTTTTGTGAACAGATATATAATTTGTAAAGCTTTTCTTAAGCCTGGTAACTATGTTAAAAGGAATTTTCTTTGTTCATACCTAAGGACGGCCTCTCTGTTGGCTGATTGGTTGACAGGTGTGATGTCATACTAGGCATTGCAAAAGTATATAAGTGAACCTGGTAGCAGGGGTTTCTCAGAGATCATATTTGCCAGGAGAGATGTACTTTGACATGCCTGACTTTATATGATTTTCCTGCACAAATTACCTAATGAAGGTTGATTATGATTATGAAACTGAGTGGTAGCAGGTTCAGGACTAATGTCGGGAAGTTCTGTTTCGCACAGCGAGTGGTGGGAGCATGGAATGCTCTCCCGGAGGAGGTTGTGATGGAAACTTCTGTTCTGGGTTTCAAATGCAAGTTGGATGCATACCTTCTTGCTAATCATATTGAGGGATACGGGAAATCCGGGTCTCCATAAAGGAGTACCTAAATGGGCCTCCGCGTGTGTGGATCGCCGGACTAGATGGACCTAGGTCTGATCTGGCGAAGGCGTTTCTTATATTCTTATGATAAAACTAATAAAAAATAACTGATTGGAAAAGATTTGTGCAATTGTCATTATTCCTGGCCAACTAAGGACAGGGTTTGGTAAGTTACCCTGTTCAGATGTCGAAGGTTCTTGCCCTTTTTTTAGGCTGGCCTGGATAAGGGCCTTACTGTGGCATCTCTTTGGGTTCAGGTGGCCAGGCTTTCTTGTTTTAGATCACTGGATCATTTGTCCTCGTTGGCGTCTCATCCTGATGTCGCTAGTTTTTGAAGGGGACTCTTCATGTCAGACCTTTGTATCAGACCTCAGTATCAGACACCCTTTCCCTTCCGGAGACCTTAACCTGGTGCTGTCTAGTCTTACCAAGGCTCTCTTTGAACCCATTCTAGATGCTTCGCTGTTGGCTTTGATGGTCAAGATCATTTTTCTGCTTGTCATTACTTCGGCGAGATATGTGTCGGAACGCCAGGCTCTTTCTTGCAGAGAACCTTTTCACCATATCTCGGAGACTGGAGTTTCCCTAAGGACGGTTCCTTTCTTCCTGCCGAGAGTGCTTTCGACTTTTCATGTTAATCAGGAAGTACATTTGCCTGCCTTTCAGCGCACTTGTTCCAGGATACAAGATCGTCTTTTGAAGAAACTGGATGTGTACAAAGTGTTTCTCCACTATATGGAGGTCACTAATGACTTTTGTCTCTCTGTCCATCTGTTTGTGCTGACTCATTCTGTTAAGCAGGGTGCGCTCGCTTCCAAGGCCAGGATTTTCAGATGAATCCATAGGGCCATTTCATCAGGCTTCATTCTTTCTGGGAAGCAGTCCCCTGTTTCCTTCTAGGCACATTCTATCAGTAGTGTGGCGTCTTCATGGGCCAAAGCTGGAGCTGTCTCCTCTGAGATTTGCAGAGTGGCAACATGGTCTTCCCTTCTCACATTTGCCAAGTTTTACAGAGTGGATGTGGTCTTACAGACTAGCGCAGCAAGCACACCCTAGCTTTTTGGGATCTGCTTTTGTACGTCCCATCTGGCTAGAATGTCTCACCTATTGCACTGAAAAAAGAGATTATGTACTTACCTTGGTAAGCTCTTTTCTAGTAGTAGGTGAAACATTCTATGATTTATGTTTGTTTATTGTACACTTGATATCCCGCTTAATGCAAGAGGTCAAAGCGGTTTACAAATTTAAAAAGAATAAAAACATATAACATAACAATACAATAGGCACAAGGAGAGAAGAGTAAAAAAGTTAAACCAAAAAGAAATAAACTAGCTGAAAAACCAAATGAAATAAAATAATGTCCAATATGAAAAATCATAACACCAGTCAGCAGATCTAGATCAGATCTTCGTCACAAAGGAATAGAGACAATTTTCAAAGAGGCTAAAGAACAAGACAAGCAGGATCCAGCAGAAAAGGCAGGGTACAGAACTTTTCCGACATAGTCACCACTTGGACGCACACCATCCAAGCAGGCCTGACAGACCAAACTGCGCTGACAGACATATCCAGCAACACCATGACTTCCAACTATAGAGGAGTGGCAAACCACTGGCATCAGAGTCAACAGTACCAGAGGACTCCAGTGTGGCCACCAGAAGCAACACATCCAAGACAGCTGCACAAGGGAACCACATCAAAGTCTAATGTCCACCACGCCCAACAGAGGAATTGCTGAAGGGGCCCAGCCTTGATCCGCCAGAGCCGGCATCTTCAAACTGCCATCATGGACCCAGACAGCAGTAGCATGTGGGAGGCCCCTCGACCGTTGTCCTTCCTGCACCTACCTTCTGTTTATGCTTCTCCAAGCTAATTCTTGGATTCCTGCAAGCCCTTGGGGACTGAAAAGAATATTATATATTTGTTTCTGTCTTTATATGAGAGTAGTTTCTGAGCTCCTGTGAAGCCTGTGTTGGTGGTTAACATTACTATTGATTTTAGTTCTTGAACAGAACAGTTTGTTTCTAAGCTGTTGTTACAGGTACCTCTACTTCACGTTTATTGGGTGGCTCTCAGTGCTTGGGTTCTAACTGCAGGTGGAGCTAAGTAGCCCAGTGAAGTACAGCAGAGGCAAAAGGAAAAATCCGAAGTGGATTACTTTTGCAGTGGCACGCAGCCATAGTGATACTACTCATCTGTCTATAATACCTCACCTATCTACTAGAAAAGAGCTTACCAGGGTAAGTACATAATCTCTTTTTGTATATCCTGGTGACCATGGGGCTGGAGGTGAATGGCAAAATAACAGATATTCCCTACCTTTGATCCAGCCCAGTTAGCACAGAAATGTTTACTAAACTTAAACAATATTCCAACCTTTGTGTCTATGGTTTGTATTATGTGCTCTGTCTCTGCTTATTCTTGATCTTCTCTTCTAGTGCAATAGGTGTATTATTCTGGATTCTTCCCATACCCGCATGCTATGCAGAAGGAATCCACTCCAGGTTTTCAACTCCACCACCTCCTCCAGAGGGCTCTGCTGCCCTCTTCAGTTTTTCCTTTTGCACGCAAGCTGGAAGGTGTCTTTCTGATCTGCTCTATATATTTATTATTTTTGGTGTTTTTCATATTTTTCGGTACACCAGAGCTCCCCAATGCGGGGGAAAGCTCGGCATACCTAGAGAAGAAGCAGACTTGGGTCTGCAGCTGGCAGGTTAATAATCCCTTGGGGACCTGTTTGGCCAGCCTGCAGGAAACTTTGTGGAGCTCAGGGTCTGTTTCCCTTGTTGCATAGCTCACCTACTGATTCGCAGGAGCTTGAGCGCAGACTGTTAGGCATCCATAGGAGGCTCAGTGGGGCTCTTTCAAGGTGCCAGCTGTAATTTTGCCTCACCCCTTCATACACACAATTCCATAAGGGTTAAAGATCAGTCTGACCGGAAGCCCAGTGATCTCAGTGTTTGGAGGACTGGCTGATTGAGGCAAAGTTTTTCCTCTCACGTTCAGGTACGAGTTAGAGCTGAGGAAGGTTGTAGCACCTTCAAAGCATATGACATGGTGAGTAAAGCTGTTATAGCTTATAGGCAAAATGTGTGTGTGTGTGGGGGTTCTGTAAAACCTATTTTTGGATGTTTCTGCTACATTTTATAGGGGCCCCAAGCTCTAAAATCCTGTTACTTTCAAGCGTTTTTTGAGCCTTTTTTGGTGTTAAAACGCTGCCTTGAACCATGCAGTCAGTTATTGCAAAGGTAGTTCTGGGGGAATTTCTAGCTTTCCTAAACTTGAAAGAAGCCTACCTCTACTTTCCAGAAATTTTTTTTTCATAGTTCTCCAAATCCTTCATATCACCTTGTTTTGCCCCAAAACTGGCAGGGATGGAATCCGCAGGTTCTTTTACCCCTAATTTATGTCATTCATTAATGGACATCGGAGGTGCTACATGTGCCACGCAGCACGTGAAGGGGAGATGGGCACGTTGGGCTTAGCCTCTTCTTTGGTCTCTAGGGCTGAGAAACCTTTGGGGGGGGCTGTTTCCCAGAAGACAATCCTTCTTGGAGCCCCTGACTAGCAGTGACATAAGTGTAAGAGCAGGGAAGGCGCAAAGCCCAAGAGACTTAAGTTAGAGATACCTAAAGGGGACTCAAGAGCTGTCTATTACAAGCTTTTCTCCTGAATTTGTTAATTTGATGTGGAGAGCCTGTTTGGATAGCTGGGATCCTCATAGGAGATCTGGCAGTGAGCCAGGGGTCATGCAAGGAAGCTTGGACTCCAGGGCGCATCGGGGTCCTTGGCAGAAGCTATGTGGTACTACCTTCAAGTGCTGGGCTCCTGGCGACCACTATAGATGTCCCTTGGACAAAGACTCACACACGCCCTTTCCAGAACATGCTGCTGTCTTGGTGGTCTCCACAAATGGACTCCCTTCAGTTGACTCACCCATGGACTCTGGAATCCCAGTGCAGTATGGGTTGTTGGCTGTGTCCCTCAGGATAACTTTGTAGGTGATTCTCACAACAGATGCCAGCTTGTTCGGCTGGAGAGACCATTGCAACAGATGCTCAGTGCAGGGGCCTCCCAGATAAAGTGGTCCATCAACAGACTGGAGCTTCGAGCCATTTGTCTGGCATTACAGAAGTTTGAGAGGACTCTGGAAGGACACGTGGTCTGAGTTCTTTCGGATAATATTACAGCATCAGTCACCAAGGAGGCACCGAGAGTGCACAGGTGAGCCTGGAAACTCACTTATTGTTCTGGTGGGCAGAGCTACACCTGAAGATGATCTTTGCTGCACATGTGGCGGGAGTGAATAATGTCCAGACTAATTACCGCAGCAGGCAGACCTTAGACCCGGGAGAGAGGACATTATCTGTAGAAGCATTTCAGTCTAGTGTTCTTCGATGGCGTTGGCCAATTTTCAATCTGATGGCTATGGTGAGGAACAAGAAGGTGAACCGTTTGTTCAGTCAAAGATCTGAGCCTGGAAGGAAAGGCCTAGACACCCTAGTCTAACCATGGCCAAAGAGAGAGCTCTTGTATGTGTTTCCTCCATGGCCCTTGATAGGGTAAATGCTTCACAGGAAAGCAAACCACTCAGGGAGAGTGGTAGCACCGGATTAGCCATACAGGCTGCGGTACTCAGCCCTAGTGTGTCTTCAGAGGGACAAGCATCTCAGACTGCAGGTGCAGCCAGATCTTCTATCTTAGGGCCCAGTGGTCATAGAAGATCTAGATCACTTTGGTCTCATGACATGGCTCTTGAGCACGCAGCATTAGATTGCAAAAGAAACTCTGAGGTAGTCATTGCTACTCTCCTCAGAGTCAAGAAGCCTACAGCGGTCTCTGTTTATGCTAAGGCATTGGAGATGTTTCAACACTGGTGCACGAAGGAGCAGGTGGAGCCATTTATTGTTTTGATCTCAATGGGTTTTCTACGTTTGTTTTTATAAAATGTAATTCCTGAAAAATGTCCAGCTTCTTTAACTTTTGAATCACATTGAACTCAGTTGGGATTTTGCGGGAATAAAGCAAGTAATTTATATGCAGCTTTAATTTTTTATTTATTTTTTTCCATTACACATAATCTGTCAGATCACTATCCTCCTAAAAATCTCTCCTTCACAAATAGTTTGATCCCAGTGGGCTAATTTGGGGAGAACTCTTTCAAGGCAGTTTGCAAGTATCATTGTTAAGATTTTCATGTCTGTATTAAACTGGACAATAGGATTATAACTGCTTTTCATAGCTTATGAACATATATTATAATGTGCTTTATACATAGAATCAGGGAGGAAATCTCCTAACACAGTATTGAATATTCAAGATAAAGGAGGGGAGTGGCAAGATGGCGGCAGAGTAGTGTGTGAACAGACCCGGTCTCCACACTGCTAAGGAGAAAAACTGGCTAATTACCCCACTGAGAGCTGATTTTGGCAGCACTCGTCAGTGCTGGAGTGAAGTGGGTCCTCTTTTTCTCCTGCAGAATTTAAGACACGCTGGAGGAGCTGCGAAGGGGAATGCTGTACCTGGGATGGGTTTTGGCGATTTGGCCAGGACAGAAGGAGTGCAGGAGCAGAGGCGTGGTCTGACCAACGGAGCGGCATAGAGAGGATTAGATAAATATTTCATTGTTTAATTTCTGGTGCTTAGTTTGTATAGCTAACTGAGTTTATAATTTTGCATTTCTTTGATCATCTATGTATTTTGGATGTATTGAAATGATAAACAATTAAAAAAAAAAAAAAAAAAGAAAACACACCTGACCTTAAAGTATTTGCATATCATGCTGAAGGTGTGATGGAAAAGCCAGCTTTGGAACAAAGTTCAACACAGGAACAAGAAGAGATAACAACTATACTATGAAGAGAAACGCTAGAGACTTTAGAATCTCCTCCAGCAGACTCAGTACTGGCTAGTAAGGGGGACTTAAAACAATGGATGGCCGATATCAAATTATCATTAGCAGTGTTCACCTCTAATATCAAAGTTAATATTGACTGCTTACATAAAAAAATGGATGATATGAATCAGAGCTTGCAAGAATTTGAGGAGCGGGTTATTTCTCACAAACAAGAGATAACGGAAATCCAACAACATTGCAAACAAATGGACTTATCAATAGAATAGTTACTTCTCAAAGTCGAAGATGGAGAGAATAGGGCAAGACAAAATAATCTAAGGTTTCATGGGATCCCTGAAATGGAAGAGTTTAAAGACCCGACAACTTTCATACAGTCTATTTGTCATAAGTTTCTACAAACAGAAAATCCAGATGTAGAACTTCCAGTTATAGAATTCGAACGGATACATCGAGTTTTGGGCCCACGTAAACTGGAGAGGCCAAGGGATATAGCATGTTTCTTAAGATATCCCCAGAAGGAGAGAGTACTACAAGCAACTTGGAAAACTAGCCATTTGATATGGAACAACGTAAAAGTGGAACTGTTTGCAGATATTTCATCAGCAATTCTGAAACATCGCCAAGAGTGAAGTAACTAGATGCTTGCAAAAATAATATTCGTTATAAATGGCATTATCCATTATCTTTTATGCTAGAAGACAAACAACATAAAGTTGCATCAGCACTAGAAGCCCAACAACTACTTATACAAGCCAAACTATGGATTACAGAGGGAGAAATACAGCAGAAGGAGCCGTTGCAACCTCCACCCATGGGACCGCCAAGTCAGAGATGGCATAGAGTAAAACAAAAAAAGAGATTACAGAGACAATGAGAAGAATTGCTAATTTTAATAATTTTTATTTTTTCTTAGACATAATAAAGATAAGTTTTTGCACAGCTGTGTAACAAAGTGAATAAGAAAGTCCCTGTGGGAATTCCGGGAGATGGTGTGCATTGGAGGATTCTTAAGTTTTGTTTTGAAAGGAAGCAGCAGTGGAGAGCTGTAAGGAGCAGCAATAGCAGTTAGCTGTAAGTAGCAGCAATTTTGAACAGCAGCAGCAGCAGTGGAGAGCTGAATTCAGAGCTATTTGTGGTAGAAGCGTACTCCAGGCATCCAGTATGGCATCCAGGCATCATCCAGTGTGACATTCAGCATCATCCAGTGTGGCATCCAGACATCCAGTTTTTTTGTTCTAGTGCTAGCCAACGCAAGAGATGTTAACTTTATTTTTACTGTGTGCACACAGAGGGTTAATTTTTTTTTCAATCCTTACTTGAATAATTTTTATGTTTAATTTTGTTTTGTATAATAAACAGTTTATATAAGTTATTAAAAATATTGATCTCTTTCCTCCCTGGTGGTTTTGCTGGAGACTACACGTACCCTGAAGTTTCCTAAAACCTCTGTAGCAATAAGGTGGAAGTGAGCCTTGTCCTAGGGATTTTGACACCATTGTGACACATATTCTATTTCTGTGTGTTAAGAAAGGGTGCGCTGAAACTAAGGGGTGTTACACATCTACCACCCTTTCTATAAAAAAAGTATTTCCTTAGATTACTCCAGAGCCTATCACCTCTTAACTTCATCCTATGCCCTCGCACAGTTTTCTTTCAAATGAAAGAGACTCAACTCATGCACATTTACATTATGTAGGTATTTAAACTTCTCTATCATATCTCCCCCTCTCCAGCCTTTTCTCCATAGTATATAGATTGAGATCTTTAAGTCTGTTCCCATATGCCTTATGATGAAAATTGCACACCATTTTAGTAGCCTTCCTCTGGACCAACTCCATCCTTTTTATATTTTTTTGAAGGTGCGGCCTCCAGAATTGTACACAATATTCTAAATGAGGTCTCACCAAAGTCTTATATAGGAGTATTAATACCTCCTTTTTCCTACTGATCATACCTTTCCCTATGCAACCTAGCATCCTTCTAGCTTTCGCCGTCACCTTTTCAACCTGTTTGGCCACCTTAATATCATCACATACAGTCACACCCAAGTCCCGCTCTTCTGTCGTGCATATAAGTTCTTCATCCCCTAAACTGTACTGTTCCCTCAGATTTTTGCAACCCAAATGCATGACCTTGCATTTCTTAGCATTAAATGTTAGCGGCCAAATTTCAGACCATTCTTCATGCTTTACTAGATATTTCTTCATGTTATTCACCCCATCCTGGGTGTCTACTCTATTGCAAATTTTGGTATCATCCGCAGAGGCAAATCATACCTGACAACCCTTCAGCAATATCATTTATAAAAATGTTAAAAAGAACAGGTCCAAGAACAGAACCTTGAGGCACACCACTGGTAACATCCCTTTCTGCAGTGCAATCTCCATTGATCACTACCCTCTTTCACCTTTCACTCAACCAATTCCTGACCCAGCCCATCACTTTGTAACCCATCCCGAGGGCACTCAGTTTATTTATTAGACGTCTTTGTGGAACACTGTCAAAGGCTTTGCTAAAATCTAAATACACCACATCTAGCGCACATCCTCTATCTAATTCTCTGGTCACCCAGTCAAAGAAATTGATCAGATTTGTCTGACAAGACCTACCTCTAGTGAATTCATGTTGCCTTTAGTCCTGTAATCCACAGGATTCCAGAAACTTGACCATTTTCTGTTTTAAAAGTATTTCCATTAATTTGCTTACCACAGAAGTCAGACTTACCGGCCTATAATTTCCTATATCTTCCTTACTTCCACTTTTGTGGTGAGGGACCACATCCGCCCTTCGGTACCATTTCCAACTCTAAAGACTTGTTGAAAAGGTCAGTCAACAGAGCTACCAGAACTTCCCTAAGTTCCTTCAGCATCCTTGGATGTACACCATCTGGCCTCATTACTTTGCCTACCTTTATTTTAGCTAGCTTCTCACGAACACAACCCTCTGAAAATTGATCAGGATCTATTACTCCTCCATCCCTATTCACATTTGTCTTCTGTGATCCCGCTCGCGGTTCTTCAGCCGTGAACACAGAACAGAAATATTTGTGAAGCAATTCGGCCTTTACTTTCTTTTTTTTTTTTACTTTATATATTTATTCAATTTTATAACTTTACAAGAAAGTACATCTTGCTTAGGATAATACAGCAGGAATAAATGTTCAACATCACATTTTACCAAAAATAAAGAAGGAAATACAGACATGCTTCCTTAGACCACAAAAGAAAATTATTAAGGGGGGGTTAAGCAGGTAAATAAGAAGTTAGTCAGTCATGCTGAAAAAATGTACTATAAAAGGCTATAACATAACAAAATCTGCATTCTAAATTCAATTTATCACCTATACAGCAGCAGCAATTTTCTTCAGCTCTAGAAAAGATCTTAACTGCTCTGATTGAAAGAAGACATATTTAACTTGAGCATATTTAAGAATGCATTTACATGGGTATGTGAGCAAAAAGGACGCCCCCAAAGCCCTAGGGGTCCTTTTATCAAGCCGCGCTAGCGGGGTTAGCACATCGGACATTTCATCATGCGTCGACCCTCGCAGCTCTCTAAAAAACTAACGCCTGCTCAATGCACGTTAAACCCCTACCGCAGCTTGATAAAAGGACCTCCTAGTATCCTGTCGCATTGCTAGGAAAAGTTTCCTCCTTTCCTGGGTAACCTTAGTTACATTTAGGAATACCCATATCTTTTTTCCATAGAACAGTTCTCTAGAGACACGGAAGTAAAGTTTCATAAAGGAATCAATGTCCTGTTGGAAAATAAAAAAGGCCAAAAGTGTCATTCTCGGTGTCGAATCTCTAATAGATTCCTCTAGGATGGCTGAAATATTATTTAGGTCCAATTGTGGAGTTTGTTCTCCAGCCCCCATTGTATCCCAATTTTTTTGGTGAAAAAGGAAAGTTATAAACTTTATTTAAAGGAGGAATATTATCCAAGGAGTACTTTAAGATTTCCACTAAATATTTCTTAAGCATATCATAGGCTGATATCCCGGGTACTTCAGGGAAATTCAAAATCCTAATATTCAGCCTTTGATTAAAGTTTTCTATATTATCAAGTTTATGGTGTAGTATTGCTGAGTCTTTAATTGAAGCATTTTTAAAGTCCAAGAGGGATTTCACCTCTGTTTTTACTTCCGTGAAGATTTTTTTTGCCTCAATATTTGAATGTTCCAGGGCCTTGGTTAAATCATCCATCTTACTAGCCAGTGTTTTTACCTCTGCAGATGTCTTCAAAACCTCAGAGTCCATCTTCTGGAACAGTCCTCAAATTGCTGCTAAAGTCACTTCACTGAAAGGGATAAGCTCCCCAATATTGGTCACCGTCAGCAGAAGCTCATCTGCTCTGGGCAAGTGCAACTAAGGCAGCACTTTCCGTTCCCACTGCCAAAGCAGCAGAGTCAGCCGGACAGGGAGGTGGTTCGGTGAACGGAGGCGAAAGTGAGATCTCATTCCTGTGTGGGCTAAAGCCTTCTTTGCTCTCTCCCACTACCAGAGTTATCTCGCCTGGTTTAATGCAGATACCAGGCAACAACTGCTTAATCGTCTGCTGACGAACTGAGAGCATCGGTGTCGAGGAAGCAGGCGCCTTAATGCTCCCTTTCCTCTTGTGGGGCATTTTTTTTAGCGTTAAAATTCAAAAGCAGAGAGAGCCCGATCTCAGCGTCTGGTCGATGCCGCCATCTTGGCCTGCCCCCCCGGACACTGCTTTCTTTATCAGTTTCTGCATATTCCTTCCCTTCACCTTTGAGTTTCACTTTTGCACTTCTTCCAATCACTAATATATCTAAAAAAAAAAAAAAAGTCTTGTGTCCCCGTTTTACTGTGTCAGCTATTTTTTCTTCCATTTGCATCTTTGCTTTCCTGACTATATGACTAGCCTCTTCTAACTTTTCCAGATATTTTTGCCTGTCTTCCTCTTTCTGCGATATTTTGTAGTTTATGAAAGCTAACATCTTATTCTTTACCTTCTCAGCTACTACTTTTGAGAACCAAAGCAACCTTCTTTTACCCTTATTTTTATTTACTTAACCTTTGCTTTTGAATAAGTCCTATCTATATCCATCTTATTATTAAACTATAGCCCCTTAATATTAAATTGTAGCCCCTGAATATCTATCCTCACTCCTCTCCCCTCATGCTCCTCCCCCACCCCTATGAACTCCACTGATCAGGTAAGCCCCTCTTATCTGTACCCTTTTCCTCTACCACCAACTCCAGAATTTGACCCTTCTTTCTTACCACGCCATGTGCTTGGATTAGGCTGCCAGAGTCAATACGTCATGCACCGTCTCTAGCGGTAGTCAAATCCAAGCTAAAAGTCCAATTCATTGAAGCTGCTTTCAACTCTTAACTCTCACTCACTCTTAGATACCTTTACCCATTGTATCATTCCTTCTATCAGAAATGCCCCAACCCTGAGATGTCCTGTCTGTCTGTCTGTCCAAATTAGATTATAAGCTCTTCTGAGCGGAGAACATATGTTAAATATTAAATGTACAGTGCTGTGTATGCCTTTTAGCGCTATACAAATGATTAGTAGTAGTAGTATGTCCTGGAACATGATTCCCTTATGAAATGCTGCTGGGAAACCATCCTTCCTATTTGACAAGCTATAAATAGTTTCTACCATCTTAATTATTGGAATAGATCTTGCCAGCTATTGCTTGTCTTACTCTTGCAGCCTGTGCAATTTTACTTCATTTAAATATCGCTCTGTCTACCACTGTTTTGGCCTCTTCAACTGTGAAGAGATTTACATAAAATTCTTTAAATTCTGTAATTATCTTCATCAGTATCTGTACTCCTTTAACTCCTTCAAGTTTTTTCATCCATCTAGAGCTCATTGCCATACTAGAAGTTTGCCTGCTTTATTGCTATTTTCCATAAAGTTCCTCTATGTGAGTATTAACATATTCTATATGTTCTAAAAAGTCTAAAGTCCTTTATTTTTCCTTAAGTTGTAGTATATTTTGGGATATCTACTTTTTTAATGCTGTATTTGAATGAACAATCTCTGATAACAGAGTAGGTCTCTGTTCTCTTGTTCTCTTCTCTTGTTCACTTTTGCATTAACATCTCATACTGGAATTCTTTTCCTGCATCCCAAATTGGGCTCATCTTTCTGGAACAGAAACTCCTTCTATGTCTGCTGCAGTTAAGATTATACTAGAGGTCTGCACGGGAACAGGGATCATGGGAATCCTGTGGAAACCTTGCAGGGATTTCTCCCCAGATCTGTGGGGATCCCTCCCAGATCCACTGGACTCCCACAGGGATGGACACTGGTCTGGGGTTCCCACAAGGCCTACCTAATGTTCCCTCTAAGTTCAATCCCTCAAGCAACCAGTTGCTGATTGCCATACTTCCTTGTAGAAGTTCTCCTGATTGGCCATCAAGCTCCAGGTCTTTCTCTTAGATTGGTGGATGTATGGCAATTAGACTGGTTGAGAGCTCTTCCAGGCGTGAGCCTTGGCAACACGTGAAACCTCTCCGCAAGGATCTTGTGACTCAAGCCCACTACTACTCACTGCGGCTATGCAGCAGAGGAGCGCGCGAGAGACTGGACAGCATACAGTGTGCTCTGGAGCCAGACTATCCTGCATGATTAACTGCTTTAGCAGGAACCAACTTAAAAAAAAATAAAAAATTTGCAGTTCCAGTGGCGTACCAACAGGTGTGGGTGGAGGGTGTTGGCATGGTACAGTGCTCCGTGAACTCCTCGAGGGCTGGCAGCAGCGTTCAGTCACACTCAGGCCTTCCTCTCTGCCAGGTCCTGACTCCCGCCTAAATTTTATTTCTTTAAGAATATATATATTATAATCATAAAAGCCTTTCCAAGAACAACCTTTTGATATATGTCTAAGAAGAAAGCATTATGTACAGCCCTGTAAGTTCTGCTCTCTGCCGAGTCCTGGCTTTGCGGAAATAGAATTTAGGCGGGACTCAGCATATGGAGGGAGAGGAGTGAGGTACAGATGCATGGGGAAGAATGTTATGGTGGTGGAGATGGAACTGTGGGACAGATTGAAAGGGATGTAAGAGGAAGGAATGTTGGACATAGTGGGAGAGGGAATGGAGGGAGAGGGATGTATCATGGTGCTGGAGAGGGGTGATAGAAGGAGAATTGTTGGTCATGGGGCTGGTGGGCAGAGACAAAAAAATGCTACACATGGTCCAGAGGATGAGAGAGGGAAAAATGTTGGATGTGGCAGTAGAGGGGATGGCAGAGATGCATCTTGGATCCCTCTCTCTCTCTCTTTCCCAGCTCCCTTTACAACAAGGGAGGGAATGAGACAATAAGAGATGTTGGACAGTGAGAGAGAGAGGAAGAGATGTTACACATGGGGGTGGAGGAGAGAGGAAGAAATGCTGTTCAGGAGTGGGGAGGGGAAAAAGAGGGAGATTGATACAGGACAGAATGGAGGAAGGGAAGACAGAGGGAAAAATGCTAGACCATCGTAGGAGGAACCAATGGACAGCAACAGAAGAATTTTCAAAAGACGGGAAAGCAGAAAAAAAAAGAAACTGGGACCAACTTGATGGAAAAATAAATCTCCAGACAATAAAGGTAAAAAAGGAATTTATTGACTGAAATTTGTTGGCTTTGGGATAGCAAATGTGTTTGTATTGTGTTCAAAAGAAAAGGAAATGCTTTTCTGGTTTTATTTCTCTAGTGCTGAAGTACTTGCTGATCTTTATTGTGGCTGGTAGGCATCCCCAAGCACCACCAGCTGAGGACTTTCTCTAAAGATGGCCAAAACTCCCTTCCACCAAGCGCAGCAGTTACTGGCAGCATCCCTGAGCCACTTAGGTGCCAGCATCTGTGACTCAGGGACGCTACTGCTGCCTGCCAAACTTGGCAAAAAGGATCCCTGGCCACCTGCAGAGGAAATACTTAGCTGACATAGCTTGGGGGTCCTCATTAGCTGGAGAATTTATATTTTATATGTACATTAGAGGCTCTGGCAGAGACCCGTTTATTTATGCATTTAAAAAAATTATATACCGTATATTAATGGTTTACAAAGATTACAATCATAACAGGTTAAACACCACATACAGACACAATTGCAAACAGCTCTCATAAAAAAAGAAAAGAACTAACACAGGAATGCGCTAACAAACAATTGAGTTTTTAGTATTTTCTTAAAATTCATCCTCCCAGCACACTATAGCAAAAAATTCCAGGCAACGCATTCCAAAGCTTGGCACCTGCCATAGACAGCATTGCTGCACCAATCCTAACATGAGAGATTGACTTCTTGTCATCTAAACTCAGTTTCATACTATTTTCTGATCTCAAACACTTTCTAGGCCGATAAAGTTTAAAAAAAAACCCTGTAAAACAACTGGAGAAACATGATACAAAATCTGATGTATAGTTGAAAGAATCTTAAAGTGAACTCTTTGCTTCCCAATTAATATTTCCAAATTAATAAAGTGTCTCTGCTTATTTGTAAATGGGTCTTTACCAGAGTCTTAATTCAGTAGCATAATTAAATGAAATAATAATAATAATAACAGCTTATATACCGCAATACCGTGAAGTTTTATGCGGTTTACAAAAGATTAAGCAAAGGTACAAATTGATTGACTTTAAGAGGGGAGGAAGAAAGAGGATTAATAGGACAGGAAATCCATTTTTGAGGAGAGAGTTAACAATAGAACAAGTTAATCGCTATAGAGGGGAGAGAGAAGAGAGGATAAGTTGTCTAGATTAGAGAGCTGCACGGGAATGGGGATGACGGGAATCCCGCGGGACCCGCGGGGATCCCACGGGTTCCCCCTTTGGGTCACGGGGATCCCATGGGGACGCCCCCTAGGGTCGCGGGGATCCCGTGGGGACGCCCCCTAGGGTCACGGGGATCCCGTGGGGACGCCTCCGAGGGTCGCGGGGTTCCTGCGGGGTTGGATCGCAGTGCACTCGAGCTGCGAGGGTAGTCTCCTTCTCCTTACCTGCCCTGTCGCAGCACACAGCCGAACGGAAATCTTCCCGATGTCAGCACTGACGTCGGAGGGAGGGCTTAAGCAAAGCCCTCCCTTCCTCAGATGTCAGCGCTGACATCAGGAAGACTTCCGGTCGGCTGTGTGCGGCAGGGCAGGTAGGGAGAAGGCAATGGCGTACGAAAGAGGGGGGAGGGGGCGGTCCGCCCCGGAGAATGTGCACAGCCGGTCAGGTCCCCCGATCGACCGACAACAGGCCCGGCCGACAAATCTCCCTGCCCTGTAGCCGCGAATCTAAATTACCTCTTACAGCAGCTTCACTACTCCAGCTGCTGTAAGAAGGTAATTTAGATTCGCGGCTACAGGACAGGGAGATTTGTCCGACCGGGCCTGTTCTGTTGTCGGTCCGGTGCAAAAGCACCACAAAGGTGGTGGCAGGGAGGGAGGAAAGGTGGAGTGGAGAAGAAAAGACGCTTAAGGGGGGAGAATGCCGCTGAAAGCACTGGGGAAGACAAAGGGGTGGAAAAGAACGCTGAAAGGACATGGGGTAAACGGGAGGAGGGGGGGGAAGGACCTTGAAAGCACTGGGGAAAGCAAAGGGGTGGAGAATGCCACTGAAAGGACATGGGGAAAACAGGGGTGGAGAAGGCCGCTGAAAGGACATGGGGAAGACAGAGGGGGGAGAAGGCCGCTGAAAGGACATGGGGAAGACAGAGGGGGGAGAAGGACGCTGAAAGGACATGGGGAAGGCAGAGGGGGGAGAAGGATGCAGCCTGAAAGGACATGGGGAAGATGGTGGGGGAGAAGGACACTGAAAGGAAATGGGGAAGAGGGAATGGGAAGAAGACGCTGGCAGGGAAGAAGGCAGAGGTGCCAGACTATGGGGGGAGCGGAGGGAAAAAGATGGGTGCCAGACCAATTTGGGAGGGGGGAGAAAGGGAGAGGCACAGTAACAGAGCAAATGGAAGACACAGAGAGAAGAGAGGCAGTGGATGGAAGGAATTGAATGAGAACATGAAGAAAGCAGAAACCAGGCAATAAAGGTAGGAAAAAAATTCTTTTTTTTTTTTTTATTTTTTTGCTTAAGGATAAAGTAGTATATTAGTTGTGTTGATAAAAATTTATAAACATTAGAGGCTCTGGTAGAAACCCGTTTACAAAGTATGTATTCTTCCCAATTAATATTTCCAAATTAATAAAGTCTTTTTGCTTATTTTTAAATGGGTTTCTACCAGAGCCTTTAATTCAGTAGCATAATTAAATGAAATAACTATTTCTGTAGTTTATAGGGACGGGCGGGGACGTAGGGGATTCCTCGCGGGGACGGGCGGGGACGTAGGGGATTCCTCGCGGGGACGTAGGGGACGTAGGGGATTCCTCGCGGGGACGGGTGGGGACGGAGGGATTCCTCACGGGGACGGGTGGGGACGGGTGGGACTTTGGCGGGGACGGGTGGGATTTCTGTCCCCGCGCAACTCTCTAGTCTAGATACTTTAGGAACAGGTGTATTTTCAGACGTTTCCTAAATTCCTCATAAGTAGTGGGTGAAAGCAATTGTTCTAGGTCTTTACCCCATGATGCTGCTTGGTGCGAGAGAAGATGTTCATGGTGTTTTTTCAGTTTACAACCTCTCACTGGGGTGAAACGAAGTTGGAATGTGAGCTTCTCTTGTGTCTGTTGGCTGAGAAGACGAAAAGGTCAGTTATATATTTAGGGGCAAGTCCTTGTAGTGCTTTGAAGCAGAAGCAGGCAAATTTAAACTTTACGCGCGCCTCCATTGGCAGCCAATGCAGCTGCCGGTAGTAGGGTGTCACGTGGTCAAACTTCCTCAGCCCAAAGATCAGTTTGACCGCAGCATTTTGCATCAGTTGTAAACGCTGCATGTTCTTTTGGGAAATTGCTAAATAGGCGATGTTACAGTAGTCAAGTAGACTCAGTACGAGGGATTGGACTAGGGTTCTGAATGCCGCTGTATCGAAATAAGCTTTAATGGATCTGAGTTTCCAGAGAGTGAAAAATCCCTTTCTGATCAAGGAGTCCACCTAGTCTCTCATGGTTAGGCACTGATCCAAAGTTACACCTAGTATCTTTATGGTAGGTTGGATAGGGATTATTGATACATAGTGGTGATTTGGTGTCAAGCGGATGTGGCGAAGCAACGAAGAAAGTTGTCTTTTCTGAATTAAGTTTGAGCCTAAAGGTTGTCATCCAGTGCTCCATCACGTTTATGGCTTCTGAAGCTTTAGGAATAGTTTCAGAGATAGAATTAACGAATGGGATGATGATCGTAAAATCATCTGCATAACTAAATAGTTTTATCCCTAACTGGGTTAGCTGCGTGCCTAGTGAGGACATGTAGACGTTAAAGAGCAATGGAGATAAAGGAGACCCTTGTGGCACACCGGATGGATTGCTCCAAGTATTTGAAAGTTCATAATTAAAACGTGCGGGACGTAAGGAAGCCACGGAACCAATTCAGCACCTCGTCCCTGATACCAAGTTTCAAGTTTATTAAATTATTTGATTAAACGCTTTTCAGGATACAAAGCGTTTTACAAAGAAATAAAATTGGATTTCTTAAAATCACAAATACATCGTAAATAAAAATAATTACTTAAAAAATTAAAAAACGAACTGGGGTAACAAACACATGGAACAGTAGGAAAGGAGGGAAAAGAATAAATACAATGCATTGCAGCAGTTTCCCGTGGTCTACTAGATCAAAGGCAGAACTCATATCGAATTGCATAACCAGGGCATTAAGGCCCTTACTAAACAGTAGGCGCAGATTGTCTAAAATAGTTGCAATTACTGTCTCAGTACTGAATAATGGTCTAAAACCGGATTGAGTTTCATGTAGGAGAGAGAACTGATCCAGATAATCCATCAGTTGGGTGTGTACCAATCCCTCCATAATTTTTACAATAAACGGAATGGATGCTACTGGTCTGTAGTTAGATATTATAGCTGAAGATTCTTTTCAATTTTTTAGAATTGGGGTTATTATTATGTGACTATTATTAGAGAGGAACTTCCCAGTTTTTAGGTTATGAGCCAAATATTGCATCAACGATAGTTTAAATACTAAAGGTGCCGCTTTCATGATTTCTGGGGGGCATGAGTCCAGAACGCAATAGGATTTAGAGTATTTGTTCCACTCTAAATCTTGAAAGGAGCTCCAGATCATGTCTGCCGGTGTATCATTTCCTTGGGTGATAGGTATCGGATGATCACTAGGGTCGTTTGTTGAACAATGAATTCTAAGGTTTTTAATTTTCGAATCGAAGTGTAGTGCTAAGTCATTTGCAGAGGGTAACTTAGAGTTGTGTGTGGGTGTGGTGTAGTGTAGTGAGCGGTGTCAAATAAATTTGTGATCAGGTTGAATAGCTCTTTTGTATTGATTCCTTGTGAACCATTACAAGATGAGTTGATTTTAATTGAGTAGAATGCTTTACGTTTGTCTTTTATCATTTGTTTGTAGATTTTTATGTTAGCTCTCCATTTGTTTCGGTCTGTTAGTTCTCCTGTTTTTTTCCAAGTTCTTTCTAGTCGTCTAGCTAGTTGTTTCAGTTTTAGAAGTTCGGTGCCTTTGTGTTTTGTTCTCCCTGCTTCCCTGACGATAGGCCAGGCACATACTGGGCCCACAGCCTTCACCCCCCCCCCCCGGGCCTGGCATTGGGGAAGCAGGGAGAAATTGGCGGTGGAGGCTTTGTTTGGGTGGGGCGGGGCAGGGAGAGAAAAAGAAAGACAGAAAGGAAGGAGAGGTGGGGCAGGGAGAGAGAAAGAAAGACAGAAAGAAAAGGAAGGTCAGGGAGAGAGAGAGAGAGAAAAAGAGGAGGCAGAAAGAGAGGAAGAAAAAGTTGGACTCGTGGAAGGGCAGAGAGAGATGTTGGATGGGGAATGGAATGAGGTCTGGAGGAGAGGAAGCATGCAGGAAGCAGAAAGAAAGAAATATTGGATTTACAGTCAGAAGAAGGAAGTGCAACCAGAGACTCATGAAATCACCAGACCTCAAAGGTAGGAAAAATGATTTTATTTTAAATTTAGTGATCAAAATGTGTCAGTTTTATTTTAAATTTAGTAATCAACATGTGTCCGAATTTATTTGTGCTGTCTATATTTTGCACTATGGCCCTCTTTTACTAAACTGCGATAGCGGTTTTTAGCGTAGGGAACCTATGAGCGTCAGGGGCAGCATGGGGCATTCAGCGCAGCTCCCTGTGCTAAAAAACACTATCGTGGTTTAGTAAAAGAGGAGGGGGTATATTTGTCTATTTTGTATAGTTGTTACTGAGGTGACATTGCATATAAAAGATAATTAACATTTTCTCTTCTTACAGTGTGCTTTGTGGGTTTTTTATTTTATTTTATTGTGGTAGATCATTTTGATTTGCTCATTTTAAAAGTATCTTGCAAGCCAAAAAAGTGTGGGCACCCCTGCTCTAGATTATACATCATCTCTCAGTAGCATGTTGATATTACATTACAGTGTATATACTTTCCATCTCCCCCAATATCTGAAGCCTAATCTTCCATTCGTATGTCATTTGATTAACTTTGATTTTGTTTTCTCTTACCCCTTATTTCTTCTTTTAGCCAAAGTTTAATTAACCTCTTGTTGACTGGCCATGCAGTTTCCAATGTGTGGGATGGGGATAGAGTGTGTTCTGGAATGAGTAAGTTGGATTTTTCCTTCTTCTACTCTTGCCTGTTGATGTTTCATTACATTTTATATGGCTATTTTGCTGAAAGATAACATCTGCTTTTATGAATTAACTTCTCATATCATGAAAGAAATTTAGAATATTAGGGTAAAATACACATAAAAGGGGTAATTTTCAATACCATTCTGTGGAAAACCCAGTGCAAAGTTGCATGCCCAATAAGGTATAAATGTATGTGTATACACTGTGAGCATATGCTTTCTCTATGGGAATGGAGAAGAAAGAGTGCAAAATACTGAGAACTTCAATAGGTGGCTCAAAGCCTGGTGTCATCAAGAAGGGTTAGGTACATAGGAGGATGAGGCAATACATGGAAAAACAAGAGACTGTATTGTAATGATGGCCTGCACCTTACCATGGCAGGAAAATGAATCCTAGCTGAGAAATTCAGACAATTTAAACTAGAAGGTGAGGGTGGTGTATATATGGAGGTTACTTGCGGTGGCCACCTCCAGCAAAAGACAAGATTTGATGATAATAAAGATAGCAATGAAAACAACAATATTAGCAACTCGCTTCCTAGCGATGCAACAGGAAATGAGCTGAAATTAAGAACTATACAAAAAATGAGATTGTTGAGGAATAGTGGCTGGAAAGCAATGACCACAAACAAAAACAGTCTAAGCAACAAAAATCAGGATCTGCAAGCCCTGATGTTAGAGGCAGATTTAGATATTGTTGTTATCACAGAGACATGGTTCAGTGATTCCAATGGATGGAATGCCAACCTACCGGGCTATAATCTTTTTAGGATGGTCAAAAAGATGGAGGTTTAGCTCTCTATGTAAAGACAGATATCCAAGTAATTGAAATGCATGGGGCCTGGGGAAAGGAAGAAGCGATATGGATTGTTTTGAAAAGAGAAGATGGAATTTCTATCTACTTGGGTGTTTACAGACCTCTGACTTAATCGCAGCAAATTGACAAAGATCTGATTACGTATATACAAAAGTTGGGAAAGAAAGGGTAGGTTGCTGAGTGATTTCAACCTGCCAAATGTGGACTGGGAAGTTCCATCTGTGGAATTGAAATAAGAAGATCATGGATGCCTTTCAAGGGGCTCTGCTCAGACAAATGGTTATGGAACCCACGAGGGAAAAAGCAATACTGGATCTGGTGCTCACAAATAGAGAAAATGTCTCTAATGTCCGAGTGGGGGCCCACCTGGGAAGTAGCAATCACATACGGTTTGGTTCGATATAGTAGCCAAAGTGGAGGATAGCTGCATAAAACTCAGTCCTGGATTTCAAACCTATGGACTTTAGTAACATGGGAGAGTATGTGAAGAATATGTTGATTGGATGGGAAGACATAAGAGAAGTAGAAAAACAGTGGTCCAAGTTGAAAGGTGCAAGAAAAAGAACTACTGATCTTTATGTGAAGTAAATAAATAAAAATAAGAGAAAAAGGAAACCAATATGGTTCTCCAAACTAGTGGCAGAAAAAATAAAGGCAAAAGAATTGGCGTTCGTGAAATATAAAAAAAAACTAAAGAAGAGGAGTACAGAAAGGAATATTGGATGAACTGAAAGAAGTCAACAGAGAGATATGTCTGGCGAAAGCGCAAGTGGAAGAGAAAATGGCTATAAATATAAAAAAGGGAGACAAAAATTTTTTCAGGCATATTAGTGAAAGGAGAAAGACAAAAAATTGAATTATGATACTGAAAGAAGGTATGAACCGCTATGTGGAGAGTGATGAGGACAAAGCAAATGTGTTAAATAAGTACTACTGTTCGGTATTCACAGAAGAAAAAATGGAAAAGGACCATGATTGGTTAGCAAAGTTATACCTGAGAATGGAGTAGATATCGCACCGTTCACTGAAGAAAGTGTTTATGAACAACTTGAAAAACTGAAGGTGGACAAAGCTATGGGACCGGATGAGATCCATCCCAGGATATTGAATGAGCTCCGAGAGGTTCTGGCGAGTCCTCTTAAAGATTTGTTCAATAATTCTTTATAGAAGGGAGAGGTTCCATGTATGTGGTCCCTCTTCACAAAAGTGGTTGCAGAGATGAAGCGGGAAACTACAGGCTGGTAAGCCTCACTTCAGTTATCAGAAAAATAATAGAAATGTTGCTGAAGGAAAGGATAGTGAAATCCTTAGAATCTAATGCAGCGGTTCCCAAACTGTGAGCCATGGCTCCCCAGGGAGTGACATACAGGGCAGCGTAGATTATGCCTATATTAGATATCTTTTACAACAGTGTTTCTCAACTCCTTAGGGGTACACGGTAGTCCTGCCCAAATCATTCGATTGATTCACCAGTTCACTTTGGTGAATCAATTTGAATTGATTCATTTCCTCCGCCTTCCCTCTGCCGTGTCACTGATGACATCACTGATGGCATGGCAGAGGGAAATCTTAGTAGGCAGGCTGCCAAGCAGCCTGTTTACCACTGCTGTTTAGGTCGCAGTCAGGGGGATGGGGAGAATCAGCATTGAATCGGGGGGGGGGAGGGGGGCTGAATCGGCATCGAATCGGAGGTGGTGGTGGTGGACAAATCTGCTTTGAATCTCATAATGGTATCGGCAGAAATTCTCACATGCTGCCTGCCGGGTTAGCAGCAGGCAGCGTGTGAGAGTCACTGCCGATACTGTTACCCGAAGAAGTACAGGAGAGGAGAGGAACAATATCTAATAGCACAGGGGGAGGGAAGAGGTAAGAGAAAGAAAATCTGGTGGCACAGGGAGAGGGAGGGTGGGAAGAAAGAAAGGTGGAGGAGTAGAGGGGAGAAGATTAAATTGCAAATAATGGAGGAGAGGATGGAAGAGATGGTGCATGGAGGGGATAGAAAGATTTGACATAGGGCACAAGGAAGAGAGAAAGTTTTTGGACATGGGGGGATATATGAGAGGGAGAGAGAGATATACAGGAGATAGAAGGGGAGAAGGAGGGAGATGTTGGATCGAGGAGCAGAATGAAGTGATGGAGAGATGCACGGAATTCTGTCAGGAGTAAACAAAGAGGTAGAAAGGGGAGAGAGGAAGAAATGTTGGATATGGTGGTGGAGATGGAACAGAGGGACAGATTGAAGGGGATGCAAGGGGGAGAATTGTTGGACATAGTGATGGAGGGAGAGCTATGGCATTGTGCTGGAGAGGGGTGAGAGAAGGAGAAATAGGCATGGGGCTGGTGGGTAGTGGTATAAAATGCTGCACATGATCTGAGGGATGAGAGAGGGAGAAATGTTGGATGTGGTATTAAAGGGAATGGGAGAGATGCACCCTGGATTTCTCTCTCTCTCTTTCCCCACTCCCTTTGCAGCAAGGAAGGGAATGAGAGCAGGACAGTGAGAGAGAGAGGGAGATATGTTGCCAATGGGGATGGAAGAGAGAGGAAGAAAAGTTGGATACATGGAGGGAAAGAGAGAGAGATATTAGTTGGAGAAGGGAATGAGGTCTGGAGGAGAGAAAGCGTACAAGAAGCAGAAAGAATAAAATATTGGATGCAGAATCAGAAGGAAGTGCAACCAGAGACTCATGAAATCACCAGCCAACAAAGGTAGGAAAAATGATTTTATTTTCAATTTAGTGATCAAAATGTGTCTGTTTTGAGAATTTATTTCTGCTGTCTATATTTTGCATTAAATTCTTCCGTTTTCCTATAGTTGTTACTGAGGTGACATTACATATTTTAAAGTCATCTGCCTTGACCTCTTTGAAACCCCCCCAAATATAAATACAGTGGTACCTCGGTTTATGAGTGCACCGGTTTGCGAGTGGGTTTGACTGGGGTGCAAGTGAGTGGAGTTTTTGGAATGCATGTAAGGAATTTCTCTGTTGTTCTTGTGGTGGGGGTGAGGGCTGGGCACTTCCACTGACCTCTTGTTGGTATCTGACTGGTGTGCTGCCCTGGCTGTCTCCTGAGTGCTTAAACCGGATTCTCACCTGGAATGTGGGTGGTATGTATTCTCCATTTAAGTGAAGTAAAATTTAACAGGCGCTTTGGAGACATCGGGCAGCTGTAGCATGTCTGCAAGAGACCCGATTGAATGATGAAGAACACCTTAAGTTAAAGCAGGACTGAGTTTGAATATGTATTCTATTCTTCTTCAGGGAGCAGGAGGGGAGGGGAGGCATCGCAGTACTCATTTGTAAGGCTGCACAGTGTAAGGCAGAGGTGTTATGAAAGGACACCAAAGGGAGATATCTGTTGCTATGTCTTCAGCTGTTTGGGCGGGAAATTATATTTAGTTGTTTATGCCCCTAACCAGAATTATGCTGTTTTTTTCTTCATCATCTTGTCTGTTCTCCCTATGTATCTCTGGGCTTGCTTATAGTAGGTGACATGAATGCTGTGATGGATTCCTCTTTAGATAGGTCTACGGGATCTTCTCTGATTGGGGGTTTCCCCACTGATATATTGCCTACCTTTGTGTCCTTTTTGGATTTGGTGGATGCTTGGAGGGTTTTGCATCCATCTGAGCATGATTATACACATCTCTCCAGGGCCCACAGATCTTATTCAAGGTTAGAATATATGTTCCTTTGAGCGACTGCATTTTCCTTGGTTGCTGAGGTTACCATTGGCCCTGGAGAGATTTCGGATCATTGTACGGTTTGGATGTATGTTGACCCTCCACAGTTCTATCAGATGTCCCGGGGCTGGCATTTTCCTGATTATCTGTTTAAGAACCAGGATTTTCAGACCTATTTACATCAAAAGTGGGAACAATTTATTGCTTTTAATGGGGGTCATAAGGAGCAGGCCTTGCTATTTTGGGTCACAGCGAAAGTGGTACTACGAGGTGATATAATAGCATATATTAGTGTTTGAAATAAACATCTTGCCTCTGGTATTCTGCAGTTGGAATCCCAGCTCTGGGTTCTAAGCAGCGCTATAGTCAACATCCTATGCAGGCTAATAGGGAAGTGCTACATGTAATGCAAGTTTCTTTAGATTCCTTTATTCATGAACGCACTATTGGGAAGCTTTTGAATAGGAGGGGCTGATTCCATAAGTTTGGTAATAAAATGGGTCGTTTGTTGGCTCGAATAGTTCGGTCCGGGGGGAGTGGTTTCTCATACTATACCTACCTCTGCAGGGAATCTGACTAATCAGCCTGAGGAAATAGCAAATTTGTTTGTACAATTTTTCTTGAATTTGTACTCTGAGGGGGGGGATCCTTCAGCTGATGCAGATGTTGTTTCTTACTTAAAACGCAGTGGTCTCCTTAAATTACCTGTAGATGTAGTATCTGAGCTCAGTATGCCATTTATAGGAAAGGACCTTCAAAATGTCATCACAAAATTGAAATTGCACTCTGCTCTGGGTCCAGATGGCTTTTCTAGTGAGTTTTATAAGATTTTGTAGTCCACCATTGTTGGTCCACTTTTGGCAATATGAGGCAGTCATGGAGGCTGGTGCCTTCCCTCAGCATGAGAATGTTGCTCAGATTAGTTTATTGCTTAAACCTGGGCTTCCTACAGAGTTAGTCACATCTTACCGCCGTATATCTTTGCTTAATGTTGACATCAAACTTTTATCTAATCTTTTGGTGACCCGGCTGGCGGTGATTCTCCTGGACTTGATCATATTTGTAACCAGTTGTAAAAATTTAAACCACTGTAAGACTTGAAATAGAAAAGGCCATTCAATCCTATCAAAGGCCTTTTCAGCATCCAAGGCCAATGCAATGTAATCTTCAGTTTTATTCTCAGCAGCTTTTATTACTTCAAGAAAAAGCCTTGAATTATCCATAGAAGTCCTACCATTTAAAAAAACCATTTTGATCAATGAAAATCATTTTTGGCAGTATTTTTTTGTAATCTTCAAGTAAGTATTTTTGCATAAATTTTTGCATCGACATATATCATTGAAAGAGGCCTATAGTTCTGAACCAGCGTTGGATCTTTATCTCCTTTGGGCGATACAATAATTGTTGCTTCAGTAAATGTACCTTTCACTCTCGAGAACTTATGAAGTGTTGAAACACAGCCTTAAGTTTTAGTAATAAAAAGGATTTGAATGACATAAAATTCTACAGTCAAACCATCAGGACCCGGTGTTTTATTTTTGGCCATGATTTTCAGCACATTGAACACATCTTCATCATTAATATCTTCACAGAGTGAGGTGTTATCCTGCTCCGTTATTAAATGGTGATCTATATCCTTAAGGAAATCGTAATTATCAGTTGTAACAGAAGAAGTAAATAACTCTTTAGTAAGTATGGAAACAGTTCAGGATATCTTCATCACTGGTCATTAACACATTATTGGAGTCTTGTATAGCCGAAATATAGGATTTTCCTTTCTTACCCTTAAGGTAATTAGCTAGTAGACTGCCAACTTTATTTTGATCCAAGTAATATGTAGCGGAATTCATGAAGACAATCAGCTCTGCCCTTTTACTCAAAATTGTATTGTATTGAAAAATGTATTTTTTCAACTCTTCCAATTGCCAGTATCTGCTTGATATTGACTTTCATATTCAGCTCTCTTCAGTTCTAATTCTTGCAAATATCTGTTTTGTTGTTTTTTAGCTTTTGCAGTATAATCTATTATTTCTCTGATGAAAGCTTCAAAAGCATCCCAAACGTTGGCACTTTTTATTTGCCATTTTAGCCCACATGGAAATCCAAGGTCCATTCTATCAGGCTATCTCTGCATTGTATTCAAATCCCTGAGCGAGTGTGGTTGTTAATGGGGTGTGTACTGAGTTATTTTTTTGTTACTTCTGTTACTAGGGGCAAACGTCAGGGGGGGGGGGGTTCTTTATTGTTTCTTCTCTGGTTGGAACCCTTGTTGCGTGTTCTTGCAAGACATCCTGACATTGCTGAGGTGTGTCTTCCATCGTTTCATATCAAAGTGCTGGCTTATTGACAGACCCGGTGGGGTCTTTATCTTCCTTACTTTCAGCTTTCCAGGAGTATGGGGCACTGTCTATTTTTTTGTTAAACCCTGCCAAGTCCCAGGTGCTTCCTTTACTGCCTGAGGTCTAAGACTTATGGAAGGACTCCTTCCCCTTTCAGTGTGTTTCTCGCTCTCTTAAATATTTGGGGTTATTATATTAGTTAACTTGACTATCTTATATGCTGTGAATATGCACTCTTTAATGTCTGAAACTGTTGTGAAATTGAATTTGTGGAGAGCCTATCCTTTTTCTCTGCTTGGTGGTAGTCATTTGTTTAATATGATTTTGGCACCTAAATGGCTTCATGTATTTTAAATGCTTCCACATTGGCATTTGAGCGCTAGTGCTGGATCTAGGAGCCTGTTTTATAAAGCACATAGGTGCCTATCTAATATATAAAACCCTTACCCACGCATGCGCGGTTGAAACGCGTGATCCCTGCCACTGTGATTTGTGCCTCCGTGGTCGAGTTCCATTTGCGGTGCGTGCAGCGGTTTCAGCGACGGTGTGAGCGTTAGGAGAGTTCAACGCTGAGAGCAATGGCAGGAGGGTGTTCTTCAGCCTGGACGAGGCCGACGGTGCGAGTGCTGCGAGGCATTCGGCTGCTATTGCTGCACAGGGAAGTGGAGGGGGAGAGGGAAAGGGGGCTGCTTTGGGGGTAGGGGTGTGCTGGGGGCAGGCACCAATCTTGGTTTGCTCTGGGGGGAGACAGAAGGGGGCCACGGAGAGACAGGCAGGCATGGTGCAAGAGAGAGACTGGCAGGCAGGGGGTCAGGGAGGGAGACAGTGAGAGACACAGACAGAAAGAATGACAAATAGACAGGGGGCCAAAGAGACAGACAGCGGCTAAAGAGAGAGACAAAGAAAAAAAGACAGACATGTAGCGGCCAAGGAGAGAGAGAGAGAGAGAAAAAAAAAAAAGAAAGACAGACAGGGGGCCAGGGAGAGACACAGAAATAATGACAAACAAGGGGCCAGAGAGACAGCCAGCCAGCGGCCACAGAGAGAGAGAGACAGAAAAAAAGACAGACAGTGGCCAAGGAGAGAGAGAAGAATAAAGACAGACAGACAGGGGGCCAGGGAGAGACACAGAGAGAAAGAATGACAGATAGAAAGAAAGATAGACAGACATTGTCCAAGGAGAGAGAGAGAGACAGAAAGAAACAAAGACAGACAGAATGCAGCCAAGGAGAGAGACAGACAGACAGACAGACAGTGGCCAAGGAGAGAGAGAGAGAGACAGACAGAAACAAAGACAGACAGACACATCTATTCTAGCACCAGTTAATGTAATGGGCTTAAATACTAGTGATGAAATAAGCTTAAAATAGGCATCAGCTAGAATTTGGATATCCTGTTATAAAATTACCTTAAATGTAAAGCTGCTGCATTAACTGTTGGTATGGCTGTATACCGACAACACATACTAATTTCTGTATTAGCTGTTTAATGCATTTTAGTGAAAAGAGTCCATGACATACTGAGTTTCTGTTTGTTTATTATACTTAACAGAGCTTTTGGGTATACGCAGACAAGCAACTGTAGGTTTTCTAACTTTGATGGAATCTTTAAGATACTGTAAGGTAAGAGTGCCTTTTTTTTCTAAATTTAAATCAAATTGTAATTTCCATTGTTCTTCTAATTGGATATGTTAAGTTCCACTGCAGAAAACTGAACAAAGCAATGTATGGTTAAATGAAACAAGCCAAATAATACAACAAACATTTTTTTTAAAAACCCATTATCCAATATTTCAGTTCCAGATATTGAACTATCCCAGTACTTCTCACCCCTTTTCTAGAAGCACACTTTGCCAATCAGACTTCTACATTTACCACAAAGAATATAAATGAGACAGATTTGCATATGATGGATCTTTATTTTATGCAAATTTGTGTTATCCATGTTCTTTGTAGCTATCATGAAATCCTGAATGGCAAGGTAGGTCTCCAGGAGAAGGGTGAGAAAATCTGGTATATCCGATCTGCAGGACTAGAAAGAAGTAGGGAGATTATGGATGCTTTTCAAAGTGCCCTGCTCAGACAAATGTTGATGGAAACCATGAGGGGAGGGATGATTCTGGATCTAATAACTTACAAATGGAGACAGTAAGTATAATATCTGAATAGGGGCCAACCTAGACAACAGTGATTATCATAGGATAAAGTATTTTTATCCTAGGACAAACAGGCATTGTATTCTCACATGTGCTTGGGTAACGTCATCCATGGAGCCCAGTACGGACAGTGAAAAGTGCACCGGCACTTTAAGAGCTTAAAAGCTTTCAGTCTGTCCGTACTGCACATGCGCGAGTGCCTTCCTGCCCGACGAGGGCTTGCGGTACCTCAATTCTTTGTTTTCTGCAAGGCAAAGAAATTTATTTATTTATTCAATTTTCTATACCGTTTTCCCACGGGAACTCAGAAAGGTTTACATGAATGCATTCAGGTACTCAAGCATTTTTCCCTGCCTGTCCCGGTGGGCTAACGATCTATCTAATGTACCTGGGGCAATGGTGGAATTAAGTGACTTGCCCAGGGTCACAAGGAGCAGTGTGGATTTGAACCCATAACCTTAGGGTGCTGAGGCTGTAGCTTTGACCACTGCGCCACACACTGTGTTGCCTTCCTTCAACGTGTGAAATTTTGATCTTTGTTTCAAAATTTTTTCTTTCTTTCTTTTTTAATTTCTAAACCTTTTTGTATTAAAAAAAATATATAAAAATATTTGTTTATTTTTCCATTTCACCTCGTTCGAGGCCTTCAGGTCTCATTTTTTTCCTTTCGGCAGTTTCACCTCAGTAAAAATTAAAGTTTGACTTTGCCAATCAAATCTTCCCATCCATGTCTAAGACACCGAGTGGGTTTAAAAAGTGCTGTCAGTGTCAGCACCACATTTCCATCACCGACCTGCACAGCTGGTGTGTCCAATGCCTCAGTCCTGAACATCAAGTGGATACCTGCATCTGTTGCTCTACTCTCCAAAAAGATTCAATAAATGCCCGGCATCTCCAGCAGGAGAAACTTTTCAGTACTGCCATGGATTCACAAGAAAAATCCCAATATTCAGTACCACCGATGCCTGCATCGACATTGGACATCCCTGCCTTGGGAAAGCCTGCAAAGAAGCTGACCACTTTCCAGCCAGCATTGCAGGCCTCTTCAATATTGAGTCCCTTGATGCAGGCCAAACATCAACGCCAACGATCTCCTTGTGTGCAGGCTGTGTCTCCTGGGCGTGCATCCTCTTCGAGGTCTCTCACCCCTCGGCACTCTGCCACACCATTGATACCTGCTCAGTCTCGGGTATCAGTGGAGGATCTTGGATCAATGACTTCTCACACAAGGAGATTGGAATATGCTCAAGCTGCTCTCCATGTCAATGTTTACACCAACCCCATTGATACCTACCCAGCCCGAGCATAGCTCTCACATGCCCCACAAGGTACCGCTTCAGATTCTGCTTCTAAGCATCGCTCTGCTTCTCATCAACAATCATCTAGTCAACGTCGATGCTCTTCAGAGTGTCCTTCTGCTCCACAAAGCATCGACGCTCTTGTTCCTGATGCTAACAATCATCTTAGAGCATTGATCTCCATCGAAGCACCAATGTCCTCCTTTGAAGCATTTTCATTCTCCATCGAGACATCGGAGGTCTTCATTGAGACATCGGAAATCCTCATTGCATCCTCGAGGCATCGACAATCATCATCCAAGCATCGACATTCACATTGACGCTCTTCAAAATATTCTGCCTCGAAGTACACTTCGTCTCGTTCATCTCGGTACCAATGTTCTCTATCTTCAACTTCATCAGGTTGGTACTGTTATTATAGAGACTCTCCTAATCTAGATCAGGACTCTGATTTGACTTCTCATATTAACGCTGAATGTGAAGCTACCTTATTAGCTCCTTCATTAAATACTCAAGGGTCCATACTCTTCTCACTTCTTTTTAATATTTTCCTGGCTCCCTTGATCATGCTAGGACAATCAATTGGTTTTACTGTTATGCTTATGCAGACGATATTCAACTAATACATCCCATCAACTTGGATAATCCAACTGACATTCTTGCCATCAATAAAAAACTCGACAAGATCCATGACTGGTTAAATTCCAAAAAGTTATCACATAATCAAAACAACGTTTTTTCCATTTAAGAAAGGTAGTCTTCTTCTCTTTCCTATTAAACTCAAATCTATACCAATACAGACAGTTCGCAGTATTAAACTCTTAGGTATCACTTTTGATTATTCTCTCACTTTCCAGGAACATATAAGTACAGTTGTAAGAAAATGCTTTTATCGTCTACGAATGATTCGCTCACTAGCTAAATTTCTTGACATATGTGCTCTAAATACATTAATTCATTCATTGGTTATATCTTGTCTGGATTACGGTAATGCCTTATACCATGGAATTACCAAAAAAGAGTTAAGACGTCTACAAATAGTCCAGAACACCGCAGTAAAAGTTATCTACAAGGCCAAAAAATTCAACCATGTAACTCCTCTCCTGATAAAAGCTTATTGGCTTCCCATCCAACATTGTGTCACTTATAAAACACTATTATTGACTTTTAAAGCAAGAAACACTGGCCAGCTGGAACTTATTAATAAACTCTTGATACCGTATACTTCATTGCGTCTTCTTTGTTCCTCGGATAAAAATCTATTAGCAATCCCATCCCTGAACCATATAAACACTAGAAGAAACACTATCTTTTCAGTAGTTGCCCCGTCCCTCTGGAACTCAGCGCCGAACGCATTAAGAGAGATAACTAACCTCGAGAAATTTAAACCTTTCCTTAAGACATTCCTTTTTAAAGATGCTTTTCAAGTTTGAGTTTCCTTTTAAGGATTTTTAAACTTTTTTCTTGTATTAGTCCACTTGTATTGGACTTACTTGTTTTTAACCATGTCCTTTTGTTTCTCCTTTTGTACCTCACTTTCCTTTAACTATTGTAGTTCTTCCCTTCTTTCCATTCGTACCTGTTTTTCCAGTAGTGTACCTTATCTTTTGTTAAGTTATGTTAATCGTATTATCGTATTTTTAATTGTACAACCACTTTGAAATAAATGATACGGTGGTATTTCAAATCAATAAGAAACTTGAAACAACTAGGTAAAGATCTTCCTGTTAAATTAGAAGCAGACACTGATCCCAGAGCTGAACTCCTGGAGGAGTTAGATTTTGATGAACCTCCCAAGGAACTCTTGAAGCTACCACTTCATAACCACCTTAAAGAGGCTCTCCTAACAAACTTTCCGTGATTATAGCTCCTAGAAAGTTAGATTCCCTCTATAGAATCATCTTTTGTCCAGGGTTTGATAAACCACAACTCCAGCATCAGTCGTTGCTCGTAGAATCCATCCTCAAGAAGTCTTCTAGTTCTAGAATTTATACTACAGCCCCTCCAGGTCGTGAAGGCAGAACTATGGCAAGTTTGGCCATTGCCTATACCAAAACTCATGTTTATTGAGGTCAACCAGAGTAACACAGGACATACAAGGAATACAAAGGCAAACAAAAACGGCTATGAACAGTGCAAAGCAATACAATCATCATCACCAGCAGAGAACACATTGATGATATAAAGACCACATTATTCACAGACAAAAAACAAAAAGAATGAGGAGCCCACAGCCCCCATCTAGAGTGTATCAAAAAAAGAACAAATACAATAGTCAATGAGAGTATTAAATCCAAAAGAGTATTAAGCTACATTTTCTTTATGTCCTTTTATTTCAAACGGTTAAAAAGCTGGCAGTTTTTGAACAATACATTCTGACTATCCATCTTCCTGAGTTTCAACATATTACTCATAGCCTTCTGCAAACCAGGAAGTATATGACTCGTACTGTTTTTGATGTGTTCGAGCTTTCATCCAGAACTTCTGCCATGGCTATAGCTATAGCTATGAGGAGACTTGCCAGGCTATGGGTCTCCAACATGGTAGACTTGGGGGTGGTTCAGTAGAGTGGGCAGACCTGATGGGCTATGGCCCTTATCTGACGTCATCTTCTATGTTTCTATGTTTCTATAAAGTTTTAAGACCGCTTAGCCAACATACCATGTGTGGGAGAAGAGCTTTTTTGGGGAAAAAATTGAAACTACCACACAGAAACTTACCCAGCATGAGCAGAGTTGGAACACTCTTAACAAAACCAATAAATCTCAATCTACTAAGCCTGCTCAAAAGTCGATTTCTTACACTTATAAGAAACTGTATCCTGCCACCTCTACTAAACCACCACCTCAGAAGACACAGCAGAAATCTCAGAAACAACAACCGTCAGCTACTCAGAAGCTGGCTCAGTCTTTTTGATCTGCTCCTAGAGAGCATAAACGATATACCAACTTAACAGCCTCTTCCTCTTCCCATCGGACAATGTCTTCAAGCATTCTACCCACGATGGACTTTTGTAACCAAGGTTGCGTGGGTCCTAAAAGTCATCAAGGAGAGTTGCACTCTTCATTTCAAATCTATTCTTCCAATCCACCCTCCAAGAGAGACCTCTTTTACATCTCAGCAGACATACCTTCTTAAGGAAATAGATGCTTTACTACAACTCAACGCCATAGAGGAAGTTCTCTTTACTCAGAAAAATCAGGGGTTCTTCTCCAGATACTTCCTAATTCCAAAGAAGACAGGAGGTCTGCGTCCAATTATCGACCTAAAAAAACTCAACAAATATCTGGTCAGAGAAAAGTTCTGCATGCTATCCCCAGCGACTCTATATCCTCTTCTAAATCAAAACGAATGCCTATGCTCTCTAGACCTCAAAGAGGCTTGCACACACATTTCCCTACATCTCGAAAACAGAACATTTCTCCATTTCCAGATAGTTCATCAACATTATCAATACAAACTTCTGCCTGTCAGCCTGGCTTCCTCTCCAAGAGTATTCACAAAGTGCCTAGTGGTTGTGGCAGCAACTCTCCGTACTTATCAAATTTTATTTAAAATTTGATATACATGCATTGTCATAAATTTCAAAGCGTATTACAAATCTAAAATTGTGAAAACAATACCATACATAGACACAATATTAGACACACATATAAGTGACAGGACTGGTACAAAAATGGAAGAGGGGAGGAACTACAATAGTTATAGTTGAGAGTAAATGTAAAAAAAAACAAAAACAGGCTTGAGGATTAAGACTGAAAGTGATATGAACGAAAAAAAAGTTTATACTCAGCGAAGTTATGTCTCAAAGGCATCCCTATATAGAAAACTTTTTAGGGAGCCTTTGAAACTATCCAATGCTGTTTCATTACGTAAGTACCCTGCTAGAGCGTTCCAAAGCTGAGGACCTGTCACTTAGAAAATTACTGATCGCCTTGTACCAATAATTTTCAAAGAAGGAACAATGAAAATCATTAATGCTATTTTATAAGTAATTCTATAAGAGATTGGAAGCCAATGAGCATTTTTCAAAAGGGAAGTCACATTGTCAAATTTTTTTAAAATTTGTGATGATTTTTATAGCTGTATTTTGAATTATTTGTAGTCTTTTACATTCTTTCTACATTCCGAGGATATCCAAAGCAAAGAAAACCAAAGGCAAAAGAGAGCCGGCGTGGCTTACTAAAGAGGTGAAGGAAGCCATAAAAGAAAAGAAGGACTCCTTCAAAGCATGGAAACGCACGAAAACAATCGAAACATGGAACAAACACAAGGGTGATCAGAATAAGTGTCACAGGGAGGTGAGGGATGCCAAAAAGGACTATGAGGAGAAAATAGCGCAGGAGGCCAAAAACTTCAAGCCCTTCTTCAAGTACGTGAAAGGGAGAAAACCCGCAAATGAGGCGGTGGGACCGCTGGACGACCAGGGAAGGAAAGGGTACATCAAGGAAGACAAACAAATCGCAGACAGACTAAATTCATTCTTTGCGTCTGTCTTTACAAAGGAAGACACTGCAACAATTCCAGAAGCAGTGAAAATGTCCGTACAGTAGACGTGGACTTGTCCGTACAGTAGACGTACAGTCCGTACAGTAGACGTGGACTTGTACCAGATATACCGCCAGATCGACAAACTCAAAAGCGACAAATCCCCTGGACCGTATGGAATTCATCCGAGAGTCTTGAAAGAGCTAAAAGTGGAAATCGGAGAGCTATTCCAAAAACTTGCCAACCTGTCAATCAAAACAGGGCAGATACCAGACGACTGGAAGATAGCGAACGTCACGCCGATATTCAAAAAAGGATCAAGAGGAGTACCGGGCAACTATAGACCTGTGAGTCTCACATCGGTCCCTGGGAAGATGGTTGAGGCGCTGATCAAGGATAGCATAACCCGGCACCTAGACACACACGACCTGATGAAAGCCAGCCAACATGGATTCAGGAAAGGGAAGTCATGCTTGACGAACCTACTTCAATTTTTTGAGACAGTAAACAGACAAATTGATAATGGAGAACCGGTGGATATTATATACTTGGATTTTCAGAAAGCGTTCGACAAAGTTCCACATGTAAGACTTCTCAGGAAACTGCAGGGCCATGGAATAGAAGGAGATATACTAAGATGGATAGGCAAATGGCTGGAGAACAGAATGCAGAGAGTGGGCATAAATGGGAAGTTCTCGGACTGGGAAAATGTGACTAGCGGTGTGCCCCAGGGCTCGGTACTTGGGCCCATCTTATTTAATATCTTCATCAATGACCTAGAGGATGGAACATCCAGTGAGATCATCAAGTTTGCAGATGACACAAAGCTATGCCGGGCCATCAAATCGCAGAAGGACAGTGAAGAACTCCAGAGTGACTTGAGCCGATTGGAGAATTGGGCAGATAAATGGCAGATGAAGTTTAATGTGGAAAAATGCAAAGTGATGCACTTAGGCAGAAAAAATAAGGAACGCAAGTAAAGTATGTCAGGTGCAACTCTGGGAAAATCTGAACAGGAAAAGGACCTGGGAGTATTAATCGATAGGACACTGAAGCCGTCGGTGCAATGTGCGGCGGCAGCGAAGAACGCGAATAGAATGCTGCTGCACAGGGAAATGGAGGGGGAGGGAAATGCTGCTGCTGCACAGGGAAGTGGGTTGGGGGAAATTCTGCTACACAGGAAAATGGAGAGGGAGGGAATGCTGCTGTGGCTACTACACAGGGAAGTGGGGGGGGGAGAGAAATACTGCTGCTGCATAGGGAGCAGGGAGAGAGACAGATAGAAAAACAGACAGACAGCGGAAGGGAGACAGAAAGAAAGGAAGAAAGCCACAGGGGCAGGGAGAGAGACAGAAAGACAGACAGACAAAGGGGCCAGGGAGAGAGACAGACAGAAAGAAAGACATACAGACATATATTCTAGCACCCGTTAATGTAACGGGTTAAAAGACTAGTTAAAGTAATAAATATAAAATAAAAAAATAAAATTTTTTTTTTACAAGGGATGTGAAATCCATTCAGAATAGAAATGGGGGGTCAAGTGATGCAGTTTGTCTAGCCAGATGTGTGCTAGTGGAGCTCCACTCACCCTTATTTAAAACCGGCAATTTCTCAGACTCAACCACCCCGTTTTTGCTTTTTTCTGCACATAGCAGAGGAAGGCAGAGGGCAGATGGCTCTTCGAGGCAGTCCAGAGCGCTGTAACCCGGCATGCCAACAAAGACACAGAGGGGAATCCGGAATAACCTGAAATCATTGTTGGTAAAAATGGCGGCAAACCCTACCTCCTTCACTGGCTGGGGACTGGATTCAAGAGATCACTAAATCTGTTATGGCGGTGCTAGCGGATAGCTTGAACAAGCTGCAATCAGCTGTGGATGAGTTGAATGAAAAATTCGACTCCCAGGGCCGTAGGCTGACTGAGGCAGAACAACGCATATCAGCGCAGGAGGACCGCAGCTACGGTATGGCGGCTCAGATCCTTGCACTCCAGAAGGAGATGCAGAATCTACAGGAGAAGGTGGAGGAACAGGAAAATTGCAATAGACGTAACAATCTGCGTCTTGTTAGTTTGCCAGAATCCGTCAAAGACAAACATCTTTATCACATCTTCAGTCAATGGTTGCCGGAGAAATTGGGCTTTCCCACCACTGAGAACAAATATGGCTGCGAGCAGGCACACCGTGTGGGTGCTCGACAGGCGGGAGAACGACGCCCATGGATCGTTATTGCCCGTTTCTACACCTGGAAGGAAAAGGAAAGCACTACTGCGGGCATATTGAAAAGTTCCCTCTCTAGACTATGAAGAGCATAAGATTTTACTGTTCAATGACTACCGTATTTTCACGCATATAACGTGTGCGTTATACACGATTTTACAAACCGTGCATAACCTTGCGCATTATACGCGTGAGCGCGTTGTATAAATTTTTTTTTTTACATCGTTCCCCCCCCTGATGTCCGATTCACCCCGCAGGACCACCCGCACCCCCACCCCGAAGGACCGCTCGCACCCCCACAACCTCCCGACCCCCCCCCCCATCATGTAGAAGCTCCTACCGTTGTCCTGCTGCTTCCTCTTCGGCGGTCCCGGCCCTTCTGTGAGCCCTGCGTCTGCGCTGTTTCCTCTTCCGGCGGTCCCGCCTTTTCTCTGACGTCAGAGAAAGGGCGGGACCGCCGGAAGAGGAAGCAGCGCAGACGCAGGGCTCACAGAAGGGACGGGACCGCCGGAAGAGGAAGCAGCAGGACAATGGTAGGAGCTTCTACATGATGGGGGGGGTCAGGAGGCTGTGGGGGTGCGAGCGGTCCTTCGGGGTGGGGGTGCGGGTGCGTGTGCGTGCGAGCGGTCCTTCGGAGTGGGGGTCCGAGCGGTCCTGCGGGGGGGGGGTGAATCGGACGTCGGGGGGGGGCATCAGGCTTTCAGGGGGGGACAGGACTTCAAGGGGGAGAGGAGAGTCGGGGCGGCCGAAAGGAGAGTCGGGGTGGCCAAAGGAGAGTCGGGGCGGGCGAAAGGAGAGTCGGGCGACGACGGGAGAGTCGGGGCGGCATGCGCGGTATACGGGTGTGCACGGTATATAAAAATGTATTTACATAAATTACAGTTTCCCGCGCGCTATACCCGTGTGCGCGTTTTACACGGGTGCGCGGTATATGAGTGAAAATACGGTACTCAGTGGGAGTAGTAGTACAGCGCAAGTTAATGTCACTGTACTGCACTGAGCTGCACCGCTCTGGTATTTCCTGCTAAGCTCTGTTTTTGGCACGAGGGAAAGACTACACTTCTGCACTCTGCTGAGGACACTCGTGTCTATATGTACAAGCTGAATAAGCCGTGACCTCTGCATTGACGGTGAAAGTGTTTGCCATTTGCCTCTGGAGCCGGATGCCTGGACAGGTTGGTTCTGCAGGACTTGGACATGGGAGGATTTCCCTGGGGTTTGGTCATCTATGTTCCTGGCTGGAGAAGTCTGCTCTGGGGGCCCCTGGACCAGATACCGGCCAGGAAATGGGCTGCCTTCTCATGCCTGGAACTGTAGCCCTTGCCTTGGTTTTGGCATGGGAGGTTCCTGTTTTTGGACTCACTGACAGTTGTGGTCTCTTACTTGACTTAGCGCACCCTGGGAGTACCCTCTTCTATAGATACCGGTTTCCGGATCAGGGGGGGCACGCCTTCAAGATGGACTACTCTGGGTGCTTTAGAGCTCAAGTTGCAGCGTCTAGTTTTGTGGGTCCTGGGTAGAGCTCTGAAACCGACTCCTCAGAGTTTCAGTTTGTTGAGGGCTTTGGGCTTTGCTTTGTGTTTGTTTCACTGTTTTGGGGTTTTTATGCTGTACATTCATTTTGCTGTTTGCTTCTGCTCTTGGTACTCTTCATTTTCAATTTGCTATTTCACTTTACTTTTTCCCCTTTGCTATTTGTTTTCTGACAGTATCTATAGTTTCTGTATGGGGTACGGTGATTGGGTGAGTGGGATTCCATAGGGGAGAGGGAGGGCTAGTATGGCTGGCATTGGGGGTATCCGAGGGGATAGGGTTGAAGATTGGTTCTTGGGACAGGAGGGTAGGTTGAGGGGGGGCATTGTGTGAGTGAGGGGGATCCGGGGTGCACATGTGTGAAGAGTGGGGATGGGAGGGTGTGGTTGTGGTTATGTGTTGGGCTGTGGGGGGGGACTTGGGGGGAGGGTGGTTCTCTGAGCAGGAGTGCGACTGGGGGAACTGATACATACACGTCTGCTTTTCACATATTATCTACTGGCTCTGGGCCTAGCTGGGGGGCCCGGGCTCCAGTTTGTTTTGATTGGCTTGCCCTTTGGGCGCTCTGGTGTTTTTTTTTTTTGCTTAGTAGTTATGGTTAATCTGACTGTGGCCACTTTCAATGTGGATGGCATCCACTCACCAGTGAAACGTAAGAAGATACTCACCTGGCTTGAGCAGCACAACATTGATCTTGCCTACCTGCAGGAAACCCACCTTACTGCATCTGAACATGAGAAGCTGCGTAGAGACTGGGTGGGTGAAGTGGGCTATTCGGCCTACAATGGTAGGCAACGTGGAGTCGCCATCTTAGTCCATAAACAACTGTCCCTTAATATCCATAAGATTATTCAAGATAAAGACGGCTGCTACGTCCTCCTATTGGGAGAACTGTGTGGATCCCATCTCCTCTTCTGTAAGCTATATGCCCCTAACATCTATTGCCACAAATTCTATTTGGGGCTCTTGGGTATACTGACGCAATATTCTACATACTAGCTGGTTGTGGGCAGGGATTTTAACTTCACTGCTGACCCCATTTTGGATTGTTCCCCTGCCAAGCCGTGACCTCGCAATTACGACCAGAGGGGGATGAATTTTCTCTGTAGTCCATTGGTTGAACACTGCACCCTTTTGACCGAGAATTTACTTTTTTTTCTCATCCCCTGGACTGTCTTCTGGTGTCGTCTTCTCTTTTTTCTCAGATTGATACGGTCAATATCGAGGACACGTCATTATCGGATCACGCGGCGGTGGTACTTGCGTTGGGAGTCACAGATCGGCAAAGGGAGCACTCTTTGCGTTTCCCCGCAGCTCTATATGGTGACAAGGACTTTTACACCTATCTTAGAGCTAAATGGCTTGAGTACGCCTCTTACAACCGCACGCCGGAGGTGGATCCTGAAATCTTTTGGGAGGCTTCTAAGGCGGTCATGCGTGGGCATATTATTCAGTATGCTACTGCTAAGCGAACGAAGCAGGGTGAGGCACTCCTGACCCTCTCGGGGAAACTGTCTGTGCTGCGCCAGAGTCATTACACCAGTTTGGACGCAGCCGAGCTTCAGCAACTTAAGTCTATTTGTCTTCAAATCAGTGATATCCTTGACAAGCGGGCCCGGCAAAACATTTACTATCAGAAGTTTAGACTCTATCAATGGGGGAGCAAGGCGGTATATGGTGGCCGGCCTGGCTACCTCTAAAGGTCTCCTCTCTCAGTTGCGGGACGCATGGAATTGCGATCTCTCTGCCCACTATACCCCTGAGGCCTTCCAGGAGCTTTTTCACACCTTGCAGGTCTTCATGAAATCCACGGCTTGGCAGGAAACTCAATTCAAGATCCTCCACAGGGCATATATTACCAGGGCGAGGGGCACCCGGATGGGCCTCTGGGACAATGCCTTGTGTACCAAATGTGAGGCGGCCCCTGGGATATTTTTACATTCCTTTTTGGAGTGTTCCAAACTTACTTTGTGGAACACATCCTTTCCACAGCTTCAATTGGTCTTGCAAGCTGAGTTGGAGTGAGATTATAAGACACTGCATTTGGGAGACCAGACTTTGCTGGAGGCTCAGGGCCTCACGGTGCCCCAGCGGCACTTTATCTACTTGACCTTTTTGACTGTCAAAAGGACTATATTGCACCACTGGACACAGGCTGGAGATATCCCCCAAGAGAGCTGGCTGAGACAGATGTCTGAACTGGCCCACTTTGAGCTCTGCTATTATAAACACTCGTTTAATCCTGAGGTGTTGGCATATCTGACACTATGGAAGGTGTTTCTGCAGTTACCCTTGGTCGCACGTTACAGGGGAGGGAATGGGGGTGGTTGAATGGGGGGTGTGTTTGTGCTTGTGGGGAGTATGACTGGATGGCTGGATGGTGGTGTGTGGAGTGCCCAGATTCTTCTCTATTAGGGAGCTGTTCCAGATGGAATGTCTGTACGTTTTATAAAACTGAAAATGTAATGGGTTGGCTGGGTGGCAGGGGATGTTAATTTCATTTCGCCTCGCCTCCCCCCAATAGGGGGGTTGCGGGGCTTGTTGTCTTTCATCCTACCTCTTCTGTGGTACCAGGGACGCTCCTCTATTGCCTCTTTGTTCTACCTATCTCCTCGCCTTAGTTCACTGGGGAGTGTCGGTTTCTCTTCTTTTGTTGCTTTGTTGCTCTGTGCTACCTGTCTTAATCCAGTAACTATCAGCAGAGAGTGTATTTTTCTTGTATTTTTCCTGATTATTTGTATTTGAACCTTTGGCTTTTCTGTTCTTCATGTTGCCCTGTTGTTGTACCCTTTCTAATAAAAATGTTTACAAAAAAAAAAAAAAAAATGAATATCCACATTCGTATCGAGGACAACAGCCACACCCAAACAAATCTGCAAACGATTCAATCATACCAACTCTCGCCATCTAAAGCCAAATAAAAAAGATATGATTTTAAAATGATCTTAAATTTAGAAAAAAATTGTTCCAGATGGACATATGGAGGTAGTTCATTCCATAATTTGGGGGTTAAACAGTAGAAAGCCAAATGTATTTGTACTATAATAGCATGCCAATTTTGGTTCAGGTGGTACCAACCAATAGTCATCAAGTGATCGTAACCCTTTCATAGGTGTGTATGGAATGGTTAGGGAAGCAAGATGAGGTGAGTGGCCTAAATGGTATGCTTTATGAGTTAAACAAAGAATCTTAAACAAAACACGTTAGTGAATTGGCAGCCAATGTACCCTGATAAATAATGGCATAAGATAGTTGAATTTCTTAGCCCTACAAAGTAACTTTAGAGCAATATTTTGAACAGTTTGTAAACACCTTTCTTGAGGCGATGAAATCCCAGCACAAATTAAATTACAGTAATCTAGATGAGATATTAAAAAGCATGTATTAAAGTGTGGAAGGAGGAGAAATTTAGTACTTTAAATAAACCCTGGAGCTTCCGTAGACTAAAGAAGTTCTTCCTGACAACTGACAAGATCTGTATATGAAAATTTAATGTTAGAATCCAAAGTTATACTATTTTAAAACGATGAACCAGGATTAACAGAAAGACCAAGGAAAACCAGATCAATGTTAATTTGTGGTAGAGAACATATTATCCAGCATGCTGTCATCTTTCCTGGATTAATTTGTGTTCTAATAACTAGTCTGCAAAGGAACTGAAACATTGTTGGAGGGTTGCAAGCCAAATTTTATCAGATGTCTGCAAAACTCAAAGAATGTCATCTGCATAAAAATATACCTTTATATTAAATGATTGAGTATTGCAAGTGTACTAAGAAAAATATTAAACAGTAAAGTAGATATAATAGAGCCTTGTTGTATTCTACATGGAAGAGGGTAGGAAATTAAAAATTAAGTGAACCATTTCAGTAGTGTTCCTGAAAGTGCAAGTAAAAGATTATGGTGAACTAAATCGAATGCTACTGAAAGATCAAGTGACACGATCAGAGCAATGTTACCGGCATCATGTATTTTATGCAATTCTCATAGGAGTGCCGTAATTACTGTTTTCCAGTGAGATGACTGATTCATATAAGAGCAAAAAGGTTAGTATTTACAAAGTACAAAAAAATTACGGAAGGAGGAACACATGAAAAAAGAATAAACGCTGAAGTTGAGAGAAATTAGGAAAGCAAAAAGCATTAGAAAAGTTGGCCAAAGTTATTAAATGAGGTAACAAAATGTTTTTCAAGTATATCCTATCTAAAAACATGGTTGGGTGGGGAATGAAGAAACAGAAGCACAAGTACGTGCAAAACAAATATTTTGGTATCCACAGAAAGAATATTTTAGAGGAGGCCAAAGAAATACTGGCAAAATTACATATGAGAATCCTGCTGCACCAATTCAGATGAACACAGAGGATCTCTAATTAGAAAATGAATTATATAAAACAAACTAAGGCTGGTACTGGGCAATCATACACAGTCTGTGCCCCATATATGGTGATTTGGTTTAGGATGAGCTGGGGAGGGTTTTGATAGAAGCTCTAGTGACAGAATGATTAGGATAGACACGAGTGGGCTTCAATGGCAACTCCAGCAGTGGACACCTAAAGACAGTACTAGGTGGACTTTTATGGCATATTTCTCAGGAATATTAAAGAAAAGACAATTTAACCATGAATGTATGATGAGTGTGACTACTGGGCAGACTGGATGGACCTCTCAGGACCACTTTATCTGCTGTCATTTACTGTGTTACTAGGAACTGTTTCCAATGACATGACTGGTATAAGGGCTAATGCACTCTTGGAAGCCTTTGGAATTTCTCTATCTCCAACAGATGGTGTATGTTGGGCTAGTGTAGCAAGTTTGGTTCCTGGGCCTGACTTACTGAGCCATACTCAACAGCCTGTGGTCTCAGCAATTGAGTTCCCTGGCTAGTTGCTCCTGAGGTTCAGGCCACAATCCCTGACCCAGGTTGAGCTTGTAGGCATTTTCCCTCCAAGGCCTTGAACCTAGCCCATGGGTTTGTGGTTGATGAGGCAGCCTAACAATGATTCCTATGGGATCTCTGCCGGAGGTGTGTGAATGCCCATTGCCCTTTCTCACCCATTGCAAATTACTCTAAGTGTCAAAACGTGTTAGCTTATCATGACTGAGTACTAATAGCACATGCTAATTCCTGTGTTAACTGCTTAAAGCATTTTAGTAAAAATGGACCCATATTAAAAACATGACTTTGATATTTTGCTTTTTTTTTTTTTTAGATAAAAAAAGGGCAGTTTTTATTGGCTGGCCTAATTTTCCTGGCTTTCTGCAAGGAATATAAAGTTGTATTGTGGGAAAAAAATAAAGTTAAGGGAACCTTTCTCTTGGGGGAATCAGTTAGCAACAGAGGCCTGTCATTTGGGTAAGCACTAGCAGAGGAGAGAACAATGAATTAAACCTCTCAAGGTGAGTCCAGCACTGGGTTTGTCAGGAGATGGACCTTCCCATCAGCAGTGATATATGGGATCAGGAGAAGTGGAAGAGTTGCAAGTGATAGGCAGTGCAGAAGTGTGCCGGGGTGTCCAGCTGAATGAGTTTCTTTGTGATGTCACAATTTCACTTTGTCTTCCAGAGTTGAGGCAAATTCTATAAACGGCATCCTGATTGTAGGCAGTGGTAGGTGTCCTACCATTGTCTAACAAGCCAATCAGGACGCATGTTTTAAAAAAAACCCTACATTGTAGGTGTCTGTCACGAGTGCAAAAAATGCGTTGGGACACTTAAAGTTGCCCAAGGTTGGGCATGGGCGTGGTTTCACCTGGAAGTGGCCTTGAGCAAGCTTAAGCAGCCCTAGGTATTTCCCTAGGGCCGCGATAGACACCTGAAATATAGGCCAACAAAATGCTGTCCTAAATTCAAATAGATGCCGCAACAAGGGATTCTCCCTGCTGCAATCAAATTCCAGCTGATGTCCTTCCAGTCTGCTCTTTCACTTGCCAAACAAGACTACTATTTATTTAAAAAATTTCTATACCGTTTAAAATTAAACAGTTTACCATTTGATTAACTCTCTGCTATCCATGCAATAACTCTCTAACCCCTATTTGTCCTGTTTGTCTAATTAGTTTTTAAGCTCTTTTGAGTAGGGATTGTCTCTTATGTGTTTAATGCACAGTGCTATAGAAATAAATAGTAGGTCTTAAACCAATCTAATACAGTTTTTTGTTTTTGTTTTCATCAGTAGCCCTATATCAGCCATTCTTTGAATCAATAAATCATGTCTTGCCAAATCAAATTGTTAGTGTTTTTTCCAGTTAGTGCATCAATAGCAGAAAAGGTATACTTGGAGCCTGACCTAGGTTTTCTTTTAGATATAGATCTGTTGGTCTTTATTGGCCCTGGCAGGAGGTCTTCTGAATTGGTAAAGTTTGCAGCCTCTATGTTCTTCTTAAGGGGGTAGATAGTCTGGGCATTGTCAGCCAAGAGTCCTCTGTGTTCAAAATCATCTTCTGTAGATCCCTGCATTTAGTCTCTGGGCAGTTTGGGTAATGTTGCACTCAAGGGTGTTCCTCTAACCTAGGTGGGGAATATGTCCTTTTTTCGGTAATTAGATGCTCTTCTTCAGATTTGTAGCTGTGTGGATGCATAGAACTTGCCTCATTTCCATTTTAATGCTCAGATTTATGTTTGGCTTCTTTGCATGGTGATTAGCACAGAAGTGGAGCAATGCCAATTGTATTAGTCTAGACAGAGAATGAGAGAAGCATTGACTGTGGCTATTTACTTTCATTCAAAGTTTGACAGGAATGAAGGAGTGGCCTAGTAGATAGAACTGCTGCCTCAGTATCCTGAGGTTGTGGGTTTGATCCCAAAGCCTGCCACTCCTTGTGACCCTGAGCAAGTCATTTAACCCTCCATTACCCCAGGTACCAATTTCCAGGTCATTTATAAATATGTTGAAGAGCACGGGCCCGAGCACCAAACCCTGCGGCACTCCACTCGTGACGCTTTTCCAGTCCGAGTATTGTCCATTTATCCCCCTCTCTATTTCCTAATCGCCAACCAGTTTTTAATACACATGAGTATATCACCCTCGATTCCATGGCTTGCAATTTTTCAAAGTAGTCGTTCATGCAGGACCTTGCTGAACGCCTTCTGAAAATTCTGATATACAATGTCGACTGGGTCACCCTTGTCTATCTGCCTGTTTACTCCTTCGAAGAAGTGCAGTAAGTTTGGCAAGCAAGATCTTCCTTTGCTCAAGCCTTGCTGGCTGGTCCTCATCATATTGTGTCCGTCAAGGTGATCGATGATGTGGTCCTTTATCAACGCCTCTACCATCTTTCCTGGTACCGATGTCAGACTCACTGGACTGTAGTTTCCCGGATCTCCCCTCGAACCTTTCTTGAAGATCGGCGTAACATTCGCCACTTTCCAGTCTTCCGGAATCTCTCCCGATTTGATCGACAGATTGGCTATTGGTTGAAACAGTTCAGCTATAACCTCTTTCAGTTCCTTGATTACCCTCAGGTGGATGCTGTCTGGTCCCGGGGATTTATCATTTTTTAAGCATATCGATCTTCCTGAATACTTCTTCTAGACTGACCGTCGACCCTGTCAGTTTATCATCTTTGTTTCCTGTGTATAACCTGTCGGCTTCTGGTATATTGGATATATCCTCTTCGGTAAATACAGACGCAAAAAATGTGTTCAGTTTATCAGCGAAGGCTTTGTCCTCCTTTAGTACTTCCTTTATTCCATGGTCATCTAATGGCCCCACAGCTTCCTTTATGGGTCGTTTCCCCTTAATATATCGAAAGAACAACTTAAAATTTTTTGCCTCCTTGGCTATTTTTCCCTCATAGTCTCTTTTGGCCCCTCTCATCGCCTTATGGTACTTGCTTTGATGTTTGTGCTTTTTCCAGTTTTTGTCCTTTTCCATTCCTTAAACAAAGTCTTCTTGTCTCTGATCGCTTCCTTCACCACTACAGTGAGCCACACCGGTTCTTTATTCTTTTTCCTCTTGGAACGTTTGTTGATACGCTGTATACATAGATTTTGTGCCTCGGTGACTGTGTCCTTAAAAAGGGACCATGCTTGCTCTAGCATTTTTACAGTGCTTATCCTCTTCCTAATCTTCTTCCCCACCATGACTCTCATCCCTTCGTAGTTCCTTTTCGGAAGTTCAATGCCATGGCCATTGTTCTGGATTGATTTTTTGTTCCTGTGTCCAAGTTGAAGTGGATCATATTGTGATCACTGTTTTCCAGCGTCCCTTGACAAGTTGTTCCAGGAAGCAATTGCCTACAACATCCAGGAACTTGGTCTCCCTACTGCAGCTGGAGGTGCCTAGGTTCTAATCTATCCCCGGATAATTGAAGTTGCCCATGATAACTGTGTTGCCTCCCTTGCATTTGTGTTTAATCTCGTCCGTCATTTCTCCATCAGTCTCTTCAGACTGCCCTGGAGGTCGGTAGTAGATGCCGATCTTCGTCTCTGCTCCATTTGTTCCTGGTATTTTGGCCCATAGAGACTCTACCTTATTGTTCGTTTCTGGTATGTTCTTTCCAGTAGATTCAATTCCCTCTTTTATGTATAGGGCAATACCCCCACCTTTTTGTCCTACTCTGTCTCTGGGGTATAGTTTGTTTCCCAATAGCACAGTGTCCCAGACGTTTTCCTCGTTCCACCATGTTTCCATGATGCCGATTATGTCTAGGTTATCTTTTCGTGCCATAGCTTCCAATTCCTTAGGCTCCTTGCATTTGTGAACATACACTTATGTTTACGGCCTGTTACTTTCATGCATTTCCTTCTCCCTTCTGTCTCCCTCGCTTCCGTCCCTTTCGATCTGTAAGAATTTCTATCTTGCCTATGATCAGTGAGTCTTCCCTGCAATCTTCTTGCATGGTATCCTCTGGGTATACCATTTCACGAACTATCGATTCTTGCTTGACTGTCGGCTTTCCCCTTCTTCTTAGTTTAAAAACTTCTCAATTTCTCACTTGATGTAGCTTGCAAGTAGCCTTGTTCCATCTCTGCTGAGGTGGAGTCCATCCTTCCAGTATAGCTTGCTCTTCCCCCAGAACGTTGTCCAGTTGCGCACGAAGCGGAATCTTTCTTCCTCACACCAGCGCCTCATCCATGCGTTGACAGCTTGCAGCTCCGCCTGCTTCTTCCCATTGACCCTGGATACTGGCAAGATCTCTGAGAATGCTATGCTCAGCGTTCTGGTCTTCAGCTTCCTTCCTAGCATCCGGAACTGGTCTTTCAGTGTTTCCCTGCTGTAGTTCCTGTTGCTCACGTCATTTGTCTCAACATGGATCATCATCGCCATGTCTCCCCCTTCCGCACTGTCAATGCGGCTCACTATATCCTTTACTGTGGCTCCTGGTAGGCAGGTCACCAGCCGATCCTTTCTTCCTCCCGCTATGTGGCTGTCAACTTGTCGGATGATGGAGTCCCCACGACGATTGCTGTCATCTCTGTCTTCTCATGTCTTTCTAGCTGCAGGTCCATGTTCTCGGTGTTCTTCCATCTCTCTAGCCGCAGGTTCGTGTCCTTGGTGCATTTCCATATTTTCTCATCCCGGCGTTGGCTTGCATGGGACTCATCTTCTGTGGGTTCCCTCCGCTCTTTCCAGGTCCCGCTGCTGTATCATTTATTCCTTTCTTGTGGTTGCCCTCCAGGTAGTCCTCTCTTACTGTAGATGTATCTTGGCAGTTTCTCTGTTGCTGTTGATTTACCATGGCCTCTCTGTATGCTTCCTCGATGAATTTCTCTAAGTCCCTGATTTCTTCTTCAACGTTCCTCTCAATCATGAAGTTTTCTGCCTCTCTGATCTCCTCAACTGCTCAAACTGCTTCTAGTTCTAGTACTCTGCCCTCCAGTAGTCTGACTTGCTTCTTCAGGTCCTCCAGTTCCTTGCATCGAGTTCATATATAAGATTGCCTCCCAGAGGGGAGGTAGTCATACATATGACAAATGGTGCAGAAAACTGGGTAGCTCAACATCCTGCTTTTGTCTGCTGCTTCCATTGCTGTCTGCTTGCCGGTCTGTCATCAGAAGTGGCTTCTCCCTGTTTCCCAGATTGTTCTTCACGCTTTGTCTAAAGTGGCTTCTCCTTGTGTAGGAATCTGTGTATAGCATCCTTGGTGTCGTTACTGTACAGTCCCTCTCCTGATTATATATCTGCTACCCCTGTTGCTTGTGTGTGCCCTCTTGTCTGCTGTGTTTGCCCTTTGCGACTGCTGTGTTTGTTTATCTTCTTCTTGTCTGTCCTGTTGCCCTTGTAGTACTTGCCTGTGTAGGTGTCCTTCCCTAGCGTTTCTTCTTTGCAGTGACTCGTCCCTTCTTAAGACGCTCTCGCTAAAGCGGGGGAGCTGCAGATCTGTGCTCTGCTGACGTCGGAGGGATGGGCGGAGATAATTCTCTGCCCCTCACTCTCGCCTTCCTTCTCTTGCTCTTTCCCCTCTTTCTCTTCGCCCGATTCTTCTCCTTCTGCTCGCCTGCCTTCCAACATTATGCCACACAAAACAACCGTAACCAGGGGGAGTAACACCAACATAATCACTTTGCGAGAGTCAATCGAGGAGAAAAAATTAGGAAAACTCACAGCAGGCGTGCTTCTCACAATAATGCACCGGTTCACATGTCATGACAATCAGAGGCTGCCATCCAAGAATGTGGGTTTCAGAACTGAACCATCTTCCCTATAGTCCTGACTTGGCTCCCTCAGATTATTTCCTGAATTTTGAAGAAATCTCTCCTTGGACAGCGGTTTTCAAGTGATGATGATGTCAAGGAAGCTGTGACGTCCTGGTTTGAAGGTCATTCAGAAGAATTATTTTCAAAGGGGTTAAAGTCATTGCAGGAAAAGTGGATGTAGTGTATGGAGCTATGGGAGGACTTTATTGAAAAAATAAAACAAAAATTGTTTTGAAAACTCTCTTCTTTTCTACTGAGCTAGGTAAATTATTGAATGCCCCTCATAGTGTTAGTGTATTGTTAGCTGTTAGGAAATGACACCTATATTACTGGTTGATAATTTTGTCATTGCACCACTTTTTGGTTGAACTATCTTGTAATTTATACAACTCCATATTTGGAGGGCAGTTATGAATTATGAATATTGGTCTTCAGTTACCTCTGTATTTGCCATTTGAGTTGAGGCATTTAAACAACAGTCTACAATTTGCCATATTGCTGCCCAGTACTTAATGATCTAAATGTCCCTCAATTTATAGAGGTGTGGTAAAAAAATCATTATAGGTTGGGATACCATTTTTTTTATGTGTGTGTTCCGACCATCTGCTAGCTTGTTAAATTCTAAGGAGGAAAGATTCCTCAAGTGATCTGTTGCATCTGTTGTGTGTAGTATATGGGTTGTGATAAACGAAAGGGGGCTGAAATATTTATGGTAGTTGAGGTTTGCTATTTAGTTGGTGAAACTTGTTTTAATAACTAGTCAAAAGGCTAAAGCCATCATACAGTAAGTATACTTGGGGCAGACCTGAAAAGTTCTGACAGGACATAGTAGAAAAATCAGATAGGGCAAATTTTGTTCATTTTGCTGGTGTGAAGGTTTAGTTGTTAATATGTTAAAATAATGATACAGAAAAGTCAGAGGAGCATCATATTAGATAAGATGCAATACATTATAAAATGGGCATTGAGTACAATCATAGTGTACATGGGTGCATTGCAATTATTGATTTCTCTATATCAACTTGGTTCAGACAGCTCCAGTCTATTTACAGTCTGATTATATAATTTAAACTGCTGCTTTTACTGTATCTTTTCTAGGTTGGTTCCTTCTTGAAATCTCCCAGGTTCCCTATTTGGGTACTTGGCAGTGAAACTCACCTCACCATATTTTTTGCCAAGGTATGATTTTCATTTTTGTTACCTGATTTCATGCATAGACACAGTATATTTTCAGATTAAGGCTCTACTTGAAAGCTTTGCCTGTTTTCAGTCCGATTGTTAGAAAGTGTCCATAAGTTATGAACACCTTAAATAGATTGGCTGAATTCAAACGTTTTCAGATACCCTAGTCTGCATGGAAACATGTTGTACAAGCTTGATTTTTCTGTAAATGTATGCTCTGTCTTTATGGTTCTTTTTTTTATGCATGAAAAAATGTTTCAAGCTTATAGAGAAAAATAATTAACTTGCATGGTAGTATATCTCTTCCACACAGTCTAAACCAGGGATCTCAAATTCCCTCCTTGAGGGCTGCAATCCAGTCAGGTTTTCAGGATTTCCCCAATGAATATGCATTGAAAGCATTGCAAGCACATAGATCTCATGCATATTCATTGGGGAAAACCTGACTGGATTGCGGCCCTCAAGGAGGGACTTCGAGATCCCTGGTCTAAACAAACCAGTCTGAACTTCTATCTCATAGTTTATATGTCCATAATATGTCTGATTTACCAAGTTTTGATTTTTTTTATTCTGTACCTTTGGGGACAATTATTGATTAAATTAGGTCATTTGTATAGTCAGATTTTGATTGTAGCATTGTTGCAGTTATGAATAAGATTTAGTATCTGAATTTTGAAAATCTATTCCAGAGAAGTGTTGCCCATACATGTCAGTAAATCTCAGATTAGCTGGTCACTGCCTCATGAAGATTTCCATCTAGACTTAATCTTTAGCATAACTCATGAAATCATGTTATCTTATATCCCGCCATATCCTCCTAAGTGGAGTTCATGGTGGGTTACAACATTGATCAAAACAGTAACCGAAATCGGTGCAGTAGTAACAGTAAATCAAGCAGAGTAACAACAGAATGATCAGGCAAAATCAGTATTGTAGATCAGAGTTACAATAACAACGGTCAATATGTTATGGGTAATACAGAATTTGTTACCATACAGGTATATGTGTATATTTTGGGGGACAGGTTTGTTCTCAGAGTATATTACTAGTGTGGTGAATTGGTATGTGGGATGATTACTTCGTAATCAAGAGCATGTGGAGAGGATTGTGATGTTCTTTAGTGAAGCTTAAATCTAGCAATTAAGCAACCTTTTTACTAATTTGTTATAACTTCTTTGTATTGGGGGGCTGCTAACGAGCAGGATCGGAAATGGCAGCCTAACTGCTGAGCACCAGCAGTCACCCTGAAAAAATCGATAATATCGCCATTAAAACTTACATATTCCTCTATAAAAGCTAACTACGGATATATTATGAACATGGCTACAGCAAAAATAGGCAAGCGACACAAACCAGAGCCACCTTCCCCGAAAAAAATCCATGGAAGACTCCAAGGATGATGACAGCCTGAACATCATGGCCAAACTTCGGGCCCTCCGCTCTATGTTAACTGATATGAAGGTGGATATGACTGAAATCAAATCTGAACTAGCAGATATGAGGGAGAACATTACCCAATTCCAACATCGTATGGAAACTGTAGAAGAGAAATAAATCACTACAAGCTCAGGTAAAGAAAATTAGTCTCCTGGAGCGCGAATTGGAGGAGGCCAACTTGAGATCTCGCCAGAACAACATTAGAGTCCTTGGGGTACCAGAAGGTAGGGAAGGCACTGATATGGTCAGATTTATGAGGTTGTTCATTCCGAAGATTTTGGATATGCAATTTGACAAAATATTGGAAATTGATAGAACACACAGAGTGCTGTCCCATATGATTGCAAACGCTCAATACCCATGACCGAAAGTGCTCAGACTGCTCCGTTTCAGCCAGAGATCATGGCTAGAGCAAAAGTTAAGTCCCCTTTGAAACTAGACGGATTTAACATTCTCTTTGTACCCGATCTGAGTAAGCGCACAGCACAGCTCCGCAAACAAATGCTCGCATATCGGCCAAAATTAAAAGAGCTTAATACAAAATATGGAATGTTATATCCTGCGAGGATGCGTGTCACAGTTAACAACAATACTAAAGATTTTACAGCTCCGGCTGCCCTAGCAGATTATATCGAAGAGTTGTGCCCTTCCAATATTGATGAAGTTTAAGAATCGATCAACCTACGTGCCTGTTTGCGTTTGATCCCACCAGATGGCCTTACAGCTAATTCATCCATAAAAAAGCAAGCGATTATCATATTGCATGGAAAATGTTTCAGAGAAAACTCTTATTAGATGGGATATTATAAAATATGTCTCCCTATATGCCACTAAGTGTACAACGATGTTGGCTTGAAGTCTTATCATTGCTAGTCTTAATGTTATTTTAAACACAGTACTGCAATGTGGTCATATCTTTCATATCATTTACTTTTTTGTGTGAGTAACGGTACGTTTTCTACATGATTTTATGCTGATAACGTAAGTGCTGATCATTTGATAGGTGAAAATGCCACATGTGCTTCTTCTGCGGTCGATGTATTTCTGCTGCTGCAAAGGTTGATTCTTGGACCTGGTCTGCTCAGCGACACGTGGCGCACAATGTGAAATGGGGGCCACCAAAAGAGAGAAACATGCGCGGCTCCTGAAATCAACGACAGATCAAAATGAATTTTATACCACTATGGTTTTTATTTATTGTTGTGCTATATGACTCAGTTATTGCAAGGCTTATCAACTACCATCCATGAATATATTTTAAAGATTTTAAAGATTATATGTTAGTTGTTGGTAGTGTACGACTGTTTCTCTTAAACCCCTTATACTGTTTTTTAGTTATACCCCCCCTGTACTGGTAGGCAGATGTCTTAAGTTTATTCTGTCTGCTGGATCCCCATGGTATAAATGTATTATTAGTTATCAGTCCTTATTGTACTGGTTGATTCTTAGGTTTTGGGTTTTTTTATGTCTTACCATAGCTTTATGTCAACTGATCAGTTGTTTTTATTAATAATAGGGGGTTGATGTATTATGCTCCTTTTACCTGTTAACACTAATATTCATCATATCACTGCTCTTATGCTATGCAATATTATATCTTAAACTTGTTTTAGCACATGTAAAATGAATTCATTCTTATGTTTGTCTGTTGTGTGTTCGTCTTGTACTGTTGCTGGTCCTGTACCTCGTGTTTTCATGTCTAAATAATGGTTCCATTTTCTTGCTGCTGTTAATTATACTGGCTAATTTCTAATCAGATATGTTCTTCGCATCTTGGATAGTACAGTGTTCTCCCTAGAGCCTTTTAGCCGGGTGCTCCGCCTGGCTAATTTAGATGACCGCCCAGCTGTTATCTCAGTTGCAAATCCTGCTGCTCAAATATTTTTAAAAAATATCTCACCAGCTTGGGGATTCCCCAGACACAGCCTGAAGAGCTGCCGGAAGTTCAACATTTGACTCCCACCTCAGCCTGACTTTTTTTCTACTGCATAGCGGCGCACAGATGGTGTACTGTGGCTTTGATCCCACAGCTGACTCCTTACACGTGGGTCACTTGCCAGCTATACTGGCGTTCCTGTACTTTCAGCGCGCAGGCCACCGCACGCATCGGAGACCCCAGTGGACAGATAGGCGTATGTGAGCCATTTTTGCTTGAACAACTGGTGCAGAACATGTGTGGGTTGCGTGAGTTTGCGATGTGTGCGCCAACAGGGAAATCCGGACATGTAGTGGCCATAACCCTACAGGAAGGCTATTCTTTATGTTATGTTCTGTTGACGTCTCTGCCCTGACCCAAATTCCCCTGCAGATTTACTTTGTAAAGTTCCCATTGCTGAAGCCCAGTCCCCCCCTCTCATAAATATTCAGAAGTGAATGGGCGCTTCCATTAACACTCCCTCCCCAGGCCTGCCTGGCAAGAAAGTCCGAGGCTTCGCGGCTTGACTAGGCCCAGGCCCGCTCTGTACCGTTACCAATGAGCTTGGCCGAAAGCTGCTTGACGAGCTCGGGGATCCGCTCCCACTGGCACTCGGAGCACAGCGTTCGATCTCTGTCTCCAGCCAGGAGCCCGACCTCTTGGTGGCTATGGTGGCTGCAAGCCGCACCGAGCCAGTGAGCCGCTGGGCTCTGGAGCCACTGCGGCAGAGTGCAGCTACAGGCGCAGGGAGGAAGCGGTGGGGGTCGGAGACTGTAAACCATGAAGCAGCCTAAGAGAGTCCGAGAGGGGCGAGTCAGGGGATCGAAAAGAGTGCAGGAGCAGCGAGCCATGTACAAAGCCACGCTGCGAATCTGAACTTCAGCTGCAGTTTAAAAAAAGGATCTAATCTAAATGTAATTACGTTGAAAAACTGCTACTGTGATTAACTATGTCTATAGCACTACCAGATATATGCAGTGCTGTACAGAGTCACAAAGACAGAACTGTTGGGAAGAGAGGGAGAAATGGTGGACCAGGGGGATGGAGGCAGGCAGGCATGGGGAGAGATGGGGTGGGGGGTAGTTGGGAAAGAAAGGGAGAGAAGGATCTGGAGATGGAAGGGAGGTAGGGAGAAATTTTAGGTCTGTGGATGGAAGGCAGAGAGATGAAGCATTCTTTTTTTTTCCCTCCATTTCATTGTTCAGCATTAAAAGGGGAGGGAAGAAGAAAAACAGAAAAGAGAGGGATCAAAATGTTGGACCATGGGGATAGAGGAGGAAAGATGAACCCATGGGAAGGCAGGAGGGATGAGATCTGGGATAAGAAAGGGGATGGAAAGAAAGGGACAGGAAATTATAGCCTGACCAGTGGAGAGAGGGAGGAGATTCTAAAAGTGGTGAGCCATGTGGATGAGGTCAAAACGGAGATGACAAGATGAGTGAGAGAGCAGTGAGTACAGTGGTAGAAATGTGGTAATGGGGAGTAGATAGAAAGAAATAGGAGGCTGGGAAAGGAGTGAGATGGGAAATGGGAGAGCTAGGGACTGAGAGAAGATGGAGAATTGAGAGGTAGCTGAACATTTAAAAAGAAGAAGGGTGAGAAAGAAGGCAAGATTTGAGTGGACAGAGGCAAAAAAAGAAAAGAAAAAGTTAAGAAAGCTGAAAGAGAAAAATTAATACGTTGGAGACAAGCATAAGAAGAAAATGGAACAAGAAAGGAAAAAAAAGTGAACAGCAGACACTGGAAAGAGAATTAGTTGAAGAGACAAAAAACAGAAAGAGAAACTGGGACCAAGATGATGGAAAAACAAAATATCCAGACAACAAGTTAGAAAAAATTGTTTTATTCTGAATTTATTAACTGGAATATGTTAGCTTTGGGATACGTGCATCACAATTATTTTTGTATTCAGTGGCGTAGTTATATACAGCTGATTTAGGGGAGGGACTGGAGCCCAAAATTAGTGGATGGGCACCAAAGTTTCTCCCCGCCTGAGTGCAATTTACAAATACTAGAGCTGTTGGGGATCCCAAAGCCCTGCCACTTGAAGACATCTTCCTCCAGTCTAACAACCCAAAATCTCCAAGCTTTGCAGTCAGTGGCTGCCACTGTTTTCATGCATGCATGAAAGCCAAGGTGGGGGGGAGGGGGGCAGGGAAGAGGGAAGGCAGCAGCTCTGCAATATTGCTGCCAGCTGCAGAACTTGGGATCCCTACTAGCTACAGCAGGGGAGATGTTCATTTTGAGGGAGCCTAAGCTCAAAGTGGGAGGCCTAAAAAAGCAGTAATATTTACCCTGACTGAACGATCCTCCACGTGCGCTGCTGACAGCTGACGCAGCATCCCCGCTCTGATGAGGCTCACCTCTGAAGAAGCTCACTGTAGCTGTAATAGATGTGAATGGGAAAACCAGGAGTGCGCACCCCTGCTCATCAGAGTGGGGATGCGAAAGCCTGTGGCTGCTCCCACTATCAGCGGTGCACGTGGAGGATCACTCAGTCACGGTAAGCATTACTGCTTTTTTCATTCCTCTCTACAGTGTCCCTTTAATGAAGGTTTATTATTAGACTAGTCTTTAAACCCGTTACATTAACGTGTGCTAGAATAGATGTGTGTGTCTGTCTTTCTCTCTCTCTCCTTGGCCACTTTCTCTGTTTTTCTTTCTTTCTTTCTCTCTCCTTGGTCGTTTTGTGTCTTTCTTTCTGTCTCTCTCTTTCCTCGGCTCCCACTGTCCAGCAATAGCCCTTCTACCTTTCTTTTACCTTCCCCCTGTCCAGCAGCACCTCTTCCCTTCTCCCCCTGTCCAACATCAGCCCTTCTCCCTTCCTTTTACCTCTCTCCCCCTTCCAGTAGCACCTCTTCCCTGCTTCCCCTGTCCATCAATACCTGTCCATCAGCACCCCTTCACTGCTCCCCCTGTCCAGCAGTAGCCATTCTTCCTTCCTTTTACCTCCCTACTGTCCAGCAGCACCTCTTCCCTGCTCCCTAATACCTGCTCCCAAACCGCCATTCCTCCATCCCGGCTTCCTAGTCTCTTCTGGCCCACCAGCACGGATCGCCGGCCGGATGTAGCGAACCTCGCAGGCCGCTCTCTACCTCGGTAGCATGTTCCGTCTGACTTGATCCCTTACGTCGGAGGAGGGGCGGGATCGCGTCAGAGAGAACATGCTACCGAGGTGGAGAACGGCTTGCGATTCACGCCACAGCCGGCCGGCGATCCTCAGCAGGCTGCTTTGAAGAAGAGGGCAGACGTGAATGAATAGATAGGGCGGGAGAGGGGAGTTGCAGACATGTTCTCCGCTTCCTTGCATCCGTGGTCACAAACTCCGCCGCCACAGGCTCGTTCTACTGGCACGGATCTACGGATCACAGACGCAGGGATCACAAAGTTTGAAGTGCGCATGCGCACTTAGGGTTTTATTATAGTAGATATGTACATCTTTTATATTAGAGATTGCAAATTTGGGACCTGCTCAGCCTTTTTTTTTTTGCTCATCAGCTAGTGTTAGTGAGGCCCCAGAAATTTTTTTTTGCCTAATGCGGCCCAGGGAAGCCAAAAGGTTGGACAACCCTGCCCTACTCCTTCACCGTGAGCAGGGAGGGGTAATTTGCACCACCAAATTTCCCTGTCCCGCCCGGCTACTTTTTTGTGCCACCCGGCTGGAAAAATTTCTGGGGAGAACATTGTAGTAGATAGAGATCATCGATAGGAGCTGTTTACTGGATTAATTCATATGGATTTTAAGTTGATATCACAACATGAATTTAACGTTGTTATGATAATTTTTGTTGCTCAATCTAGTTCATTTATATATACATAGGACTAAATGAAATTAATTACCTCTCTGCTTATGATACTCTGTATTACATCATTCCTTATTCACGGATAGTTAATGTACTTCTATGTGGGTTTGCTTTGTGTGGAAATTATGAAATTGTCAGGGTACACAGCTTACGTTATTTCCTGAATTTTTCATATCACTATATCTTAGATCCTCATGCTGATATCACAGTATCAATATAACATCTTAAGTTTATTTGCCTGGTTGACAAAATGGATTGATGTATTAAGCTTATTCTTCCCATCTTAGTCCATTTTAACCATCTATACTATTATGATGCTGTATTATATATTTTACTGATTATATTTGTATTATATAACTAAATTGATAACAACAGATAATTCCCACTGTATCACGAGTTTAACTGTCAGCTTGCTTTAAATTACAGTGGGTTATTACATTACAAGTGAAGTACATTATATCAGTTCATTATATTCAATTTCCGTATATAGTCAATATTTTCACTGTATTTTTTCTTTTCTGCCTACTGATGGGTTATGTGATTTAGGTTTGTATCATTTGACCTTTAAAACTCATGTTTGCTAAAATCTCATCAGAGTGACAACGCTGATATATTGTTGCAGAATGGGATCTGGATTGTTGGGTTATCAAATAAATTGTAATTGCTTTAACCTTCAATGGATAAGCTGCATGCCCTCAATAATGTGTACCAATAATCAATGTGGTTTTATTCTGAACTTCAATATGTTACGGCTGATGTGTAACTTGCAAAAATCATACTCAATATTAGTTATACCCTTATTATGGAGAGGTAATTGTGAGTAATAGTAGTGGCATCTTAATACATTATTATACCAACTTATTTCATAACTAATAATACGCTAGCAGGGGATTTTTGTATTACATTAACTTGCTGTTTGGCTATATGGGTGGGAGTTATTATTGAAATGTAAAAGCCTTATATATACTTGCTGGTGATAACCAAATTTCATTACGGTTTTCGATCGCTAAGTGGCGGTTGTGCTGCTTCTTATGCCCTCGTTTCCCATAGAGTATTGCTACCATATGACAGATCATCTCTTTTGGATGGCTGGAATATGGTATGCTGGTACAGACGTGTATTTACTATACTACTTGCATTCATTCTCTGAGAATAAATAACTTCCTGACTCACTGGAGCTGTAAGAGATCAAAAAAACACATTGGGCTCCTTTTACAAAGTCACGCTAGGGCCTTAACGCGCAGAATAGCGCGCGCTAAATTGCCGCATGTACTAGCCACTACCACCTCCTTTTGAGCAGGCGGTAAATTTCCGGCTAGCACTAATCTGGTGCACTAATCCGGTGCGTGTGATAAAACCGCTAGCACAGCTTTGTAAAAGGAGCCCATTAAGATTCAAGCATGTCATTGAAACTTCTCTCTCTTAATGTGAAAGGATTTACTAACCTAATTAAGCAAAAGAAAATCACCGGCTGTCAAAAAGAAAAATGGCACAGCCATATTAGTTAGAAATAGACCTGATATTAAAATATTAGATCAGAAAAATGATACCGAAGGTAGATGGAATATTATTCAACTACAAATAGGTGATTTGGTTATCTGTTATAAATGTTTACGTGCCGAATATTGATGATCCACAATTTTTTTATGCACTTACAACGGTAGCTATTGCTGAAACCTCATCAGCCTATATTTTCACAGGTGACTTTAATCTAATTTTGGAACCTTCAATTGATAGAAAGTTAACTGTACCCTATAAGATAACAAAGGCATGGCATAGTCTACATAATATGATATCACAGCTAAATTTAGTAGACACATAGAGACTGATGCACAATAATGATCTAAAATTCTCATTTTATTCACCACCTCACAATTCGTATTCAAGAATAGATTATTTCCTGATGAGTAAAAGTCTATCAAAGAACATTTTCTTCTATCAAAATCAATGAAATTTCAATATCGGATCATGCTGCAATAGAATTACATTTGGATGGTATCTCTCTGTTTCCCAAATCCAATCATTGGAGATTTAACAATGCACTACTAGATGACCATCAGTTCGTATTACATATCGGTGCTGCGCTAAAAGAATATTTTGTGGTAAACAGACCTGAACACACGAGTTGGTCCAATATGTACATGGGCCACTGGCAAAGCTTATATCTGGGGACTGATAATAGCATACCAAGCCAAAAAACAAAAAATCTCAAGAAAATGATTATCAGAACAAGAAGATAAAATTAGGAAATTAGAAATCTTACACCAATCACATCCTGAAAACATGCAAAATTTGAATGAACTTAGAACATTAAGACTTGCATACAACTTACAACTGAGTACACAGGCAGGTATTTATGCGATCAGAATGTTATCAAAGCAACAATAACAGAAGTAGACATATTCTTGCCAAATATCTGAAGATTGTAGATGAAACTGGTAACATGCATATTGACACTAAGGAAATTATCTTAGAATTTAAAAAATTCTATGAAACTTTATACTTTACTAATTTAAAGAAATGTGAGTCAGATACATTCCTTGCAAATACAATTTCAAGACCACAGTTAACTGTAGAGGACAATGAGGCACTACTGGAGGACATTTCAATGGAAAATATTATAGAGTCTCTGAAGGCAATGGCAAAAAAAATATCCCCTGGGCCTGATGGCTATACAGTTGAATTTTACAATGCCTTCCAGGATATACTAGTTCCTAATTTACTTCAGCTTTACAAACACTTAATATCCACTGGTGAGGTAAAAAGAACCTTTACAGAAGCAAATATCATTGTGTTACCCAAACCAGGCAAAGATCCCTTAAAAATTCAAAATTATAGACCCCTGTCTCTCATCAATGTAGATGCAAAAATATATGCCAAAAATCATAGCGGATAGATTATAAAAAGAACTTCCCAAATTGATTGGTCCTGAACAAAATGGTTTTATGTCTGGGAGATTAGCGAGTGACAATACTAGATTATTTACTTCTCTTATACAGCAAGCACAATACTCAATTCAGCCATTCTTAGCACTAGCCCTTGATGCTGAAAAAGCATTTGATAGGGTCGAATGGCTGTTTATGTTTCAGACCTTGTCATGGTTTGGTTTTGCAGATAGGTTTATATCATTAATCAAGGTTCTATATACCATGCCGACTACATCACTTAAAATCAGTGGTATGACATCAGATACTTTCCATCCCACTAGGGGTACAAGACAAGGATGTCTGTTATCGCCCTTGTTGTTTAATGAAGCTCTTGAACCTATGTTACATTACATTACATTACATTAGAGATTTCTATTCCGCCTGTGCCTTGCGGTTCTAGGTGGATTACAATATAGAAGATATCTGGGCATTTCCAGTAGAATTGCATTACAGGAGAAGAGTAAATTACAGGTACACAGGTAACCGTAAAGAATTACAGTACATTCAAGATTACAGAATATGTTACATAACAACAGATTCAAGTTACAGCGGATGGAGAGTAACAACATATACATGTTGGCAAAGGTGTTTACATAGCGTTGACGTTAGTTACATAATGTTGATGATATAGTCTGTAGAGGTGTTTAGTTTGAGGATTGGACAGAGTGTTACTATAGAGGTGGTATTCCCAAGGGATCGATCGTTAGCTCATTAGATGGAGGTTAGAGTGATGGGAAGTATTTTTTGAATAGAAGTGTTTTTATTTCTTTTCGGAACACTTTTATGTCTGTTGTTTTGATCAGTAATTGTGAGATGACAGGGTCAATTTTAGCTGCCTTTTAGCTGCCTGTGTCGCTAGAAGGTTGTCGTAAAGTTTCTTACGTTGAGTACCATTGAGAGGTGGGTAGGTGAAAAGGTTCTGTGTTCTCCTTCTTCTGGGTGAGAGGTAGAGGTAAAAGCGGTTGTTTAGGTAGCTGGGTGCGGTTCCATGGGTTACTTTGAATAGAAGACAGTAGAATTTGAATTGTGTTCTTGCTTTTATCGGTAGCCAGTGAGATTCTAAGTATGCGTTAGTAATGTGGTCAAATTTGCTAAGTGAGTATATGAGTCTGAGGGCTGTGTTCTGGACGGTCTGTAGTTGTTTTATTGTGTTGATTGGGCATGGTAGGTAGAGGCTTTTACAGTAGTCTACAATACTAAGCACAAGGGATTGGACAATGAACCTGAATTGATCTTTGTTAAAGAATTTTCTTATTTTTCTTAAGTTTCGCATTGTGAAGAATGCTTTTTGGATGATTTTGTGGATTTGTGTCTGCATAGTGCAGCATCTGTCTAATTGTATTCCCAGGATTTTGAGGGAGCTCAGTATTGGGTACTTGATTGAGTTTACTTCCAGTTCTGTTATGGATGGTTTTTTGTCCTTCTCTAGTAGTAGGAATTTAGTTTTGTCCGAGTTCAGCTTCAACTTATGACTCGTCATCCATTTTTCAACTGTTTCCAGTGTGGTTTTCAGGCGTCCAGTGGAGATGGGGTCTTGGATGTCGAATGGAAGGAGGATGGTTATGTCGTCCGCGTAGCTGAATGAAATTATGTTTAGGGCGTCCAGGGTGGTGCCTAGGGAAGCTATGAATAGGTTGAATAGTATGGGTGAGAGAGGAGATCCTTGTGGTACTCCGCAGGGGTTTGACCATGATTCAGACAGAATATCATTTGACTTAACTCTATATGATCTTGATTTAAGGAAGCCTTGGAACCAGTTGTGAACTTTACCTGAGATTCCTATAGCGTCTAGTGTCTGGAGTAGTATGGGATGGTCCACTAGATCGAATGCAGCTGAGACATCAAGTTGGATGATTAGCAATCTGTATCCTAGGCTGAGGTGTCGTCGGGCTATGTCTAGTAATGATACCAGAAGAGTTTCTGTGCTGTGATTAGTTTTGAATCCTGATTGAGATGGATGTAGGATGTTATGGGCTTCTAGGTACATGGAGAGTTGTTGTGCTACTAGACCTTCTATTATTTTGACGTATAATGGGATGGAAGCGATTGGTCTATAATTTGATGGGTTGTTTATTGGTCCTTTGAGGTCTTTCAGTATAGGGGTAATTATGATTTCACCAAGGTCCGATGGGAACTCTCCATTAGAAACTGCTCTCAAATCCCCTGTGGTTCTTTAGAAATGAAAATGTCAGCCTATGCTGATGTTCTGATTTATAGCAATCCTCAATCCCTTCCTCATTTATTACAAATCATTAACTCCTATTCCAAATTTTCTGGGTACAAGCTCAATGCAACCAAGACAGAACTTATGCCGCTTAATAAGCATGTTCTGAAGCAATCTCTCTCTGATGCATGTCGGTAACAAAAATCTCATGCATGAATACAGGATGTCTGGGGCAATACTTGGAAAGACCTCCCAGGAAAGAGACTTGGAAGTTCTGATTGACAAGTCGATGAAGCAGTCTGCACAATGCGTTGCGGCGGCAAAAAGGGCAAACAATGCTAGAAATGATAAAGAAGGGGATCACGAACAGATCGGAGAAGGTTATCATGCCATTGTACCGGGCCATGGTGCGTCCTCACCTGGAGTACTGCGTCCAGCACTGGTCGCCGTACATGAAGAAAGACATGGTACTACTCGAAAGGGTCCAGAGAAGAGTGACTAAATTGGTTAAGGGGCTGGAGAAGTTGCCGTACAGTGAGAGATTAGAGAAACTGGGCCTCTTCTCCCTTGAAAAGAGGAGATGGAGAGGAGATATGATCAAAATATTAAAAATACTGAAGGGAATAGACTTAGTAGAAAAAGACAGACTGTTCACCCTCTCCAAGGTAGGGAGAACAAGAGGACACTTTCTAAAGTTGAAAGGGGATAGATTCCGTACAAATGTAAGGAAGTTCTTCTTCACTCAGAAAGTAGTGGAGAACTGGAACGCTCTTCCAGAATCTGTTATATGGGAAAACACCCTCCAGGGTTTCAAGACTAAGCTGGACAAGTTCCTACTAAACTGGGACGTACACAGGTGAGGCTGGACTCATTTTAGAGCACTGGTCTTTGACTCGGGGCCGCCGCGTGAATGGACTGCTGGGCACGATAGACCACTGGTCTGACCCAGCAGCGGCAATTCTTATGTTCTTATGATTACAGTTTTCAATGGACGAAAGATAAACTGAAATATTTAGGTCTTCATTTTGGTCCCTCAATAGATGATACCATAAACTATGCGATAGCAGACATATTACAAATGATTACAACACTTAATATGGACTCCCTTAAATGTATCTTGGTGGGGGAGATTGGAGTCTATTAAGATGGTAATTGCACCAAAGATTCTGTATCCCATTAGTATGTTACCAGTTTTACTTCCATCCACTTTTTATAAGAAGGTTGATCAAATTTTGACTAGATATGTATGGAATAATAAAGTTCCTAGAATAGCATTACATAAATTAAAACAACTTCGACAAAACGGAGGAGTTAACTTTCCGAATTTTCTAGATTATCATTATGCTTTTTTTGCTTTGATAATGCTCCAGGTAGATACTGCACAGTGAACATACAAAGCATACCTCCCTTTGGTTGAAATCAGATAAAGAACTATATTGGTGGGTGAAACTTGATCTTCTACCATTTGTATCCTCCTCTGGGTTCATATCTAATAAGGACCATCTATTAGATACTGCAATAATGGCTGTTAGGGAAATGAAAAATTTATTAGCTACTAAATGGAATGCTTCTTTATGGGGTTCACGGCCTTGGGATGGCCTCTTCCCGGCTTTTCTCCCCTTTTTTTTTTCTTTCTCTCATTTTCCTCGGAAGGTCTATTTTCTGCTTTTTAGGGGCTCATCAGAGTCCAGGTCCCTGAAAGTTCTGTTTTTGCTTGGTTCCTGTTCTGACCTTCCTTCTTGGGGGGGGTTTGTTTTGGGGGGATTCTTTTTTCTTTTGGTTCTGGTTGGGTAGGGTGGGGAAAGGGGATTCTGGGGCTTGGGATATCGTTGCTGTGTGGCCTTTGGTGCACCTGTATGTTTTTTTTTTTGTGATGTGGTTGTGTTCATTGCCTCGTTCTTTGCCTCTGCTGTACTCCATTCACCATTGTTACCTGTAACCTTCCCCTCGCGGGCTGAGGTCCATCGGACACCGGGACCTGGGCTTATTCCCGCATTGTTACCGTGCTGATATCCTGTTGCTATGGGGGGTGGGGGGGGGGCTTGTCTATGGAGGATGGGTTCTATTGTGGTTGCTCTCCAACATTTGATGATGTTCTGTTTGCTCTTTCTTGGATTTATCATCCTTGTTGTTAATGCCTTCTTGTCTGCTGTTTTATTGTTGCCTATTTTATTGCTATTTTATTGCCTATTTTGTTGCTGTTTTATTGTGCCTATTTTCATCAATAAAAATTATTTGACCTTACATACTTTGATATGGTGTAATCCAGAGATAAAAATACATCACACCATTAATTGGAAAAACTGGAAATCTTTGGGTATTTGGAAATTGAGTCAATTATATGGGCTGTAATTGGATACCTTATGAAAAGCTATGTTCACTCTATCAATTACCTCCTTCCGTTTTTTCCAATGGTTACAACGCAAACATGCATTCCACGACTTTGTAAGTAAAAAGGCGGGAAATTGGGAAGAACCGAATCTGCTTAAATTGTGTCGTACACTTGCTTATAATAAAAAAAGAGGCTTCAAATTGGTATAAAACATTTCAGTCATTTAAAAGTCCTTGCCCACCTTCCGTGCTGAATAAAGGGCAAGAGGATATGAATGTATCCTTGGATCTTCCTTCGTGGAGATGCATGTGGACATCACTATATAAAATGACTAGTTCTGCTGCGTTATACCAATCCTTCTATTTTTTGGTACACAGAGTCTATTGGACACCTCTTAGGCTTTCCAGTTTACAGAAAGATCACAATAATGACTTCTGTTGGTCCTGCAAATTAACACAAAGAACATTAAAACACATGATTTTTGATTGTCCTTTATAACAAAATTATTGGAAGTCTATATGGAATCACATATTGTCTTTACTGAATATTTCTACCCCATTATCTTATTCTATATTACTTATTAGCTTAACAACACCTTATTTCTCTCTACCTCAAGAGTATGTGCCACTGATCCAACTATTAATGGTGATAGCCTTGAGGATAATTTTTGCAAACTGGAAAGATTTTACTCATCTCATATAATGAATGGTTGAATACAGTTTGCCTCTATGCCAAATATGAGAGAATTGCAGCTGAACGTAATGGCTCCCTCACTAAATTTGAACGAATGTGAGGCCCATTATTATCCTATACTAAGCTGTTAAGTTTACCTACAGCTACTGGTGAATCAATCTGATATACTTTATTACATCATAATATGATCTACATAAGTATGTAACCCTAACTATATGTCATCCTCTACTTTATATAGTTGCACATAAAGTCTGAGATGTGACATGTTAACACTATTCTCATATTGTTACCTAAAGTATAATACATGTCTGTCCAGTTCTTTAGTTGGGTTCGTTGTAGGATGTTACCTACTTCTTTTACAACATGTTGTAGTAATTGACGATATGTACCAATATTTGTCCTCCATTTGCTTGTGCAATGGTCAATTGCTGGATGTTCATTATAAAATATAAATGTCAATAAAGATGATTGAACATAAAAAAATAACTTATTTGTATTTACTGTGCATGGTGTAAAAAAATGAATGCATAGTAAGTATAAAACCTGTGTAGTAACTGTTGGGGGCGTGGTTTGTCCTGCAGTTACGACAAAAAGCAGACGACTACTGCTTGGCAAATGTATCAGGAGATTGCACTTTAAACAAAATTAATAATAATTCCACTTCCCCGTGATGCCCCTGGTGGCTTTGTAATAGGACAAGAGCAACACCCACAGAAAAAATGAAACAAAAACCCTATGTGAAAAGTCTAACAGAAAATACCTGGAGTAGGGACGAACCATCTATTTCCTACCAAAAAGGAGCCATAGGAGCCAGTAGTCCTTTAATAAAATCAGTCACAATTAAAAGGCTCCTGTCTTAGCAGCTAAACTGCCTTGCTGTAATAGTTGCAAGACTAATGCTAGAGGTCAGATGTGCCATTGTGAATCTGGACTGGCAATGGGACAGGAGCATCCATGAATTGCTCCTTTCTTGTCACTAGCCCACCAGTAAGTGCCAGTGGGAGGAATAAGGTTCATGATGTTACTCAAGGGTGTTATGAGGTTAGGGATATTGCAAGAGAATTTTTATTTTTTTTGCATAGTAGCAACTGCAGTATCTACCTGCCAATAGCGCAAGTGCACATGTCTCTTCTTGAAGTGGTAACTATACCTGTTCTATCTTCAGCAATCAGCATTGCAGATTACTTACTATGCACTAACTGATAGCACTGTTCACACCCATAACCTACCCTCTTACCCTCTTTTCAGCCTCTTGCTGCAGCAAGTTATCTTGCTAATTTGAGTGGTAAATTCTTACTGCACCTTAGTAAACAGACCCCCAAGTAGGTATTGTTGCATTTCTTAGTTGAAAACTTATTACCAGAAAGGTCTAGGTAAGCACTGTGTATCTTGTCAACAAAAATATTACCTGATGAACACAGAGGATCTCTAATCAGAAATAATGGGTATACAGTACATTGAAGGAACTAAGGCCAGTACTGGGCAGGCTTGCACAGTTTGTGTCCCGTATATGGACGTTCAGTTGAGGAAGGGCTAGGGAGGGCCTCAATGGCTGGGATGGTTAAGATGGGCTGGCGTGAGCTTTGATGGAGACTCCTGGGGTTTTGGCCCAGAAAAATCTAAGAAAAAGGACCATTTAAATTTAATTAATTTATGGAGCATGTATGGTTGGACAGACTGGATGGACCATTCAGATCTTTATCTGTCGTCATTTACTCTGTTTTATTTTGACCTTGAAATTATGCAATTCATGTGTATTGCAATATTCTTGCAATGTGCCCTCTTTCTGTACATTTGAGTGCCTTTACATAGAGATACATTTTGAATTTTATTGAATTTACTAAGTAGCTTTTAAATGTCAAATTTTTGTAGTGCTGTGACCTGTGAATGTGTCCCACTGGTAGGTGCTTGTAGTTTATTTTAAACAGATCTCTTATAACTATTCCACAAGGTCTAGTTACTATAACCCATTAACTTATTTCTTAAGATTTTGTGGATAGCATGAACTAAAAATGACTTTATTTCTGTATACATGTTTAATTAGAATTGTTCACTGCTAGACAATACACATTGGTAAGATATTGGGGCATGTAATAGTTTTGATGAAGTCATAAGAACATAAGAATAGCCTTACTGGGTCAGACCAATGGTCCATCAAGTCTAGTAGTCCGTTGTCATAGTTGCCAATCCAAGTCACTAGTACCTGGCCAAAACCCAAAGAGTAGCAACATTCCATGCTATTGATCCAGGGCAAGCAATGGCTTGCCCCATTCCTTTCTCAATAACAGACTATGGATTTTTCCTCCAGGAAATTGTCCGAACCCTTCTTAAAACCAGCTATGCTATCCATTCTTACCACAACCTCTGGTAATGCTTTCCAGAGCTTAACTGTTTTCTTTTTTTATTTGTTTGTTTATTCAATTTTATCAATACAAACAAGCAATACACTACTTGTATTTCAGATTAACAGAAAATATTAAAAAGAAAATTTATAAACCAAATCCACTTAAGTCGGTGTTTTGATTATTCACTTATACTTCCAATATATTTAGTCCACAAACTTTGGAGAGAGATTTTTAGAAAATAAATTTAAGAATTGAAACAATCTTATCCAACCTAGAAAGCGGAAATTATCTGCGGTGCTACAGCCATTCATGGCAGGTTATACATTCTTAGCCATAGGCACTACTTGCTCTTTGGATTCTATAAATCCTACCAGTTGTTTAGGTTCAAAAAATAAGTAATTCTTGTTCTGATAAGACACAAAACATTTTACAGGAAATTTAAACATGAAATTTGCCCCCTACGCCTCTAGGATCTTAAAGACATATCAGGAAATATTCAAACATTCAAACCTAAAAATTGATCATTAATATGACGAAAATACAAATGCAGTACATATTCTCTATCACTTTCCAAAGCAAGAGTTATTAACATGGTTTTCCTTTCCATTATAACCTCCAAGGAGTTTTCCAGAAAAGTTGTTAAGTTCATATTTTCATTGTTTATCCCTTGAATCTAATTAGGAGTGGAAACTTCCACAGGTCTCTTTATTTGAAAGTAATTAGCTCTAACAATAGGTGGGAAACTTTCATCAGGAATAAGCAAAATTTCCTTAAAATACTTTCTTGCCATCTCCATTGGTGAAATTAAGGGACATTTTGGAAAATTTAGGAGTATCAAATTATTTTTCCTTAATTGGTTCTCGAAACTTTCCATTTTTCTAGCAATAAATGTTCTTTCTTTTACTAATTCCAAGTCCAATGTTTTCATTTCACAAATTTTTGACTCCTGTTTTTCTATTTTCTCACTTAAATCTTTAAGGGCCAAACCCTGTTGCTCCACTTTAGAGTGGATAGTCCCATAGTCAATGTTTAAAGTGGAAAAAGACAATTTGAGATTAGCACCCATAACTGAAATGGCCTGCCATAAAGCCTCCACATCTATTGTCTTAGGCTTCTCCAGCACCCCAAAAATGATCTTACTTCCTCCCGAAGCTCCTCTCACCTCTTCTGCGGTGTGGGTTAGTTGTCGGTGTACTACAGCTTCTTCTTCGGCTCCAGACGAAATTGGAGCTACCAGCCCTCCTTCACTGAGGATCAAAGACTCCTCCCGGGTCAATGTTACCTCAGGAACTCCCAGCACTACATTGCTTCCGGGTTGTGGTGGTGGCTGCCTCTGTTCCGGGCTCAACATCGCCCGAAGCTGCCGGCTGAGTTCGCCCGACGAATTCGGGCTTGCCCCTGAAGTAGCCCCCCGCAGATTCACCCGAGCAGGCCAAGGCTCCTTCGATTGTAGACTGCACCAGACTTGGTGCCGCTGTCGCCGCCGGAGGGTTGCCGCAAAGGGCTCCTTTTCTCTTACCCATACTGAGGTAAGTGAACTGCTAGTTCGGAAAAAAAAAAAAAAAAAAAGCAACGCCAGCCGAGTACAAGAGAGAGAGCCTCCCTCTCAGGCGTCCGCTCTCGTCGCCATCTTGTTTCTCTCTCGTTCCGAGCTTAACTGTTTTCTGAGTGAAAATAAATTTCCTCTTATTGGTTTTAAAAGTATTTCCCTGTAACCTCAAGTGTCCCCTAGTCTTTGCTATTTTTGACAGAGTGAAAAATTGATCAACTTGTACCCCATTCTACTCCACTCAGGATTTTGTAGACTTCTGCAGTAAGAAAGCAGATGCAAGTCAAAATATTGTTTAACTCTAGCAAAACATTTTGCATGTTTTCTTTTCATTACAGATGCTACCATTGAACAGACGTTTCTTTTCCCTGACAACTGATATAGTTAGGCATTTTCTTTCAAATCAGGAGCTCAAGGTTTTAACTACCATATTTTTCACTCCATAAGACACACTTTCCAAAGTGCAGAGGAGGAAAACAAGAAAAAAACCTTCTCATTGATGTCAAAATTGATGTCGGGGATAAGGCTTCTGGGCCGGCGGCATGCAATCGCTGCACCCGCCTGGCTTTTCCCTTCTTCTTATTTCGGCAGTGAGCAAACAGCGGCGGCGGGCGAGGGGCGGGCAGCAGTCCTGGAAGGTAACTGGGGGGGGGGTGGATTTTGGTATTCGCTCCATAGGACGCACCCTTTTTTCCACCCACTTGTTTGGGTGGAAAAAGTGTGTCTTATGGAACGAAAAATACGGTAAATTGTAATTTAAATAATAGTTTGATTTATTTTGCTATTTTTGAAAAGTGAACGTTCTTGTACTATAAAGTGAAGCAAATTTTTCTTAAATTCTCTTGAGATTCATAGCAGATACCTTGGAATTCACTGTGAATGAATCCAACGCAAGGATGTAGGATGTGAGGCTTATGCAACCATTCTTTATGTTGGAGTAATCGTGCAGTGTGACTGGGTTTGGAAACTGACTCTAGGTGACATACTGCTGTTAGGATGTTTGAGTTCTACAGTCTCCACATTTCTACTCTTTTTGTAGGGACATGTGTGAGTATAGGCACTATGAGGCTCAAAGTGAATGAGAACTGCATGGAGCCAGCTAGGAGTTGAAAGTAGCATCCATGGCAGTGATATAATAAGCAGGGTTTTGGAAGGAAGATCTATAGAAGTGTTTCCCAACCCTGTCCTGGAGGACCACCAGACCAATCAAGTTTTCAGGCTAGCCCTAATGAATATGCATGAGAGAGATTTGCATATAATGGAAGTGACAGGCATGCAAATCTACTCCATGCATATTCATTAGAGCTATCCTGAAAATCTGATTGGCCTGGTGGTACTCCAGGACAGGATTGGAAACCACTGATCTATAGGATCCAGCAGCGGCAAATCTTATGTTCTTATGTCATTGTGAGTAATAAGGGATGAGAATGGGGAATGAGATTAAGCAGTGGGGGAGTGGGATAGGGGGTGAGAGTACACTTATGGTTTCCAGTTCCAGTTGTGAATGAAAGAATATGAGGACTACCGAAAGAGTAAAGACATAGGGGTTAGAAAATGAGTGGTTAAGTGTTTTTTTATTCTACTCACACCAAAAGACATTAGTGTGGAAACCACTAAGCCACAAGAACACTAAAAAGGAATTTTGGACAGAATGAGTTCTTGGTTTTATAGTGGTACCTCGGTTTACGAGTGCACCGGTTTGTGAGTGTTTTGCAAGACGAGCAAAACACTCAGCAAACTTTTGTCTCATAAACTGAGCACTGCCCTGATAAACGAGCACTCAGCAATGGTGGCCCAGGGGTGAGTACCTGCCTGCGGGTGCTGCAGCGCTTTCAAAGTGGTGGCTTTCATCCCTCAGGGTCCCCATGAGGCTGCCCTCCCGCTTCGGCCGATGCCTCTGCCGTCCGTCAGCACCTCACGGCTCCCGCTCCAAGCCGGCCGCCATCCTGAACGAGCATGTACGCAGCCTCACCTCTCCTCTCCTCAGTCAGCCGCTGCCCCGACAACACGCTCACCATGTATAAGCACACAGGACTTTGGTTGTGGAATGAATCTTCTGAGTTTGCATTAAGGCCTATGAGGAACTTTGCTTTGATAAAGAGCGTTTTGGATTACGAGCATGATCCTGGAACGGATTATGCTTGTAAACCAAGGTACTACTGTATATAGAAACTGAAATCCATAGTATGCATATAAATACACAATATTCAGAGTAGAGGATTTAAATTTCTCTTGCCTTTATTATATCCAGAAAGTCATAATAAGATTCCTTCCTCACACCAAAGGTGGTGATCACATTTGTATTATCCTCTGGTAAATTCTTTTCTCTCGCACTTTACCAAGATGCAGTACACATATGCTCCTCTGATATCCTCCAGTTATATGAAAGCTCAAAAGCACCTGGTAAAATTCAAAGTATATATGTGTATGTGTAGGGGGAAGGGGGTGTCTGGAGTTAGAAGTGAAAAAATTGGAAGTTTTAGAAAAATTGAAAAAACATGTTAATATATTTCCTCTTAGAATAATGTAGGAAATATTTTTCTGTAAATGCTAGAATATAAACTTCATAATATGGAACAACAATGTGGAACATCTGTGTTTACTGCTAACTAATACACTAGCAGGCTACCACAGAAATGTGTTAGGGCTAGATTCACTAACCCTCCGATCCGTGTGCGATCTGTTTCCATCTGCATGCAAATGGAGACGATTGTTGGCACGCCCCCAGCCAACTGCACGGATCGCTAAAGCCCTGACAGTAGTGACAGGAGAAATAGTCTGCTGTCAGAGCTTCTGCCCAATTTTTTAAAAAATTAACCCCCCCCTCCCAACAAGTGCCCCGAACCCCACAAAAAATTTTCCCTGAAGCCTGCTCTCTGCTGCCCTGAAGCTCTGCCCCGAATCTGCCTGCCCCGACTCTCCTGCTCTCGCTCTGAATCTCTCCTGCCACCCCGCTCTCGCCCCGAATCTCTCCTGCCCTTCCCCGCACTGGGAGCCCATGGTTTTAATCCGTGGGTTAAAACTATGGGCTCCCTGGCCTACAAAAAAGGAAAAAGTAAAATAAATAAATAAATAAAGTCACGGCTCAGACGTATGCCCCACCCCACACACCGATGCCCCACAAAAGGCAGAAGGGATGCCAACTCCCTCCTGCCATGTTAAACCCCTCCTGGCCTGGCCTGGCCCGGCCCGGCCCACCTCCTTCCCTTTTGCAAAATCTAGTTCGGCCAGTGGGCAGGGCCCACCAAGAAAACAAACTGCAGGAGAGATGCCAACTCACTCCTGCTGACATCCCCCTCCCCATTCCAGGCCCCCTTTCCACCCCCCCTCTCTGTACCTTTAACGGAGCAGGAGGGGTGCTCAACCCCTCCTGCTCCAGTGCCTCCTGCGACGACTCTGAGGTCTTAGGCTCTGCTGTGTTGCATTATGTGATGCACGAGGAGGAGCCTAAGGCCCGGATTGGCTCAGGCTCCTACCTTGGGAGGGGCCTGGGGCACCTGAGCCAATCAGGGACTTCCTTAGGCTCAGACCAATCAGGAGGGGCCTGAGCCAATCAGGGCTTTTGGCTCCTACCTGTGCATTACATAATGCACTGGGGCAGGGCCTAAGGCCCAGCAGACGTGTCGCACCCTTCCTGCTCCCAATATAGAGGTACTGTGGGGCTGGGCAGCGGGTTGGGTGGGAGGCTTATGGAGCAGGAGGAACTGAGCTCCCCTCCTGCTCCCAACTTTTGGGGGGAGGGGGAGAGGGCTGTGCTGGTCAGGCGGAGGGGCAAGAGCCCTGCCGGTCGGGGAGGGTGGTAGGAGGGAGAGTTGGCATCCCTCCTGCCATATTTGCGCGGGATGGGGGGCAGCATTGGGAATGGTTTTGTTTTTTTGTTTTTTTGAATCGCCGATGGCAGGAGGGAGTTGGCATCCCTCCTGATTTTTTCTTCGGGGGAGGGTGCGTTTGTGTGTGGGAGGGGCACATTTTTTTGACAGGTCTGCCTGTCTTTTATTAATTTTTTTTTTTTATGGGGCAGATATTTTGCGTGTGTAACACATGCAAAATATCTGTGCTATGGAAAAAAAAATGAATAAAGAAGACAGGCAGGCCTGTCAAAAATCCTGCAGACCTGTCGGTAACTTAGTTACCAGTAGTAACAAAAACACTTTCACCAAAATGGAATAAATAAAGGTATAACAGTAATAAAACACAAGCAGAAACCAGTCTTTAACGGAGGAAAAAGCCTCAGACAGGGGCCCGCCCACCTCCACAATGGTGGAATAGCGGTGTTCAGGCGATCACTTCACTGGCACAAAACCTCCTGTTTAGATGGTCCTAGCAATGTGTTAGAAAATTGCTTTCAGAGTTGAGTGAGGTAGAAGAAGATAATGACTTAACTTTCTCCTTTAAGGATCGGTACACCTTAGTTACCGACAGGTCTGCAGCAGTAGGGTTTGCCAGCAGTAGAACCTGATTCAAAATAGCCAAGCAATTGTTAGTGAATCAATCGCTTGGCTATTTTGCACAGGAGGGTCGGGATCAGATCGCTACAGGCTTTAGTGAATGGGGTTGGAAGGAAATTTGGTTGCAAAGGGCTCACAAACCGATCAGTACACGATCGGTTTGCTTAGTGAATCTAGCCCTTAGTGTTTTGTAATATTCTGCCTGTTTACACATTGTAACCTGCTCGTTAATGATTTTTTTTTAAACCTACTTCATAGATGGGAGTGTCTCTCTATGCTTGGGTACTGACTGCTGGGAGGAGCTAAGTACACTATGGGCAGAGTAAAAAGGCTCTTCTTCAGCCCATGCGGGTAAAGGGAACTAACCCTATGGTCTAGAACAGGGGTGGGCAAACTTATTGACTCGTGGGCCACAAAGGGTTCTTAAATTTGACAGAGGGGCCAGACCAAGAGTATCTTTCTATCCCTCCCATCCCCCTGTGCAGCAGAACCCTTGTCCAGCTTCTATCCTTCCCTCCCTCTCATCCCTTATGCAGCAGAACCCTTGCCCAGCTTCCATCCGTCCTCTCCTTGTGCAGTAGAACCCTTGAGCACCTGCCCCCGCCGCGTAGCCAAACCCCCACTGACCCTCCATCCTTCCCTCCCATCCGAACCCTTCCAACCGCAAGCCCTACAGAGCAGCGTCAGGCCGGCAGCACTCTGCTTTGCGGCCTTCTCTCGTCGGGGCCTTCCGTGTGCCGCGTTACTGATGACATCAGTGATGCGGCAGAGGGAATTCCCTGATGAGAGAAGAACATAAGAATAGCCTTACTGGATCAGACCAATGATCCATCAAGCCCAGTAGCCCGTTCTCATGGTGGCCAATCCAGGTCACTAGTAACTGGCCAAAACCCAAGGTGTAGCAATATTCCATGCTACCAATACAGGGCAAGCAGTGGCTTCCCCCATGTCTTTATCAATAACAGACTATGGACTTTTCCTCCAGGAACTTGTCCAAACCTTTCTTAAAACCAACTATGCTATCCACTCTTACCACATCCTCTGGCAACATGTTCCAGAGCTTAACTATTCTCTGAGTGGAAAAAAAATTACATTACATTACATTAGGGATTTTCCGCTATTACCTTGCGGTTCAAGGCGGATTACAAATAGATTGTCAGGACATTAGAAGTATTTAGGGAGTAGTTTGTACATTTCTTAGAGTTGCTAAGGATTACATTTGAATTGTCATGGTATTAGAAGTATATATGGAGTAGTTGCAGGTGATGCTTGGGACATTTCTGATTGAGTTAATTCGGTTTTATGTGTTTTTTGAATAGATGGGTTTTTATTTCTTTTTTGAAGGTTTTGTAGTCTGTGGTCGAAGTCAATAGATTGTAGAGTTGCAGGTAGAGTGTTGTAGCTCGAGTGGCTAGAACAGGGGTGGGCAAACTTTTTGACTTGTGGGCCACAATGGGTTCTTAAATTTGACAGAGGGACTGGACTAAGAGCATTTTTCTATTCCTCCCATCCCCCTGTACAGCAGAAAAATGTCCTCCTATTGGTTTTAAAAGTATTTCCGTATAACTTCATCGAGTGTCCCCTAGTCTTTGTAATTTTTGACAGAGCGAAAAATTGATCCACTTGTACCCGCTCTACTCCACTCAGGATTTTGTAAACTTCAATCATATCTCCCCTCAGCTGTCTCTTTTCCAAGCTGAAGAACCCTAACTGTTTTAGTCTTTCCTTATATGAGAGGAGTTCCATCCCCTTAACCATCTTGGTCGCTCTTCTTTTAACCTTTTCTAGCACCACTATATCTTTATTGAGATAAGGAGATCAGAACTGAATGCAATACTCCAAATGAGGTCGCACCATGGAGCGATACAAGGGTATTATTACATTACATTACATTAGGGATTTCTATTCCGCCTGTGCCTTGCGGTTCTAGGCGGATTACAATAAAGATGATATCTGGGCATTTCCAGTAGAATTACATTACAGGAGAAGAGTAGATTACAAGTAACAGTGAAGAGTTACAATACATTCAATATCGCAGCAGATATAACATAGCCACGGATTACAATAAAGAAGATATCTGGGCATTTCCAGTAGAATTACATTACAGGAGAAGTGTTAATTACAGGTAATAGTGTATTATGACATTCTTAGTCTTGTTAACCATCCCTTTTTTAATAATTCCCAGCATCCTGTTTTCGTTTTTGGCCGCCGCCACACATTGGGTGGAAGGTTTCATCGTATTGTCTACAATGACACTCAAATCCTTTTCTTGGGTGCTAATCCCCAAGGTGGACCCTATCATCTGGTAACTGATTCAGGTTATTCTTCCCTATGTGCATCACTTTGCATTTGTCCACATTAAATTTCATCTGCCACTTGGATGCCCAGTCTTCCAATTTCCTAAGGTCCTCCTACAATTTTTTGTTTTAACAACTTTGAACAGTTTATTGTCATCTGCAAATTTAATCACCTCACTCGTTGTTCCAATGTTTACTCTCCTCCATTGAGAAAAATGACTATTTAACCCTACCCTCTGTTTTCTATCCGATAACCAATTCCTTATCCACAACTGAACTTTGCCACCTATCCCATGACTTTAATTTTCTCAGGAGCCTCTCGTGAGGAACTTTATTAAAAGCTTTCTGAAAATCTAGATACACTATATTAACCGGCTCACCTTGATCCACATATTTATTCACACCTTTGAAAAAGTCAAGCAAATTTGTGAGGCAAGATCTCCTTCGGCTGAACCCATGTTGATTTCGTCTCATGTTTGTTTACGTGTTCCACAATTTTTTTTTTTTTATTATCATTTCTACCATTTTGCCCAGCACCGAAGTGAGGCTTACCGGTCTGTAATTTCCCGGATCTCCCCTGTACTACAGACGATTTTAGCGACAGGTTACAGCTCACTAATAGCAGGCCAGCAATTTCACATTTGAGTTCTTTTAGTACCTTGGGATGTATACCATCTGGTCCTTTCGATTTATCACCTTTTAACTTGTCGATTTGTTTCATTACATCTTCCAGATTCACTGAGATTTCTTTCAGTTCCTCCGCATCATCACCCTTGAAAACCATTTCCGGTTCAGATAGATCTCTTACATCTTCTTCCGTAAAGACCGAAGCAAAGAATTAATTCAGTCTTTCCACTATGGCCTTATCCTACCTGAGCACCCCTGTCACTCCTTGGTCATCCAACAGTCCTACAGATTCCCTCACAGGTTTTCTGCTTCTGATGTACCTTAAAAATTGCTATGAGTTTTTACCTCTTTTGCAAGTTTCTCTTCATATTCTTTCTTAGCTGTCTTTATCAATGCTGCTCTCTGGAGGGAGGTATGTAGAGGTCGCGGTTGGCGGGCCTTGGATGGTCGGGAGGCCGGATATCGCCCGCGGGCCATTGTTTGCCCATATCTGGTCTAGAATGTCTCACCACAATCTATTGGAGAAGAGCTTACCAGAGTAAGTACATAATATCCTTTTTCTGCTTCAGTTTATTTTCTTTCCCAATGTTATCTAGTCTACATTTTTAAGTAAAAGTGCTAGCGCACGGAAAGCAATACGTTAATACTTATGTTTTCAATGGCTTAATTCTTCAGGAAGTATTTATGTGGCAACGTCATGTTTGTTTAGTAAATGTACAGTATAACCTTCCACTGCAAGTAGGTGGCAACTTTATTGCTTTTGTTTGCAAAATATTTGTTAATTTAAAGCACATAAATTTGTTAGTCTAACAAGTGTCCTTAAATGTATTTGGATGAATCATGGTCTGTTAGTATGCAAGATTATTAGGATTTCTGCATTACTGACTGACTGACTTATGGGAGAATGTGTAAGAAACTTTAAGCAGTCTAAGTAGATATGTATTAACAGGTCTGGGATCAATTGACCCTACTTAAAGTTACCATATGGCTCCAGAAAAAGGAGGATAGGAGGATGGATTGAGACATATAGGTTTTACTTCCATTACTTTCAGTGAAAGTAAACCCCGGATGTCTATCTGTTCTATTGCTTTCATTGAAAGTAAAACCCAGATGTCTCAATTCATCCTCCTCTTTCTGGAGCCATATGGTAACCCTAACCCTACTAGTATCTTAACTAAAAAAAAAATATATATATATATATATATATATATATATGAACCTGAAACAAAACTGTTCTGACGATTTTAAATGTCTGCTGAAATAATATTGGGTTACTTAACTAACTGACCTTGTCATAATGTGTAGATTTTGAATGTGATCTTGGTTAACAGTAATAGTCATGGTCTGTTGATGTGGACCATGAAAATTTAATTGTACATGCCCTTGGGTGAACAACCAAATTATTTCCTTTTGGGGAAAATGATCTCTTTTTACCATCTGTTTCAAGTTTCTTTTAAAAGATGATGTTTGACTATTAGGATTCAAATGATTCGTTCAATGGAATGTGCATGTGTGTTTATTTTTAGGTTATTTTGGGGGGAGGGGGGTTCCTGGAGTGAAGTGGTGTGATTGTTGTCACATCCTCTGCATATTTTATCGTCCGTATGTAGAGCATATTGCCTGTAACTTTGCTACACATAATCTGATTTCATATACACAAATTTTAGCTACAGGGGTTTGGCTTGCAGATTAATCTGTAGCTTATTCCTAGGCTTTTAAAAAACTGAAATTTTGGAAGTGCTCGGCCCATATAGACGCTATGTCAGTGATCTTGATATCTTCTCTTTCAAAATAAATTTAAATTCTTAAAAAGAGCAGAAAAGTTCATCTTACTATTGTTACAAGAAAAGAAAATATTTCTCTATTTTATAGCCATGCATTGTGACTTTAGGTTACCCGGAGGAAGGAATTAATTTAACTAGGAAAATAAGCAACCTTGATGCAAAGGGCTTGGTCCTTCTTGTAATCAGCTAGTTTTGCTTATGCTATCTGCAAAACATCTCACTGATATGTTGAAACATGAGCTGTATTAAGCCTTGTGTCTATCATGCAGATAAAACCACTAATATTATTTGAGGGCTCTTCTGATGTCTTAAGTCAACATTAGTGTATTTCTGGATGCTTTTGAATCCTAACCCAAATACTCAATAAATAATACAATGGCTGAATAGATGTTACTTGGATTGATTTTAATTTTATTTGATGATCCAGATGGTACTCTAACATTTTCCTGTTCACCTAGTCTTAACAGAGGTCCCTGTTTTTCCTGAAAGATTCTCTATCTTAAGGATGGTTCATGGCAGGCATCTCTCAATAAGCAACTTACTATTGTCATTAAGAGAACTTTTACTTGCTTCAATTGCTGCAATCTGTTCTGCAGATTCTAGATGTCTCAGCACTTTGAACATTAGCTCACTTTTTAGATCAGACTACTGTAATATTCTTAATCATTTATTAAATGTATCTCATGTTAAGCACATACAGTTGGTTCAGAACACTACCATTAAACTTTTTGGACAAATCATGTTAGCCCCCCAGCTAAAAGAGCAGCTACTACAGGATCCCCATCAAAAATCTTCACATTGATACTTTGGATTTTTAATCAAGAATTCCACCAGTCCTTATCAGAACTCTCATTCCGTATGGGTAAATCAAAAAGTAAAGGGCAAATACATTTAATGTCTTTAATAGAAGTAACTGTGAGCAATTGAACATATTATTTTTCCACAGTCCCCATGCAAAATGATACATTTGTTGTATCGTTCAACTAGCTTCTGCATTCCTGCAGAGAAGTTTTCCGGTGACTTCCAATGCCAGGTGAGCACCGCTTCCTTTACTCAATTATCAGAGGTGAATCTGTGACCTCGCAGCATCTCCTTCAATGGACTGAAGATGTGAAAATTGCTAAGCACCAGATCCAGGCTGAAAAGGAGGATGTGGAAGATGTTTGATCCCAAGCTGTTTCACTGACTCTTCTGTCCCTTTGCTGTATGAGGATGTGCATTGTCATGGTGCAGCAAGACTGTTTTGGACAACTTTCATCTTGTTTTGTTGCGAATTTCAGGATTAAGTTCATTTTGCAGCAATGCACAGTAATTTTCACTTTGTCCGAGTGCTTGGAAATGTTCCAGAATAGGCCCCTTTATGTCCCCAAAAAAGGTTAACATGATTTTCTTGGAGGAGGAGGGCTGACATTTGAATTTCACCTTTCCTGGAGAAGATGGATATCTCCACTCCATGCTTTGTCTTTTGCTCTCCAGTACCCATCTCTCATCACCGGTGACAATTCTCTCCAGAACATAATAGCCTTACTGGGCCAGACCAGTGGTCCATCAAGCCCAGTAGCTCGTTCTCAAGGTGGCCAATCCAGGTCACTAGTACCTGGCCAAAACCCAAGGAGTAGCAATATTCCATGCTACCGATAAAGGGTAACCAGTGGCTTCCTCCATGGCTTTCTCAATAACAGATTATGGACAGTTCCTCCAGGAACTTGTCCAAACCTTTCTTAAAACCAACTACGCTATCCGCTCTTACCATATCCTCTGTCAACGTGTTCCAGAGCTTAACTATTTTCTGAGTGAAAAAAATGTCCTTCTATTGGTTTTAAAAATATTTCCCTGTAACTTCATTGAGTGTCCCCTAGTCTTTGTACCAGTTCTACTCCACTCAGGATTTTGTAGATTTCAATCATATCTCTCCTCAGCCGTCTCTTTTCCAAGCTGAAGAGCCTTAACCGTTTTAGTCTTTCCTCATACGAAAGGAGTTCCATCTCCTTTACCATCTTGGTCGCTCTTCTTTTAACCTTTTCTAGTACCACTATATATTTCTTGAGATAAGGAGACCAGAATTGAACGCAATACTCCAGATGAGGTTGCACCATGGAGCAATACGGGACATTATAACATTCTTATTCTTGCTAACCATCCCTTTTTTAATAATTGCTATCATCCTGTTTGCTTTTTTGGCTGCTGCCACACATTGGGTGTAAGGTTTCATCGTATTGTCTACAATGATACCCAGATCCTTTTCTTGGGCGTTAATCCCCAAGGTGGACCCTATCATCCGGTAACTGTGATTCAGGTTATTCTTCCCAATGTGCATCACTTTGCATTTGTCCACATTAAATTTCATTTGCCACTTGGATGCCCAGTCTTCCAATTTACTAAGGTCTGCCTGCAGTTTTTCATAATCTGCATGCATTTTAACAACTTTGAATAGTTTAGAATCATCTGCAAATTTAATTACCTCACTCGTTCCAATTTCCAGGTCATTTATGAATAAGTTAAATAGCACTGGTCCTAGTACAGACCCTTATGACATAAGAACATAAGAATTGCCATCTCTGGATCAGACCCTGAGTCCATAAAGTCCGGTGATCCGCACATGCGGAGGCCCTGCCAGGTGTACCCTCTGGCATAGTTTTAGTCCCTATATCACTGTATGCTTCTCAAAGGAGATGTGTATCTAATTTACCCTTACCTGTATCACTCTATGCCACTCTTAAGGAGATGCAAGTACAAATTTAAGTCACCTCCTTCACATTAGTCTAGTATCCAAGAAATATACCTGACTGACCAATGTATTTACTCATTTCATTTCTTTAGGGCTTCAGACATGCCAAACGTTGTTCGTTAATACTTTCACGAAACAACCAAAACTTTTTATATGGTTGGCTATGGCTGTGGCTTCTTCATTTGCCCATATAGTTTTTTATACATTTATGAATATCATTTAAATAATTTTTTTAATAGTTTTTTTACTTTTCTTTTATAGAAAATGCTTTACAATAAATATTTGTAAAAGTAACTTAGCTTAATGCATTCTCCTTAGTTGGATCGGGTCGGGGCTTGTCACATCGACATGTTTCGCCTTAACGGCTTTTTCAAGATATCAACCCCTGCATAGATGAAAGAAGACATTACCCAAGAATCCTCCATTTATTATCCCTTAAGGGAGCTCCTCTAGTTGAACACTGGGTTTCTTTAGGACATGCACGGATATTAAATGGCGTATCATATTACATATAAAGGAAGGGTGGGAGGGAGGAAATTATAAACGTAGGCTAAACTGGTTAGAGCAGAAGTGGATCTTTAAATTAAATACGGTGGTGCCGGAGGGTCTAAATCAAGAAGTGGAGTGGACTTCGTTAATATAATGGTGCTCCCTGATTCGTTAGTGGTGAGATGAGGTCATTATAGGAGGTTGGTACTTAAACTAGAAAAAAAGACGCCGCGGCCATCTTGGATAGATCAAAAAGCAGCAAATATCGGGATGGTCTGTTAAAAAGAATAATAAGGTGAGCATATAGTTTTGAAAAAAGCTACTTACTATATGGTCCCCTTAAGGGATAATAAATGGAGGATTCTTGGGTAATGTCTTCTTTCATCTATGCAGGGGTTGATATCTTGAAAAAGCCGTTAAGGCGAAACATGTCGATGTGACAAGCCCCGACCCGATCCAACTAAGGAGAATGCATTAAGCTAAGTTACTTTTACAAATATTTATTGTAAAGCATTTTCTATAAAAGAAAAGTAAAAAAACTATTTAAAAAATTATTTAAATGATATTCATAAATGTATAAAAAACTATATGGGCAAATGAAGAAGCCACAGCCATAGCCAACCATATAAAAAGTTTTGGTTGTTTCGTGAAAGTATTAACGAACAACGTTTGGCATGTCTGAAGCCCTAAAGAAATGAAATGAGTAAATACATTGGTCAGTCATAACTCTTAAGGAGATGTGCATCTAGCTTACCCTTAAATCCTAGAACGGTGGATTCTGCAATTACTTCCCCTGGGAGAGCATTCCAGGTATCCACCACTCACTGTGTGAAACAGAACTTCCTGATATTCTTCTTGGACCTGTCCCCCCTCAGCTTTAGTCTATGTCCTCTTGTCTGTGTCACATTGGACATTGTAAATAACTGCTTTCCCTGCTCCATTTTGTCGAATCCTTTCAGTATTTTAAAAGTCTCGATCAGATCCCCTCGTAGTCTCCTCTTCTCAAGGGAGAACAACCCCAGTCTCCTAAGTCGTTCCTCGTAGTCCAGGTTCTCCATACCTTTCACTAGCTTCGTTGCTCGTCTCTGCACCCTCTCTAGCAGTTTTATATCCTTCTTTAGGTATGGAGACCACTGTTTACTCTCCTCCATTGAGAAAAATGACCATGGAAAATAATTATTTCATCTTTGAATAATGTTTTACCAGCAGCGTTCAGGAGTGGCGAAGGAGGCTTCTTTCGCCCCCTCTGGGGCCAATTTATTCATGGCAGCCTTCGAGGATCAATTTATTCACTCTTCTCCTTATACGCAGAAGATGTTGTGGTGGGCTCAGTTCATTGATGATATTTTTTGTGTAAGGACCAGGTCTTTGAGTGAATTGGAGGATTTTAAAAGGTATATTAACATCTGTCATCCAGCACTGAAGTTTGAAGTAACATGCAGTCCCACCCATGTTCATTTTTTGGATGTGTCCATCTGGATTGAGAGTGGTCGAATTTTTATTACTGTATACACGAAGAAAATGGATAGGAATTCTCTTTTGAATTTTCAAAGTATGCATCCCTTTCCAATGAAGAACAGCATCCTGTATGCTCGGTTTTTGAAATATTGCCGCATTTGCAGCACTAACCAGGAGTTCTTAACACGAGCTGAGGGGCTCAAGGTGAAATTTGAGGAACGTGGGTATCCTAAGCCTCTGGTTAATAAAGCTGTTAAGCGTGCATTTTTGAACCCCAAGGGAGCAGTTGCTGCAGTATAATGCTACACAACAACAGGATGAGGTGATGACTTTTGTTCTAAAATTTACTAATCAATTCAAGCAGATTCAGAGAATTGTTCAATGTCACCTGAACATTTTGCGGGTCTACCCCTGCTTTGTAGACACCCGGTTTCTGTTTGCCTTCAAGAGATATGCTAATCTCTCTGATGATCTACTGAGCCCTAATGAATTGAAACCTCTTGAAGGCGATGTCCCTGTTGCTCCAGGTGGGCATTTGAGATGTGGCAGATGCACGATGTGTCAAGTAATGATTTGTGCATCCAAAAATTATGCAGTCATTTCCCTTTAAGTAGCACTTCATGTTTGACAATTGGGGTGGTGTATGTGATCCAATGCCCCTGTGGACTCCTGTATGTGGGGCAGACATCTAGAATCTTTAAGATTTGACTGCTGGAACATCGATCTTGCCTGTTCACAAAGCGGATGGATGAACACTGCATTAACTTTAAACATTACTTTTTTTGTTTAAAATGCTGTGTATTGGAACATTGCCCTAAACCTGTCAGAAGAGAGGATTGGCGACGTCTGCTTCGCCAGAAGGAACAACGGTGGATTTTTCACCTGCAAACTGTGGAGTCGGGTAGCTTGAATGCTTGGGTGGCATGGGCTGGCTTTTTTTGAACTTTTATTTTTTTGACATTCTATTATGTTTGCTCTCTGAACTGCTTCTGTGTTGTTTATTGGCTGCACTGAGATGTGGGTGGATCCATCTTTTCCTTCCATTTGCTACGTTCTGATGTGGGCGGAGTTTCTTCAGCATTTTTCTATTTGCAGTTGCTGGCGAACTTTATATTTTTTGAATGTAGTTTTGCAAGACTCCTGACGCAGCGTCGGCAAAACACGAAAGCTCCCTGTTAGGTCCTGCAGTGAAGATGCCTATTTAAGTTTTGCGTGTCCTGCATGTGCACTTTTTTGTTTGGGGATCTCAGCACAAGAGGTATGAGATGATCAGCAGCTAAATATCTCCTCTTTTGCTCTTCATGCGCTCTGTTGGAACTGTGCCTGTATGAGGTTATTGAACTTGCTCTGCAATCTTTGAGAAGTTGTGATTCTACAGTCCCTAAGTGGGGGGTTGCTACTGCCGACACATGATTCAGTGACTATTTTTGATATGATTTATGAAAGTGGAGCCTTTTTGTGAGAAAGTGGAGTTTTTAGAGCCCATGAAGCCGAATTGAGGCTTTCTCCACTTTCCTTTCTTTTTCCTTTCTTTTGCTCTTCTTTGTATGAATCCTTATTCTTGAGTGTGTGGTGTGTGAGTGTGGTAGTATGGTTCCTCCAAATGTGATATAGTTTACTGTAGTATCCTGTGGAGTTGCAGGGGGTTCTATATAATCTGCTTATTTATAGATTATGAGTTTTTGTTTGGCGATTATTGTGACAGTGAAGGCCCTGTCACTGGTTCAAAATCTGCTTTAAACCCTGCCACTAAAGCAAATGTACCTATTCCTAAGCCAAGGAAGCTGACCATTAACTCTGTTCCCAGTGCTAAAATCAAACAGGCAGGGCAGAACAGAGAAGGGATGGCAGAAAAGAACAGAATACCTGTTCCAAGTCACTATAATCCCTTTTATAAACCATCTATTAATTCTCCGGTTAAACCTCTGGCCAGGCAATCTGACACAGCAAGGGTTAAGGAAAAGGGTGGAGCTGACAGGAAGAATGTGGTTAGAGCACCAGTGAAAGTTCCACAGCAGGATAAATCAAGGCCAGCTGAGAACACACATAGGCAATCAGGAACCTTGAGGGAAGGACGTTACTCACAGAAGAGGGAACTGAAGGCTAGAAGCTCTGTCTTACTGCCTTCTGCTAAAAAAACCTCCTGTCCCACAGCACTGCAATGCTGACAATACTTTGTTTTCCAAACAGAGGCTAACTGGAAGGGAAAAGTTATTTGAGCAGGGCTGGCCAAATGCTGCTTCAGAGGATAGCTTGTATCGAGCTTCAGAGAGTGAGGAGTCTCTTATGGAAGTAGAGGGATATATCTCTGAGGGAAATGAAATGGACTGCAGCCCAGAAGCCCTAGATTATATGTCTGAATGCAGTATGAGTCAATAAGGTACTGTGTGGGGGGAAGGGAATTTATTTATTTATTCATTCATTCAATTTTCTATACCGTTCTCACAGAGGAGCTTAGAACGGTTTACATGCATTTATTCAGGTACTCAAGCAGTTTTCCTTCTCTGTCCCGGCAGGCTCACAATCTAACATACCTGGGGCAAAGGGGGGGAGGATTAAGTGATTTGCCCAGGAATGAGTTTGTTCTGTAACAATGGTCTAAAGCAGTGTTATCCCAGGACAAGCAGGCATGATATTCTCACATGTGGGTGACGTCATCTAAGGAGCCCCGATGCGGAAGCATTTTCAAGCAAACTTGATTGAAGATTTAAGTTTGCTCTGCTGCTCCACGCATGCGTGCCTTCCTGCTCCACTAGGGGGTGCATCCCCTCGTGGTCTCCAGTTCAAAATTTTCCGCTGAGCCTAGAAATCGTGTTTTTTCAGGCTCTGCCCCAACTGCCTTCTAGCACCGCGATTTTTCTTGTTTTTCATCGTTTAAGTCGCTGTGCGCGAAATTTTTTCTTCTTAAACTTGATTCCTGCTTCGTTTGACCGACCCGGAGGCTTCCGGGTCCCCGTGACCGCGTGGCTACTCGAGCCGCGGCCACCTTCGATTCTATGTCCCGGCCTTTGACCGGCTTTAAAAAGTGCACCCGGTGCGAGCGGCTTCTTTCCATCACAGACCCGCATCGCCGGTGCATCCTCTGCCTGGGGGCCGCTCATCCAACCGACTCCTGTCCCCAGTGCGCTACTTTCCAGAACCAGGCCCTCCGTCGAAGGAAAGCCCGCATGGCGGATCTTTTCGCCCCAGACCAACCCTCTACCTCGGCCTCGAGGTCGGCCCCGGCCTCGGCCCCGGCCTTGACCTCGGCCCCGAATACCTTGGCATCGCCTCGAGACTCGACTCCGAAGTCCTCAGGACAACAGAAAGCCTCGGCTCCGGGTAAGTCCCCTTTTCCCTCTTCAGGTTCTGTACCAGCGAAGAAACCAACCTCGGGGACACCGGCGACGCATGGCGGAAGTCCCATGCTTACAGCCCCGACGAAGCCCTCCAAGCCTTCGGGCCGTGCCTCCACCACACGGGAATACTCTGATACGAGGTCGCCCCCGGTGGAGTGCACCGAGGCAGGGGACATGCCTTCGATGCTGTCCGTGCCCGTCTTCCAGGACTTACTCCGAGCAATGATCTCGTCGGAGCTGTCCGCTGCAATGGCCCATCTACAACCGGCCTCTGCCTCGACCTCGACCCCGCATGTGCCAGACCAGCCTGAGCCTCGCGTTGAGCCACCTCGGGGAAAAGTGCGCAAACTTCGCCGCATCTCATCCTCCTCGGACTCCTCACCGAGGCACCCGAGGCGCTCTACCTCCACAGACCGCCACAGGGCAAAACGTCGGGCTAAACCAACAGAAACCTCGAACTGCCGTACCTCTAAGAAGGCCCGGGGTTCCCCCACTCTACGAGGCCGTTCACCTACACCTCGTACGGGACCGCTGAGGGTGGCAGAGCTATTACTCTCCAACCTACGCATCCTCCGAACTCCCCCTCGGACCGGGGCTCCGATCCGAGGTTTCGGGCTTTCACCAAGGGAGTCCGGGTCGAGGTCACCGATTCGACATCGATCGGTACCCCGAACCCCGGCATCGTCTCCGAGGGGCTCCTCGAGACGTCGGAGATCCACGACCCCGGAACACTTTCACAGTGCTTCCCCGGTCTCGGAGCTTGGATCGGAACAGGAACCTCGCTACTCGAGGGAAGCCTCCCCTTCCTTCTCCACCCAACGGAGATCTCGTTCACCGACCCCGCACGGGGCCTCGGAAACATCCCGACCATCCTTCTCACGCTTTGTCCAGGACATGGGCCACGCTTTGAATTTAGACCTCCAGTCCGACTCCAGATACTCTAAAGAGTACCTAGCGGAACTGGATATGCCATCACTGCCCAGAGAGTCCCTTCGTTTACCGCCTAACCCGATACTCCAACAGGCTCTCTTCAGGAACCTGGAGACCCCCTATATGGTCACAGCCGTGCCCTCCAAAATGGAGGCCAAGTACCGTACAGTACCCTTTCCGGGATTTGAACAACCACAGCTCTCTCACCAGTCGCTGTTAGTAGAATTCTCCTTAAAAAAGGCTCACCCCTCCCGGGTCTCAGCGGCGGTCCCCCCAGGCCGAGAAGGCAGAACCCTAGACAAGTTCGGCAGGAGACTATATCAAAATGCGATGATGGCCTCTAGGGTGCAAAGCTACACTTTCACCTTCACATCCTACCTCAAACACCTCATTGGACTACTGAGAGCCTTTGAGACTGACCTACCTGCCTCCTGCCAAGGAGCCTTTAGCCTGCTTTTGGAATCCCTCTCCAACCTACGCCTCCATCTATTCCACGCGGCCTACGATAGCTTCGAACTCTCTTCCAGATAGGCAGCCTTTGCTATCGCCATGCGCTGACTAGCTTGGCTACGCCTGGTCGACATGGACCCCAACTTACAGGACCGGTTGGCTAACCTCCCCTGCGTGGGAAAAGAACTGTTCGATGACACTATCGAGGCGGCTACAAAACGCCTCTCCGAACACGAACGCTCGTTTGCCTCCCTCGTCCGACAAAAGCCCAAACCGCCCGCGTCCAGGCCGTATAGGGCCCCTCCGCGCCGCTACCCACAAAAATCCACTCCTGCCTTCTCGCGGCCTCCACCCAGGCGTCCGCAAGCCCACCACCGGGCCATGCCCAAATCCCAACCGCCTGCGACTACCAAACCATCCCCGTCCTTTTGACGGGATGCGCGGAAGGGGGCGGGCCCCCTCCGCCATAGTCCCAGGCCTCCTTCCCATCGGGGGTCGCCTCAAAGCCTTTTACCCTCGCTGGGAACAAGTCACGTCGGACGCATGGGTCCTTGGCGTGATCTCATCAGGATGCTCTCTCAACTTTCGGACCATTCCTCCGGACAACCCCCCAAGGAATTGCCCTCCCAACCGGACGCAGCTACCCCTACTCCTCTCCGAAGCTCGAGACCTGCTTCGCCTGAGAGCAGTGGAGGAGGTTCCCCCCGACCAACGGGGGAAGGGCTTCTACTCCCGTTACTTCTTGGTACCGAAAAAAACGGGAGACTTACGCCCAATACTAGACTTGAGACACCTCAACAAATTCCTGATACGGGAAAAATTTCGGATGCTTTCCCTACCGACCCTCTACCCCCTGATCGACGAGGGCGACTGGCTCTGCTCCCTCGATCTGAAGGAGGCGTACACACATGTCCCAGTGCACCCCGCTCACCGCAAGTTCTTGCGTTTTCAGGTAGGGGACTGGCACCTACAATATCGTGTCCTCCCCTTCGGCCTAGCATCGTCACCTCGGGTCTTCACCAAGTGCCTCGTGGTGGTCGCAGCAACCTTACGCTCCCAGGGCCTCCAGGTATTCCCCAACCTGGACGACTGGCTGATCAAAGCCCCGTCCAGGGAAGCGGTTATCTCAGCGACCCAACAGACTATTACCTACCTACAAAGTCTAGGGTTCAAGATAAACTTCCCAAAATCCCTCCCAGTCCCTACAGTTCATCGGGGCCACGCTGGACACGGTTCGCCTCCGTTCCTTCCTCCCCCCTCCGCGTCTAGAGGCGTTAGTAAGTCTGAGTCGAAGGTTTTCCTTGCTGACCTCGGTATCAGCTCGGCAGATGATGACTCTTCTGGGCCACATGGCCTCCACCGTCCACGTCACACCCTTCGCCCGCCTCCATCTGAGAATTCCTCAATGGACCCTGGCCTCTCAATGGCATCAAGACCGGGACCCGATCGACCGCCCCGTGACAGTGACGCCTTCTTTGCAACGATCGCTCCGCTGGTGGGCCGACTCTTCAAATCTTTCCAAAGGTTTGCTCTTCCTCACCCCACCCCACAGCAAGATACTCACCACGGACTCGTCGGAGTACGCTTGGGGAGCCCATCTGGACGGCCTACGCACTCAAGGGATGTGGTCAGCAGAAGACCGTCGCTGCCACATCAACATGCTAGAGCTTCGGGCCATCTATCTCGCAGCTGTAGCTTTTCAACATCTGCTCCACGACCGAGTGGTTCTCATCCGAACCGACAACCAGGTAGCAATGTACTACGTAAACAAACAAGGGGGAATAGGGTCTTGGTCCCTTTGCCGGGAAGCCCTGCGCCTCTGGAAATGGGCAATCTCCAACAACACCTTCCTTCGAGCGGTGTACATACAAGGAGAACAAAACTGTCTGGCGGACAGACTCAGCCGCCTCCTCCAGCCACACGAGTGGTCACTGCACTCTCAGATCCTACGACAGATGTTCGAAAAGTGGGGGACGCCTCAAATAGATCTATTCGCATCCCCCCACAACCACAAGCTGCCTCTCTTCTGCTCCCGGATGTACCTCCCGGACCGGCTCGAGGCCGACGCCTTCCTCCTCGACTGGGAGGGAAGGTTCCTGTACGCGTTCCCGCCGTTTCCTCTGATACTGCGGACGCTTGTCCACCTGAAAACAGTACAAGCCACCCTGATCCTGATTGCCCCTCGCTGGCCACGCCAGCCTTGGTTTTCCCTTCTACTTCAACTCTGTGTCAGAGATCCACTGCCTCTGCCTCTGTTTTCCTCTCTACTATCACAGGGTCAGGGTTCGCTGTTACATCCCAATCTTCAATCTCTTCATCTGAATGCTTGGTTTCTCTCCCCCTGACTGCTCTTCCCGTGTCTCAATCAGTCAAGGAGATATTGGAGGCCTCTAGAAAGACCTCGACAAGAACCTGCTACTCCCAAAAGTGGACCAGATTCTCAACCTGGTGCTCCTCCCACAGCCAGGACCCAGTGTCGGTCCCCGTCCCTCTGGTCCTTGACTATTTACTTCAATTATCTCATTCCGGCCTAAAGACCAACTCCATTCGAGTACACCTCAGTGCGATTGCGGCCTTTCATCAGCCCCTGGAAGGGAAAGCCCTCTCGCTCCATCCCTTAGTCTCTCGCTTCATGAAGGGTCTTCTGAATGTCCACCCTCCTCTCAAACCTCCCCCGGTGGTTTGGGACCTCAACGTGGTTCTGGCTCAACTAATGAAACCTCCATTTGAGCTCCTAGACAAATGCCATCCAAAATTCCTCACTTGGAAGGTGATTTTCCTGCTCGCACTCACTTCCGCCCGGCGGGTTAGTGAGTTACAAGCTCTGGTAGCGGATCCACCCTTCACGGTATTCCATCACGACAAGGTGGTACTCCGCACCCATCCAAAGTTCTTGCCTAAAGTAGTGTCTGATTTTCACCTCAATCAGTCCATTGTCTTGCCTGTTTTTTTTCCCAAGCCCCACTCTCACCCCGGAGAAGTGGCACTCCATACTCTTGACTGTAAGAGAGCGTTGGCCTTTTACCTCCAACGTACTCAGTCACACCGGAAAGTCCCACAATTGTTTTTGTCCTTCGACTCAAACCGGTTAGGTCACCCAGTCTCCAAGCGCACCTTGTCCAACTGGTTGGCCGACTGCATCTCCTTCTGCTACGCTCAGGCTGGTCTCACGCTGCATGGTCGAGTAACGGGACACAAGGTCCGAGCGATGGCAGCCTCCGTAGCGTTCCTCAGGTCCACACCTATTGAGGAAATCTGCAAGGCTGCCACGTGGTCTTCGGTTCATACCTTCACCTCCCACTACTGTCTGGACTCACTGTCCAGGAGCGATGGCCGGTTCGGCCAATCGGTTTTATGAAATCTATTTGCTTAAATTGCCAACTTCCCTCCATCCCTTTTCAGTTAGCTTGGAGGTCACCCACATGTGAGAATATCATGCCTGCTTGTCCTGGGATAAAGCACAGTTACTTACCGTAACAGGTGTTATCCAGGGACAGCAGGCATATATTCTCACAACCCGCCCACCTCCCCGAGGTTGGCTTCTTTGCTAGTTAAGTGAACTGGAGACCACGAGGGGATGCACCCCCTAGTGGAGCAGAAAGGCACGCATGCGTGGAGCAGCAGAGCAAACTTAAATCTTCAATCAAGTTTGCTTGAAAATGCTTCCGCATCGGGGCTCCGTAGATGACGTCACCCACATGTGAGAATATATGCCTGCTGTCCCTGGATAACACCTGTTACGGTAAGTAACTGTGCTTTCTTCAACCTTTTCACACCTATGGACCGGGTGTTATTGCCTGTGGGAAAAGCCGATCCTAGGGCTTTTGTCCAACAGTTTTCTACTGATTTTGTTTGACACCATCCTAACCTTTTTGATCTAGATACACAATTGCAACTGAAAAACACGATGGCAGATAAAGGTCAAATGGCCCATCTGCAGCATTCACTATCTCCTCATCTTCCTTTGAGATCCCATATGTCTGTCCCACACTTTTTTGAATTTAGATGCAATCTTTGTCTCCACACGTCTGCCAGGAGACTATTCCAAGCATCTACCACCATTTCTGTAAAAAAGCATTTCCATAGATTACTCCTCAGTCTGTCACCTCTTAACTTCATCCTATGCCCTCTCATTCCGGAGCTTTCTTTCAAATGAAAGACTCGCCTCATGCACATTTATGCCACACAGGTATTTAAGTACAAAACTTAAAATGTCATATCAAAAAATCCATACCATTCAAAGTGCAAAATAATGCTTGTCAATAAATATTTTTATCTTCTAAACCTCAGGGTCTTCAGTATGTCAGCTGAGTCATAAGATCCAAACTGACTGAACTCTTCATTAGTCCCGTTGGTTAATTTGACTTTTTTTCCTTTTATCTTATTATTTGTTTTCTACTTCATTTTTATCAATGATTCATTATTTGATAGAAAATACTTAGCTTGCTAAGCAGCAACACTTCTCCGACAGAGTACCCATTTCAACCCTTTCTTCAGGGAGCAAGTGAGCTCTTAAAGCAAGAAGCTGCAAAGCTGAGAAGGTAAAAAAAACCACATTAATATCGTACAAGCAGAAAATTTAAAAACTATTACGTTATCATTATATCCTGGTGACTATATCATCTTTTCTCTCTTTCCTGTACTATTTAGCGTTTTGGATAGTATCAATAGTTCTGAGTCTTTAATTTACAGAAAATTTAACTTTTGAAAGATAAAAATGGGACACTCACCGTATGAATGCTGCCTAAAACATCTCATTCAAGTTTGCCATTAAACATAGCCGCGGCGTCTTTCCCTATTAATGGGAATAGAACGCCCGCCCATTACATAAGAACTTAAACATCTCTTGTTATATCTCCCCTCTCCCACCTTTCCTCCAAAGTATATACTGTATATTGAGATCTTTGTTTGTCCCCATACACCTTATGATGACCACTGACCTTTTTAGTAGCCATCCTCTGAACCGACTCTATCCTGTTTATATCTTTGTGAAGATTTTAGTGCATTTCAAAATTCTGAATTATTCCCTGGTCTAAAGGCTCTAGCTTGGAGGGTTGTGTTACTAGGTAAGTGGATCACCTGAATCAGCCTGTCATTTGACACCAGAAGTTTGGATGGAGAATGTGCCAGGCAGTTCAGAATTAACAACGCTTTGGTTTGAAGTATCTTTCTCCCACAGAAATTTTTGACAGGACAGACTAAAATGCTTATGGAACCAATTTTTGAGGATGCTTCTTGTCATCCAAGCATTTTTGCTGCTCTCATATATAACTGGCAATTTAGTTTTATTCAAGTGCTTACAGCAGCAAGGGTTACTGAACTGGCCAATTAGAAATGGCACCGGTTTATGACTGGGCAGTCTTTTTACAACAGAATATGAGAGAATCGCTGAAAAGTTCTCGGCCCAACCAAGAAGAGAATGATGTGGAACCATAAAACTTATAAGTTATTCCATATGTTCGCACCCCAACAGACTATCTTTGTTTTGTTTGGTTGAATGGCCAATAAAATTAAATTCATTGGTTACAATGAATGGATGGAAATGTAATATTATGCCAGTTTGAAAGCCAAGCTTTGAACTTTAGTATAGCATTGAACCAGATTGTCTTTATTGGTTTTCCTCTCCCTCGGTTACATATTTTAGTTCAACTATTTGGCTATTTGAAAAATTTAGTTACAGCATAGAAATTGATCATAATGATGAGACAGAAAAATCAGGATGTAGGAATCAGCTAAGGGTAATAAACAAGAATAAATTAGCAAATGCCACAATTACCTCAATATATGCTACATTTTCTAAATGTTTGCATAATTTCTTTTATCCCAGGACAAGCAGGCAGCATATTCTCACATATGGGTGACGTCACTGACGGTGCCCCGGTACTGACCTCTTTAAAAGTGCATCTCCACTTTAAGTCTTTGGAAAGTTTGGGATAGCCCACACCACGCATGCATGAGTGCCTTCCGGCCCGACGTAGGCATGCGATCCGCAGTTTCTTAGTTTCCGTGGAGCTAAGAAGATGCGTTTTTCAACGTCTGTTGAAACTTTTTTATTCGCTACCTTCCCGCTCTCGCGGATTTGTGACTTTTATTCATATCTTTTGTTTTCTTTCTTTTGATGTCTCAAAAAAAAAAAAATGAAACCATTTTTGTTTTTTCTTTGTCAGGGATTTGGCCCAGCAGGTCATGTTCGGCCACCTTGGCTTCTGACTTTAACTTAGCAGAGTCTGTCTTCCCATCGATGTCCTGGCCGCAAACGGGTTTTAAAAAGTGCGGATGTTGTGCTTGGCCCATCTCAGTCACTGACCTACATCGCTGGTGCCTCCAGTGCTTGGGACCTGAGCACCGTCCAGAAACATGCTCTCGGTGTTCATCTCTTCAGAAAAGAACTTTAAAGAACCGCCTGATCCAACAAAAGTTGCTCTTCAGCGTTGCAATGGAGGAAGACTCGACACCACTACTGACGTCGGTACCACACCAATTGATGCCACCAGAACCATCGTCGTTGTTGCAGCCTATAGTGGGTAAGCCGGCTAAGAAGCCTTCCCCCACCCCATCTGGGCCTCAGGTCAAAGCAACAGTGATTCAAGTCCTGCCGACATCGAAGAGGCCTAAGAATTGCTCTGCTCCGATCTCAGTGAGTGTCTCAACATCGGCCTCCATTGCCGGAGCCTACCCTTAAGCAAAAGATAGATAATTTGCTTTGGGAGGAATTGGATGAGCATTTTCAAATGCTGGTGCCGACCAACTCCTGCCCATGTCGACTTCGACTCCTCCAGTGCCGGTCCAGTCTGAGCCATCGACGCCAGCAGCACCTGCACTTGAGTCACCATCAGTAGCCACAATTTCCACCAGGGACTTGGTACCGTTGACTCAACGACACCATTCCTCCTTGACACAGACATCACTTGAGTTGACTCCGGGCCAGTCTCGAAAGGCATTGCAAAAACTTAAACACCTTGAGACTTTGACCCCGACTTCTCGGCGCTGAGGGAGACTTGTTAAAGATTCGGATCTGCGGGGGAACTCTGAGCAAGATCCTCTTCTCTCTGAGGCTGAGGGCTCTTTAGATGATGACTCCTCAGCATTCATTTCAGGAGGCTCCTGTTTTCTCTGAGGTCATCTTTCTCTAAGTTTCTGCGTGAGATGTCAGAAACTTTGGCTATACCTCTTGAAGCTGACTCCAAATGTTCCAAGCAGTTCCCCTTCATGACATCTTAAGGGAAACTTTCTACAAAAATCTGGAGATGCCACTTACCATCCCTGTGGCTCCTGGCAAGCTGGATTCCTTATACAGAGTGGTACCTATTCCTGAGTTTGACAAACCCCAACTTCCACACGAGTCTCTTCTAAAGAAATCCTCGAGAGCTAGCGTATATGCCTCTGTACCTCCTGGCAGAGAGGGCAAGGCCTTGGACCGGTTTGGTAAACGTCTATACCAAAATGCCATATTGGCCAACCAGTCTGGCAACTATAATTTTCAATTTTCTTTCTACTTTAAACATTTATTGTGACAGGTTTCCACTTTTCAGAAATACCTTCCAGAACGTAAGCTTCCTGCTTTCTAACACTATATGTCTGACTTGTTCCAACTCAGAAAATACATGGTCCGTTCCACATATGATAACATTTGAACTTACCTCTCGTGCTGTGGCCATGTCAGTAGCCATGAGACATCTGGCCTGGCTTCGAGTATCTGAGCTAGATGTGAACCACCAAGACAGATTGGCCAATTCTCCTTGTCTTGGCAATGAGCTTTTTGGTCCATCCGTGGACACAGCCACTCAAAAATTGTCGGCTCATGAGACCAGATGGGACACCCTGGTCAGGCCTAAGAAGAAGCCTCCTCCTTCTCATCCTTTCCAACCAGCTTCCTCTTACCAGAGAAGATTTGCTGGTAAACCTGCAACTCTTTCTCAAGCTCAACCTAGGAGACAGAAACAGCATCCACATTAGCAACCAAAACCACAGGTTGCTCTCCAAAAACCTACACAGCCTTTTTGACGTGTTTCTTCAGAGCATAGCCATCATCAACATCCTACAGTTTTTGCCTCAGCCCATCGGAGCCCGTCTCCAGTTTTTCATCTCTCACTGGAAGCTCATAACATCAGACATTTGGGTCCTCACCATCATTCGTCACGGTTACACTCTCTATTTTCATACCCTGCCTCCAGACCATCCTCCAAGAAAGTCTGTTTTGGACCCTGCACAGTCCTCCCTTCTTTTCCAGGAGGTTCAATCCCTTCTCCTGCTGAATGCCATCGAGGAAGTTCCTCTCTCAGCAGAACCAGGGATTCTACTCCCGTTACTTCTTAGTTCCAAAGAAGACTGGAGGGGGGGGACTGCAACCCATTCTGGATCTCAAAGCTCTCAATAAATTTCTAGTAAAGGAGAACTTCAGGATGCTTTCCCTCGCCCTGCTTTATCCTCTCCTCAATCAGAATGACTCCCTAGATCTCAAGGAAGCCTACATACATATTCCAATTCATCCGGCTTCCAGAAAGTATCTTTGTTTCCAAATAAATCGCTGTCATTACCAATACAAGGTACTTCCCTTTGGCCTGGCATCTTCTCCTAGAGTCTTCACGAAGTGCCTGATTGTAGTGGCCGCATCTCTCCACACGTCTTTCCTTACCTGGATGACTGGTTGATAAAGGCTGTTTCAGCTCAGGAGGTGGTCCAAGCAACATCTCGGACCGTCTTGTTTTCTTCAGATTTTGGGATTCGAAGTCAACTTTCCCAAATCACATCTCCTTCTGACTCAACATCTTTAATTCATTGGGGGAATCCTAGATACCATTCTCATGAGAGCGTTTCTTCCTCAAGATCGCCTTCAGGCTCTCAACCGTCTGTGTCAGTAACTTCTTCCTCTACATTCCATCTCTGCCAGGCACATGATAGTTCTTCTGGACCACATGGTTTCCACTGTGCATGTCCCTCCACTGGCACAACTTCATCTTCGCACTCCTTAGTGGACCCTTGCCTCTCAGTGGACTCAAGCGACAGATCACCTCTCACAGCATATATCTGTAACATCATCTCTTCTGCAGTCGCTTCAATGGTGGATGACCTTTTCCAATCTATCCAGAGGTCTCCTTTTTCACTTACCCCCTCATCACAAGGTCATCACAATTGATGCATCCCCTTATGCTTAGGGGGTTCATATGGACGATCTACAGACCTGGAACCACTCACACGCGTAATGCCTATCTTTTTACCTACCCTTCCCCAAAAGGATGCACCTACAAAAGATTCCTCAATAGAACTCTCTCATTCCAAGCTGGCAGATGGACAGACTGCCTGACTACCCTCATCTCATTTGCCCCATCTTACTCATCCTTCAGGAAATCTCTCAAATCTTTCCTCTATGACAAATTTCTCGGAACCCCCCCCCCCTCACCAAATAACCAAATTCTACCCCTCAATCTAATACTTCCATCCTTCTTACTAACCCCTCCCCATCTTGGCACCCTCCTGTAATTGATACTGGTTGCATTTTTTCCTGTCATTCATCACCCTGTATCCTCGCGATATATGTAACTATCATTGCATAGTAAACCGCTTCAACTGCATTATACTGTCCCTTGCATTGTATCTTGCTCTATAAGTCTCTTGCACTGTATTTTCACTGTATAAATACCTCTGCTGTATATGTACAGTCTCTTGCATTGTAAATCTGCATTGTTCTTCGCTGTATAAACACCTATACTGAATATGTACAGTCCCCTGCATTGTAAACTGCTCCCAACTACATAGTACATTCCCTTGCATTGTATCTTCGCTGTGTATGTATAGTCTCTTACATTGTAAACCACTCTGAACTGTTTGTGGTATTGCGGTATACAAAAATAAAGTTATTATTATTATTATTACAGACTCAGGTTCTTTGGACTGCCAGGGAATGGAAATTTCACATCAGTTTCCTGGAACTCAGAGCAATGTATTATGCCCTCAAGGCCTTCCATCATCTTCTCTGCCCCTCAAGTCCATATCTATCAGAGTCCATCTTAGTGCTATTACAACTTTTCACATGCCAGTCGAGGGAAAACCTCTTACTGCTCATCCTTTGGTCTCCAGATTCATGAAAGGAATTTTCAATGTAAAACTACCTCTCAAGTCTCGTCCTGTCATCTGGGACCTTAATGTGGTTCTTACCTGTTTGATGAAGCTACCATTTGAACCAATGGCCACAGCTCATCTCAGGTTTCTCACCTGGTAAGTGGTCTTCCTTATTGCTCTCACCTCTGCCAGGAGGGTCAGTGAGTTACAAGCATTGGTAGCAGATCCACCCTTCACAGTTTTTCATCATGTTCTGCGCACACATCCAAAAGTTTCTACTGAAACTTGTCACTAAATTTCATCTCAATCAATTGTTCTTCCAATCTTTTTTCCTAAGCCTCATTCTCATGCAGGAGAAACCGCTTTGCATACTTTGGACTGTAAACGTGCTTTGGCCTATTACATCGACCTGACAAAGCCTCATCGTACTTCTCCCCAACTGTTCATCTCATTTGATCCAAACAAATTGGGGCATCCTGTTTCCAAGAGAACGATTTCCAATGGCTGGCTGCCTTATCTCGTTTTGTTATGCTCAGACTGGACTGGCACTGGAGAGTCATGTCACAGCCCACAAAATTAGAGCTATGGCAGCTCCTGTAGCTTTCCTATGATTTCCTCTCATTGAGGAAATCTGTAAAACTGCCACCTGATCCTCAGTTCATACATTCACTTTTCACTATTGTCTGAAGTCCTTCTCAGGTGGGATGGACACTTCGGTCAATCTGTATTGCAAAATTTATTTTCCTAAGGCCAACACTCCCACCATCCCATTCTTGTTAGCTTGGAGGTCACCCATACTTGAGAATATGCTGCCTGCTTGTCCTGGGATAAAGCACAGTTACTTACCATAGCAGGGACAGCAGGCGGATATGCTCGCAACCCACCCACCTCTCCGGGTTGGCTTCTTAGCTGGCTTATCTTAACTGAGGGATTGCGCGCCTACGTCAGGTGGGAAGGCACTTGCGCATGCGCGGTGCAGGCTATCGCGAACTTTCCAAAGACTTAAAGTGGCGATACACTTTTAAAGTGGTCCATACTGGGGCTTCTTTGGTGACGTTGCCCATACGTGAGAATATCTGTCTGCTGTCCCTGGATAACACCTGTTACGGTAACTGTGCTATTTAGTATATACTATTTTGACTTTTAGATTTCTTGTCCTTTTCTACTGCTATTTCAATTATCACTTTTGAATGGTTAGGAATTTAAAAAAAAAATCTATTACATGGCAGTATATCATGGATATTTGCTTTTAATTAATGAGCAGTACCCATATACATATATTCTTGAAGAAACATGGTTATGTAGTGTTCTTTTATTATTTTGTTTTATATCCACAAAAATATTTTTGTATTTGTAAATTCTGACATACATTTACATTATATTATAAATGTATATTAATGGTTTACTATTTTTACTTAATTAATTTTAAAATGGTACTTCACTATTTGTCTTGCTATTTTCAATTTGTTTCTACACCATTGCTATTAGATCTTACTGTTATGTTTTGTGGATTCTTACCTCTTTATAACTGTCCCTTTTCTGTAATAAAAATATTTCTACATGGCTTTTCCATGGGGTCATAGTACCCTACCTTATCACAGTTGATTGATATTTTCAGACATAGCAAAGATTTGGTATCCTCTGAAGTTTTTCCATTGTATTATGCATGGTTTGTTTTTTTTCTATAGTTCTATGAGGTGAACATACATGGCTTAGGAAATCATCATATTATTTTTATGAAAAATAGCAATGATTAATAATTTCAGGGATATTTCAATGATAATGATCCAGAATTTCTCCCAAGATGTGATAGCTGCTCTGACTCTGAAGATCAGTTTTCCATTGAAAGGTTCATCCAAATGTAAAATGGGTTAAATTGGTAATACCAGCAGTTAATATACTGAGCATCCTTTGGCTAGCATATGACAGGCAGATCTGTAGTTTCAGGGACCTGGAAATCGTATCCATCACCTCCTCAGAAATGGAGGCCTATGGCATAAAGCACAACATAAGAACAGTCATGCCAGGTCAGACAAGTTTCCAACAATGGTCAAGCCACATTACAAGTGTGGCAAAAAGTAGACTTGTACACGCTGCCTATCTGAAGAAAAAGAAGCAGTATTTTTCCTCAAATATATCTTCATGATAACGGTTTATGGATTTTTCCTCCAGGAACTTACCCAACATGTTTTTAAACTCAGCTAGGTTAGCTGCCTTTACCACATCCTCTAGCAATGATTTCCAAAACTTAATTACATACTAAGTAAAAAAACAAAAAAACCAGAAACCTTCTTTCTCTTTATTTTAAATGTGCTGTTTAGTTGCAGCACAAGTTTAGGCACCATTAGTTGCTGCAGCAGTTTCTCCTATTTTCTTTTATTGGTTTAAGGTTCTTAAATGCAAGAGCAGAATTAAGCCATCCATCTTTGAGCTAGGTGCTCTGTTCCAGTTGATCAATGAATTGATGAATTTCTGAAAGGCTTATATGTAGTACCCAGGGATGAGTTCCCGTCTATGGTGTTTGATACCTGTAGAGCCTGAGGGTAAGATTTTTTTCAGCCCCCAGAGTTGTTCCATGCCAGAGCAGTTGTGAGGTGACCCAGAAATATAGGAAAGGCTGTGAAACATCCTGGAAATCCATGCCACTATCTCCCCATAGGAGGTAGTAGGGTCTCTCTCTCTCTGTATTACTGAAGTCTCTACTTTTTGCACCTTGTCTTCTGAGTTCTTTTTAGGAGTAACAACTGTTGAATTGGCTGTTCACAAGGCCCTCGGAGCTGGAATATCCTCAGAGTTTGGAGAAAGATGGATCTTCAACAGCCAAAGGGACACCTCAAGTGACTCAATCCTGTATGTGTTTAGTTGGTGAAATTTGATGTTTAAGATATACAGTTCTTTGATTCAAACTGAGTAATTTGGTCCAGAATTCTTAGGAAAGGACATTATATTACATTAGAGATTTCTATTCCGCCATTACCTTGCAGTTCAAGGCGGATTACAAAAGAATTATAAACGGTGGGTTACAATGGAAGATCGTTTGTCATTTCTAGAGAGGTAAAGAGTAAGTCTGGTAGTTTCAGTGTGGAAAAGGAACCCGATATATAGCTATACGATGGGAGGAATGGTACTGGGGGAAGGCGACCTAGAAAAGGACTTGGGGGTATTGGTGGACAAAACAATGAAGCCGGCGGCACAATGTGCAGCGGCCTCAAAGAAAGTGAACAGAATGTTGGGCATTATCAAAAAAGGTATCACTACCTGAACGAAGGAAGTTATCCTGCCACTGTATCGGGCAATTGTGCGCCCGCATCTGGAATACTGCGTCCAATACCGGTCGCCGTACCTTAAGAAGGATATGGCAATACTCGAGAGGGTCCAGAGAAGAGCAACAAGGATGATAAAGAGCATGGAAAATCTTTCATATGCTGGAAGGCTAGAAAAGCTGGGGCTCTTTTCCCTGGAAAAGCGGAGACTTAGAGGGGACATGATAGAGACTTATAAAATCATGAAAGGCATAGAGAGGGTGGAGAGAGACAGATTCTTCAGAGTAGGGGGACAACAAAAACAAGAGGGCATTCAGAAAAGTTGAAAGGAGACAGATTCAAAACGAATGCTAGGAAGTTCTTCTTCACTGAGAGGGTGGTGGATACCTGGAGTGTGCTTCCAGAAGAGGTGATAGGACAGAGTACAATATTGGGCTTCAAAAAGGGATTGGATGACTTCCTGATAGAAAAGGGGATTGAAGGGTATAGATAGAGGGATAATATTATTAGGGAATGAATGATTTAGGTAAAGGATCACTTACAGGTCATGGACCTGGGGGGCCGCCACGGGAGCGGACTGCTGGGCACAATGGACCCCTGGTCTGACCCGGCAGAGGCAATGCTTATGTTCTTATGGAAAGAAGGAGGGAGGAAGGACGGTATATGTGATGTTAGGACTGTTTCAGGAATTTCTTGAAGAGTATAATTTTTATTTCTTTCTAAACATCTTGTAGTCTGGGGTAGTTATCAGTAGATTGGAGATCTGGTTATCTAGTTTTGCTGCTTGAGTGGCTAGGAGGCCATCGTATAGTTTTTTTTCCGTTTTACTTCTTTTATCAGGGGGGGGTGTTTTTCTATGTCTGACTGAGGTGGTTTGGATGAGGCGGTTGTTCAGGTAGGTTGGGCTGTCTCCATTTAGGGTTTTAAATAGCATACAGTAGAATTTAAATAGTATTCTTTCTTGGATTGGTAGCCAGTGTGAGTTGATGTATGCTTCTGTAATATGACCGTGCAGTGTTCTCCCCAGGGCCTTTCAGCCGGGCGCTCCGCCCAGCTAATTTAGATGAGCGCCCGGCTGTAATCTCGATCGCAATCCTGCTGCTGCTGCCGCCTTCTGCTCAACATTTTTTTAAAAAACCTTCTCACTGGCTTGGAGATTTACCGGGCTGATTCAGCACAGCCTGAATCGCAGGAGCCTGACTTTTTTTTTTTTTTTTAGTTTTTAACGCCAGCAAGCGACTTGAACCCATGCTCCGGGGCTCTAACGTGCATGCCGCTTCCCTCCAAAACCGGAAGTCACGTCCCGAGGGGGGAAGAGAAGGGAAGTCGGCATGTACACGCCCCGGAGCATGGGTTCGCTATAGGAGATAGGTCAGCTTACAACTTGCTCTTGCTTGCTTCGGGCTTTCCTCACTGCCGGGTCCTGCCTACTTTCTGTTTCCGTGAAGGCAGGACCCGGCAACGAGGAAGGCCCGAAGCAAGCAAGAGCAGCGAGTTGTAAGCTTCCCTCCGATGCTGACTTATGGAAGATAGGTCAGCGATGGAAGGAAGCTTACAACTTGCCTTAGTTCAGCCCCGCACAACATGCGGCCCAAAACGGATCTCACTGCTGATATGGCTCTCACTCCGCGCTCCTTTGAAGATCAGCTCAGGAGGCAAGATTTAGCCCGAGATCAGACGAACATTAAAGGGCATTTGAAGGCATCTGAGCAGATTGGGGAGAACATGTCCTGTTTTTCCATGCCTAAAACTACCACCTTGTCTAATGTAATCTCTGATCAGATCCTTAAGAGTGATGCAACTATGTATGCTGGACAGTCTCCTCCAATAAACAGAGCTTTAAAGCCTGCAGCCATACAGAACCAAATGGTCAAAGGGCTCCGAAGTGTAGTATTGCCAAGGGATCTGTCTCACAAGTTTCTGCTGCTGGCAGATGTAAACACAGCACAAGAAATAGAGACTTGTGACATTCTGTGTGGAAAGCTGATGCATAATGAATTTACTATTACCCATGTAATAGTGCCAAAGCAGTCTGCTGGATCAATCTATAGTACAGTGATATGGAGAATGTGGAAGAATTATTCAGTGTTCAAGATCAACATGATCTCCTCACAGAAGAAAGACGGAGAGAAAGAGAGAGGCCTGGACCAAAGGGGAAAGACAGGAGGCAGATACTGGAGAGGGGGAGAGAAGGGAAGGAGATAGAGATGTCAGACCATGGGGTGGAGTGGGAAGGAAGGAAGGAAGGAAAGGAGAAGAGAGAGATGCCAGAGCATAGGGGAGGGGTGGAGACAAAAAATGGAGAGGGGTTGAAGCTGAAATAAATCATGTACAAAGGAGAAAAAGGGCACAGGATATAGAGTTTATTGAAGGGACATAGAAAGAGGGAAGATAACATATGGAACAGAGAGAGGGCAGACACTGGATGGAAAAGGCAGAAAGGGTGGACAGTGGATGCAAGGGGCAGAGATAGGGTGGACAGTAGATGAAAGAGGTAGAGAGAGGGTAGAGGCTGGGTGGAAGGGGCAAAGAGAGAGGACAGATGTTGCATCGAAGGGAGCGAGGACAAATGCTGAATAGAAAGAGAGTGAAGAGAAGATGACTAAAGCCGAAACGACAAAAGGTAGAAAAAAAAATATTTTTGTTGCTTTATGTAGAATCAAGTAGTATTGTAACTGTATTGATTAAAATTTATCAATAGGAAATGGAAATAAGGCAATTTTGGGGGGGAATAAACCCCTTTCCTCAGGTCAGGACAGGATACCATAACAGCTGTATACTGTACTGTCTTGAAGAAAAATTTGGCCTCTGAAAGCTAATTGAAAAATGGATTAGTCCAATAAAATTGTATTTTCATATTTCTCATTATTTTATTTCTTTTTGTTAATTTGTAAAGTGGTGACTGTTATGTAGAAGTTTTTTTCAAATTTACATCTACTGTCTTTATATTTTGCACAGTATTAGGGGACATGTGTCACTGTTTCTGTGATGTTGCATTGTATGCAGAGTCTGGTTTCTTGGTTCAGTTTAACTTTTGTCTACATATTTCTATTTTTAGTTTGTGATTAATCCATATTGGGCGAGGGTGTATCTGTCTGTGTGTATAAAAGGGACATGGCTTTCTGTTAGCAATGACTGTACAGGATCAATTGACTGTGTAGGATCTGGTTTGTTTAGTTTTACAATGCGTGTGTTGGTGTTCTAGTGCTCACTGCAGTGTTTAAGATGCTGCCTTTTCCTAGATGCACCCTTATTGTGTGACTCATGGATTATTACTAAAAATATCTTTTTTTATATAGAGGAGGGGGTTGTTAAAAAAATGATTAGCACTGGCTGTCATATATACTACAGTGTTCTCCTCAGAAATTTTTTCCAGCCGGGTGGCATGAAAAAGTAGCCGGGTGGGATGGGACAGGGAAATTTGGTGGTGGGGAAAATTAAATTTGTACTATTTTTATTAAATTATCATTAATTATTTTCCAACCTTTTTTAAGGTTCAACACTTGTGCCAGAATATTTTTATTAAATTTAAAAAGTATCCAATTCAGGATCCTGCAATCCTAACAAAAATTTTAAATAACAATTGTTATGACATAAACCAAGCACCACAAGTATTGTCGCTGTCAGGAAGAAAAGTGAAAACAATGAAAAAAAAATATGGGAAACCTAATGAAGAAAAAGAAAAAAATATTCCTCGTCATCAACAGCAAATGAATCCAGAAACTAGTAGGATTACAATAAGTTTCAGCTTTGAAGGTATACCTGGGCCCTCCCAGAGTCCCTACCTCACCTTCTTCAAGTTAACACCTGGAAACCTCCCAGGTCCCTTACTCTACTAGATGTGGTGCCTTCTGGACTATAGGGGTTCCTCACAGCTCCTGGATTCTATGGTGGATTTTGAAAGATATTTCTGTGGCTTAGGCCTCAGAAGAGAAATGTTCCTGTGGCTTAGGCCTTAGTGGAGGAGAAATGTTTCTGTGTCTTTAGGCCTCAGTGGAGAAAAATTCCTGTGGCTTTAGGCCTCAGTGGAAGAGAAATGTTTCTGTGTCTTTAGGCCTCAGTGGAGGAGAAATGTTCCTGTGGTTTTAGGCCTCAGTGGAGGAGAAATGTTCCTGTGGCTTTAGGCCTCAGTGGGGGAGAAAGGTTCCTGCGGATTTAGACATCAGTTGAGCTGCGGGATGGGGGCTGTACAGTGCCATTTTGGGGAGCAACACCTGGCTCTCAGGTCCCTTCCCCCCTCCCCCCTTGAAGAACCTGGCTACCTAAGTTCCATAAGCTCACTTGTTCTGTGGGCGCGGGGCTACAGAAGTCACCATTCTCTTTGGAGAGGTGCCGATGGAAGGAGTTTGTTACTACTTTGTCGCGTAGGACAGCCGAGGCTGCTTCAGCCGTAGTCACGCACGGGCAGCAACAGGCCCTGAGGGCAGTCAGCCAAGGCCCTTCCCTCCCGCCACGAAAGAGGGGGGTGTCACTGCAGTTGCTGGTGCCACCGCTGTCAGTCTTTCTCCTCTTGGAGGAGAGATACCACCTCCGGCAGTGATTCCTTTGCCCTCACTATTCAGCAGGCCCTAGTTGAGGTTGGCCTTGGCTGGGGCGCCATTTCACTGGCAGCCTAGTGTACCTTGTTTAATCCCGGCCGGCTGACAGCTAGGGCTAGGCTAGTTGTGGGCTAGCTGCAGCTCTTTCTCTCTGGATCAGTTTTTTTCTTTCCACTCCTTCTGGGTCATTCATGTGGAGGAGTGGGCTAAAAGTTGGATCAAATATCTCAGTGTCTGATGTTGTTGCTGTATCTATTTGGGGGCTCTGGGAAAGGCACTGGTCACTTCGGGGCCCAGGTACAGTTTTGTTGTATTGCTTCTCTTCTGGCATTCTTCTTGACTTTGGTCAACAGTTTGCCTCCTGAGGGAACTGTATAGATTTGTGCTTCAGAGGCCTTCAGTTAGAGGAGGAGTCTTCCCTTGTCCCGTTTCCAGGCTTGATGCCCTAGACCAGTGGTTCTTAACCTGGGTTCGACCGAACCCCAGGGGTTCGGTGAGTCAGTCTCGCGGGTTCAGTGGAGGTCAAAACACACCTCCGACTAATATAGCGCTTCGGTCACGTTCAATCATCTATCAGTTATTCAGTGATTTTGATCAAGACTGATCGTGTACTCGGTTTCTTGATCTATCAATCTGTAACTAACGCCTTATATACATCAATCAATTCCTGATCAAAATTTGTGATTTAACTGATAGATGATTGAACTTGACCGAAGCGCTTATGATTCGTGATGATACGCCCCGCTTGTCCATAATTGGCTGCAGGTGATCACGCAACATCGCTTGGCCTATCTGTGCTGCAGGGGATTTGATGCGCACAGTAGTCGAATTGTAACTGTTGTGATGATACGTCGTGTGATACCTATCTTAATATTTTAATCCCTTATTAACTATGTCGAGCAAAATACGAAAGTGGTCAGACGAATATGTACAATATGGATTCACATGTATAACGGAACGTGATGGGAGTCAGCGTCCTAATTGAATGATTTGCAATGCCAAGTTGAGTAATTCTAGTCTAGCTCCGGCAAAACTAAGGGAACACTTCCTTAAGCTGCATGGAGATGGAAAATACAAGAACACAACGCTTGCTGAATTCAAGGTGAAGAGAGCAAGATTTGATGAAAAGGCTACTCTGCCTATTCTCGGCTTTGTACCCATCAACAAACCGATCCTCACAGCATCGTACGAAGTTGCTTACCTGATCGTAAAGCAGGACAAACCACACACCATTGGTGAAACACTCATAAAACCAGCTGTGTTGAAGATGGCGAATATAATGCTGGGAAAAACGGCTGAAGTTCAGTTATCTGAAATTCCTCTTTCAAATGACATCATCAGCAACAGAATAGAGGACATGAGCAAAGACATCTTGGCTCAAGTAGTTGCAGATCTGATTTCAAGCCCGGCAAAATTCAGCCTTCAACTCGACGAGACCACAGACGTTTCCAATCTAAGCCAGCTTGCAGTATTCGTGCGCTATGTGAAAGACGACGTGATAAAAGGAAGATTTTTTATTTTGTAAGCCTCTTACAACAACAACTAAGGCAACTGATATGAAGAAACTTGTGGATGACTTCTTCAAAAACAACAATCTTTCGTGGGATATGGTTTATGCAGTTTGTTTGGATGGAGCTCCAACCATGCTCGGAAGAAAGTCCGGTTTTGGTGCACTAGTGAATGCCGATGCACCACACATCATTCTTACACATTGCATTCTGCACAGGCATGCGTTGGCAACAAAAACCTTGCCTCCCAAACTGGCAGAAGTTTTAAAAATTGTTGTGGAATGCGTGAACTATGTGCAAAATAATGCTCTGAAGCACCGCATCTTCAAGGAGCTGTGTAAAGAAATGGGATCTGAATTTGAGGTACTTCTGTACCATTCTAACGTTCGGTGGTTATCCCGGGGACAGGTGCTGAATAGTGTTTTTGCCATGTGTGTGGTATTAGCTCTGTTTTTGCAAGAGCAGCAACATTGTCATGCAGATTGCTTCAAAAATTCTGAGTTCATTCTCATTTTAGTGTACATGGCTGATATCGTTGCAGCTTTCAATCATCTCAATAAGCAGATGCAGGGTGGTGGAGTCAACATCATCGAAGCAGAAGAAAACCTGAAAGCTTTTCAAAAAAAGCTACCATTATGGAAACGACGAACAGAAAATGATAACTTTGCAAACTTTCCCCTGCTAGACAACTGTGTAAGTAAGATCGAAGATGTATCTCGGAGACATTTCTGTACCCGCGGAACTGAAGCAAACTATTGCCACGCACTTAGATGAGCTTGCAAAGTCTCTCGACGGATACTTCCCTACAAGAGAGTCATATCTAGCATGGGTGAGACAGCCGTTCACGTTTAGTGTTGAGACAACAGATATCAATGATGAATACCTCGATGAAATCATTGAAATTCAGCAGAGCCAGGTTCAACAGCAACTCTTCAGAACAACAACGCTCTCAACGTTTTGGTGTCAACAATTGGTAACGTACCCTGTTATTGCTAAGAAAGCTCTGGAAATTTTCATACCGTTTGTTACAACATATCTTTGCAAGCAATCCTTTTCGAGGATGCTGGACATAAAAACGAAGAAAAGGAACAGACTTTGTTGCGAAAATGACATGAGAGTGGCACTTGCCAAGGTAAAGCCGCGCATTTCTGAACTGGTCTCTGAGAGGCAACAGCAGAAGTCACACTGATTTGCAGTAAATTTCATTATTATGTTATTATTATTCGAAATATAGGAGAACTTTTTTGTTTTCAAAGTTGATATTATTTTTTCCCTCACTGTATACCTATGTTTTGAATTTGTAAAAATCATATTTTATTTTTCCAATAAAGAAGGGTTCGGTGAACACGCATATGAAACTGGTGGAGTTCAGTACCTCCAACAAGGTTAAGAACCACTGCCCTAGACCCTTGCGAGGAAAAGGTCTGGTCTGCGGTGATGCTCATGGGTTTTGACATCAGCTAAGGACCATTGCCAGGCATGATGGTTCCATTCCACAGGAGGATATTTGGGGCCTGTCGGATATGATGGGAGGCTGCTTTGCACTCATTCTATTTGTGGGATGTAGCTATATTTTCCACAGCATGGTGCTCTCAGGCAAGGATGGCTCCTTTTCACATAGGCTAGGAAGGGTAGCCTCTGTATGATCGTGGATAACATACTCTCTGGAATGTAGAATCTCCTTGGACACGTGCTACAGGGCAGGATTTGGGGGCGAGGGATTTCCCGTACGCTTCTTTATTTCCCTCCCTACGTTTGGACTGCTTTGATACATCTCACTAGTCTCTGGATTCATCTGCTGTGACTAAAGGAAAGAAAATTATCAGGTAAGGACATAATTTTACCTTCAAAGCCATCTTGCATATGCAGAAGGTGTCTTCAGTTAAATATTTATTCTTCTTTTTTTCCTAGAGGCCCAGTTGTCTGCAGCTTTCCCATAATCAAAGTCTTCAGGATCTGGGCCCTCCAAGGAGATCAGCATGAGATTATTTAGCGTGCTTTGATTCATGCGATTTCTCAAACATGACTTGATCCTTTTAAGGGCAGAAAACCCCCTTTCACATTCAGCTGTGCTCACTGGGATCACTAGCCCAATATGAGTTAGTTTGGCTAAATTTGGAAACAACTCTTTGAGCTCTGATGTTGTTGCCATTTTTAGTAAAATTTGTTTTGGATTGAAGTCTTTGTATGATTGACTTCTGATCATTTTTGATGCAACTGTCCATTCTTGCCTGCTACTTTCATATTTTAAAATTGGAGGGCTACCATTTTTGGAGTAATGCGCAAAATGAATTTCAGCAGACTCACTTGAATCATGAGTTTCTGCATTGAAAACTTTTGAAAAGCTGGAAATAATTGGCATGTCAGGGAATCTTGCATCTAGGTGGTTGACAACTGTCTCTGTATTTATCATATATTGCAATTTTGAATGCCATTACATCACTCTGTGTATAGACAATGCGGAGATCTGACCATTCTTCTGCCAGACAAAGATGAAGGCTTTGAAAATATCTCCCAGGAGTGTCTTTCAACTGCATGATGGACAATTTTGTGGCGAGCAAAATTGGCTCAATTTCGGTAACTTATCTAAGCCAAGCCTTAGATAAGTTGGACAACAAAGGTAACACATCTGAAAGCATCATCAGAGAGGAAACAAAATTGTACGTTTTAATACATCTGCTTAATCCTTCAGCTGTGATGTCATTTCGTTCAGTGGCCTCTCTTTCCAGCGCAGCTATGACACTCATCATGCACTGTCGTAGTGACTGTACTGCAGAGGCATGAGACAGCCATCTAGTGTCACTGGCCATTTTCAGCTTAATCTGGGGAATGTTCAGAATATTTTGCATTTCTGTTAAACCAGCCATCCTAACTGAAGAATTTTGGAAGAAATAGAACAGCTGCCTTAAGATGTCATTCAGTTTTGTTAAATAAGTTATGGCAGCTGCTGCTTGGGCACTTGCAAGGGCCAATCGATGGTTTACACAGTGGCAGTTGACCAAGAGTCCAGATGTTTTATCTTTAAGCAGTTTCCCAATCATAACAGCTGCTCCATCTGACCCTAGTCCAACCAGATTAGCAGTTTTCAAGCCTAGTATGTCCATAGTCTCACTCAGTGTGTTGGTTATAGTGTCCGCTTTGCCATCACTCAGATTGCGGGTTGATACAAAACTAATTTTGACCTGTTTAGTGACCTGACAAACATATTTAATGTAAATAATTAATTGTTTTACAACTGAGATGTCTGTGGTTTCATCACACAGAATACTGAAAAAATTTTCAGCATGCATATTTTTCAGTATGTTAGACTTTATTTCTGATGCTAAGACATCCAGCAGCTCTTGCATTATTCTTTCTGAGGTGTAATGTGCATTTTTACCAACATTGAGATGTTGTAAAAAGGAACAACCCATTTCTTTACAGTGTTCCAACAGCTTTTCAAACAACGTTTTATATGGTAACTCATTTTTTGCCAACCAATACATGGATCTTAAAGCTCCCACAAAGGCATCTATCTGTAAGTTATTTAACATAGATACAGATCTTTCAATTTGACCGATTCCAGTTTGCTCTAGTACACGCTTTCCTAAAAGATCAGAAGACTCAATGTGTGTTTTACTTTTTTCATGGTCCAGCAAGCTTTCTTTTCGAATTCTTGTGCATGGCACATATTTCATGCACAATGAGCACCACATACCATTTTCTTTGACCATTAGCCAATCAAACTCTTTAAACCATTGTTTGTTTATGCCAGATAAGCGGTGCTTAGATTTATCAATTGGCAGAGTGTGTGCTGAAAAGATTTCCCCTGATGGATCAGCCTCTGCAATGTCTTTGTCTGAAATTGTCACATCAGCAGTTGACGCTGCACCTTCATTGGTTTGTGGCGTCTCTTTTCTGAAATAACTGAGCAGTGTTGTTTTCTGAACACTTTTTTTACTCATGTTGGTAAAATGAAAAGTACCTATGAATAAGACTTTTGAGTGGTAACGTGGGAGCCTATTGGATATTCAATGCACACTTACACTACGGCAGGGCAAGATATGAACAAAAAAAGGAATGGCAGATGTGTCACTTTAACAGGAACCAGTGAGTGCTACAAGGATTTTTATTTTTTGCTCGTCTGGGCTTAACCTGCCCCAAACACTGTGATGAAAGAAGAGGGAAAGGCACAGCCAAGTCTGGCCCTGTACTCTTCCCCCCCCCCCTTTCTGAAGGACCTACTGCTATTAAATATTTCTATAGCATTCTCAGATGTACGCAGCTCTGCACAGAGTCACAAAGAGGGAAAAGCACAGCCAAGTCTGGCCCTAGACTCTTTTTTTTTCCCCCCTTCTGGAGGACCTACTGCTATTAAATATTTCTATAGGTCTACCAGACAACCAGGCTGCACAGAGTTAAAAGTAAGAAAATAATCTCTGCTTGAAAGAGCTTACAACTTTTTTTTTCTCTCCAAAAATACCCTGCTGAAAGCACAGAGGGAAATTAGAACCATCAACCTAACCTGCCCAAAACTTTCTGCCTGGTCACTCAGCACAGCGGGAAACAAAAGTTCCGTCGTTGAAGGGGCGGACCTTTGGAGCGTGGGCGAAAATGTTTTAATAGGTCGATGTTAAAACACTATGCAAATTACCCTTCCCTGCTCACGGTGAAGGAGTAGGGGCGGGGAAGGGGTGATTTGCATAGCATGCTAAGGCGTTGGACCAATCGAAATACAACCCCTTGGCAAGCTATACAAATTACCCCTTCCCCGCCCGTACTCCACCGTGAGCAGTGGCGTGATTCATGGAAAATCCTTTGGTCGCTAATGCTGGTTCTTCTGCTCATGCTCAGTTAGACCTGATCTGAGCATGTGCGGAAGAACAGGCATTATCCGAAGTTTGCGTGCTGAATTAAATGCTGCTGAAGTTGTGGTTCAGGTAGGAAAGGTCTGTTCACCTTCAAGTACGGGGTGCAGGCAAACCGGAAGAAGCAGGCGCTTGACAATTCATGCGCGAACCACCGCCGAGTCGCGAGTCCGATGTCAGATCCCGGAACCGGTCCGGCGTGGTCTCTGCAGCTGCAAAATGGCAGCCGGGCGCTCACTTAAAGTAGCTGGGCGATGCACCCGGCTGGAACACGCTAGGGAGAACACTGTACTAGGTACACTGTACTAGGTACTAGGATTTAATGACCCTATTCTAACTTTACTGGTGTTGTCTCCCCCGACACACACATTATTAAGAATTAAATTAAAGTTGTATTATCATCAAGCAGCTTTCAAATGACATTATAAGCAAATAAAAATAAAATATTTTTAATACATTGCTAATTATTGTGTTCTTTTGAAGAATTTCCGGACTTGTCTTAGATTTCTCGTAACTGCGAATGATTTCTGTATTGGTTTAATTATTGTTTAATCATTTGTTTAATTATTTGCAGCATCTGTCTATAGTCATTCCTAGTAGTTTTATGGTGGTTTGGATGGGATAGTTGATTGAGTTAATTTCTATATTGGTTATGGTTGGGACTTTGTCATTTTCGAGGAGGATGAATTTGGTTTTGTCTGGGTTGAGTTTCAGTTTGTGATCTTTCATCCAGGTAGCTACTGTTTCTAGTGTTCAGTGTTTGTCATGGCATTCTTTGGCTGATCAAAAAGTATGAGAATGATAATATCATCTGCATAACTATAGGTGGTTATGCCTAGATTATCCAGGTATGTTCCAAGAGAGGCAGTGTATAGGTTGAAGAGAGTAGGGGATAGTGGGGATCCTTGTGGTATGCCGTAGGGGTTGGACCAAGGTTCATATTTTTCTTTATCTGGAATGAACTGTATGAATGGAATATGCAATGAACTGTAGAATTAGAGAAAGAAACTAAAGAAACCAAAGGATAATCATTGCCTTGGATAAGATAAAATTAAGATCCATTTGAAATTGGAGCTGCTAGAGAACAAAGACAGAAACTCAAGCTTCTTGAACTTTTTTGATTTTCTGACCAAGTTGCTCTAGACATATTTATGAAGTATATGTCTGAAGTTTTTAAGATTCCTGCCTCAGCAGTACCACCATTAAATAAAGTATATTTTATTTCCTCTTCAGGGAGACAACAGTCTTTAGAAACCATTGAGCAGGAGAGGCTAAGGCAACCCATAATGTGTGGTGGCACCTTTTGGGAGATCTGGCGAGATCTCCAGGTATACACGGCAGCCTTGTTGAGCACCCTGCCAACACGGGATGTGCCTGAGCCTCCACCTGGAGTCAGAGACCACCAGTCTAGCCACACCCTCCACATCATCCACCACAGTACTCGCCTCAATTGCTGAGGCACTAGTGCCAACAAAACAGACATGGATGTGATCCACACCACCCCATGTTAGTGGGGCTACCATGAGGCTAGATCTCTCAAGGCCTGCTTTGCTGAGTGCTAGAATGAGCAGCATACAGCAGCTAACAAGCAACTCATGTGGCCCGACTTCCAAGGTAAAGCACTGGCAGCAGGATGGACTGCTGATATTGAGAAGCAAATATAGAAGAAAGAAACAAATAAACAAAAGAAAAACAAGTGGGGAGTGGGATAGACCATGTTAACCTCGGGAACAATCAATCTTTATTCTAATTTGCACAGAAATAGTACATATAAAACCATATATAATAAATAGTCCTACAAGCAGAATGTCTTTAATTTAGAAGGATTCAGTGGATGACACGACAGGAGTGTGATTATAGGTCTAAAAGAAAATGCACTTTACATGAAAAAAGATCAAGACTGCATAATTAAATCACACACTGAATATACATTATATTGATAAATCAAAATAAAACTGCATAAAATGTCAAGAAACAAACAGCACTTGAGAACTAAAAAACTAAAATATATATGATAAAACTCATCTCTAAAAAAATGTATATACTTCAAAAGAACAGCCAAATAAATGTGTGACAATAAATATGAATATAATGGGAAATACCTGGAGTACCATGATAAAAATAATAAACAATGTATATACATCAAAAGAAGAACAACATATATATGTGTAACAATAAATATGAATATGATAGGATATATCTAAAAAGTGCCATGATAGCAAACAATAAAAAAACAATAGCCACCATAATAAAAACCATAATATATGCAATATTCACAAAAAAAACACCATGAGTATAATAAAAATATATGGTTTATATGAGCAAAATGAAATGTATCATTGCAATTAAACAGTAAGTAGTACTGAACCTACCCACTAGGTGTCACTCCAATGCTGGAAATACAAACATAAGAAAAAAGAAATGCTGAAGCAAGAAAAAATGTCAAAGACAAAAAAGAACAAACAGATCACCATCTGGAGCCTTCTCACAAAACGTGTTATAAAATAATAATAAGAAAAAAAAACAGTGCCAAAACAGGTGAGCTTCATGCAGGCAAAAAACCACTCATATCGTCTAAAATTAAAATGTCTGCTAGATGCTAAAAGAAACATCTGCAGGACTCTAAAACATTGAAAAAAAACCTTTTTAAAGGAAGGAACATTGCACCACTAGTATAGATTTAATTGGTAAATAAAGGGGGTCTTTTACTAAGACACATTAGCCGATTTAGCGTGCACTAAATGCTAACGCATCCATAGAATATAGTGGGCGTGTTAGCATTTAGCGCATGCTAATATTTAGCATGTGCTACATCGGCTAGCGTGCCTTAGTAAAAGACCCCCATAAATTGTAGAAACAGTCCTTACCATAGATGAATCAAATGCTCAAAACGGGCTACATTAAAGTTGCCCGATTAAAACATGCAAGCACAGATGTGCACAAAAATAAATAAATAAAGTGGTGGGAAATGCAGACATAGGACATGCATGAAAAAATCAAACCAGCAATTGTAAGAGAAATGAGTAATGCAAAAGGCTGTATAAAAGACATGGGAAATAAGAAAAATTTAAAAATAGAATCTAAAAAAGGCGCAAGTAATAAAAAATATCCTCTATAATAAAACCCTAAGCGCGCATGCGCACTTACGATGCCATGATCCCTGCCACCGTGATGTGTGCTTCCTTGCTGCACATGCATACTACCTGTCTTCTGCCGCAATCTCCAATGCCGGCTAACTTCCTGCGCTGCCTCTTCTCACCGCCGGACCAGCAAACGCAGCAGCCACAGTTTCATCTTGCAGCTGCGGGGCATATGCTAGGCCGGCCCACTTTGATAATGAGAGGTGGGCCGGCCTAGCAAAAGCCCCGAGGCTGCCCGGGCTAGCGGATGCTGGACAGGGGGAGCAGGGAAAGGAGAAGGGGTACTACTGGACAGGGGGAGCAAGGAAGGGGTGCTGCTGGACAGGGGGGTAGGTAAAATGAAGGGAGAAGGGCTGCTGCTGGACAGGAGGAGGTTAAATGAATGGAGAAGGGTTGCTGCTGGACAGGGGGAGCAGTGAAGGGGTGCTGCTGGACAGGGAGGAGGTAAAAGGAAGAGAGAAGGGCTACTGCTGGACAGGGGGAACAGGCAAGGGGTGGTGGTGGACAGCCGAGGAAAGAGAGAGAGAGAAAGAAGGAAAGACAGACACACATCTATTCTAGCACCCATTAATTTAACAGGCTTAAAGACTAGTATATAATAAAAATGATAAAGGCCACAAGTAATAAAAAAACAAATAAAGGGATAAGTCAAAAGAAGCCAAAGGTAGTGCTCAAAAAAGGGGTAGGGGATGTCTTTAAAAAACCTTTATTCTATAAAAAGTTTTTAAAAGAATGTAGTGTCAGCCATGGGTATACAAACTAACAGAAACCAATATACAGTGGTACCTTGGTTTTCGAGCATAATTTGTTCCAGAAGCATTCTTGTAATTCAAAGCACTCGTATATCAAAGCAAATTTCCCCATAGGAAATAATGGAAACTCAGATGATTCGTTCCACAACCCAAAAGATTTGCTATAAGGTGCTATAAGGAACTGGGAGGAAGTGGCCTATTTCACCTATAGCACTCTATATATGAAGGACATCACGCACATGGTAAGTGCAGTGTTTGTCAACATGCTATAGTCACAGACCATCTCATAAAACCCAGAAATGGATGTAGCTTTTTCCTGAAACACAACTCCACCTGTAGGATCGGGTTAGGACAAGAACCTTTATCAGTGAATGTTCACGGCAATACGGCGTCTCCCTATCAGTAAATAGTTTCCTATCTTTGCATATGAGTAAGAGTTGATTTGAATTTGTGATTTCAATTACCCCAACATTGATTGGTAAATATTACATCAAGGAGTGCTAGGGAGGTAAAATTCCTAGACTGCTTTTTAAATGACTGTTTCTTGGAGCAACTGACAAAAGGGGGAGCTATTTTAGATTTGGTCCTTAGTGGAATGCAAGGCATAGTACAGGAGTTAACTATGTTGGGTCTGCTGGGAAACAGTGATCATGACATGATCAAATTTGAGTTGATATCTGAAGTGATGTTGCAAAAGTAATCTTCTGTATCGAATTTAATTTTTGAAAAGGCGACTATGATAAAATGAGGAATATAGTTAAAAAGAAGCTAAAAGGATCAGTTGCGACTGTAAACCAGATATGGATATTATTTAAAAATATCACGGAAGCCCGTATTCCAGGTATTAACAAAGGTAAAAAGAAGAAAAAAGACAGCCAGCATGGTTAAAAAGTGAAGTGAAAGAGGTTATTAGAGCCAAAAAAATCCTTTAAAGAATGGAAAAAAGACTCAAATGAAGAAAATAAGAAGAGATATAAGCACTAAAGAATATAAAATAAATTTGTCATAGTAACAATTTTTTTTAGGTACATCTGAAGCAGCAAACCTCTGAGGGAATCCTTTGGACTAGTGCTGCCCAATTTCTGATTCGAATCGATTCACCTTGGGTGAATGGATTCGAATCAATGTGTATTTTTTAAAAATCAGCTTCTCCGATTCGAGGCCCAACCTCCCCTTGCCCGGCTGTCATCACGCTTACGAATCCTGCAACTCAAAACATTTTTTTTTTTTTAAACCCTCTCACCGGCTTGTGGATTCGGCTTGACTTGGCACAGCCTGAAGTTGTGTTTGACTCCGGTAAAGAAAGTACAAAAGAAAAAAAACCAGACACTTTTTCAAACCCTCCCCGTAACACTAGCCTGAATTAGCAGATGCACCGCTCTCTCCTTCCATAGCTTTAGTGAGTCAATTCGCTTCTGCAGCCTCAGAGCCTCTGCTAGGCCGTCCCGCCTCTGATGATACAACTTCCTTCTTCATCGGAGGCGGGACGGCCTAGCAGAGGCACACTACTGGTAACATCCCTTTTCTTAGACGATCTCCATTGATCACTATCCTCTGTCGCCTTCCACTCAACCAGTTCCTGACCCAGCCTGTCACTTTGGGTCCAATCCCAAGGGCACAGTTTATTTATTTATAAAGACAGCTGATATATAAAATCCTATTGGGGGAAAATGTTTTTTATTATGCAGTAGTCGCATGTTATACATGTATCATAAGAGTGCTTATATTTTTAAATACCTGTTTACTGGAGACTTCCCATTTTATATCCCATTTGAGAAAAATGCTTAGTAAATAAGACCATTAATGTGTAGGATGCCATGCTTGATAAATGAATGAAATCAATTTGTCTCTCGTCTGTTTCTGATTAAAACATTAACACTTGCATGGCAACTCGTGTTTTTTATTTCTTTTTTAATTCCTCATCTTGGCGGAAACCTACATACAGCATTGAATTTCAGTTCTTTCACAAATGCAGTCACTAAATTCAGTGACCATATTTTTAACTCTTGAAGTGGTGAGAAATGATGAGTTTTACATCCTTTCTTTGTCTTTCTCTGTTGTTCTGGGGAGCTGTAGACACTTTTGACCCTTTCTAGATATAGCAGTTTTCACTTTCAGGTGAGGGCACATGAAAGAATTCATTAAAAGCAGGAGGTAAAATGTGCAGAACAGCTGTCTTGGAGGATCAGAAAGGAAAGAAGCACTTAACTTTCCCTTGATAAGTTAGCTGGCTGCTTATGGTGGTGTCAGTTACTGAGATACAAGCCTGATTAGAGAGGGCCCTGCATGGCAGATGTCTTGAGTTTCTGTTTTTCTTGAAGCACAGCATTTTGAGCTGTTATATGTGAATAAGTATTTAGCTATCACCTGCATCTCAGCCTTTTTCATCATGGATTTGAAGGAGAGACTGAAATGTTTAATTAGTTTAATATGGCTGTTAATTTGTTATCTGTTTTATTAACAGTACGTTTGAGGAGGCAAGAGAAGAGAATTGTCACTGAAATTTTAGTACATGCATCCTGCTGTAAATTGATTGTAGCCTTACATCACAAATTTTAAGTTGGGGCCGTTTTAAGTTCAAAAGAGCTGAAGGAGAGCCAACAAATATCTTCCTATAGTATTTGGGGGCCACAACACCAACCAAAGTTTCTCGACTTAAATCACCACCAGAATAATTAGCCGCAGTCACATCTGCAAACGCAGACCCACAAACAAAACCCTAAGATGCTAAACTCTGCACATAGTACAACACAAGAGAAATAGAAAGAAATGTATTTCATCCTAAACAGTCCAAAATATAAAGACAACAGATGCAAATTTTTTAAAATTGACATATTTCAATCACTAAATTGAAAATAAAAACATTTTCCTATCTTTATTTGGTGATTTTATTTTTCTGATCATCTTTTCCCCTCTGCCTGGGCTCTTAACTATGTTTCCAAAGCTTTCTTATGCATTTTCTGTTTCTCTCCTCTTCACTTTTTGCACTACATCCATCTTTGATACTGATTTTTCATATTTGGCTTTCTTCCATTTTTCTGCCTCCATCTCAAATCTACCTTTCCATCCCTTCCCTTCTCCTCCATACACGTGCACCATTTCCTCCCTCACCTCTTCCACATGCACCACATCCTCCCTCCTCTTGCCTTCCTATCCCCTCCATCAATGTGCACCATATCCTCCCTCCTCTTGCCTTCCCCTCCATCCATGTGCACCATATCCTCCCTCTGTCTCTTCTTCCCTTACCTCCATCAAAGTGCATAATTTCCTCTTCCTCTCCCCTCCATCCATGCCCTCTATCTCTTTCTCCTCCCCTTCATCCATGTGTACCATCTCTTTAAAAACAAAAGAATTGCCATACTGGGAAAGACTGAAGGTCTATCAATCCCAGTATCCTGTTTCCAACAGTGACCAACCCAGGTCCCAAGTACCTACCTAGGTCCCAATAAAACTGATTTTATTCTACTTATCTTAAGAATAAGCAGTGGATTTCCCCAAGCCTATCCAGTTCACTTTTAGGAATTTATTCAAACCTTTTTTAAACCCCAATAAGTTAACTGATTTTACCACATTCTCCAGAAATGAATTCCAGATTGAAATTACATGTGTGAAGAAATATTTTCTCTGGTTTGTTTTAAATCTACTGCTTAGTAGCTTCATTGCATGTCACCTAGTCCTAGTATTTTTGGAAAGAGTAAACAAGCGAATCACATCTACCCTTTCCACTCTACTTAGTCTTTTATAGACCTCTATCATATCACCCCTTCCCCGTCTCTTCTCCAAACCGAAGAGTCCTAGCTGCTTTAGCCTTTTCTCATAGGAAAGTTGACCCATCTCTCTTTTCATTTTCATCACCCTTCTCTTTATCTTCTAATTCTTCTGTCTTTTTTGAGATACAGTGACCAGAATTGCATGCAGTATTCAATTATGGCCGTATCATACAAGGGCATTATAACATTTTCATCTTTGTTTTCCATTCCTTTTTTGATAATTCCTAACATTCTATTTGCTTTCTTAACTGCCGCCACACATTGAGCTGAGTGTTTTAACATATCCTCAACAATGACACCTAGATCTTTTATTTATTTCTATAATTTCTAAATCACCTATAATCTAAGCAGTTAACAATTAAAACATTGGATCTTTTCCAGATAAGCCCCACCACTAATGGAAAAAGTGCACGCGCCGAAAGTTAAGCCCCGCCACCTTTTGCCAGCGCACGCAACCTTAACCAGTGAAGTTCTCAGCACAACGCCCCCACAACGCGGCGCGATGTGTATAAAGTAAAGTGGGGGGGTTCCCCCTGCCCCCCCCCCCCGTCAGAGCACCCAAAAAAGATTATAAAAAAGAGGAAATGAAACTTAACATTATAAAAAATAGGATAAACTGTCGACCATTTTTTTAAGGGCTCCGACGGGGGGGGCATGGGGGGAACCCTCCTACTTTACTTTATACAGATCGCGCCTCTTTTTTATAATCTTTTTTGGTTGGCGGGGGTTAACTTTTTGGCGGGGCTTATCTGGAAAAGATCCAAAACATTCACAGTGGTTAATGGACAGTACGTTTACAAAATGCATTCAAATTGCATTGCAATTACATAGTAATTTAGTCCACTTAAAATAATGTCAAAAGCTCAATGAATTTAAACATTAGCCATCCCCACTAAATAAAGTGCAACAATCACAGTTCATGATTCTTATAAAATACTAGTCTTTAAGCCCGTTACATTAACGGGTGCTAGAATATATGTCTGTCTGTCTTTCTTTCTTTCTGTCTCTCTCTCTCTCCCGCTGTCTCTCTCTCTCTCTCTCCTTGGCTCCCTTTTTCTGTCTGTCTTTCTGTCCTTCTCCCTGCCCCTGTGTCTTTCTTCCTTTCTATCTGTCTCCCTCCCTCCTGCTGTCTGTCAGTCATTCTTTGCCTCCATTTCCCTGTGCAGCAGCATTTCCATTCCACTTCCCTGTGGAGCAGCAACGGCATTTCCCTCCCCCCCCCCCCCCCGACTTCCCTGTGCAGCAGCAGCGGTATTTTGCTTCCCCTACAGGTCCCTGTGCAGCAGTTGCAGCATTTCCCCCACCCCTTCTCTTCTCTTACCGCGATCTGGGCTGCTCCGTTATGCCACTTCCCCGCGTTGTGGCCTGCTGTGATCTGGCTGCTCCGTTCGGCTCCTCTCCCTTCCCTTCCCGTGGTCTAGCCTGCTCCATGGCCCCCCCCCCCTTCCCTTATAGCGTTCCCCACAGGCAGGCAGGCCCAGCTTTTTCCTTGCGGTTCGAGTCCTCTTCTTTGTCAGCCCCCCCTACCCTTCATGTCTGTCTGTCTGGGTATTTTTTTTATTTGTCTCTCTCTCCTTGCATGCTGCCTGTCATTTTTTCTGTCTGTGAATGTCCCTGTGCCTCCTTCCTATGTCCTTAGTGCCCCTTCCTATGTCCATAGTGCCCCTTTCTATGTCCTTAGTGCCCCCAGTGATTTTTGATGAATGACGTCATCAGGGACGCGGCAGAGGAAATTAGGCCAGTAGAAGACCCGAAGCAGCGTTTAGTGTGCCTGCGACGCTGCTGCTCCTGCCGGGCTTGTCAGCCTTGTAGCAGTGGGAGGGTCAACGGGGGTTTCAGTTGTGTCGGGTAGGGTCGTGGGGGGGGGGTGAGTCGTGGCGTTGAAAGACGGTTCAGTTTTTCGTTCTGGCCTGCTCCCTGCCGTATTGTATTTTTAGTTGAAAGACGCAGCGTCTTTCAACCGCTGTGTCTTTAAACTAAAAAATACAATACGGCAAGGAGCAGCAGGGAACAGGGCAGACCGAAAAACTGAACCGTAAGCCGCGCATGCGCAGTACCTGCGGGTCGCTACAGCTCACGGAAAACCGGCGCACGCATAGGAAGTGCGCATGCGCGGCTTACCATTTTATTATATTAGATGCCTACCAACATAATTTCAGAGAAAAGCCTCCACAAACAGTTGTGTCTTTTCAACTTCTTTCTAAACTATAAATGATCAGAACAAGTCCTCAGGAAGCCAGGGAGGGAGTTCCAAAATTTTACCCCACCACGGAAAACATTGCCGCTCTAGATTTAGCATACCAGACAGTTTTTCTCGGTCATGGAAGTTTTTCTGGGCAGTGAGTCCCAACATAGAGCCTTGTATCACGTAGCTATACTTCGGGTTCTTATTTTCCACATGCATCACTTTGCACTTGCTCACATTAAACATCATCTTCCATGTAGATGCTCAGTCTCACAAAGTCTTCTTGCAATTTTTCACAATCATCTTATGGTTTAACAACTTTGTTTCATCAGAAAATTTAAATACCTCATTAGTTATTCTCATCTCTAGATCATTGATAAATACAGTGGAACCTTGGTTTGCGAGCATAATTCATTCCAGAAGCATGCTTGTAAACTAAAGTGCTCATATCTCAAAGCAACTTTCCCCATAAGAGTGAATGAAAACACAGGCGATTCGTTCCACATCCCTACCTCCCCTCCCCGGAAGCCACTGGCGCACTTACACCCCACTACCTTACATCCCAAAAAGACACCCATCCACCCCAGGCCACTGTTGCGCGTCCACCCTACCACATCCCAAAATGACCTCCGAGGCCACTGGCGCGCTTCCACCCCACCCCCGGGAACCGGCTTCGCCCACCTGAACCCTGAGAACTGCCATCGCACCCGTCTGCCTGCCCGCCCAAACCTTTACCGTGATCGGGCGCTGGCACGCAGCATCAATCTACAGGACGTGCTGGTTCCGAAAGAGCCTGCCGCTGATCTCTGCTGGGCCTTGAGCATCTGCGTATGCTCAAGGCCTCTGGCTTCCACTCCCCTTTCCATTCCACTCAGTATTTTATAGATATCTATCATATCACCCCTGAGCTGTCTCTTCTCCAAGCTGAAAAGCACAAGTCGCTTTAGCCTTTCCTCATATGGAAGTCATTCCAAACTTTTTAAAATTTTTGTCATCCTTCTTTGTACCTTTCCTAATTCCGCTATATCTTCTTTTTAACATTTTTGTAAGCAATATTGCAGAAGGGCTATCAGGTAAGATTTGCTTCTTTGTGGATGATACCAAAATCTGCAATAAAGACAATCCTAATAAGAACATAAGAATACCCTTACTGAATCAGACCAATGGTCCATCTAGCCCAGTACCCATCTTCATTGAGGACAATCCATGTCACAAGTACCTGGCAAAAACCCAAATAGAAGCAGCAATCTATGTCACCGATCCAGGACAAGCAGTGGCTTCTCCCATGTGTGTCTCAACAGTAGCTTATGGACTTTTCCTCCAGGAGCTTTTCCAAACCTTTTTTAAAACCAGCCGTATTAACCAGTCTTACTACATCCTCTGGCAACGCATTCTAGAGCTTAACTATTAAAAACTATTTCCTCCTATTGGTTTTAAAAGTATTACTCCATAACTTCGAGTGACCCCTAGTCTTTCTAAATCTTCATGCAGTAAAAAATCAATCCACTTGTACCCGTTCTACACCACTCAGGATTTTGTAGACTTCGATCATATCTCCCTTTTGCCATCTCTTTTCCAAGCTGAAGAGCCCTAACCTCTTTAGTCTTTCCTCATACAAGAGGAGTTCCATCCCCTTTATCATCTTGGTTGCTCTTTGAACCTTTTCTAGTGTCACTATATATTTTTTGAGATAAGGAAACCAGAACTGAACGCAGTACTCGAGGTGAGGTTGCACCATTGAGCGATACAGGGGCATTATAACATTCTTAGTCTTGTTTACCATCCCTTTTCTAATAATTCCTAGCATCTTGTTTCCTTTCCTGGCTGCCACCGCACATTGAGCGGAAGATTTCAGCATATTGTCCATGATGACACCCAAATCTTTATCTTGAGGTGTACACTAGCATCCGGTAACTATGATTAGGATTTTTCTTCCCAATGTACATCACTTTGCATTTATCCACATTAAATTTCATCTGCCATTTGGATGCCCATTCTCCCAATTTCCTAAGGTCTTCCTGCAGTTTTTCACAGTCAACATGCTTTTTAACAACTTTTAACAGTTTAGTGTAATTTGCAAATTTAATCACCTCACTCACTGTTCCAATTTCCAGATTGTTTGTAAATAAATTAAATAGCACCAGTCCCAATAAAGATCCCTGCGTCACACCACTATTTACCCTCCTTCATTGAGAAAAATGGACATTTAACTCCATCCTTTTTCTGTCCGATAACAAATTCTTAATCCACAATTGAACATTGCCTCCTATCCCATGACACTTTAATTTTCTCAGGAATGTCTCATAAGGAACTTTGTCATTGCTTTCTTTTAATCTAGATACACTATATCAGTGTTTCTCAACTTCTTCAAGCCAAGTAACCCCCTAAGTCTAACAAATATCAACTGAGTACCCCACCTAAGCTCTGCCCCAGACCCCACCCCATAATAATAGTACTAATTATAATGCAATTTCCTTGCATTAATTTTTTATATACACACAATATAATCTTATTAATACATAATATTAACAAAAAATAAATAAAAAATACAAAGCATACTGTATGCAGAGAAAATGTTAATTATATATATTTGGGGGGTTCTCAAAGAGGTCAAGGCAGATGACTTTAAAATATGCAATAAAGTAATAAACACTTTCAATAATGGTTGATACTGTGATGTCCTATAATATATATATAAGGACAGCATAGGCTATTAAATAACTCAAAATGAAGGAAAAGGCCTCAGAAAAGGGCCCTCCCACCTCCACCGAAGTGGTTTGGTAAAGGTGGTTGAGTGGTCACCTCATTGGCAAAAAACCTTCAATGAACGATAGAACTAATATGTAAGCGATAAGAGAATTTACTGTCAAATGCCACTCCCAGCAATTTTAGAGAAGGTACCACTTTGATAGGAAGATTTTTAAGTATTAGTGAAGATTGAAGAGAAAGGCCATCTTTAAATGGGAAAAGCATTAATTTTGACTTATTTACATTCAAGGAAAGCTTGTGTGCATCAAGCCAGGAGTTAATCTTTTCTAATTTTTGATTAACTAATTGAACATCATCCGCGTAGGCGAATGTTGTAAAACTGATCGATTGGCCTAAGGTTAGGAGAGGTGCTAAAAAAAATATTAAATAGTATGGGAGATAGAATTGAACCTTGAGGAATACCATATGCAGTTGTTATGGGGTTAGAAATTGATGAATTGAAGACAACCTTGGAAATCCGATCAGAAAAAAAGGAAGAGAACCAGTCAACAACTTGATCTGAGATACCAATATCTTGTAAACGTGATAATAGCAATTTATGATCTATGGTATCAAAAGCTGATGAGAGATCCAATGAAATGAGTATTACAGACTGATGATGATCTAGGTGATAGAGGATTTTAGTGGTCAGCCCAATGAGTGAAAGTTCAGTAGAGTAGTGTTGATGAAATCCATTCTGATTTGGATGTAACACCTTAGGTTGTTCGATGAAATCTGAGATTTGACGAAAAATGAGTCTTTGGTTGCACTTCCTTCTGACTGCATCCAATATTTCTTTCTTTCTGCCTCCTGCATGCTTTCTCTCCTCCGGACCTCATTCCCTTCACCAACCAACATTTCTCTCTGTTCCTCCATGAGTCCAACGTTTCTTCCTCTCTCCTCCACCTCTATTGACAACATTTCTCCCTCTCTTATTCCCCCGAATCATGTGCAGCAATATTTTACTGCTGCCCACCAGCCCCATGCCCATTTTTCCTTCTATCACCCCTTTCACCATGTGCAGTCTCTTTCCCTCTCACACACACTCATGCAGAACAATTCTCCCTTTCTATTCCCTCCCTCCTATGTCCCATTAGTGCCCCCCCTCCCTTCAGTGTCCCAAGTTCGTGCCCCCTCTCTGCCTTCCAGCCTTTGTTCCAAAATCGTGCCCCTCCCATGTCCCAATGTGCTTCCTCCCTTTCTCCCAAATCATGTCCCCTCCCTACTTGCTTGCTCCAGGGCTGCACTCGCTTCCTTCAGGGCCATCCAGCTGGGCTGCTCCTTCCTACCTTCAGCGGCATTTGTTGCAGAGACGAGGGCAGCTGCTGCATGTGGCTGACCCACAAGCCTTCTCTCTATGTGCAATCGCTGCCCATGTCCCTGCAACAAGTGCCACTGAAGGTAGGAAGGAGTAGTAGCCCACCTGGAAGGAGGTAACTGGGATCAGCCGCTGACTGTAAGGCTTCCCTCCAACATCAGCTCTGACATTGTAGGAAAGCCTTCCGCTTTGGCGGAGGGGAGCGGGCAGGAAGGAGGGCGTAGGATCTGTCTGGTTCTGGAAGATTTCTTACATCTGTCTGTTTTGTGTACATGACATAGTTGAAGTGTTCTGCTAGTATGTAGCTTTTGTGTAGAGATCTGAGTAGTTACATTTCTATTTCTTCTGTTCTGTCACTAGATGGTGTATTGGTGGTTTCAGGCCAGTGGAATATTTGCAGTGCTGCCTTTCCTTGAGTTCCGGGGCTAGTGTAATTATGGTACAGTAAGATGTTTGTGCATAAGACTGAGGAGGGAGACTGGACAGGAAGGAGAGAAGGTGAGAGATGATGGATACAGGCAAGTGAGAAAGGGAAAAATTACTGAAAGGCTGGAGAATGAGAGGATGTGCAAGGAGAGAGAGATGGACATTGTGGACTGGGGTGAGGGAAAGAGATGAGAAGCCCAGAACAGAAACTTGAGGTACATCACGGGTAACATCCCTTTCCTCAGAGAGATCTCCATTGACCACTACCCTCTGTCACCTTCCATTCAACCAGTTCCTGACCCAGTCTGTCACTTTGAAGCCCATTCTGAGGGCACTCAGTTTATTTATTAGACACCTGTGGAACACTGTCAAAGGCTTTGCTAAAATTTAAATACGCATCTTGCACACTCCCTCTATCCACTTCTTTGGTCACCCAGTCAAAGAAATTGATCAAATTTGTCTGACAAGACCTACCTCTAGTAAACCCATGTTGCTTTTGGTCATGTAAACCACTGGATTCCAGAAACATCACTATTCTCTGTTTTAAAAATGTTTCCATTAATTTACTTACTGTAAAAGTCAGACTTATTAGCCTGTAGTTCTCCACTACCTTTTCCAGTCCTCCATGCCTGACTCTAGAGAAGTACTAAAATGGTCAGTCAGTGGAGCTTCATTAACCTTGACTGTACACCATCTAGCCCTATCGCTTTGTCCACCTTTACTTTAGCTAGCTCCTCATGAATACAATCCTCTGAAAATTACTCGGGGTCTACCACACCTCCATCCCTATTTGTGTTTATCTCCTGCAGTCCTTCTCCTGGTGCTTAAGCTGTAAACATAGAACAAAAATATTTTTTAAGCAATTCAGTGTTATCGTTATCAGCTTCTATGTATTTCTTCCCTTCATCTTTGAGTTTCACAATGCCAATTTTTTATTTCTTCCCATCACTAATATACCTAAAAAAATGTCTTGTCCCCCATTTTATCACATCAGCTATTTTTTCTTCTACTTCCATTTTGCTTTCTTAACTACTCAACCAGCCTCTGTTATCTTTTCTAGATATTTTTGCCTCTCCTTCTTTCTGTGAATTTTTTTTTTTTTTAATATATATTTTATGAAACTAACCTCCCTTTCCTTACCTTTTTAGCTACTACTTTTGTGAACCAAAGCGGCCTTCTTTTTCTCTTCTTTTTACTTACTTGCCTCACAAAAAGGTCTGTTGCCATTACAATAACTCCTTTCAGTTTTGCCTACTGCATTTCTACTCTTTCCAGATGTTCCCATCCAGACCAGAATTAATTGTCGTAATCCCCCATCCGATCAAAGTTAGTTTGTTTAAAGTCTAGAACAGGGGTGGGCAACGATGGCCGGAATCCAGTCAGGTTTTTAGGATTTCCCCAATGAATATACATGAGATCCATTTGCATACAATGAGAAGCAGTGCATGCAAATAGATCTCATGCATATTCACTGGGGAAATCCTGAAAACCCGACTGGATTCCGGCCCTCATTGCCCAGCCCTGGTCTAGAACCTTTGCTTTTGAATGATCCCTCTCTATACACATCTTAAACTGTGCTATGCAGTGATCATTAGATGCCAGATGATCGCCCACTGCAACATCAGAAACACTTCCCCATTTATAAGCCCTTTTTTCTTTATCCCCTCCTTCCATCCAGTATGTGCTCCCCTCTCTCCTCCCCCTTCCCTTCAGTGTCTATTCCACTCTTTCCCCCTCCCCCTCTCTCTTCACTTCCTTCCAGCGTGTTCCCCTCTCTCTCTCTCCTCCCCATTTCCTTTTAGCGCCTATTCCTCTTCCCTCCCCTTCTATCTCCACTTCCCTTCAGCACACTTTGCAGAGTCCAGCAGCCCCCTCCCTCCCGATCACCGCAGTCCAGGCATCTCCCTCCCTCCCTTCCCTCATCTTCGCATGCTCATGGCTTACTGGACTCCCTTTGAGAATCCCGGAGAGGGCGGGAGCCAACAAGCCTTGAGCATGTGCAGACGCTCAAGGCCCTTCATCCCAGCACAGAACATCAGCTTGGGCTTCCAGAGCATTGGGACTGTAAGCGCAATTTCGGGTCTGGGGCAGGGGGGAGTGGGTAGTGGAGGATAGGAGTGCAGATTATCGTGGTGGGCAGATAGCAATGTCGGTCATCAGGGGGATAACAGTGCTGGTCATAGGTAGGTAGGGGAGATAGCAGTACCGGTCATTGGAGGGGGGTGGAGATAGCAGTGCCGGACATTGGGAGGGGTAGAAAATAGTAGCATTGGTCATCGGGTGGGGAGAGGAGTAAAAAAGCACCATCATCGAAACAAGGCTCAAATATAAACAGAGACCCCCATTTTGGGGCCATTTTTTGGCCCAAAAATCTGTTTATATTCAATTACATACGGTAATACATCCTAAAAAGAAGAGATAATACTTATGAAGCATTTAATAAGCACAATCAGAACATTTAAATAACATAAAGGGTCAAATGCAGATCCTCCAAAAGTATCTTGAAACTGCTAGGTACAGAGTATATTTGCATCAACAAATTTGGTGATGAGTTACCTTGAGATCATCTTTAAAGAGTCTGCTACTAAGTATTCTTTGTCCATTAGTAGTACGATAATGGTACTGCAATTTTTTTGTTTGTTCAGTTTACATGCTTGTACTTATTATTCCAAACTACGTAAGACAGACAAAAACCTCTTTGGGTTATTTTCTGTGTATTGTTGCATAACAGAGCAGAATGTCTCTGTGCATTTTCAAGAACATAACTGATTAAAAGAGAGAAGAAAGTTCAGGGACATTGAACTATTTGAATCCAGCTAATGAATTAAAGAATAGCATTGTATTTTGAGTAGATGCTAACAAGAGTAGCTAGTGTTCCAAGCCATAAAAGGTTTTGGCTGATCCATGTCTATACATACTGATAAACCATTTCAGAGTCGGTCAGGTGGAAGAGGTTCTTGTTACAAAGAAACAGTAAGGTTTTATAATTGCAGGAAATTAAATAATCTGGCTTTAAGGTTTGATGTATGAATGTCACACAGTGTGTTCCAGTTGAATTATCTTGAAGGGAGTCAAAGCAACTGATGTTGGTAGTAGAGATGATAAAGTTTTATACACAGAATGGTCAAGCCAATCCAGTAAAAAAATATTTGTAATCACTGTTTTCTAATTATTACGTTTATTTCTTAACAGAGTATCTAGTTAGTAAGATCTGTTCAGTGCAGTAACTGTGCCATTCTGGATGGATGGGTAATATCCCTGTGTTCGCAAGACATACAGAAAGAATCCACTCCAGCTTTTAAATCTCTCCTCCTTCACTAGAGGGCTCTGCTGCCCCCTTCGGTTTTTCCTTGTGCACGTGAGCAGGAAGGAGTCTTTCTGCTCTGCTCTATTTATATTTTTCAGTCTTTTTTTATCCTTATCATAGTATTTTGACTGCTTTTGGTACTAAGAGCTCTCCTTTTCAAGGGTCCAGCTCTGCCTGCTTAGAAGAGAAGCAGACTGAGCTCTGCAGCTGACAGGCCAATCCCTCTGTAACACCTGTTGGCCAGCCTGCAGAAACCTTTTAGAGCATGGGGGTCTGTTCCCCTTGTAGTATTGCTCGCCTATTGCATCTCAGGGGCTTCAGCACAGGCTGTCGGGCATCTGTAGGGGTTTCAGCGGGGTCCCACAGGGTTGCTGGCTTCAGTTTGCCTCCTCCTCTTTTGTCTCCGCGGAGATTCAAGGTTCAGTCAGACACTGGTCAAACTGGCAGCCCGAAGATGCAGCACTGGAGGAGCAATCTGTTTGAAGCAGTGAATTATTCTCCCAGACCTTTGGAACTGAGACAGGCTGCATCACATTTCCAGCACAGGTCACAGTGAGTAAGGTTGTGGGTGTTCTTTAAAACTTTTGTTTTTAGTTTTTTGCCTCTTTCTTTAGGTTTCCCCATCTCCAAAATCCTAAAATTGCTGTTTTTTTAATTTTGGTGAAAGTGTTTATGGCACTAAACTGTTCCCACGGTGGCCATCTTAGAAGTCTCAGAGCATTGGGATACTCCTGAAGGGTCCCTTAAAGTAGCCAAATAGCACAAGAGTGTAAGCAGATGTTTTCTCAGCCTAAAGTAGATTCCTCAGTATTGCAGGTAACCAAACGCACGTCCCTGCCAAGTGAGGGAAGCATAGTATGAAAGGATCGCAGAGTAGATATGATCCTTAAAAGACAATTTGAAGTGCTAACCTTGAACATCAAAGCAGCTGCAGTGGCTTCATTTTTGATACATGCCTGTTATACAAGGTTGCAGAGTCTTGAGCTAGCGGAGGGTAAACCTTTGCCACAGCTCCTATTAGCTGGAGTGGATAATGTAGCTAAAACTCTATATGACATCATCAGAGCCATGAGCAAAGTTTTGGCTTATATGATCTCAGCTCTCAGAATGTTCTGGATCAGGCAATGGGAGGGAGATTCCGTATCTAAGGCTGCCCTAAGGAAACTTCCTTTCAAGGGACAAATGTTCGGAAAGGGACTGGTCAATCTCATTACTAGTGTGACAGATCATCAGCTGAAATCTCTACCTGACAGCAGACTTTGAACCTCTAGAATCTCTGGGTGGTTTAATTTTCATGGCTCCAGGTGTTTTCGGCAGTTCTCAGTAGGAGCCTCCTCTCAGAGATCCTTCCAGGAATCCAGAGAAAGATTCTCAGGTCCCAGGTGGAACCAGGCCTTGTTCTGCTACAACCTCCAAGAAAGCACAATGACACCAGATCCAGAGCAGTTCCCCTGAAGATAGGAGGACGGCTCTCGAACTATGTCTGGGTGCAGATATCGTCTGCTATGCAATGACTGTATTGTATTTCTAGCCTTATCGTTTGCCTACTGTACTCAACCCCCTAAACATGTATTCAGTCCTATATGCAGTACATAGAAATTATCTCACCGTTGCCATTCCTCCTTTCAATCTGTTCTGCATATCTGCTATATGTGAATTTGTAATTTGTTTATAACCTTCCACTGTGTATGTAAAATTGTAACCCATTCTGGGCTCTTCTGGGAGGATGGGCTAGAAAATCGGCTAAATCGTTGGGTACTGGAAATCATTCAGAGCAGTTACAAGCTTGAATTCACCCATCCCTTAACGGACCGGTTTGTGGACTGCCCGGCAGAGCGACCAGAGAAAACAAGTAAGGTCATGGTTACAGTTCAGAGGCTGTTAGATATTCAGGCCATAAAATCGGTACTGCCCAAAGTTTCAGGCTTAGGCAGATGCTCCATATACTTTGTCGTGCCCAAGAAAGGCTTGGACAATTGGAGACCCATTCTGTACATTTCACACATCAATGCAGCACTGAAAATTCTGCACTTTTGCATGGAGACAGTAGATCAGTCATAGTGATAGCACCAGGAGAATTTCTGGCTTCTGGATTTGAAAGAGGCCTACCTGCACATTTCCATATTTCCAGACCACAGAGAGTTTCAGAGATTTCATGTCCTCGAAAACCATTACCAGTTCCTGGCCCTTTTGGGTTGGCAACAGCACCTCGATCGTTCTCCAAGGGTGATAGTGGTGGTAGCTGCCCATCTGTGCAAGATGGGCTTGCAAGTTCATCCATACCTGATCAGAGCTCCATCATTCCCAGAAGGAGAACAAGCAGTGGCTCACATGATCTGGGTCCTGCAGAGACTGGGTTGGATATTGAATTTCCCGTCCCAATCCCTAGAATGCCTTCAACATGGCAGAAGGCCATGTCCATCTTCCAGAAGCATGCAGACAGAAGCTTTGTACCCAGATATATGACATGTTGGCCGAGCCAGCTCCATCCACATGGCACTACCTCCAAGTGCTAGGCTTCATGGCAGCCATGATAGACATAGTCCCCTAGATGAAGGCTCACATGCATCCTCTCTAGAATGAGTTGCAATTGCAGTGGTCACTTCAGTCGGACTCCCTGCAGATATCTTTGCCGTGGAACCCAGAAGCCCGGGCCAATATGGACTGGTGACTCCGCCCACAGGTATTATCAAGGTGCATGCCCCTCAGATTAGCCTCGTGGGTGATTATGACAACAAATGCCAGCTTGTTTGACTGAGGGGCTCATTGCAACAGACACACAACCCAGGGACATTGGTCGGCCTCCCAAAGGAAGTGGTCAATCAACAGATTGGAACTTTGAGTTATTCGATTGGCGTTGCAGAGGCTGCAGAAGAGTCTTGGAAGGACAAGCGGTGGCGTATGTCAATCGACAAGGAGATGCACAGCTGAGTCTGAAGGGTCGCTTACTTTTCAGAGCTTCATCTTCATGCTCTCTCAGCGGTGCATGTAACGGAAGTGGTCAATGGCCAAGCCGATTTCCTCAGCAGACAGACAGTAGATCCGGGTGAGTGGACACTATCTTTAGCAGCCTTCCAAGACATTGTTCATCGCTGGGGTTTCCAACATTTGTTTTGATGGCAACAGTAAGAAATAAGAAGGCGTTCAGATTCTTCAGTCAAATATCCAAGCCTGGAAGCACAGGTCTGGACGCTCTAGTATGTGTTTCCTCCATGGCCCACAATAGGCTGGATTCTCCACAGGATTTCAGGCCATCGGGGAGCAGTCATTCTCGTGGCTCCAGATTGGCCTCCCAGACCTTGGTATGCAGACCTAGTGCATCTTCAGAGGGGCAAAAGTCATACACTGAGAATACATTTTTTCTGCCATTAAAGATCCAGTTCCAGTTCATCTCATTAAGCTTATCTTCCTGTTTTTTCAACTTTTCATTCACTTTAGCTAAAAACAATCCTTGTTGCTCCACTCTGGAAAAGACAGTCCCATAATCTGTATGGAACATTGAAAAAGTCAGTTTAAGGTTAGAGTCCATAACTGATATGGCTGGCCACAGTGCTTCCATATCTAGCTTCGCTGGTTTTTCCAACACCCCAAATTTTATGGTGTTCCCTCCCAAAACTCCTCTCACCTCTGCTATGGTGTAGGGTAAATACTGGAAATTCTCATCTGCACCTTCTCCTTCCAAAGCCGGTGTAGGTATCCCTTCAAAGCTGGGGTCAGAGCTTTCCTCATGGGATATCAGGACTTCAGCTTCTCCTGCCACCACTTTGCTTCTGGGTTGAAGTTGAACCAGCCTTTGCTCTGGGCTCAAAGAAGCCTGGTCCGCTCTTGCACTGTGATCGCCCATGGAGTTCGGGTTCTCCCCTGAAGTAAGTTGTGTAGACTCCCCTGAGCAGGCAAAAGCATCCGTACCCGGAGGGTATGGGCGAGAGACTCCTTTTCTCTTCCCCATGTTCGTGCCAGGGGAAGGCTGTTAACGCCGCATCAAGCAAACAGACAGAGCGTCCCTCTCAAGCGTCTGCTCTCAAAGCCATCTTAATCTCTTGTATCAGAACCTTTTTTTTTGTTCAACATTTTATTGAAAAACATCTTCCATGGAGCTGGCTAATTCCTCTCCAGATTTCAACACAGGAATTGTTTTCACAGTGTTTTTTTCTCAGAATGCCTCATACAAAAAGAAAGAGAGTTCTGAGAACTACTCCATGTCAACTCAGAACTTCTACGCCGGTACAGCAGCAAACCCTTGAGAGGTTTTTGAGCAAGCTAGTAACCCCGTTATCAGGAGAAGAGGGCCCTGCTGCAGGTTTTGACGATGGAGTGTCCAGCCTGCTAGGGCATGAACTATCGCTGTCCCCTCCGACGTTGCCCCGGCAGGGATTCCAGGGGCGGAAGTCGCGGACCTGGGCCTGGAGGGAGGAGTGCCTGTGGGGGGAAGACTGCCAAGCAGCTAACTTTGGGAACCTCAGCGAGTTCATCGCTGCTTCTGTCTCCTACGGCGGTGACTTTGGAGACCATTTGGCAAGCCCTGCAAGAGGCTCAATGGCAAGCTAACGGATTCAACACAAGAGGTACTTAGTCTATCGGGGAAAGTGGACAATTTGACAAAATTTATAGAACAGACTAAAAATGACTCTATTGAACAAATGACTTGTGTTAAAAATGAAGTAAAAGAACTGAAGGAAATAACAACAACTCTGGTTAGAGATAAGATATATGTTCATTTTAAACTGAAACAATTTGAGGAGGCTAAATTTAAGGATATTAAACTTCCCAAAATCATCAGCTTTAAATCGTCATAACTATTTTAAAAAGTACTTAATGGAGATTCTCAAAATTCCTAAACAGGCTATTCCTCCCTTTAATAAAATACAGTGGCGTACCTAGGGTATGTGGCACACAGGGCCCATCATTTTTTGACACCCCCCCCCATCTATATATCTGAGTTTTTGCAGGTACCTAGCATATGCGACACCCGGGGCCCATCATTTTTTGACCCCCCCCCCATCTATATGAAAAATATGATTTTTAGTAACAATCCACATATCGCACAACAAGAATGTACCTAGGAAAAGGCAGCATCTTAAACACTGCAGTGAGCACTAGAACACCAACACATACATTGTAAAACTAAACAAGCCAGATCCCGCACAGTCAATTGATCCTGTAGTCAATGCCAACTGAAAACTATGTTCTTTTCATACACACAGAACAGAGATACACCCTCGCCCAATATGGAATAATCACAAACTAAAAATAGAAATATGTAGACAAAAGTTAAACTGAACCGCCAAGAAACCAGACCATGGATACAATGCAACACCACAAAAATAGTAACATATGTCCTCTAATACAGTGCAAAATATAAAGACAGTAGATGTAAATTTGAAAAAACTGATACATAACAATCACCACTTTACAAATTAACAAATAAAAATAAAACAAATAATGAGAAATAAAAAAAATACCATTTTATTGGCCTAATCCCCGTAAGCTCGGTCCCCATCCCCGCAAACCACCTGATTCCATCCACACAAGCCTTGAATTGTTTATATTAAAGTATAAAAAGAAACAATATTCTGTACAATTGTCAATTTATAAATCAGCGTCTTCTGTTCACTCTCTCTTCCCCATTTCCCTTCAGCGTCCTCAGCCCACTCTCTCTCCACTTTCCTTCAGCGCACGCACATAAAAACAAGCAAGTAATTTATATCATTTTCATTCTATTCATTCATAGAAATTAAAGTCTAAATAATGCCAGTCACATAATAAACATGATTTTACAAAAATAATTCCCTACACAGTCAAGCCTGCAAGGATTACTAAATGTCTTTCAGCAGCTTCCCTCCCTCCCTCCCCCTTACCTTTGTGGCCAAGTCAAAATGATCTACCAACAATAAAATTTTAAAAACACAAAGCACGCTGTACGCAGAGAAAATGTTAATTATCATTTATATTCCACGGATTTTCAAAGAGGTCAAGGCAGATGACTTTATGCAATGTCACCTCAGTAACAACTATACAAAAATAGACAAATATTCCCACTCCCTTTTTACTAAAACGCAATAGCGGTTTTTAGCACAGGGAGCTGCGCTGAATGCCCCACGCTGCTCTCAACGCTCATAGGCTCCCTGCGCTAAAAAACGCTATTGCGGTTTAGTAAAAGGGGGCCATAGTGCAAAATATAGACAGCATATATATAAATTCTCAAAGCAGACACATTTTGATCACTAAATTGAAAATAAAATCATTTTTCTTACCTTTGGTAATTTCATCAGTCTCTGGTTGCACTTTATTCTTCTGACTGTGCATCCAATATTTCTTCCCTTCTTTCAGCCTCCTGTATGCTTCCTCTCCTCCAGACCTCATTCACTCCCTATTCCGTGCCCCATTTTTCTTTGTTTCACACTGCCCCCTTTCTTTCTTTCTGGCTCCCTGTCCCCCCTTTCTTTCTTTCTCCCTGCCCTCCCCTATGTCACCACCATTGGGAAAATGCTGCCACCGCCACTGGGGAATAGGCTGCCACTGCCGCCATCGGGAAAGGCCGGCGCCAAGTTCGCCCTGCCTCTCTTCCCCGCGGGGCCGACCAACTCTCGCCACCCGACATCAATTCTAACGTCAGAGAGGACGTTCTAGGCCAGCCAGGCAGCGATTGGCTGGCCCAGAATGTCCTCTCCGACGTCAGAATTGACGCGGGTGGCGAGAGTTGGTCGGCCCCACAGGGAAAAGCAGGGAGAACTCGGCGCCGGCCTGTTCCCGATGGCGGTGGTGGCACTCAAGTGGCAAAAGAGCCGCAGTTTGCCGGCCTAGGAAGAACACTGGAGGGTGGCCAGCTGTGCACCCCCTTGAGACGTAAACCCGGGTCGGACCGCCCCCCCCCCCCCCAACCTTGGTATGCCACTATCTGTACCTCACTCCCTCCCTATGACCAAAAATTCTCCTTTTTTCTATTCCCCGTGTACACAACCATCTCTTTCCCAAGTCCATGCCTTCTGTGTCCAAAAACCTATTCCCTCCCCCACCTCAGCATCTCTTTCCCTCCCTTCCTCTCCCAAGTTCATGCCTTGTGTCCAAAACGCACTCCCTCCCCCCTTTTGTGTTCCGCATTTGCCTCCCAGCCCATCTTTGCAACTTTCTCAGCAAAATGGAGCTCGAGCCGTGAGGCTTGTCTTCTGTTTCCTGTCTGCCCTGCTGCGCACAAAAAGCCGACCGGAAGCATTCTCCGACATCAGCGCTGACGTCGGAGGGCAGGCTTTGCTTAAGCCCTCCCTCCGACGTCAGCGCTGACATCGGGGAAGACTTCCGATCGGCTATATGTGAGCGGCAGGGCAGATAGGAACAGAAGACGAGCCTCGCGGCTCGAGATGTATTTAACTCCGCGGGTCCCCGTCCAGCTCTCTCCTGTGCCCCCCCCCAACTCCCCTAGGTATGCCACTGATAAAATATATACCAACTACTATGACTAAAGCTGATGAAGAAGGAAATTTGGTAGTGCAAAAAGATTTGACTGCAATTTTGGAGGAATCCCTTTCCGATGTTAAGGAAAGGGGGAAGCTTTTGGTCTCCTTTGTTTTTGAACAAGATTTGAACCATATAATGAAATTTTACTTTTGGAATTTACATCAAGATTTTTCTGGACAAAGAATTTGGATCTATCCAGATGTATCCAAGATAACACAAGATCGCAGAAAAGAGTTTCTTTCTATGTGTGATGAAACAAAAAGTTGGGGACTTCTTATCTCTTAGCATACTCCTGTAAATGTTTGGTTTGCTTCCTGGGGATTAAGTACACTTCTTTCTACCATCACAATTGAGAGCCTTTCTAGACCTTAAAAAGATGTTATTGCTCGCAAATGCATTTTGCAAAGCTGGACTGCTTCGGAGCCTTCTTTTTGGACCTGGAGATCTTTGGTGCATACTTTGGCCATTTGGGAGGCTCGAGAGGCGGTGGTCGCCCTTGCCGCAGACATCGTTTTTTGATGGTCTGGGGAGTCTATTTGGCTTCCCTCTCTCCTAGTGAACGTAGTCTCATATTGAACCGTCTCGCTTAGCTTTGCTGCTATGCACCATGCTAGCTACCGGGATCGGAATCTGCAGGCTTCCCTTCCCTTTTTTTATTCTATTTTATTTTTTTCCTTCTCTTTTCTTTTCTTTTTTTTTCTTTAGGGGGGGACTTCTTATAGTACTTCCATGGGCCACAAGAGTACGGGCCTTTGGGATCTTAGTGACCTCTTGGTCCCTTTTTGTGTTTTTATCGGGGGTGGGGTTTGGGGTTTTTTTTTGCTGGACGGGTGGGGTTGGGGAGCTGAGGGGAGGGTGGGGATTATTGCTTTTGTTTATTGTCTATTTCAATCCGTTGTATTGTTGGTTGCTGTTTTTTTTATTTTGTTCTGCTATTTGCTGTCTATTGCTTCGCATTCTCAATAAAAAAGATTTGAACATAACTTTTTCCATGTTTAGGAAGAAAGTATCTACTTTAGCAACTAGTACCTCCATATCTCGCACTTTTTTTCCACCGTCTCGCCCATCTTCTGTATAGCAGCAAGAACAGTTTCCAATGTGGTTGAAGTCCCTGGTGCCAGGTTTCCAGCTCCCAAGGTGTTCTTCGGGCTCAGCAAGCCTCCAGTTGCTGAAGCTCCACCCAAACTCACCTCCGGGTTTCCACTAAACGCAGGTTATTCCGCCGATTGCGGTTTTCAAGGTCATCCAGTCAGTCTTCCAGAGCCGCCAAGTGGCTCAGCTGGTGCGTCTGGGAGGTCTCAACGCTCCCCACTCGATCCTCGATGTCGCTCACCCGTTGTTGAAATTGGGTGAGATCGCGGCTGACTCCGTCCAGCTTGCTCTGCAGAAGCTCCAGCTTGGAATCCAAAGGCTGGAGACGCTTCAAGAGCACAACTTCCAACGCCACATTGAGCTCCGCCGAGATATCAGCCACCCACGCAGGAGTAGCGGCAGGTGCCGCTGGGTTGGAGGGAAGCGCCATCTTGTCTACGGTCGCACTAGTGCGCTCCCTGTCTTTCCGAACGGGTTTACTGGCCATTCAACACTGCAGACCCATCAGCAGAGCAAAGCAAAGTGATCCAGGGACTATGGTTCACCAGTGCACCCCAAAGAGAGGCTCAAAAATGAGCGATATCAGGGTGGATTCGGAAAGGTGGCCGGAGAAGCAACTAACAGCGTGCTTCCCGGATCATGGCATCACGTGATCTCAACATGGAAAAAGTTAAACAAGACTGTAAGGAAATGATTGAAAAGAAATCAACTCTATTAAAGGACTCTATTTCCACCATTATCAAAGATCAGAATTTTACGTCACGAAAAATCGAGCAATTTAAAAGTTCTAAATTATCCAAAAATTCAATCAATGACACCTGTTAAAGTCTTTAAAAAATTATTGGTAGAAAATTTGAATTTTTCTTCAGAACTAATTCTGCCTTTACTATCTACCCTCTAAAAATATGAAAACAGGTAACATCCCTATGAATCAAATTGTTGCTTCTGAAGGTACATAACCTTACAGCGATTCTTGAATACTCAATGTCTGACATCAAGGAGAGAGCTACTCTCTATTAGTTAATTTTGTTTTTGAATAGGACCTTTCCTCTGTAATGAGACTATACTTTAAAAAAGTGGTTCTCTTTTTTGTGGTCAGCGGATATGGATTTACCCGGATGTAACAAAATCCACTTGAATGCGACGTAAAGAGTTTCTTGTAATGAGGGAAGAAACCAAGAAATTGGGTGCCTCATTCTTGTTAGCTTACCCCTGTAAGTGTGTCATTAAATATTTGGGTTTAAAGTACATTTTTTTCCAGCCCAAACACTTACAATCTTTTTTGGATATTAAAAATTTATCCATTGGAATGCTTAGAAGCACAGAATGAAATACTGAGGGATAAAAGCTGTTAAAGCCTTTTTAGTTAAATACATTACTGTTATTCTCTCTTTAATTTCTAGATACTCCCTCCTAATAATAGATAATTGGGGGTCTAAGGAAGAATTTACAATATTGTTCGCTCCATAAAACGCACTTTTTCCACACCCAAAAAGGTGGAAATAAGGGTGCGCCTTATAGAGCGAATACACCACCCCGTTACCTTATTTAGTTCTGGCAGTCCTGTCCTTCCCTCCGGCTGGCTCCCAAACTAGCTACAGCAACGTTGGAACAGAAAAAGGTAGTCGCAAGCTTTTCGCGCTCCTGCCTTGTCCCGCGTCGCGGTGTGGAGGAATAAAGATACAGAGATGTGATACTTAATGGAAGGGGAGGAAATAGTACATATGGGCAGTGAAGAAGAGAAGAAAGATTGTTCACATTGGAGGGCCTTGCCTGCCTGCTTGCCTTGGGGTGGGGGGCCCTGCCTGTCACTAGGCCTACCTGCCCTGTGCCCTGTCCTTGCCTACAACTAGACCACCAGAGGGGGGACAGGGTACAGAGCCTGTCAGGGAGAATTTAGTTCAGAATTTTTTTCTTGTTTTCCTCCTCTAAATCTAGGGTGCATCTTATGGAGCAAAAAATACAGTAAGTTATTATTGTTTGGATTTGCTTCAATGTTAGATATGATTCTGTATTGCTTTAACAAGTAGCTGTACTTGTAATATATGTATAATTGAATAAAAAAATAAAATTAAAAAAAGAGAATCTTGAGTTAACAGTTTTATATGTACATTTATTTCACATCTTTACTGAAGCAATACTCAGGTTTTGAGGAATAACTTCTTTCAAACTAATTAAAACAATTCCAACAGATCACAAAGAACTTGTTTACAACTAGGAAGTTTACAACTAGCAGCTCTTAATGCATTTGATGTTTCCTGTAGACAGTGGCGTACCAAGTGGGGCAGGAGGAGGTCCGCCCCGGGTGCACGCCCCAAGGGGGTGCACAACTGGCCACCCACCGGGAAATAGGCTGCTGCTGGGGAATAGGCTGCCACTGCCGCCATCGGGAACAAGCCGGCGCCAAGTTCTCCCTCCCTGCTTTCCTTCCCCGCAGGGCTGACCAACTCTCGCCACCCTACGTCAATTCTGATGTCGGAGAGGACGTTCTGGGCCAGCCAATCACTGCCTGGCTTGCCCGGAACGTCCTCTCCGACGTTAGAATGTACGTCGGGCGGCAAGAGTTGGTCGGCCCCGCAGGGAAGAAAAGCAGGGAGGGAGAACTCGGCGCCAGCCTGTTCCCGATGGCGGCAGTGGCAGCCTTTCCCCGGCGGTGGCAGCAGCATGTTTCCCAATGGCGGTGGCATGGGGGAGGGCATGGAGAAAGAAAGAGGGTAGGGCGAGGTCGAGCCGCCTCCAGTGCCTCAACGGTACACACACTCTCTACAGGGAGCAGAGTCTCTGCGAGTGTCTGGTCTGGCTTCGATGCATGCATCGCAAGGAGCAGATTCTTTGCCCATGCCTCCGTTGGAACCGATGCACTCGATACAAGGAGTAGAGTCTTTGCGAGTGCCTCCATTGGAACCCATCCACTCGATGCAAGGAGCAGAGTCTTTGCGAGTGTCTCCATTGGAGCCGATACACCCGATGCAGGGGTTCGAGTCTCTACGAGTACCCCGGGGTGATTCCAGCCATCCACCTCTGCTTCGATCTACCGCTTCCAGCCCCATCCAATACCTCGGGGCCTCAGCGAAGATCCACTCGCCTCGTTCCTCGAGGCCGGTGTCCAAACAGAGTTCACATCATCGATCGAGGCATTTATCGAGGCACTCTTCCAGGCAGGCCTCGCCTCATCGGAGCTCGAGGACACGCTGAGGTCGTTATTACCACCACGATCCCCATCCTCATTGGATCCAGAGGCCTTGATGTCCTCAAGTCCTTCTCAAGGCCCTGCTTTGGCTGACCAGCTGTCTTTCTCTTCGTTCCTTCGACAGATGGCAGCGGACTTGGACATTCACCTGGACACTGGATCCAAATTCTCCAAGGAATATCTGGAGACTATGCACCTCCCTCAACCACCTGCTGAATCCCACAATGCATCTCCCTCAACCACCTGCTGAATCCCTCAAGCTTCCTTTACACAAGCTGCTGTATCAGACCTTTGTGCAATGCCTGGAAACACCTTATTCCATCCCAGCTGTGCCAGGCAAATTGGATGCCAGGTACCGCATGGTACACCATAAAGGGTTCGATGGTTCTCAACTCTCCCATCAATTCCTTTTGGTGAAATCCTCACTGAAGCGGTCTCCCCCCTCCCAGGTCTACGCTGCCGTTCCACCTGGTAGAGAGGGCAAGACCATGGACCGATTTGGCAGGAGGATTTATCAGAACTCCATGATGACATCCAGAGTTCTGAACTACAACTTCCACTTCATCCCATATTTTGAGTTCTTCCTGTCGGTACTCCAGGAGTTCATGCCCTATCTGGACCCCAGGGTACAATTTGAGTACCAAGAGGTTCTGGCCTCGCTGTCCCAGCTCTGGCTACAGCTGATGCAGTCATCCTACGATGCCTTTGAGTTCTCGGCTCGGGCTACAGCATGCTCGGTGGCCATGCGCCGGCTGGCATGGCTCAGGACCATCGATATGGACCCTAATCTCCAGGACATTCTTGCCAATGTTCCATGCGCTGGTACCGACCTATTTGATGAATCCATTGAGGCGGCGACCAAGAAGCTCTAGGACCACAAGAAGTCCTTCCAGTACATCTTGCGTCCGAATCCTAAGCCTGCTCCGACTCGTCCATCATGCCCTCCGCTGATCTACCAGCGGCATTACCCACCTAAACAGACTCACCCCATCCGACAGCCTGTGAAGAGACAGCATCCCCAGAAGCAGCAACAGAAGCCTCTACCATCTTCTGCCCCTAAGGCTCCTCAGCCCTTTTGACTGTCTCATAGAGGGCATAACATCTATTGTTCTGCCATTTTCAGTTACTCCACCAATTGGAGGTCATCCCCATCACTTTTATCATTGATGGACGACTATCACCACCGACCTCTGGGTCCTTTCCATCGTCAGGGAAGGATACTCTCTCCAGTTCCATCAAGTTCCTCCGGAACATCCTCCAAGAGAGTATCCTTCCCTGACCGCCCTTCTTCTTCAGGAAGCTCAGGCTTTATTGCAGCTCGGGGCTGTCGAGCCGGTTCCTTTGGCTCAACAGACCAAAGGTTTTTACTCCCGGTACTTCCTTGTTCCGAAGAAGATGGGCGATCTGCGCCCCATTTTGGATCTCAGGGTGCTCAACAAATATCTGGTCAAAGAAAAGTTTTGCATGTTGACCCTGGCATCCCTGTATCCCCTCTTCGAGCAGAATGATTGGTTATGCTCTCTGGATCTCAAGGAGGCCTACACTCACATTCCCATTCATCCGGCCTCCCGCCAATACCTCAGATTCAGGGTGGGACATCTTCATCTTCAATACCGAGTGCTTCCTTTCGGCCTGGCCTCGTCACCCATAGTCTTCACCAAGTGCCTAGTAGTGGTGGGCGCAGCACTCAGGAACCATGGTCTTCAGGTGTTTCCCTACCTGGACGACTGGCTCATTAAGGATTCCACGTCTCAGGGAGTCATCCTCACGACCCAGAAGACGATTTGGTTGCTACAACATCTGGGAATCGAGATAAACTTCCCAAAATCCCATCTACAACCTTCCCAGACTCTTCCCTTCATCGGAGCTGTTCTGGATACTACCCAATTCAGAGCATTCCTCCCTCCTCCACGCCTGGAAGCTCTCCTTCACCTTTGTCACTCAGCTGGGCCACTATAGTTCACGTGATTCCTTTTGCCAGACTTCACCTCCGGATCCCTCAGTGGACCCTGGCATCTCAGTGGTCGCAGATGTCCGACCCTCTGACTCGACACATCCAGGTCACTCCTGCTCTGCAACAGTCTCTTCGCTGGTGGATGCTATCCCCCAATCTATCTAGAGGTTTGCTGTTTCAAACACCCCACCATCAGAAAGTCCTCACGACCGACTCGTCAACTTATGCTTGGGGGGCTCATCTGGACGGCCTCCGCACTCAGGGTTACTGGACCAACGCGGACCGTCAGTGCCACATCAATCTCCTGGAACTCAGGGCGATTTTCTATGCTCTCAATGTTTTTCAACATCTGCTTCACGACCAGGTTGTCCTCATTCGCACAGACAACCAAGTCGCCATGTACTATGTCAACAAACAGGGAGGGACGGGATCGGCCTCCCTCTACCAGGAAGCTCTGAAAGTTTGTGATTGGGCGATTCGCAACAACACCTTCCTCAAAGCTGTCTACATTCAAGGGGCGGACAATGCCTTAGCAGACAACTTGAGCCGTCTTCTGCAACCTCACGAGTGGACTCTCCATTCCACTCCCCTTCATCACATCTTCTCTCAGTGGGGAACGCCTCAGATAGACCTCTTTGCTGCCCCTCACAACTTCAAACTGCCTCAATTCTGCTCCAGGATCCACACTCCCCATCGCCTCGAGGCAGATGCATTTCTTCTGGAATGGACGAATCTCTTCCTATATGCATTTCCTCCTTTTCCTCTCATTCAAAAGACTCTAGTCAAGCTGAACTCAGACCAGGCCACCATGATTCTGATTGCTCCATGGTGGCCCAGACAACCTTGGTACTCCCTTCTACTTCAACTCAGCACCAGGGAGCCGTACCTTCTACCAGTTTTTCCCTCGCTACTTACACAGCATCAGGGATCTCTGCTTCATCCCAAACTGCAGTCTCTACACCTGACAGCTTGGTTCCTCTCAACATAACCCCCCTCCAGTTTTCTCAATCTGTGAGGGATGTCCTGGAAGCTTCACAGAAGCCTGCTACTAGACAATGCTATCACCAAAAATGGACTAGATTTTCTGCTTGGTGTGTTTCTCATCATCAGGAGCCTCAACACTCCTCCTTGTCTTCGGTTTTGGACTATCTTTTGCACCTGTCTCATTCTGGCCTCAAGTCTTCTTCGATACGAGTCCATCTCAGTGTAATTGCTGCTTTCCATCAGCCTCTTAAGGGAAACCTTTCTCTGCTAATCCTGTGGTTTCCAAATTCATGAAAGGACTTTTCCATGTCAATCCTCCTCTCAAACCTCCTCCAATGGTTTGGGACCTCAATGTTGTTCTTTCACAGCTTATGAAGCCTCCATTTGAGCCTCTTAACAAAGCCCACCTGAAGTTTCTCACTTGGAAAGTGGTGTTTCTCATTGGCTCACTTTGCTCGCCGAGTCAGTGAGCTCCAAGCCTTGGTTGCTGATCCACTTTTTACAGTATTCCATCATGACAAGGTAGTTCTCCGCACTCATCCAAAATTCCTTCCTAAAGTTGTCTCAGAATTTCATCTCAACCAATCCATTGTTTTTCCAGTGTTCTTTCCGAAGCCTTATTCTCATCCTGGAGAATCTGCCCTTCATACTCTGGACTGTAAGCGTGCTTTGGCTTTCTATCTGGAACGCACCAAACCTCACAGAACTGCTCCTCAACTTTTCATCTCCTTTGGGACGTCCTATATCTAAGCGTACCATCTCCAACTGGATGGCGACTTATATCTCTTTCTGCTATGCCCAGGCTGGATTACCCCTTCACAGTAAAGTCACAGCCCACAAGGTCAGAGCTATGGCAGCTTCTGTAGCTTTCCTCAGATCGACACCGATTGAGGAGATTTGTAAAGCTGCCACTTGGTCCTCGGTTCATACCTTCACTTCTCATTATTGTCTGGATACTTTCTCCAGACGGGATGGACAGTTTGGCCAAACAGTATTGCAAAATGTATTCTCCTAAGTTGCCAACTCTCCCACCATCCCATTGAGGTTAGCTTGGATGTCACCCATTAGTGAGAATACCTGCCTGCTTGTCCTGGGATAAAGCAATGTTACTTACCGTAACAATTGTTATCCAGGGACAGCAGGCAGCTATTCTCACATCCCACTCACCTCCCCTGGATTGGCTTCTCTGCTAGCTATCTGAACTGAGGAGACGCGCCCTGTGCTGGGCGGAAAGGCACAAGCACATGGGCGGTGCAGAAGACCCGAAACTTCGAGTTTCTTCAAGCAAGAGTGCTTGTGAGGCGTCCGCATTGGGGTTCTGTTGGATCACGTCTCCCATTAGTGAGAATAGCTGCCTGCTGTCCCTGGATAACAACTGTTAACGGTAAGTAACATTGCTTTTCTCTGCGTACAGTGTGATTTGTTTTTAAAATTTTTTGGTTGGTAGATCATTTTGACTTGGCCACAAAAGTAAGGGGGAGGGAGGGAGGGGAGCTGCTGAAAGACATCTAGTAATCCTTGCAGGCTTGACTGTGCAGGGAATTATTTTTGTAAAATCATGTTTTGTTATGTGACTGGCATTATTTAGACTTTCATTTCTATGAATGAATAGAATGAAAATTATATAAAATTACTTGCTCGTTTTTATGTGTGTGCGCTGAAGGAAAGTGGAGAGAGAGTGGGCTGAGGACGCTGAAGGGAAATGGGGAAGAGAGAGTGGGGAGAATACGCTGATTTATAAATTGACAATTGTACAGAATATTGTTTCTTTTTATACTTTAATATAATAAGTTCAATATAAAACAATTCAAGGCTTGTGTGGATGGAATCGGTGGTTTGCGAGGACGGGGACCGAGCTTACGGAGATTAGTCCAATAAAATGGTATTTTCTTATTTCTCATTATTTGTTTTATTTTAATTTGTTAATTTGTAAAGTGATTGTTATGTATCAGTTTTTTCAACTTTACATCTACTGTCTTTCTGTTTTGCACAGTATTAGAGGACATGTGTTACTGTTTTTGTGGTGTTGTGGTGTTGCATTGTATGCAGAGTCTGGTTTCTTGGCGGTTCAGTTTAACTTTTGTCTACATATTTCTGTTTTTAGTTTCTCATTATTCCATATTGGGCGAGGGTGTATCTCTGTTCTGTGTGTATGAAAAGAATATAGTTTTCAGTTGGCATTGAATGCAGGATCAATTGACTGTGCGGGATCTGGCTTGTTTAGTTTTACAATGTATGGGTTGGTGTTCTAGTGCTCACTGCAATGTTTAAGATGCTGCCTTTTCCTAGGTACACTCTTGTTGTGCGATATGTGGATTGTTACTAAAAATCATATTTTTCATATAGATGGGGGGGGTCAAAAAATGATGGGCCCCAGGTGTCGCATATGCTAGGTACCTGCAAAAACTCAGATATATTGAAAACCAATGTATGTTGAACAACACTTTCAATTGGAGACTACTGTGGTCATAAGACTAGATAGAGGTCTGGACTCTTTTGAAGCGTTTGTTTTCGCTGTCTTAAGACTGATCGGTCGGGTCACACCCTGATGTAGCCTGTCGGTGAAACGCTGGCCTCCGTTGGTGTGCCGATCAGCTTAAGATAAGTGGTTTTTCCTCTATCTAGTTTTTGCATATGTGAAGCATAGTTTTTCTGCTCAAATGCTCATTTCTAAACGAAGGTTTTGCCTGTGAGGTTACTGTCTAACCACCTTTATATCCACTTTTGTGGCGTTGGGAGGGCCTTTTCTGAGGCTTTTTCCTTCTTTTTGAGTGAATTTAGAGCTGTCACCTGCTCCACATAGTCTCTGCAAAACTTTATTACCATAACGTCTTATGACCACAGTAGTCTCCAATTGAAAGTGTTGTTCAGCATATGCTAGATACGCCACTGCCTGTAGAACCTCTGCAGTAGCCATTACAATATGTAGAAATGCCTGGCTCCGAGTCTTAGGCCTTGAACTTTAGGTACAAGAGCAGCTGTCAATGTCCCTTGCAAGGGTAATGACCTCTTTGGTGGAAGAAATTGAGGGTGCTGCAGATAAAATCAAAACAAAATGATACTTTGACAACTCTAAGGCAAAGACCTCTCAGCCTTCCCCTGCTTCCAGAAGATATTCCTCCACTTTTAGACATTCTTATTATTACAACCATAAATGATGCTACAATCGACCTTCTTCCAGATCTCCTGCTCAATGGTCTCAATCAAGACAATAGAGATCACAGAAAATGTGGTCTCAATCACAGACTAAGCAGCAACAGTCCTTTTGACTCCTTCCTAGAAAGAATTGCCAGTATTTCCTTACTTCTACCTCAACATCTCCCCATAGAAGACAGGTTTCTCCATTTTCACCAGTGTTGGACTCTGCATCATATCAGTAGGTTTGTCAAATAATAGTTCAAATCTACACCCTATGCTTACTAAGAAAACCTCCAAACCACCCACCAAGAGAGTCTTTTTTCAGTTCCCTCCGCAAGACCCTCCTTTACCTCTCTGCCCTTCTCAACTTGATGCAATAGACCCTGTTCCTCCGCAGGAGAGAGGCCTGGGGTTCTACTCTAAGTACCTAGACGCCAACCTTCCCTCCAACACTTTTCAGTTTTTCCAGGCTCATGTTTATATATCAATTGATTTTCTCCAGAGTTATGATCATGGCAGTTTGGGAGTCCCACATGTCAGAATATGATACGGCGAAAGTAAAGTTACTTACCTGTAGCAGGTGTTCTCCAAGGACAGCAGGCATATGTTCTCAAAACCTGCCCCTAGTTGGCTTCCTAGGTTTTTTACTGATGGTCCCACGACAGGCAGGAAGGCACCGGCACACAAGCAGTATGGGCACTGCCTTAAAAATTTAAAGTGACAGTGCACTTGGCATATGTCTATACTGGATTCCGTGGATGACATCACCCACATGTGAGTATATATACCTGCTGTCTTCAAAGCACATTTGCTTTAGTTAATTCCTTATCGACTGAAATATGTTAACACAAATGTATTGATTTTATTCAATGTAAAACAAACAGCTGAACCAAAAATTGAAATCTATGTATATAAGGCATAACAAATTCATGCAGCCTTAATTCAAAGCATTGTGAAGAGTGATAAACAAGCACCAGCTCAGCTTAATTAATTAATTAAATTTGTTTTCTATCCCGTTGTCCCCAAAGAACGCAGAACGGGTTACAGGTTAAACATACATACAAAAACAGTACAATATTACAATACAAGTTTTTATCCTAGTTGGCACATGTTAGGTGTAGTTATCCTTATGTGATACAGACTAGTTAAGTTACCAAATCCTATATAATAAAACCCTAAGCGCGCATGCACACTTAGGGTTTCGTGTTCCCTGCCGCTGTGTTTTGTAATCCGTGGCCAGATTCTATTTTACAACGCGGTGGCAGGGAACACTCTGGAGCTTCCCGCCCTCACTCACTGCGAGATAAACCGCTGTCGCCGCTGCCGTTCCTTCTGCTCCCCTCTTTGGAGTGTGCAGTGCAGGCCATGCACATGGACCCGGAGGCGCACCGAGAATGTAACGGGTTTCCTGGGCAGCTGAGCGCAGTCTCCGGGCGGCCGCAGCCTCACAACCGCCGGTCTTCTTCCCAGCTCAAGTCCAGAGCCTTTCCGGCACCACGAATTTCATTTCCAGTCCGCCCCCAGCGACAGGTTGTGTGCCACTTTGGCCTCGAGGCCCAAAAAGTGCAGGTCCAGGGTGCTGCCGCCACCCAGCAGCAAGGGGACGCAAAGGCAGGCGAGGAGGAACAGCGGCGGCCTCTCTTCCATGATTCCCGGAAGCAGCCTGTATTTTGCTGGCTCTGCAGGTGACTCGCCGACCTGCATACCGGCGGGGAGCAGACAATGTAAGGATGACGTCCGACCCGCGGAAGGGGAGGGGGAGAAGAGGGTATGAAATATTGGACCAAAGTGGAGAGAAATCGAGGGAAGAGCAAGGGAGAGGGCCGATCTTTTACCTGAGGGAAGAGGATTAACCAAAGAAAGACACAGGGAAAAAAACTGGACAGGGGAAGAGAGCTGTGGCGGTAATGAGACAGCTATGTTAAATTACGGGGGGCCAGAACTGCATCTTAAGGGTAGGGAGAGATCTTGATCAAAGGGAAGAGGATGAAATGGGGCAGATGAACTGGAGGGGGAGAGGGAAAGGGGGATGCTTTGGGGGAGGGGTGTACTGGGAGGCTTTGCTTGGGAGGGGGAAGACAGAAGGGGGGCCATGGAGAGACAGGGATGAACTGGAGGGGGAGAGGGAAAGGGGGCTGCTTTGGGGGGAGGGGTGTGCTGGGAGGCAGACAGCTTTGCCTGGGAGAGGAGACAGAAGGGGGCCACAGAGAGACAGTCAGGGAGGAACTGGAGAGGGAAAGGGGGCTGCTTTCTAGCACCCGTTAATGTAATGGGCTTAAACACTAGTATATATATAATCCTTTAGCAGACTTCTACTTACTGGTTTTCATTTGCAGAATCAAGACTCCTGGAATGTTTTCATTGGAACTTTCTAGCTATGTGATATTATGCCTCTAAGGGTAAACATAAGATCCCAAAATAAATTAAAAAAAAAAAAGTTTAAAAAAATAACTGAAGAATGGCTGTTTCTAGGTCTTAGGGTTGAAGAATGAAATAGTTTTTACTTTGTTTTTTGAGACCTGTTATGTACAGAAGTGAAAAGAACCCAGAGTTATGCTAAAAGGCTGCTGGGATTTCCTTGTAAGGAAGTATCATTGTTTTGAGCCTGTGTAATAAAGTTCACAGTGCTGGGGTTTTAAGTTTTAGAGTTTGGCAAAAATAATGGTATTTCAATTTGGGCACCTACAGTACATTTTTGTTTTATACTGGTTACATCTTAATGCAAAAAGTTAGTAATTTAACATTGTGTTATACTTTGCAGGTTCCCTGTAAAATTAGAATGATTCTGTACAGCGAATACCTGTTAACACTTAAAAATCCATGTGATACCCAGAAGATGATGATAAACAAAATAACATACCTCTACTTATATAAAGCATAAATGCTGCAGCTGCATCGCTGGTGGTAACAAGTAATAGAGGTTAGCCTAGTTCCATATGTTAGTGTGTACTCATAGATCCCAGTACTGAACATGGATTTTTAATCGGGGGAGGGGGCAATGTCTGCTTATGTTCACCAACTCACAGGCCTCATACTGACTGCTACCATTAAGAGAATTAGATTCATTTCAACTTTTTCATAAAAAATTAAAAACATGGCTGTTCTCTAAAAAAACTCATGTTCTTTTCTATATATTTTTTTAATTGATGTCAGTGTTCTCCCCAGAAATTTTTTCCAGCCGGGTGGCATGAAAAAGTAGCCGGGTGGGGCGGGGAAATTTGGTAGTGGGGAAAATTAAATGTATACTATTTTTATTAGTTAATTATTATTATTTTCCAATGCTCGATATGACTTCCTTTTTTAAGGTCAATAGAATCCACCTCACTGGATTTTGGTCAATAGAATCCACCTCACTGGATTTTGGTTAGTGTGTATTGTGAATTAGTCTTTGTCTACTTATTAATCTTGAAGAATTTTTTAAGGTTTGACACTTGTGCCAGAATATTTTTACTAAATTTAAGAAGTATCAAATTCTAGAAGTGAATAATTAGATATTCACCCTCTTTCAAATAGTATAGAAGTTTAAAAAAGGGAAATGCGTTAATGAAGTCATTAGGTTCAATCTAACCATTTATTTCTGCATGAATTTAAACAACTAAAAAAAAAAGATAAATATAGCTCATCCAATCATACAAGAAATGGCTGTACAACACCTCTAATAATGTTTTGATCACTAGGTTCCTTCCTGAGGTCTTACTGAGGATATGAAATAGATGCTATCCCCACTTCCAGACCTCTTCCACATAATTTATGGAGAGGGCCTTGAAGGGCACCTGTGTGATTGATCTTTATCTGCTTCTTTTTTATTTTCCTATAGTACAAAGAAAGAGCTAGGGCAAAACAGTATAGGTAAAGATGCAGGTAATAATTAGCAATGTATTAAAAATATTTTATTTTTATTTGCTTATAATGTCATTTGAAAGATGCTTGATGATAATACAACTTTAATTTAATTCTTTATAATGTGTGTGTCTGTGTGTTGGGGGGGACAACACCTACGTCAACAGTAAAGTTAGAATAGGGTCATTAAATCCAGTGGTGTACCTAGTATATATGACAGCTAGTGCTAATCATTTTTTTAACAACCCCCTCCTCTATATAAAAAAAGATATTTTTAGTAATAATCCATGAGTCACACAATAAGGGTGCATCTAGGAAAAGGCAGCATCTTAAACACTGCAGTGAGCATTAGAACACCAACACACGCATTGTAAAACAAAACAAACCAGATCCTACGCAGTCAATTGATCCTGTACAGTCATTGCTAACAGAAAGCCATGTCCCTTTTATACACACAGACAGATACATCCTCGCCCAATATGGAATAATCACAAACTAAAAATAGAAATATGTAGACAAAAGTTAAACTGAACCAAAAAACCAGACTCTGCATACAATGCAACACGACAGAAATAGTGACACATGTCCCCTAATACTGTGCAAAATATAAAGACAGTAGATATAAATTTGAAAAAAACTTCTACATAACAGTCACCACTTTACAAATTAACAAATAGAAATAAAATGAGAAATATGAAAATACAATTTTATTGGACTAATCCATTTTTCAATTAGCTTTCAGAGGCCAAATCTTTCTTTAAGACAGTACAGTATACAGCTGTTATGGTATCCTGTCCTGACCTGAGGAAAGGGGTTTATTCCCCCCCAAAATTGCCTTATTTCCATTTCCTATTGATAAATTTTAATCAATACGGTTACAATACTGCTTGATTCTACATAAAGCAACAAAAATATTTTTTTCTACCTTTTGTCGTTTCGGCTTTAGTCATCTTCTCTTCACTCTCTTTCTATTCAGTATTTGTCCTCGCTCCCTTCCATGCAACATCTGTCCTCTCTCTCTTTGCCCCTTCCACCCAGCCTCTACCCTCTCTCTACCCCTTGCATCCACTGTCCACCCTTTCTGCCTTTTCCATCCTGTGTCTGCCCTCTCTCTGTTCCATATGGTATCTTTCCTCTTTCTATGTCCCTTCAATAAACTCTATATCCTGTGCCCTTTCTCTCCTTTGTACATGATTTATTTCAGCTTCAACCCCTCTCCATTTTTTGTCTCCACCCCTCCCCTATGCTCTGGCATCTCTCTCTTCTCCTTTCCTTCCTTCCTTCCCACTCCACCCCATGGTCTGACATCTCTATCTCCTTCCCTTCTCTCCCCCCTCTCCAGTATCTGCCTCCTGTCTTTCCCCTTTGGTCCAGGCCTCTCTCTTTCTTTCCATCTCTTCTGTGAGGAGATCATGTTGATCTTGAACACTGAATAATTCTTCCACATTCTCCATATCACTGTACTGTAGACTGGTCCAGCAGACTGCTTTGGCACTATTACATGGGTAATAGTAAATTCATTATGCATCAGCTTTCCACACAGAATACCACAAGTCTCTATTTCTTGTACTGTGTTTACATCTGCCAGCAGCAGAAACTTGTGAGACAGATCCCTTGGCAATACTACACTTCGGAGCCCTTTGACCATCTGGTTCTGTATGGCTGCAGGCTTTAAAGCTCTGTTTACTGGAAGAGATTGTCCAGCATATATAGTTGCATCACTCTTAAGGATCTGATCAGAGATTACATTAGACAAGGTGGTATTTTTAGGCATGGAAAAACAGGACATGTTCTCCTCAATCTGCTCAGATGCCTTCAAATGCCCTTTAATGTTTGTCTGATCTCGGGCTAAATCTTGCCTCCTGAGCTGATCTTCAAAGGAGAGCGGAGTGAGAGCCATATCGGCAGTGAGATCCGTTTTGGGCCACATGTTGTGCGGGGCTGGACTAAGGCAAGTCAGCAACGGAAGGAAGCTTACAACTCGCTGCTCTTGCTTGCTTCGGGCCTTCCTCGTTGCCGGGTCCTGCCTTCACGGAAACAGGCTAAACAAGCTACTATTTCAAATTTAAAACTCCAACAATTCAATTTTATTTGGAAAAAAGATTGATAAGAAGAAAATGTCATCAAACAAACAAAATAAAAACGATGCAGGAACCGGAGGATCAGGAACCAGCAGTAACAAAAGATCAAAGCCAGAACCAGGGACACCATCAAGAGTACCACTGCCTGCAGAAGATCAAGATATGATGGCAGAAATAAAACAGATAAAGGAAATAGTACTGGAGATCAAAAAACAACTACAAAAAGCAATAGATGATGTTGCTATATTAACAAAAAGAGTTGATCTAATTGACAACAAAATGACACACTTAGAGGAAAGAGCAGAGGAAGTACATACTGAGGTTATACAAAACAAACAAGCCTGGAAGGAAATGGAAATATTAAAGAAAGATCTGGAAGACTGTGTGAATAGAGAAAAAAGAAATAATTTAAGAATTATTGGGATGCCGGAAGGAGTGGAAAAAAATGATCCTATCAATTTCTTAGAACAATTCCTCCCAAAGATACTGCCTATAAAATCCAAGGTGCCTCTTGAAATAGAGAGGGCACACAGAATACCGGGACAGAAAACAACCACACAAAAAGGTCCAAGAACTTTTATTTTTAAACTACTAAGATATCAACATGTAGTTGAAATATGCCAGCTAGCTAAAGCAAATAAAAACCTAAGATGTCAAGATGCACGGATACATATTGTGCCAGACTTTGCTAGAGAAACTGCTCAAAAAAGAAAACAACTCCTTGATTTAAGACCTCAACTACGAGCACTAGGGGCAAGATATGGATTACTCTACCCAGCGGTGATGAAGATAACATTAGGAAATAAAACACAAAATTTTAATGATTCTAAAAAACTAGCAGAATACCTTGAAACATTTGAACAACCAATGACATCTTAAAAAGAAACTTTGGGAATATTTTAAAGTATTTAATATAACAAGAAGACATTAATAACTTTTCACTTTGATTTATTATATACAAAATAATCTAAACATTAAAAAACTGTAAAAACCGTTTAGAATGCTAGAAATTTTTTAAAAAAAGCAAATAACAGGAAAATGGAACAACTTGAAAAGAATGCAAACATGTCAGTAACAGAATGTTGTGGAGGGGAAAAAAAAAAAGAACATTGATCTACCTGGAGAATTCAATATATATGCAGCTGAAGGGACGAGATGGAGGAGCTTTTTGAAAGATATCCTCTTGCAACATGGATTATATGCTCACGGAGAGAAATGGAGAAAGGTGGAACACTAGAGATACTATGTTTGCTGAGTAGAGGAAGGGATCTGCGTGTCAACAGGAAGTACAAACAGTAGTGCAACCTGCGTGAAAACTTGTGGTCGATTGGGAAGTGTCTCATTAAAAAAAAAAAAAAAAAAAATCCTGAATAGAAGGCTACCAACACATGAGTAAATTACAAACTGAATCTGCCCTGCTCCTATGAATATCCCGGAAGACCCAGACGCTAAGATGTGGAACATAATGACTACAATTATATTAGTAAAAGAAGCAGAAAGTTAATTCCCACCCAGTTGGAGGAGAACAGCTGAGCCCTTCCTTTATGTTTGCCATATGTGCAAACAAGCTTGTAACCATTCCCAGCTGATACACTGAGCTAACTGTTATGCATTCTTGGCATGTTCCCTGACAAAGATAGTGAAGAACGTTAAGTTTATTATAGAAGTACTTTAAAAAAAAAAATTGTCTTCAAATGTTGTATTTCTACTATATCTTTTTCTCATCTATTTTATTCTCATCCTTCTCATACTTTACACATATAATTTTGAAAGAAAGATATTGCATTTTATTGGATATTTATTTACCAATGACTTTCACTATATACTTAAACTGAATTTATTTATTTACTTAAAAATGGGTTAATAGATACTTTGACTAACCTGACAATTGATATATTGCAATTTTAGGAATCCAGAATAATAATAAATATGTAATAAACACTTTCTAGGCTTTTAAGTTTTTAGTAATGCCTTTAAGTTCTTAGGAACTAAGCTTTTAGTCAGGCTTGATTGAATTATATGAAACTCTGTTAAAATCCTGTAGATTAGAATCATTTCTTTGCTCTATTCTGTTTTAGAGTAATTTTTTGTAAAATAAAGAAAGGTAAGAATTATAAGGGGAAAAAAAAAATAGATATATATATATATATTTCTGAAAATGAATAAAAGAGAAAATAAATATAACAAATATTAGTATAAGGATATATTATACTATGTTATTAGCATGGAGTAATAAGTATAAAACTATAATTTATTTTTTAGCTTGTAATGGAGTAATGTTAAACCTGATCTATGTTGTGTTTCCAAGTGATCGTATACAAATGGGGTGGGAAGGGAGGGAATGGGAGGGTATTAAATTTTAAGGGTAGGGGTAAAATAGATAATTCCTCAAACTATCTTATTTATGGGAAAATGAAGTTCATAAAAAACATTGCAGATGGGATTGTTATAATACATATTACATTAAAATTAAATGGATCTTAAAATAATCTCTTTAAATGTTAATGGTCTAAATCACCCTATTAAAAGAAAAAAGGCATTATTATTTTTGAAAAGGCAAAACGCTGATATATGCTGCATACAAGAGACCCATTTATCAAATAATGAATCCATAAAGCTAAAAGGTGATTGGGTCAAGCAATGTTACTTTTCTGCAGCAATAGGAAAAAAAGCTGGAGTTGCAATATTAATAAATAAAAAATGTTCCGCTTCATTTAAGTTTAAGGCAGCTGATCCTTTAGGAAGATGGATATATATAGAAATGGACATGGGAAATACCACCATGACGCTTTTCAATATATATGCCCCTAATTCAAATCAAAATGAATTTTTTAAAACTCTGCAACAGTTGATTCTTCCACTGGCTACTTCAAATTTAATAGTGGCAGGAGATTTCAATGCTGTGATGGATCCATTGATAGATAAAAGCCCGAGAAGATTTATAAAATCATTAGGTCTTGACAATTTGGTGCAATCTTGTGATTTAAAGGATATTTGGCGTATACTTCATTATGATGGTCGGGAATTTTCGTTTTGTTCACAAGTCCATAATTCTTTTTCTAGAATAGATTATATTTTTGTTTCTAATCAATTAGTACATCAAGTCACACAGGCTATCATTGATCCAATTGTATTATCTGATCATGGTGGAGTGTGGATTGAAATTAAAATAATAGATCAAAATATAAACAGACCTATATGGAAATTGAATAATACATTGCTTGCAGATAATGACTTTTGTACAAATCTTATAAAAAAAATAGAAGAATATTTTCAAATTAATGATACAGAAGAAATTTCCATAGAGACTTTATGGGATGCGTTTAAAGCATATACTAGAGGACAAATTATTTCTTATTCAGCAATGAAAATAAAAAAAGAAAAACAACAATTTATAGAATTAGAAAAATTAATAAAGTCTCTAGAATCAAAATTAATTGAAAAATGGGATTATTTGACACAACAAGAATTGTTAAAAGCTAAAGGTAAATATAATGAAATTTCTTCAAAAATCATTAGAAAAGATTTATTTGTACAACAAGCTCTGTATTATGGAAATTCGAATAAGGCGGGAAATTTGCTTGCAAATTATCTCAAAGCAAAAAGGAAAAAAACAAAAATAATTGCAATTCAAAATGAAAATAAAGAAATGTTATCTCAAACTAATCCCATAATAAAACAATTTTTAAAATTCTATAAAGATTTGCATTCTTCCGAGCCCTATTCAGAAAAGGAAAAAGATGGTATAGAATTTTTAAAGTTAATAAATGGACCAAAGATTCCTGAACATATAAAACGAAGTTTAGAAGAACCAATATCCTTAAAAGAGTTAGGTACAGCATTGAAGTCCCTCAGAGTTGGATCCGCTCCAGGTGAAGATGGTTATACAGTAGAGTTTTATAAATCATTCCAAAACATCATAATGCCCTATTTATTAAAATTATATCAGAAACAACTAAATAAAGGTTGTATTACAGGTACTATGGCTGAATCAATAACTATAGTTTTACCTAAGCCAAATAAAGATCCTACTTTGGTATCAAACTATAGACCTATTTCTTTAATAAATGTGGATGGAAAAATTTTAACTAAGGCAATAGCATTAAGATTGGCTAAAGCTCTCCCTTTCATTATTGATATGCATCAAACAGGTTTTGTTGCTCAAAGACATTCGTCTCATAATACTAGATTGGCACATCACATGTTATATTTGACAAAATCCATCAATGACCCAGCATTCTCTATTTCATTAGATGCGGAAAAAGCTTTTGATAGAGTGGAATGGTCCTTCATGTTTCATACAATGGAATGGTTTGGTATAGGATCCGGTTTTATACAAATAATAAAGGCATTGTATAACTCCCCTGTTGCTAGATTATATATTAATAATGATTTTTCAGAAAAATTTATTCTACAAAGAGGGGTTAGACAAGGATGCCCACTATCTCCTTTGCTTTTTGATATCGTTTTAGAACCCTTGTTATTAGCTATAGAACAGATAAAGGAGATACAGGGTATTCCACATTCAGATAGAGAATATAAATTATCAGCATATGCGGATGATATATTACTTTATTTGAGAAATCCGGAAACAACCATTCCAAAGCTACTCGAACTGATTGAAAGATTTGGAAAATTTTCAGGATATAAAATAAACTGGAATAAATCAGAAGTACTTCCACTCAATGTACATTGTACAAAATGTTTATTTGACTCATTTTCTTTTATTTGGAAAGAGGAAGGATTAAAATACTTAGGAATTTGGATTACAAAAACTATAGAAGAAACTATGATAATCAATGAAAAAAATTTATTACAAAAAGTGTCAGAAATGTGTGAGCAATGGAATCCTTTGTGCATATCTTGGTGGGGGAGAGTGCAAACTGTAAAAATGATGATTTTACCAATAGTTTATTATCAAATGGGTATGATACCAATTTTTTTCCAGGGGTCTTTTTACAAAAAATTGGATAAAATATTAACAAAATTTATTTGGCTTGGAAAAAACCCCAGAATTGCTCTAGTATCTTTACAAAGACCAATTGAGGAGGGAGGGGTAAATTTTCCAAATTTTTATAGGTACCATCAAGCCTATATTATGCGTCATGGTATGTATTGGATCCTCCCAGAACCCATTGAACATATACCAGATTGGTTCTGGTTAGAATGGAGATTAATGTTTCCTTTACGTCTGAGTCATGTGATAAGTATTCAAATGCCAAGGTTATATAAAGATCATAAAATATTAATGGATACTTGGAAAACTATAAGATATATAAGTAATCTAACTCCTATTCCAATAACTAAATCAACGACTCAAACAATATGGCTTAACCCAAAGATCAAAGTTGGCGGTTTTAAAATTATCTGGAAACATTGGATGATGGCTGGAATTCGTATTTTAGAAGATGTAATAAATAAAGGTAAACTGCTTGAGTTTTCACAATTGCAAAATAAATTTGGTTTAAATAAATCACAATATTTCAGATGGTTGCAATTGAAGCAGGCCATTCAGACAGGGTTCTCTGAATGGAAAAATCTTAATAATTATCATAGTATGGAATTCTTATGTTTTCAGATAGATTCCATGGGACACCAGGCCGCAATGTGGTATAAATTAATATCTGGATTTATACATAAAAAAAAAAAAATGGTCTTAGAGATATTTGGAGCATTGAGATTAAGCATCAAATTAATGCATCTCAATGGCCACGACTTTGGTCTTGGAGGATAAGATGTACAATGTCAGCATCTATGAGACAAACTTGGTTTTTTATTTTACATAGAGCTCTATGGACCCCTACACGTTTACATAGAATTGATAGCTCTAAGTCTAATAGATGCTGGCATTGTCATCTAGAAGCAGGGACATTAGATCATCTTTTATTCTATTGTCCATTCATATTAACATTTTGGAAATCAATTTGGCCCCAAATAAATAGGATGTTAGAAAATCCAGTAGCCTTGACATATGATACAATTCTATTTGGTACTACAATGAGAGCCCATAGTCAAATCTCATCAAATAACAACAAACTTTTATTTATAATGACTGGAATAGCAATACAGCAAATTACACGTAATTGGAAAAATTGGGACAGATTGAACTATAATTTCTGGTGGAACTCAGTTTGCCATATATATAAGATGGAACATGCATTTGCAACACAAAAAGGATATATGAATAAGTTCAAGAAAATTTGGGGACCATTAACAGAATATTGCAATATTTGAATTTCATTTTCCCATGATAAGAAAATAGTATAAAGAAGGAGGGGGGGAGGGGTTAAGGGGAGGGAATTATTCTCTTTATCATATATTATAAATAAAATATTATAATAGATGATATTCTTACATGAAAATAACGTAATAAAGGGAGGGGGAAAAGGTTCATATTTAAATAATAATTGATAAAATCATTACAATATATATATTGTATAACTTTATAAGAAAAATAATTACAATTATATGATATATAAAACCATAAGAAAAATAAGACAAGAAATGTTATATATAAAATATATTATAAAAATATCAAGTGTATTGTTAAGATAATGTATGAAAATTTATGACACTTGTTGTTAAATGGAAAAAAAATTCAATAAAAAAAAACTTAAATAAGATGACCCAGTCTATAAATCTTAAGTTTTAGTTTAGTTTAGTTTAGTGGAGGTGAAGAATGAGGAGGAGCTGACCTGATTCTCTGATCCCATTCTATTGATGATGCAGCCCACAATTTGGGAACCACTGATTTAACCTATCCTATTCCATGTTTTGGATGTCAAACTAGTGAAAAACGATTCACAAAACATTGCATTGCAACAATCAAATTGATGCTTTACAGTGTTTAATTTTGTGCTATCTCTAATTTGAATCCATTAAATCAGGGGTGTCAAAGTCCCTCCTCGAGGGCCGCAATCCAGTCGGATTTTCAGGATTTCCCCAATGAATATGCATGAGATCTACTTGCATGCACTGCGTTCCTTGTATGCTAATAGATCTCATGCATATTCATTGGGGAAATCCTGAAAACCCGACTGTATTGCAGCCCTCGAGGAGGGACTTTGACACCCCTGCATTAGATGTTTGATATAGAAGTTAGTCATAGACTACTAGTATGAAATAGCTTTTTGCTGCATTACCTCTGCTGGGTAGGTTAGATAGGATATGATGGATGTGTATGTTAGTATCACCCTTCCCTAACAAGATGAATGTTTATTTTCTGCTTCAGCTGGGTATGAGAGCTGTGTATATTAAACTACGATTATAAAGTGGAACCAGATAGTGAAAAACTAGAGGGGAGATTGAGAAAAAGAAAAGAAACATCCAAATAAAATAATAGACTAGCAGAATTCTAACAAAAAAGGAGAAAAAGTAGAGAGACTAAAGGGAAAGAAGAATCCGAAAACAATTAACCAAGATCAACAAAAATGATAATAGAACTGCTAAAGGTGTTAAACTACCATCACCTGTTCTTAAACAGGTCTGTACTGGGACTGGTGCTATTTAACTTATTTATAAATGATCTGGAAATTGGAATGACGAGTGAGATGATTAAATTTGCAGGTGACACTAAACTGTTTAAAGTTTTTAAAACGCATGCGGATTGTGAAGAATTGCAGGCGAACCTTAGGAAATTGGAAGACTGGGCATTCAAATGGCAGATGAAATTTAATGTGGACAAATGCAAAGTGATGCACATTGGGAAGAATAACCTGAATCACAGTTACTAGATGCTAGGGTCCACCTTGGGGATTAGCGCCCAAGAAAAGGATCTGGGTGTCATCGTAGACAATACAATGAAACCTTCCACTCAATGTGCGGTGGTGGCCAAGAAACCAAACAGGATGATAGGAATTATTAAAAAAGGGATGGTTAACAAGACTAAGAATGTTATAATGCCTTTGTTTCACTCCATGGTGCGACCTCATCTGGAGTATTGCATTCAATTCTGGTGGTCTTATCTCAAGAAAGATATAGTGGCACTAGAAAAGGTTCAAAGAAGAGTGACCAAGATGGTAAAGGGAATAGAACTCCTCTCGTATGAGGAAAGACTAAAACGGTTAGGACTCTTCAGCTTGGAAAAGAGACGGCTGAGGGGAGATATGATTGAAGTCTACAAAATCCTGAGTAGTATAGAACGGGTACAAGTGGATCTATTTTTCATTCCATCAAAAATTACAAAGACTAGGGGATACTCGATGAAGTTACAGGAAAATACTTTTAAAACCAATAGGAGGAAATTTTTTTTCACTCAGAGAATAGTTAAGCTCTAGAATGCCAGAGGATGTGGTAAGAGTGGATAGCGTAGTTGGTTTTAAGAAAGGTTTGGACAAGTTCCTGGAGGAAAGGTCCATAGTCTGTTATTGAGAAAGACATGGGGAAAGCCACTGCTTGCCATGTATCAGTAGCATGGAATGTTGCTACTACTTGGGTTTTGGCCAGGTACTAGTGACCTGAAGGGGCTACTGGGCTTGATGGACTATTGGTCCTACCCAGTAAGGCTATTCTTATGTTCTTATGAAGCTGCTTCATCTATTATGCAGAAAGATTTTTCTATGAAGGATTTTAATGTCGGATGGAGAAATTCCTGCAATATAATTTATCCCAATTGACTAAATTTACAATAGAGGCTACACTTAAGTTGTGGATCAAGAGGAGAGGATTAATAAACTGAACAACAATTGGGGAAGATGGAATCTTGGTGCTCATCCTGTTAATCTATTTTATCTGAGATGACTAAGGATAGTTTAGCTATTTTTCTACAGATGGAGGATTTGGAAAATGCCTCTAGAGTTTATAATTTGAGACTTTTAAACTTTCTAGCCACTCATTATTTCATTGCTTTAGCGTTGTTTAAGATATATATAAAAGATTTACTTGATTTGTCTTTTGAAACTTTGTCAATTGATATGTACTCCAGTGCAATAGGGGTGGTTTGCTGAACCAAAGGGTTATTCATCTGTGCTCATAAGCATACTGCAGATGTGAGGCACAGCTTTTCAACTACTCCTCCTCCACGGTCTCTGCTGCCCCTTCAGTTCTTCCTTCTGCAAGTGAGCATGAAGGTGTCTCTGATCTGCTCCGTTTATTACTTTATTATTCTGCAGGGTCTTCGGTTTTTCGGCTTGCTTGTGGATTTTTTATGTGGCTTCAAGGGACTGTTTTGCCTTCTTTGAAAGGAGCAGACATTTAAGTCTGTAACTGGCAGGTGTATCCTTCAGGGACCTGTACAGCCAGCCTGCTGAAGATTTGTGGAGCTCAGGGTTCCAGGCCCTCAGCACTTTCTCACTTCCCTGACTTGGTCAGAAGCTTGAGCGCAGGCTGTTAAGCATCAATAACATTCCTTCAGGGCACTTAGGGTGCTAGCTGCAGCTTTGCCTCCTCCCCCCACCCCCCATTTTTCTGCATCATGCATTGGGGGAGTAGAGGATCAGTCTGACTAAGGGCCAACTGGCAGCCCCCTTCAGGGCTCCTTGTTGTCTCGCAGGTCACCTCGGAGAGACTCCCTGCAAGTTCCACTCCCCTAGGCAACGTCAGCCAGAAGCAGCATGAGCTGGTGGCTCCGTCCACATCCACTATGGATTGATTCCTGGGTCATCCTAATGATGGATGCCAGCTTGTTCAGCTAATGGGCTCATTGCAATGGTCATCCAGTTCAAGGACAATGGACTTCATCTCAACGGAAGTGGTTTATCAACATGCTGGAACTACAAGCCTTTGTCTGGCACTACACTGACTGCAGTCTTTGCTGGAGGGCAATGCAGTCAGAGTCCTCTCTGTCAATGCCACTGCAGTGGCCTATGTCAACAGGCAGGGAGGCACCAGGAGTGTTCCACTCTTACAGGAGGCAAAGGATTCTTCTGTTGGGCAGAAGCACACCTGCAGGCAATCTCTGTGGTGCACATTGCCGGAGTGGCCAATATTCAGGCAGATTATCTCAGCAGCTAGTGTTGTGAGATGATGGGGTCATCTGACGTTTGACGACATGGCGACTGCAAAGAACAAAAAGATGACTCGATTCTTCAGCTGAAGATGCAAACCCGGAAATGCAGGACTAGATGCCTTGGTTCATTCATGGCTAGAGACCAGGCTACTGTACATGTCTCCCCCCCCCCCCCCATCACCCAGGCGCCCATGGTATGCAGGTCTCATATGACTACAGAAAGAGCAAAGTCTTACATCCAGACTTGCTCTCACAGGGGCAATTTTCCCTAGAAGATCCAGGACACTTTAGTCTTATGGCATGGCTCTAGAGCGTGCAGTGCTAGTTCAAAAAGGATATTCAGAAGTAGTCGTTACTCTCCTTAGAGCTAAAAAAAAAACAACCACCATTTCAGTGTATGCTAAGGCATGGAAGACATTTCAGCACCGGTGCAGCAGAGATAAGTTAGAGCTGGGCAGTGTCCCAATTTTGTTGGTACTGGCATTCCTCTAAGAGGGCCTTGACAAAGGATTGACAGTGGCATCCCTTAAAGTTCAAGTATCAGGGCTCTAATACTTTCAGGGCAGAGAGAAGAGAGCTTCGCTAGTGGCCCATCCAGACATAATCAGGTTCTTGAAGGGTGCCTTTAGACTGCGGCCGCTGATACCTGTTTCCATCCTGGAGTCTTAATATAGTCTTAGAAGGACTCAGCAGGGTTCCGTATGTGACCTTACAGGAAGCCTTCCTCATGGATCTATCGGTTAAAGCAGTCTGTGGCAATTACTTCTGCAGGTGAGTCTCAGAATTGCACGCACTGTCATGCAGAGAGCCATTCCTCAGGATCACAGAAACAGGAATGGCCTTATGTATAGTTCCCTCCTTCTTACTGAAGGTCGTTACAGCATTTCATGTCAACCAAGAAATTAGATTGCCATCATTTCATCCCACAGGATCTAAGAAGGTATTTTGAATATCAGGAGAGTCCTATTGCATTACCTGGAGATGACTAATGAGTTTCATCTCTGATCATCTTTTCATGTTAACCAATCAGATGAGGCGAGGCAGACCCGCTTCCAAGGCTACCATCTCTAGATGGATTTGTGAGCAATATCCTCTGCATCATTGGTTGCTAGCTCATTGAAGCCGCATTTGCCTCCTTTTGAGCGAAAGCACAGGCAATACCACCTGAGGAGATTTGGCAACCTGGTCCAACATTCGTTCCTTCACCAAATTCTAAACGGTGGACATAGCAGCACAGGAGGATGCTGCTTTTGGGTCCTCAGAACTATGAACAGGCTCATCTATCACACCTTAAAGTTTTATTTTCTTGGATTAATTGTTCCTCACAGAGGCTTGTTAATGTTTTAACTACCGTTCTTCAGTGATTTGTTTTAAATTCATTTGAACAGATCAGCCACCTGGTTTGGGGGAATTTCTCATATTCCTCCTTCTCTTGTCTTCTGTAGGGCTGTCACCAGCTTTGATATGGATTGAAGGGGGCAGCAAAGACCATGAAGAAGTAGGAGGTGTATAAAAGATTGAACACGCAGGAGCTTTTGATACTATCAATTTCTCAGATAGTCTAGATCAGTGTTCTTCAACCGCCAGTCCGCGGACCAGTGCCGGTCCGCAGAAAATTCTTGCCGGTCCACGCAGTTAAATTTCCTGCCAGTGTATAGCAGTGGGTGCCCCGACTGCGGTGGTGTTCGCGGCAGGCTGCTATTCCACCCAGCCTCGGGCTCCAGGCAGTGCGCAGGGCCAGCGTGTGGATTGGGGCCATCGGCAGCATCTGGGCCTTCCCTCCGTGACGGCTCGCTTGTGCGTCCACCTAACCCTCCCCAGTATTCACAATCAGTGTGTCTCTTGCTCCCTGTAATCAGAAGATTATGTATCTGTTGCTCTGACCCAGGAAGTAAATGACAGGCCTATTTTTTTTTCAGTAGTAGTAGCGCAAGGAGGAGAGTCCGCCCACATGCGGGATGCATGCAGGCACCCTGCGGTTGAGAGGGTGTCTCTAGGTGCAGCGGGTTAAACCCATGTGGCTGCGGGGTCATGCTGTGTTTGCTGGCTGCCACCAGGTTGACAGCGTCCACGGGTGAGCGAGTGGTGTGGCACTGGCCCTGAGCTTTCCTGTCTGCAGGCCGCTCACTCATGGAGACTTGACGGCAGGGCGACAGATAGGGACCTCTGGCTCATCTTGGGCGGCAGGGCATGCGGTGCAACACTGTTTGTGCCGGCTGGGGGGTGGCCGCGAATGTGCAGGGCACATGGGAGCAAGATCATGGGGAGCCTTTGACAGTGGCTTTCTCCCCTCCCAGCAGCTCTCATACTTGCCAGGGCAGTGATTCACTTCGGCAACTTCCTCTTTCCTCAGAGGCTGTAACAGACCCAAGGTTGCCTAAGTGATTCACTGCTGCAGGCAAGTACTGAGAGCTGCTACTGGACCTGGAGGGAGGTAGAAGGAGAGATGCTGCTGGGAGGGGAGGAGGGAAAGGGATGGGAAAAGAGTTACTGTTGGATAGGAAGAGGAGGGAAGGGAGAAGAAAAAAAGGAAGGAAACAGCTGGAAGGGAGATTAGAGGAGGGGAAGGGATCAGGGTGGAATGGAGAGATCAGATGAGAGAAAGGGGAGAGACAGAGGAATGAGAAAGTAAAGAGAGATTGATGCTGGAAAGGGGGTCAGCAGAGAAATGAGAGAGGGATAGAGATGCTAGATCTGGTGTAGGAGAGATAAAAATGAAGTAAGCAGTGAATCTGGAATGAATGATGTAAAAAGGAGAGAGGAGGCACAGGCTGAATGGAAAGGGGAGAAGGGCATAGAAAGAAGGCAGATACATATGGAAGGGGGAGAGGGTAGACAGTGGATGGAAGGGACAGATGCTGGATTGAAGAGACAGGGCAGCCGCTGGAAGGAAGAGAGTGAAAAGAAGATGAAAGCAGAAACCAGAGACCACAAAAGGTAGAAAAAAATAATTTTATTTCTATTTTGTCATTAGAATATATCAGATTTGAAATATATATCCTGCTAGAGACATAACTGGGGACTGCAAAGCCCAGGCAGTGCTTCTTTAGCTTCCAGCTGACTTAGGTTCTCTCTCTGACCAGGGGTACTTCCCTAACACTATTCCTGTCATGTGTGACTGCAGTATTCTGTTAGCATGATATTTCTGTGTAGCATTCTGTAATAATTTGGCTTGTTCAGTTTTTTTGATAGTAGAGGGGATATATGTGAAGGGGAGGGGAGACAGGGGTTTTGTTGGTCCTTACTCTGTATATTTGTATTTATAAAATGACAATTGTACAGAATATTGTTTCTTTTTATACTTTAATAATATACGTTCAATATAAAATCATAACTGACGCTTGTGCGGATGGGATCAGATGGTTTGCAGGGACGGAGCAGAAATGGGTATTTTTTTTTATTATTATTATTTTAGTCTTAGTAGTTTGCCAGTCCACAAAATAATTATTTTATTTCCGCCGATCCATATAATTTCCACAGGTCCATAGGTGTAAAAAGGTTGAAGAACACTAGTCTAGATCTAGATTTCTTGAATCCTTCCAGGATACCATAATGAAGAGATAACTTTATTAGTCTTTTTCCAATCAGAAGAACAAAAGATGTTAGTTATTTCCCCAAAAAGAATGTACTAATTTGTGGTCAAAAAATTTCTCAGTTTCCAGAGGTCTCCACACCAAACAATTGAGGCAGAAGTCTTTCCTGCAGCTAAAGCCTAAGGTTTTGGCAGTGGGAGCCTCATTTTTCCTGAAGTTTCCTTGTAAGTGTCTGGTGGCATCTGAAGATAATCCTATGGTTTTCTTGACACTATGCATTTAGAAAGTTTTCTGTTAGGGAAATCTAATGTTTAGATTAAATTGGGAGTAGATTGTAATGTGGTTTTTCTTTTATTCTTTAAAAATTTTTTTAATTAATTAAGGTTTTAAAGTAATAGACCCTGTACAGGTCTGGTAATTGCTGATTTAATTGGCAAATATGTTTTTCAATTTCTTTTTTCTCTTTGTTCTTACTGGATGTGGACTTTAAATATGTTAATATGTTGGATTCATATTTTCATGGTACTTATTTTTTTCATTATTTCTGAATGTTCTTGTAAAATACTGAAACTATTAAAAATATATATATTCATTTATTTCATCTACATTTAAAATCTACAATAACATGTAATACAAAGTACAAAATGCTACTAATAACAAAATCATAGGCTAGGAAAAGCTACAGGTACTATCTAAAGCTTTAAAGTAGAGTCCATCAATCAATCTTCAAGGTTCTTAATGATGTTAAGAATTGAAGCCATCCTGGCCCAATGAAGAAGCTCACTTAACTTGATGATGAGTCAATTAAAGTCCCAATATCTCCTTAAGTAATAAAGGTTGCCCAAATATGCATGTCATAATTTATGGGGAGACCTGAGAGATATGTGTAGCTTAATTGATTGAACCAATTAACAAAAGCTGTGGAAGATATATCCAAAAGCTGGGGAAAAAAGCAGATGCTGTTGCTGGGTGATTTCAACCTGCTTGATGCAGATTGGAAAGGTCCGTCTGCGGAATTGGAAAGAAGTAGAGAGATAGTGGATGCTTTTCAAGGGCCTATGCTCAGACAAATGGTGTGATCATAGAACCGACAAGGGAAAAAGCGACATTGGGTGCTCACAAAGGGAAAAGTGTCTCTGATGTTCGAGTGGATGCCCACCTGGGCAGTAGTGATTATATAATGGTTTGGTTTGATATAACAACTAAAGTGGAGGGAGGCCACACAAAACTAAAAGTCCTGGATTTCAAGCATATGGGCTTTAGTAAAATGGAGGAGTATCTGAAGAAAGAGCTAATAGGATGGGAGGACATAAGGGAAGTGGAAAAACAATGGACTAAGCTGAACGAAGCAATAAAAATGGATACCAACCTTTATGTGAGGAAAATAAATAAAAACAAGAGAAAAAGGAAACTGATATGGTTCTCCAAACTAGTAGCGGAGAAAATAAAGGCAAAAGAGTTGGCATCCGTGAAATATAAAAATACTCAAAAAGAGGAGCACAGAATTCCGGATGAAAATGAAAGAAACCAAGAGAGAGAGACGTCTGGCAAAAGTTCAGACAGAAGAACAAATGGCTAGAAATAGACAAAATAAAAAAGATGAAAAATGGAAATATGAGACTGAAAGAAGCTATGAACAACTATGTGGAGAGAGTGATGAGGAAAATGCAAACATGCTAAACAAATACTAATGTGTTCAAGGAAGAAAATCCTGGAGAAGAACCACAATTGGCAGGCAAAATTACACATGAAAATGGAGTGGATACCATGCAGTTAATGGAAGAGTGTTTATGAACAACTTGAAAAATTGAAGGTGGACAAAGCCATGGGACCAGACTGAATCCATCCCAGGATATTGAGGGAGCTCAGATAGGTTCTGGCGGCTCCACTTAAAAGATTTGTTCAATAAATCCCTTGAGACAGGAGTGGTTCTATTGGATTGGAGAAGAGCAGATGTAGTTGCTTTTCACAAAAGTGGTCACAGAGATGAAGTGGGAAACTACAGGCCAGTAAGCCTCACTTCGATTAGTGGAAAAATAATGGAATCATTGCTGAAGGAGAGGATAGTGAAATTCCTAGAATCTAATGGGTTACAAGATCCGAGACAACATGGCTTTGCTATATGTAAATCATGCCAAACAAATCTGATTTATTTCTTTGACTGGGTGATCAGAAGATTGAGAGAGTAGGCTAGATATAATTTATTTAGATTTCAGTAAAGCCTTTAACAAGATTCCTCATAGGAGACTCTTGAAGAAACTTGACCAGCTGAAGTTAGGACCAAGTGTAGTGAACTGGATTAGAAAATGGTTGATGGACAGATGTCAGAGGGTGGTGGTTAATGGAATTTGCTCAGAGGAAGGAAAGGTAAGAAGTGGAGTACCTCAAGGATTGGTGCTGGGGCTGATTCTCTTCAATATGTTTTATGTCTGGCAACTAAAATTCAATTTGAAGAAGTGTAGTGATTCATTTGGGGAGTATAAATCTGAGAGGGATGTACTGTATGTGCTGAGAAATGAGAGACTGATATGCACAGAGAGGGAGAGGGACCTTGGAGTGATGGTGTCTGAGGATCTGACGGCAACAATGCAGTGGATGTAGACAGAAGGATGCTAGGCTGTATAGAGAGAGGCATAACAAGGAGAAAAAAGGAGATGTTGATACCCCAGTATTGGTCATTGGTGAGGCCCCACTTGGAGTATCTTGTTCAGTTTTGGAGACCGTATCTAGCAAGGATATAAGAAGACTTTGAAGTGGTCCAGAGGAAAGCAATAGAAATGGTAGGGAACTTGTTCCAAAAAAAGTATGAGAAGAGACTGTATACTCTGGAGGAGAGGAGGGACAAGGGTGATATGATACAGACATTTAAATATTTTAAAGGTATTAATATAGGGCTGTCTCTTCCAGAGAAGGGAAATAGCAAAATTAGAGGACATAAATTGAAGTTGAAGCATGGTAGAATTAAGAGTAATGTTAGGAAATTATTTTTCACGGAAAGGGTGATGGATGCCTGGAATCCCCTCCCGAGAGAGTTGGTGGAGAGGAAAACAATGATGGAATTCAAAAATGTGTGGGATGCACACACAGGATCTCTAATTAGAATATGAATGGGCAAACTTTCTCAATCTGAATCCCCCAAAGATGGTTTGTATAGGCTGGAGTGAGCTTCAATGGCAACTCCAGAAGTTGGAACCTAAGGACTAGGTGGACTTCTAAGGTCTATGGCCCAGAAATAACAAAGAAAAAAGATATTTTAATCATGAAATTGTAATACATGTGATTACAGGGCAGACTGGATGGGCTGTTCAGGTCTTTATCTGCTATCATTTACTATGTAACAGCAATAATTTGGTACTAACAATCAATTATTGATGATTGGTACCAATTAAGATTTGTGCACACATCTGGCTGTGTGCTATTCTATAACACTGGGCACCTAAATTCCATAGTGCAGAACCCAAAAGGAGGCATGTGCATGTCTGAAAAATTCTAAAAATTTGTAGCTAGTGTTATAGAAATACCAGGGATCCATGCCCAGATTGTATGCCAGGAATTACTCCTGGTTTCAGCAGGCATAAATCCTGGTATCCAGATTTGGTCACAAGTATTTGTGCTGCTTATTAGTCTATAAAGGGTGATCAACCTAGAGTGACCTTTATATTTAGCACTGAGTGCCAATTTTTTTCCAGCACCAATCCTAAATAAGGAAAATGGGTAATCAGATTTTAAGACCTTATGAACCAGCCAAATTGTAAGCTCTTTCAAGCAGGGATTGTCTCTTACATGTTTAATGTACAGTCTAAAAAGAAATGATTAGTGGTAGTAGTATCAGAACAGATACTTTTTTAATAATAATAATGTTTATTATTATAAAAAAAACATTTTTAATTTGATGCAAACGCTTATAACATAGTTTCAAAGCGAATTACAAATATTAAAAAGTAAAAAGGGGTAACAGGAACATTTCACACATATGTTAACAAAAATAGACAGACTTACAGACAACAATGGGAGAGGGGGTGGAACTCCCAAAAATTTATTTTTATATACCGCAATACCACAAACAGTTCAGAGCGGTTTACAGAGGAAGAGACTGTATACAGACAGCGATATTACAAAAACTTTCAAAATTACATTAGCATGGTAAGATTAATCAAATTTTTAACACCTTCCAAAATAACAATAACCCATCTAATGCTCTAATAACCCATCTAATGCACAGAGTGAGAATATGCCCATTTGTGAGCAAATTCCAAAAGCAATGATCATCCTGAGGGTATACCTCTCGTTTTGTGATCGTAATGAGTGACTCAGGAGATAAATTGGAATTTTCTCCAGCATATACTCCAGAAACATACTTTTAAAACTTTTAAAAACTAAAACCAGTACTTTAAAAAATGACATTTCCCCACCGGGAGCCAATTTACTGAGGTCAAAGCTGGAGAAACATGGTCATAAATGCTCAAATTATTTAACAAATGAACTGCAGCATTTTGTATTTGTCATAAATGCAACTCATTCTCATAAATAATGCATTGTAATAATCCATCAGTGATAGCACATATGTATAAAGCAACTGGGTAAAATTAGACTCTGAAAAATAAGCCATGATTTACCATAGTTAGCGCAGATAATAAAAACATAGAAACATGATGGCAGATAAAAGCCAAATGACCCATCCAGTCTGCTCATCTGCAGTAACTATTATCTTTTCCTCTCTCTGAGAGATCCCACATGCTTATTTCACGCTTTCGTGAATTCAGACAGTCTCTGTCTCTACCATCTCTTCCAGGAGACTGTTCCACACATCTACCACCCTTCATCCTATGCCCTCTCATTTCAGAGCTTTCTTTCAAATAAGAGAGACTTGACTCAAGCTCATTTACGCCATATAGATATTTAATTGTCTCTTATCTCCTCTCCCCCGCCTTTCCTCCAAAGTATGCATATTGAGATCTTTAAATCTGTCCCCATACGCTTTATGATGAAGACCACGCACTATTTTAGTAGCCTTCCTCTGGACCAACTCCATCCTTTTTATATATTTTTGAAGGTGCAGACTCCAGAATTGTACTCAATATTCTAAATGAGGTCTCACCAGAGTCTTATTACAGAGGCATCAATACCTCCTTTTCCCTGCTGGCCATACCTCTTCCTATGCACCCTAGCATCTACTTGTGAAAATATGACTGGTAAAAGTCAAACCTGCATCCAGGGGAGTGTGTGGCACAGTGGTTAGAGCTACAGCCTCAGCATCCTGAGGTGGTGAGTTCAAATCCCATGCTGCTCCTTGTGACCCTGGGCAAGTCACTTAATCCCCCATTGCCATTAATCCCATTGTACATTAAACAGAGTGTGAGCCCACTAGAGAAAATGCTTGAATACCTGAATGTAAACCACTTTGGCTATAAGTGGTATATAAACAAATAAATAAATAAAAATAACCGTACCTAAGGTTCGAACCTAGCTGCCAGTGTTGTATCATCCCACATTAAAGAAGGATGTAAAAAGAACAATCGTCCAAAGAAGGGCAAGTTTGTTCTAAAGAAATTATACATAATTGAAGCACAGAGCCTTTCAACAACATTTTAGTCCCAGTTACAACTTTTCCAGATGTCTCATGGAAATATTTTTGACCCTTTCTGCTTTTGAATGGGTGGGTGGGAACTAAGAAGCAGCCTTCAACGGCCTCAGCCACAGGCACCCTGCATAAGAACTGCAATCTTCCTAGTCAGGCTTCTGACAGTACACCTAATGTTTTACATTTGGTTAATATGCTAACAGTAAAATATGTCTAAAATTTAAAGAATCCATTATGTTCAAGGTTGCACAGCATACCTGTGCACATTTTTTAAGTGGTTACTCCACATTGCTGGTGTTCAGGAAAGAATGCAGACATACTTAATTTGGCTGCTATGGTGAAAGATTCTGAAATATCTTTAAGAGATAAATAATGCACACTAAGTACACATTTTTCATTAGAAAAAAGTTTGGGTAGTCGGGTTTGTGTAGTTTTCAAACAAAACTACACAAACAGGGCAAACTCAAGATGACAGATACATGAAACAGGCTCCCAGTAAAGACAAACACAGTAACAGAATTCAAGACAGCAGTAGATAAGCACAAAGGATCCCCAGTTATCTGGAAACGAAGAGAAATCTGGAGACCAAATAAGGTATATCTTATTACAATAGAAATAGGGGAAAATTTAGATGAGTCAGCTGTTCTCATCTGCCATTCTGTTTTGTCCAATCTCTCTGTGGACATATACTTAGCAACCTATTCACAAAAGACCACTAAAAACAATCCATATTTTAGGCAGTTTGATGACACTGTTACTGTGCTAGTGCAGCATTAATTTGCTAGAATGCAATTATTACAAATATATACATGCAGTAATGCTGTTCAGCACTGTAAGGCTGCAGGTGAGTACTTGACTGATGTCAGGTAGGAGATGAAGTGACCTAGTGATTAGAGCAACAGGCTGAGCACCAGACAAGCCAGGGCTCAGATCTCTTATCTCCCATTGCCTGTGTCCACTTAGATTGTAAGCTCTTTGGGGAAGGGAAATGTCAACACTGTACAAAGCTGTATGCATCCAGTACCACAATAAAATTGATAATTATAGGTTGGGAAACTTATGAATATTGTTTTGGGTTAGACATGTTTTTCTTGATTGCTTTCAATGTCTATTGGTTTTTTATATGTATGTTGAAGTTTGGGTGCTGGAATACAATTTTCTGTCAATATCTTCATTTTAGAATGTGCAAAAGTGAAAAGTCTGAACATAATTGTTATACTAAATCAAAGAGCTACACACCAATTGAGTTTGTGTGCAAGAGGAGAGACTGGTTAAGAGATTCTCTGGCCAGCACCTGAAGGGCTGTGAAGGAGAGCTTTCATGCCAAAAGAGGAGCAGGAGTTGTCTGCAACAGCCTCACAGCTGGAGTCAAGAGGCATACCACAAGTCCAGCAGAGTGCTGGGAAATGTCAGGCTGGATAAGTGGGTGAAGAGGAGCAGGCAACTGTTTGATCCAGAAGGAGAAGAGAAACGTGTGAAATAAGGAGGCAGAAAGAAAGGAATTGGCAAAAGTGGGATTAGGGAAGAGAACTCAGTGAGGTTAATAGGAACCAGAAGCCATTTTCCACCACCTGGGCAGTACATTAAGGATGACTTGATCACTTAGGACAGGGGTGCCCACACTTTTTGGGCTTGCGAGCTACTTTTAAAATGACCAAGTCAAAATGATCTACTAACAATAAAATTAAAAAAAAACAAAGCACACTGTACGCAGAGAAAATGTTAATTATTTATATTCCGGGGGTTTTCCGAAGAGGTCAAGGCAGATGACTTTATGCAATGTCACCTCAGGAACAACTATACAAAAATAGACAAATATACCCCCTCCCTTTTTACTAAACTGCAATAGCGTTTTTTTAGCGCAGAGAGCTGCGCTGAATGCCCTGCACTGCTCTCGATGCTCATAGGTTCCCTGCGCTAAAAACCGCTATTGCGGTTTAGTGAAAGGGGGCCATAGTGCAGAATATAGACAGCAGATATCAATTCTCAAAACGGACACATTTTGATCATTAAATTGAAACTAAAATCATTTTTCCTACCTTTGTTGTCTGGTGATTTCATGAGTCTCTGATTGCACATTCTTCTGATTGTGCATCCAATATTTCTTCCCTTCTTTCAGTCTCCTGTATGCTTCCTCTCCTCCAGACCTCATTCCCTCCCTCAACTTTTTCTTCCTCTCTCCCTGCCCCCCTCCACTTTCTTTCTGTCTTTCTTTCTTTCTGTCTCCCTGCCCCCTTTCCATTCTTTATTTAAGGTTGGATGCAGGGCTTAGCATTTCTCTCACCCTTCGTTGCTCTGTATCTCCCACTCTCTGTCCATTTCACCTCCTATTGTGAGTCCAACAGCAGCTCTCCCTACTTACCTCCCTCCTTCCCTGATCTGTGGCCCTATGAACTTGCTATTTTTGCCATAGAGGCAGAATTCCTCCAGGCCAGCCCTAGGGGCCTGTCATAACTTCCTGTCAGGGCCAGCAGTGCAGCTACACAGGACACAAGGAAGGCCGGGCTTCAAAACTGTGTCTTGCCCATTGCCTTCTCTGCTTGGCTGGGGTGCAGTGGATGGGGTGGAGCGCATGTCATATCGACCACATTTCCAGCTTGGGACGATCGTGCTTCATGTTACTTTGTAGGCAGAAAGGTCCAAGGCCAGATGGAGGTAGCAAAGAAAGCGTTTGTTGGATCATGGAGGGGGTGATGCTGGGCTATAGGGAGCGGGGATCGGATGTCAGGGAAAAGGAGTTGGCTCCAAGAGAATGGAAATGGCAAAAACACAGTAAAGCTGCTGGACTGGGAGGAAGAGGCAATGCATTTCCATCTCGGTCTCGTCGCTGCTTTTTAGAGGGGGGGGGGAGTTTGACTGTGGCTTTCAGCAGGGTCTCGCTGCAGCCAGGCAAATGGCACTGAAGTTGCAAAACAACAAGAAGAGCAGAGGCTGCATCTTCACTGCCATCCACTGGGGATTTGAGCATCACTGACAGCCGGAGGGAGGGAGGGAGCAAGAGGTGCATCAATCGGAGGCCGCACCTTTTGCCCCAATGCTCAACTCCATATGTGTGTCCTCGAGCCAGGGCTACAAGTCCTCGGGCAAAGCCCCCCGCAAGCCCAGCCCGAAGGAGGAGCCGGCCCGTGGTGACGGCGCGGACAGGGTGGTGCTAGACAGGGGCACCCGGCACGAGACCTACCACAGCGCCCTGCCAGGCACCCACCCTACCCCGCCAAGCTCTTCTTTGACTGGCACCCGGGACTCTTCGGCTTTGTGCTCAACTTCTACCGCATGGGCAAGCTGCACTGTCCGGCCGACCTGTGCAGACCCCTCTTCGAGGAGGAGCTTGCCTTCTGGGGCTTCGACGAGACCAACGTGGAGCCCTGCTGCTGGCTCAGATACCGGCAGTACCAGCACGCCGAGGAGGTGCTGCGCAGCTTCCAGTCGCCCCAAGCTCTCCCTGCTTCCCCACACAGATGCGTCGGGCCAACCAGATTTCCTCTCCTCGATGTCATTTCTGAAGTCGGAGAGGAAGTTCCAGTGGGGGAAGTTGGTCGGCTCGGCACTTCTGAGTTGGGAAGCAAGTAGAACGCAAAGGCAAGGCGATCTGGTCGATCGCGATTGACCTATTGGGCATCCCTGACTTAGGAAGATTACAGAAAGAATCATATATGGTACTGCAGTGTCTACTGAGGAAGTCGAAAGCTGCCATGGACAAACCTTGCAAAGTGTAATGGTAGAGCAGTGAGATGCTCTGTGAAGCAGAGCAGACATTGATAATGTGACATAAAACAAAACATAATCTAAGAACATATTGCAATGTCTACTGAGGAAGTTGAAGGCTGCCATGGACAAATCTTGCAAGGTGTAGTGCTAGAGCAGTGAGATGCTCCATGGAGCAGAGCAGACATCGATAATGTGACATAAAGCAAAACAGAATCTGATATCAATGGGATGGCACAGTTGTGCTACAGCTCAGTGACCTGGAGAAAAAAACTAGGATCAGCAGGCGGTATATTCTTATATGTGGGTGACATCATCCACAGAGCCCTAGCATCTACAATCAAAAGTGTACTGTCACTTTTAAAAACTTTTTAAGACTACTCTTACCTGTAGATGCTGGTGCCCTCCCGCCTGATGTTGGCTTTCAGGATCTTCAGTTCATAATTTTCCATGGAGCTAAGAAGTTGCTTCACAGCGTTCTCTTCAGCATGTGCTTTTTTACTTTTTTGTGACTTCATGATTTATTTTTCCTCATTTTGAGCTATTTTGTCTCATTTCTCATAACCTTTTGTTCTTTTTTGAACATTTCCATTTTTTAAAATCTTGTGCCACTCCAGGGCATCTCCCTTCCCCAGGAGCATCAATGATTTTCAGCTCTTTTACTCAAACTTCCTCAAGATTGAGTACTTTGACTTACGTCAGTTGTGTTTCCATCCATGTCCAAGTTATTTAGTGGGTTCAAGCTAAGCCACACTCTGCCACACTCTTGATATGTTCATTGCATTGGGCCTAAACATCAGGACATCACCAGTAATCTTTGTGCCTGATTACAAACTAGAACATTAAAATCAAGGAAGCTTCAAAGGAGAAGCTATTCAACATGACGTCAATAGTAATTAGATATGCCTGTGACTTCGGATTCTGATGCTCACCATACCCCAGCATTGACACCAACCTCAACTGTTATATTGACTCCTAAATCTGCTCCCTCAGCACCATAACACAATTATCATCTCCATGGTTCACTGTCTGCTTTTTCCACATTGGTACTACCATCTTCCAATGTTAAAAAGAAGGCAAAGAAACATAAACATGAGTTACAGTCCTCTCAATCTTTGTTTACCTTAATGCATCCAAAGCATCAACATCAGGACCACAGATATTCACTTCAATTACTCTCTCCTTGATGTGTATCTTTACCTCAGAGCTCGACCAGATCAGCATCTTATGCACCAGTGTCAAAATTGGTACTGGCACCATTGTTTCTGGTCTAACCAGTGTATACTGCAGCAGAAGCTTTCTAGAACAGTGTTCTTCAACCGCCGGTCCATGAACTAGTGCCTCTCCGCAGAAATTTTCTGCCTGTCCACAAGGCTGGCATGTCCATCAGGCCCAAGACAGTGTTCTTCAGCTGCCGGTCCACGGTGCGATTAACGAGGCGGCTCCCTGAGTGTTGCAGTGCACAAAGCGGTGGGAAAAGGCTCCTACATGCATCCTGCGCCTGAACCGAAAGCCTTTTCTCTGACGTTGCAACATCAGAGGGAAGACATAAGAACATAAGAATTGCCGCTGCTGGGTCAGACCTGTGGTCCATCGTGCCCAGCAGTCTGCTCACGCGGCGGCCCTCTGGTCAAAGACCAGCGCCCTAACTGAGACTAGCCCTACCTGCATATGTTCTGGTTCTGCAGGAACTTGTCTAACTTTGTCTCGAATCCCTGGAGGGTGTTTTCCCCTTTGACAGACTCCAGAAAAGCGTTCCAGTTTTCTACCACTCCCCGGGTGAAGAAGAACTTCCTAATGTTAGTATGGAATATATCCCCTTTCAATTTTAGAGAGTGCTCTCTCGTTCTCCCTACCTTGGAGAAGGTGAACAACCTGTCCTTATCTACTAAGTCTATTCCCTTCAGTATCTTGAATGTTTTGATCATGTCCCCTCTCAATCTCCAATGCTCGAGGGAGAAGAGGCCCAGTTTCTCTAATCTTTTGCTGTACGACAACTCCTCCAGCCCCTTAACCATCTTAGTTGCTCTTCTCTGGACCCTTTTGAGTAGTACCGTGTCCCTCTTCATCTACGGCGACCAGTGCTGGACGCAGTACTCCAGGTGAAGGGCACACCATGGCCCAGTACAGCAGCATGATAACTTTCTACAATCTGTTCGTGATCCCCTTCTAGATGAGGCGCAAGACGCGCATGAGGAGCTGCTGCCCACAGCTTTGTGCACTGCAGCACTCAGGAAGAAGGAGCTGGCCCGAAGACACCGCGTTGATCGCAACGTGAACCGGCCCAAAGATAACACCGGGGGGCAGGCCAGAAGGCAAGGCAAATGGAAGGAAAGAGACAACAACGGTAGGGGCAATGCTTTTATTTTTTTATTTAGTGATTGATTTACATCTTCTCTCTGTTCAGGAAGAAATGCATTTGTTTCTTTTTCTCTGGGGTTATTCTGCTTGTAAATATTAGTACTTTTAGTTTTTAGTCTTGAATTTGCATGAGGTTATCTGTTTTCTGGTAGGAATGAATGTTGAAAAGCATACAGTATGCTTTGTGTATTTTAATTTTGTGGTTAACCATTATGTGTTGTTAATACGATTATAGTGTATGTGTGTGTGTGTGTATATATATATGAAAAATGAATAGAAAAACGGTGTTACAATTAGTACTATTATGGGGGGCGGTGTTTGGGGTGGAGATGGGCACGACTTAGCCCAGTGTTCAACTGCCGGTCTGTGGACCGGTCCACAAAATAATTATTTTATTTCCGCCGGTCCATAGGTGTCAAAAGGTTGAAGAACACTGTTCTAGAATACAGCCTCCATCGATGCTTCCTACATCAGGCTCGATTCTGGCCTTTACCATAGCACCTTCTAGTGATGTGCCTAAGCACCAAATGTGGTGATACTCTGTCACCTTATCGACCCTCTCCTCGCCTTTCCATCCAAGCTTCGAGGTTGCAATTTCATGGCTTATCGAGACGCTTCTAGACACATTCCAAGTATTCATCTCGACACTTGTCCTGATGTAACATAAGAATAGCCATACTGGGTCATACCAGGGGTCCATCAAGCCCAATAGCCTGTTCTCACGGTAGCCAATCCAGGTCCCTAGTATCTGGCGAAAACCGAAGGGGTAGCAACATTCCATGCTACCAATCCAGGGCAAGCAGTGGTTTTCTCCATGTCTTTCTCAATAACAGACTATTAACTTTTCTTCCAGGAAATTGTCCAAACCTTTCTTAAAACCAGCTAAGCTAACCGCTCTTACCACAACCCCTGGCAACACGTTCCAGATTTTAGCTATTCTCTGAGCAAAAAAATATTTCCTCCTATTGATTTTAAAAGTATTTCCCTGTAACTTTGCGTGTCCCCTAGTTTTTGTAATTTTTGACGGAGTGAAAAATCGATCCACTTGTACCCATTATTCAATACATCTAGGGAGCGTGGCCATGCAGTGAGCAGGGAGGTTGTGTTTTTCCCAAGCTCCGTAGCTCTCCCTCCTAACTGCCTATTTTGAGCGATATTCTGCTACAGTTTTTGACCCGATCTTTGGATCTTCTGACGCTGCCTCCTCGTATGGACAAGTTTGTCCACAAGAACGGATAGGATATGGCCACGAAGGGTGGAAAAAAATGACGGGACCCGCAATAAGGCCGAGGTGTCTGCGGATGGGAAAATAGCGGGCCCTGCCGAGGAAACGGATGCAGTCAGCGATGCGTTGGTGGTAAAGATCACAGAGGTCATGGTACTGGTGTTGGGCTCGTGGCTGGACAAGGTGAATGAGTCGCTAACTACTTTATCTACCATGGTGACTGAATTTGCCTCCCGGGTGTCCGAAGTGGAACATTGGGTGAGCTCCACGGAAAACTCTGTAATGTGCAGGCAGAGCTCGCCATGCTGCAGCGTAAATTTTCAACCTGTGCCGACAAACTCGAAGACATTGAAAATCGTTCTTGGCGAAACAACCTCCACCTCGTGGGTATCACCGAGGTGGTGCCGGATGCCACCCTGGCTGCTGTCCTGGATAAATGGCTCTTGGCTGAGCTTTTTGATACCTCCACCCTGGGCCCCTTGCAGATCGAGCGGGCTCATCGGTTCAGGAAGCAGGACGGAGCTGCTCAACCGCAAATTATGATCCTGCACCTTCTTAATTTTGCTATAAAGGACCAGATCATGAAAATGTACCGGCAGCAGAAGGACTTAACTTTCCAGAACCAGAGGATTCTCATCTTCCAGGACTATTCGGCGCAGGTGGCCTCCCTAAGACGGGGATTTTCACCAATTTGCAAGCAGCTCATGGAAAAGAATCTGCGGTTCATTCTACAGTTCCCGGCTAAGCTGAGGGTATTTTACAATGGCCAATCTTTTGTGTTTAATGCGAGTGATGAGGCCCAAGCTCAACTGCACCAGTGGTTTCCAGCTCCGGAGGTGCCTGCCTGACCTGTCTTTCCCAGTGGTGATTCTTTTGCTGCTGGTCGGGGGTTTCTCAATTCTTTCCTGCTTTTGACTTACAATCTGCAGGGGAGTATTCCAGTGTAGTCGGAGCCTGTACTAGGTTTGGTCCGGGTTGAGCCTTTCTTTTGGCTCTAAGAGCGAGACTCCATGTTATGAGGCAATGGATTTATTGATATGACCAAAGCAAATACCAGCTCCTGCAAAATCTTCATGCCCTCCTCCAGTTTTCCAGAGGCATTATACTCCAAGGGCGGCTCCTTACACTCGAGCACCTCCCAAGAAACCACAGCAGCAGAAGCAACAGAAACCTCAGCCTTCTGCTTTGCCTAAGGCTTCGCAGCCTTTTTGACTGTTTAACACAGAGCATAACCTCCATCAATCTTCCTCTGTCCTCCCTTTCCCCCATAGGCGGTCATCTCCATCATTTTTACCATCGATGGGAGACCATTACATCTGATCTCTGGGTGCTGTCAACAATCAGGGAAGGATACTCTCTTCATTTCACTCAGGTTCCACCAGAGCTGCCTCTAAGAGAGTATCCTTCCAATCCATCCCAGACCGCCCTTCTTCTTCAGAAAGCTCAAGCTCTGCTTCGTCTCTGTGCCATCGAAGAAGTTCCTCTGGAACAGCAGAACAGGGGGTTCTGAAGAAGACGGGTGATCTGCAACCCATTCTGGATCTCAGGGCTCTCAACAAATTTTTAGTCAAAGAAAAATTTTGCATGTTGTCCCTGGCATCCTTTACCCCCTTCTAGATCAGAACGATTGGTTATGTTCTCTAGATCTCAAGGAGACTTATACTCACATCCCCATTCATCCGACCTCCCATCAGTACCTCAGATTTTGGGTGGGGAATCTGCATTACCAATACAGAGTGCTACCCTTTGGCCTGGCGTCATCTCCCAGAGTGTTCACCAAGTGCCTGGTGGTGGTAGCAGAAGCTCTAAGAAACCATGGTCTTCAGGGTTTCCCTACCTAGATGACTGGCTCATCAAAGATTCAACATCTCAGGGGATTATTGTAGTGACCCAACGGACTACGTGGTTCCTACAAAGCTTGGGATTTGAAATCAACTTCCCCAAATCCCAACTTCAGCCCTCTCAGAATCTACAGTTCATCGGAGCTGTTCTGGACACTATCCAACTCAGAGTATTCCTTACTCAACAACGTCTGGATGCTCTTCTTCAACTCTGTCATGCAGTGTCTTCCCGCTCTTCAATCTCAGCGAGACACATGATGGTCCTCCTAGGTCACGTGGTCTTCACAGTGCACATGACTCCTTTTGCCAGACTTCACCTCAGAATTCCTCAGTAGACCCTGACATCTCAGTGGACACAGGCTTGTGAACCACTCTCTCGACACATTACAGTCACTCCTTCATTGAGACAGTCTCTCCACTGGTGGATGCTCTCTTCTAATCTCTCCAGAGGCTTGCTGTTTCAAACGCCCCGTCATCAGAAGGTCCTTACAACACATTCCTTGACCTATTCTTGGGGGGCTCATCTCGATGGTTTCCGTACTCAAGGCCACTGGACCAGCACAGATCGTCAGTGTCGCATCAATCTGAGCGATCTTCAGTTCTCTCAAAGCTTTGCAACATCTTCTTCACAACCAGGTAGTCCTCATTCGGACGGACAACCGTCACTATGTACTATGTCAACAAACAGGGAGGAATGTGATCTCCCTCCCTTTGCCAAGAAGCTCTGAAGGTTTGAGACTGGGCAATCCTCCACAATACCTTCCTGAAAGCTGTCTACATCAAAGGGGCAAAAAACTGTTTGGCGGACAAATTGAGTCGTCTTCTGCAACCTCACAAATGGACACTCAATTCCTCCCCTCTTCATCACATTTTTTCGCAGATCTTTTTGCATCTCCCCACAACCACAAACGGCCTCAGTTCTGCTCCAGGATATATTCTCATCGCCTCGAGGCGGATGCTTTTCTACTGGAATGGACGAATCACTTCCTGTATACATTCCTTACCATTCTCAAAACTCTTGTCAAGTTGAAGAACGATCATGCCACCATGATTCTGATAGCTCCTCGGTGGCCGAGACAACCTTGGTATTTCCTTCTACTTCAACTCAGCAGCAGGGAGCCATACCTTCTACCAGTTTTTCCGTCTCTGCTTACAGAGAGTCAAGGATCTCTACTTCATCCAAACCTGCAGTCTCTGCACCTGACAGCTTGGTACCTCTCAACATAACTCCTCTTCTGTTTTCTCAACATGTATGAGACATTTTAGAGGCTTCTAGAAAGCCTACCACTAGACAATGCTACTAACAAAAATGGACTAGATTTTCTACGCGGTGCATCTCTCATGATAAGGAGCCTCAAGATTCCTTCTTATCTTCTGTTCTATATTATCTTTTGCACTTATCCACCTCTGGCCTCAAGTCTACATTGATCCGAGTCCATCTCAGTGCAATTGCTGCTTTCCACCAGCCTATTGAAGGAAACCCCTCTCTGCTCATCCGGTGGTTTCCAAATTTATGAAAGGACTTTTCAATGTTAAACCTCCTGTCAAACCGCCTCCAGTGGTTAGGGATCTCAATGTTGTTCTTGCTCAATTGATGAAGCCTCCTTTTGAACCAATGTCTACGGCTCGTCTGAAGTATCTCACTTGGAAAGTGGTGTTTCTCATTGCCCTCACATCTGCTCAAAGAGTCAGTGAGCTGCAAGCTTTAGTTGCTGATCCACCTTCCACTGTATTCCATCATGACAAGGTGGTCCTTCGTATTCATCCTAAATTCTTACCTAAAGTGGTTTCAGAATTTCATCTCAACCAATCCATTGTTCTTTCAGTGTTTTTTCCAAAGCCTCATTCTCACCCTGGAGAATCAGTTCTTCATACTCTGGACTGTAAACATGCTTTGGCCTTCTACTTGGAATGCACCAAACCACACAGAACTGCTCCTCAACTTTTTGTCTCCTTTGATCCATACAAGTTAGGACATCCAATTTCTAAGCGTACCAACCCCAACTGGATGGCTGCTTGAATCTCGTTTTGCTATGCCCAGGCTGGATTGCATCTACAGAGTCGAGTTACAGCCCACAATTACAGAGCCATGTCGGCTTCGGTAGCTTTCCTCAGATCCACTCCTATTGAGGACATTTTGTAAAGCTGCCACCTGGTCCTCGGTTCATACTTTCACCTCTCATTATTGTCTAGATGTTTTCTCCAGATGGGATGGCCATTTTGGCCAGAGAGTATTACAAAATTTATTCTCCTGAATTGCCCCCACCATCCCATTCTGGTTAGCTTGGAGGTCATCCATATGTGAGAATAGGCTGCCTGCTTGTCCTGGGATAAAGCACAGTTACTTACCGTAACAGTTGTTATCCAGGGACAGCAGACAGCTATTCTCACAACCCCCCCCCCCCCTCCCCTTGTTGGGTTATCTGCTAGCTATCTGAACTGAGGAAACTTGCCCTTTGCTGGGCAGGAAGGCATGCGCGGTGCGGCTGACTTGAAACTTCTGAAGTTTTCTACAAGCAAGTATGCTTGCGAGGCTGTCTGCATCCGGCTCTGTGGATGATTTCACCCATATGTGAGAATAGCTGCCTGCTGTCCCTGGATAACAACTGTTACGGTAAGTAACTGTGCTTAACTGTCTCAAAGAGTGCCTAAAACTCCCAATACATAATGTTCTCCATGACACTTTGGTCCATTAACAGTTCCTGTTGCTCCTACCAAGCTGGAATCTTTATATTGAGTATAAGAGGAGTAGTCAACTGCTCCGCATTGCATTCAGTTACCATGTCCATCATTGGTGGTACAATCAGCCTTGTGGTGTGCCCATGGTTCCAGGACATATACACTAGCATTCCTCCAGGAAGATCAGGCAAATCATTAGATAACTTTGGCAAGCCTGTTTTTCAAGCCTCTAAGTTTAACAATAGAGTCATAAATTACTAATTTTATATGACTTTTTATATGAATCCTCTTCTTCAGCTATCAAGATTTCAACAGCATCTTCCACCTGACCTGGCTAAACCCTATAAGCAACTGGTCGCATCTCTTCTTACTACCAAGAAGTATCTTGCTAGAGCAATATATGATGCTTTGCATATGTTTTATCGAACATCTGCCATATTTTATTTTATTTCTTCCATTTGTGCGTTACACAAGCTCTAGGTGACATTGCAGAGGAAGGGGTTAGAATAGGGTAGGGAGGTCTATGGAAGGCAGGAAGGAGTGGAGAGGAGAGAAGCATGTAGAATATTTCATAGACATTCCTAACTTTACAGATAGGAGCACCATCTATGTAAATGATATCTAAATGAATTAAAGTAATATCTATAGCCATATGTCACTTAGCTTCGCTTGAACAGTATCAGATCTTCCTACTTCAATGCAAGACTGACTTGCCAACTTTTCTTGTAAAGGAGACAACCATTTTGATGCTCATATAGTTGGAACTTTTGGCAAAATTGAACAGCACAAACGTATTCTACTTGCTGCATCACTCAGAAATTTGTTTGTTTTCCCACATAACGAAAGGGCCTGGGATAGGCACATGGGAGATCTCTGAAGAGAGAAAGAGATAATGGTTACTGCGGATGGGCAAACTAGATGGGCCATTTGGCCTTTATCTGCCAACATGTTTCTATTTTCTATGTATGAACAGTCATCTTCCTAGAGAAACCATTGTACTGGGACTAGTCCCCCCCCCCCTTTTTTTTTTTTTTTTGTCAGAACTGGACTCTCAAGTTCAGAGAAATAATCTACTCTTCCAGAATCTTTCTACCATCTTCCAGAAAACCCTCGTTCCACAAGAGCCCTTGAGCTTTCTCTAGCTCAGTTTCTAGACCAGAATACTGAGGAGTTCTGTTCCTTAAAAACTTCATGAAGGAGAAAGTTTTCATAATTTCTCTAGGATCTTCTCTCCCTGGACTAGACAAGAGCTACTACCTCCTCAAAAGTTTCAGAACAGTCCTTAACTTATACTTCATGTCCTGAAGAGACATCCATTCATCTTCATCAAATCAAGGTCCAACAATTGTCAAGCAATGTTGGCATCAACTACAAGAAAAAGACCAATCTTCCCTGACCCTACAAAAAGGATGCGGGGGAGAGACACTGCAGCTACGAGAGGTGACAAAATATATCAATATAAGGTATAAAATAATATGTGATAAGCGGGGAGTCCTCAGTCACACAGCGAACAACGGGGATGACATAACCCCTAATGCAGTGGTTCCCAACCCTGTCCTGGAGGAACACCAGGCCAATTGGGTTTTCAGGCTAGCCCTAATGAATATGCATGAAGCAAATTTGCATGCCTATCACTTCCATCATATGCAAATCTCTCTCATGCATATTCATTAGGGCTAGCCTGAAAACCCGATTGGCCTGGTGTTCCTCCAGGACAGGGTTGGGAATCACTGCCCTAATGCACCAACTGCCACAATAGAGTGCCCATGCGGGCATAAACTGTGAAACATCCTCGGGCTCACTCACAAGTGAATGCAAGTGTATTAGTGCACCAAAAGTTGTGCTAAACATGCAAAAAATAATAATAATAATCAACAAGTGGCATACATAGTCTTTACCCCTCATCTGGTTTTTCCGGGCTGGACGTCAGACGTGATGACATCACTGATTCTGCCAGGTGGAGGCGTTCTGCCAGGTCTAGCACCATTTTCTCCTATTCCAATCCGGCGGGTGTCTGAGCAAGTTGGACTACAGCTTTCAACAGTTGATTCCCGAGGAAGGGGGTCTGTTGTACCCTCGAAACGGAGTTCCGTTGGACAGACACATGTGGATAAGCCATTTAGCTGCCTAGAGACTTGTACCTTAGAGAGCTAAGTCAGTGTTTTTCAACCTTTTTTGGGCAAAGGCACACTTGTTTCATGAAAAAAATCACGAGGCACACCACCATTAGAAAATGTTAAAAAATTTAACTCTCTGCCTATATTGACTATACATAAAGTAATTCTCTTGAATAGGAATCAAATAAACACAAAGAAAGTATTTTATAATTACTTTATTACGAAATAAAAATTATAAAAATTATAAAATACTTTATTCAGTGCGAAACCTGGGCCTGTTTGGCTGAACACAAAGCTGATATTCTGGCTGGAATCGAAGAAAGACACATACGTCAACAGCTCTCAGTCTCTCTCTGTATTTGGTTTTTATAGCATACAAAAATAGACAAATATACCCTCCATCCTTTTTATTAAACCACAATAGCAGTTTTTAGCGCAGGGAGCTGCGCTGAATGCCCAGCGCTGCTCTTGACGCTCATAGGCTCCCTGCGCTAAAAACCACTATTGCGGTTTAGTAAAAGGTGACCATATTGTAAAATATAGACAGCAGATATAAATTCAGAACTGTGCATAGTAAGTGAAGGGAAGTTTTCATCTCTGGGAATTTACCCAGTTAACTATTAAGTTATTTGGGCAAATTCCTTTGAAAACTGTGGTAATACTGCCTCCACTTTGCTAAATTTAAAATAAAATCATTTTTCCTACCTTGTCTGGTGATTTCTGGTTGCACTTTCTTCTTCTGACTGTGCATCCAATCTTTCTTCCCTTCTATCAGCCTGTATGCTTTCTCTCCTCCACACCTCATTCCCTCCCCCAACTTTTTCTTCCTCTCTCCCTGACCTTTCTTTCTTTCTTTCTTTTTTTCTGTTTCTCTTCTTTCCTTCTGTTTCCCTGCCTGCCCCCTTTCTTTCTTTCTCCCTGCCGTTCCCCAAGCCACTGCCACTGCCGCTGCCATCGGGGAACAGGACCCACCAATGGATAACAGGCCCCAAAGCCGACGCCGACGCATGCTCTCCCTGACGTCAATTCTGTAATCGGAGAGGAAGTTCCGCCCAGCCAGGCAGCGATTGGCTGGCCCGAACTTCCTCTCCGAATGCAGAATTGACGTCGGGGAGAAGAAGACTTATCGTCTCGATAGATTAGATCGCCAAGACAAAGTGAGTCCTGGGTGATCGACTCACTTTGCCTTGGCGAGCTACTGGCGCCCCTGCCTCGGGCCCCCTGTCAGCTCCGGGCCCTGCGGCACACCAGGCAACATCTCGCGGCACACTAGTGTGCCGCGGAACAGCGGTTGAAAAACACTGAGCTAAGTACTCCTTTCAACTGTTGGCTTGTTCTCCCTGCCCTTGCCGTTTTGGTTGATTTTGGTCACTCTTTCACCCTCGGATGAGGGGTAGAGACTATGTATGCCACTTGTTGATTATTATTTTTTTTTTTTTGCATGGTTAGCACAACTTTTGGTGCACTTGCATTCACTCGTGGGTGAGCCTGAGGATGTTTCACAGTTTATGCATGCATGGGCACTCTATTGTGACAGTTGGTGCATCAGGGGTTATGTAATACCCGTTGCTCACTGTGTGACTGAGGACTCCCCGCTTATCACATATTATTTTATACCTTATATTGATATATTTTGTCACCTCTCGTGGCTGCAGTGTCTCTCCCCCGCATCCTTTTTGTAGGGTCAGGGAAGATTGGTCTTTATCCTGTTTGGGTTTCTTCCCTTCTTTTATGAGTTTTTGTTATATTATTGGCATCAACTACAAGGCATCCTTAGACAGTAAGGTTTCTAACATTTCACTTCCCGACTCACCGTCCACCTAATGTACCTTGGCATAGAATGAAACATAGAAACATGATGGCAGATATAGGCCAAATGGCCCATCTAGTCTGCCAATCCGCAGTAACCAATATCTCTTCCTCTCTCTCTCATAGATCCCATGTGCCTATCCCTCGCTTTCTTGAATTCAGACAAAGTCTTTGTCTCCATCACTTCTTCCGGGAAACTATTCCATGCATCTACACTCTTTCTGTAAAAAAGTATTTCCTTAGATTACTCCTGAGTCTATCAATGGCCTGAAACAATGTCAAAGCATAGCATTAGGATTCTGCAAATTGGCATTTTGGAAAATAAAACACTCTCCTCAGCTACAGTGGCAAAGGCTCAGAATTTAGGAAGTTGGTTGGGCTGAGAACTTTTCAACACCCCCTCGTATTCTAAGTAATGCCAATTAGCACCAATAATTATTAACACCGATTTATTGGCACTATTTGGTTCATTATTCAATTAAATTGCATATGGAATTTTGGTGTGCAATTTCTGCATGCAATGTTAAGTGTCATATATAGAATCAGGGTTAATGCCACTCAAATATCTATACCTAATGTAGGAGTCAACTTTTCAGAATCTTTTTTTTGGGGGGGGGGCAGAGCAGAGGTTATTAAACTCACCATAAATTGCCTCTTCTTGAATAAGGTAATATTTGTTTAATATTGGGGGTGCTCAAGCACATAGGAAGCTGGCACCTATGGTACCTAATTGTATTGCATTAAGTGAAATGCATGTACGGTAACACATGACAGACATTTGTAGATGCAAGTAACACCTTCTACAGTTGATACAAAGGTTTGAAAGTTATCAAGTATTAATTTTGGGCAATTTACCTTTAGTAACTGTGAAACTTTACTACTCATTAGTAAATAATAAATACCCTTTAATGTTAATATTTAACAGTAGAAAGTTTTAGTTTCCTGAAAAATTGTGTGACAAATTCTGCAGTGTTTTTAATGTAATTTCCCTTTATAGGAAATGGCTCTTGTTGCTCCTGAAGCACCTTCAGAACAAGCTAGAAGAGTTTTCCAAACTTATGACCCTGAAGGTAGGATATGTGATTGATATATATATATATATATATATATATATATATATATATATTTTTTTTTTTTTTTTTAATATAAAATAATGCTGCAATTTAACATTTCTAATCGTGATTAATTGTGCAGTTAAATGTATTACTTATTTAGTTCCTTGTGACAGTCTGGACAAATCACTTAAAAATACCATACCATTCCATACAGTTTTTTATCCCAGGACAAACAGGCAGCATATTATCACATGTGGGTGACGTCATCTACGGAGCCCCGACGCGGACAGCTTTTCAAGCAAACTTGATTGAAGATTCAAGTTTGCTGTGCTGTACCACGCATGCGTGCCTTCCTGCTCCACTAGAGGGCGCATCCCCTCCTCGTGGTCTCCAGTTCGTTTGTTTCCGCGGAGCCAAGAAGTCCTGTCTTTTTGGCTTCTGCCCAACAACGTGCCTTCTAGCACCGCGGCTTTCTTATTTTTTTTACAATCGGAGAGTCGCTGTGCGCCTGTTTGTTGTTTTCCATCGATACACGATCTTTTTGGCTGCCCGGGGGCTCCCGGGTTGTCGCGGCCGCGTGGCCTTGTCGGCCGCGGCCGGTTTTTGCTTATGTCCCGGCCCTTGACTGGGTTTAAAAAGTGCACCCGATGCGAGCGTCTTCTTTCTATCACCGACCCGCATCGCTGGTGCATTCTCTGTTTGGGGGCTGATCACCCGACCGAGTCCTGCCCCCGGTGTGCTACGTTTCAGCACCGGGCTCTTCATCGACGTAGGGCCCGTATGGCGGATCTTTTTGCGGTCGATCGGCCTCGGGTGCCTCGGCCCCGCCTCGGGACCCAGGCCTGAAGTCTTCGACCTCGTCCAAGGCCTCGGCTCCGGGTAAGTCTCCTCTTCCTCTCACAGGTTCTACTCCCGTGAAGAAGCCTTCCTCGGGGACGCCGGCCGGGCCTAGTGGGGGTTCCCTGCCCGTTGCTTCGGCGAAGTCCTCTAAACCCTCGGGTCGTGCCTCCGTCACAAGGGAATACACTGTATCGAGGTCGCCCTCGGTGGAGTGCACTACGGCACCGGACATGCCCTCGATGATGCCCGTGCCGGTTTTCCAGGATATGCTCCGGGCGATGATCTCGTCAGAGCTCTCCGCTGCGCTGGCCCATCTGCAACCGGCCTCAACCTCGCATGCGCCGGACCAGCCTGAGCAGCGCATAGGAACTCCAGGGGCCAAGGTGCGCCGATCCCGACGTTTGTCCTCGTCCGCGGACTCCTCCCCTCAGGCCTCGAGGCGGTCTTCCCCCGCGGGGCGAAGCGTCGCTCGAAGCATGCTGAGACCTCGGCCCGGAGGAGTTCTAAGAGGGCCCGAGGTTCCCCTCCGAAGCAGGGTCGCTCCCCGACTTCTCATGCTGAGGGACCACTGAGGGTTACAGAGTTGTCTCTGGCTAACCCTCGGCTCTTACTCACTCCCCCTCGATCCGGGGCTCCAGACCGAGGCTTGAGGCTTTCGCCGAGGGAGTCTGGGGACCGGTCTCCGACCCGTTATCGGTCGGTGCCCCTTACCCCGGCATCATCTCCGAGGGGCTCCTCGAGACGGCGCAGGTCCTCGACCCCTGTGCGCTCTTTGAGTGCTTCCTAGGATTCGGAGCGCGCTACGGAGCGGGAACCTCGTTACTCTAGGGAGGCTTCCCCGTCCTTTTCGGGGCCGGGGTGATCTCGTTCGGCGTCGCCCCCCGGGGCCAAGGGAGCGTCCCGCCCGTCCTTTACTAGATTTGTCCAGGACATGGGTCGGGCGTTGGATTTGGACCTCCAGGCTGACTCCAGATATTTGAAGGAGTATCTGGCGGAGCTGAACATGCTGTCTCCGCCTAGAGAGTCCCTTCGGCTACCGTTGAACCCTGTGCTCCGGCAAACCTTCATCAGGAATCTTGAGACTCCCTATATGGTGACGGCTGTTCCCTCTAAGATGGAGTCGAAGTATTGCACGGTACCCTGCCCGGGGTTCGAGCGCCCGCAATTGTCTCACCAGACGTTGCTGGTGGAATCGTCACTGAAAAAATCTCATCCCTCCCGGATCTCGGCGGTGGTCCCTCCGGGTCGTGAGGGCTGGACCCTTGACAAGTTTGGCCACAGGCTTTACCAAAACTCCATGATGGCCTTTAGGGTGCTAAATTATTCCTTCACTTTCACGTCCTATCTCAAACACCTGATTGGACTGTTAACGGCCTTCCAGGTGGATTTGCCGGCCTCTCGCCAAGGGGCGTTTGGCCTGCTCCTTGAGGATTTTGCGAATTTGAGGCTTCATCTGTTCCATGCAGCGTACGATGGGTTTGAACTTTCGTCCAGGGTCTGCACCTTTGCGGTGGCCATGCGTCGGCTGGCTTGGCTGCGCCTGGTCGACATGGACCTGAATCTGCAGGATCGGTTGGCCAACCTCCCCTGTGTGGGCAAGGAATTATTTGATGACACCATTGAGGCGGCTACGAAGCACCTCTCGGAGCACGAGAAGTTGTTTGCTTCGTTGGTCAGAACGAAGCCTAAGCCTTCCTCGTCGAGGCCTTATCGGACTCCCCCGTGGTGCTATCCGCAAAAGTCAACTCTGGCCTTCTCCCGGCCTCCGCCCAGACGTCAGCAGGCGCATCCTAGGACCTTGCCCAAGTCCCAGCCGTCTGCCGTTGCGAAACCCTCCCCGTCTTTTTGACGGGGTGAGCGGATGGTGGCGGGCCTCCTCCGCACCAGTGACAGGCCTCCTCCCCATCGGGGGCCGCCTCAGAGCCTTCTACCCTCGTTGGGCGACCATCATGTCGGACGAGTGAGTCCTGGGCGTGATTTCCTCGGGCTACTCTCTCAGCTTTCGGGAGCTTCCTCCCGATCATCCCACAAGCGCGTGTCCTTCCAATCGGGTGCAGTTGTCCCTCCTTCTCTTGGAGGCTCGGGCCCTTCTTCGCCTGCGAGCTGTGGAAGTGGTCCCTCCTGGTCAACAGGGGCGGGGGTTTTACTCCCGTTACTTCTTGGTGCCAAAAAAGACCGGGGACCTGCGCCCGATCCTGGACTTGAGACACCTCAACAAATACCTTGTGCGGGAAAAGTTCCGGATGCTTTCCCTTCCGGTGCTTTATCCCTTGCTGGATGAGGGCGATTGGCTCTGCTCCCTCGATCTGAAGGAGGCCTTCACGCATGTTCTGGTGCATCCCGCTTTTCGCAGGTTTCTGCGTTTTCAGGTGGGAGAATACCATCTTCAGTACCGGGTCCTCCCCTTTGGTCTGGCTTCGTCACCTCGGGTCTTCACGAAGTGTCTTGTTGTGGTCGCAGTGGCCCTGCGGTCCCAGGGGCTTCAGGTGTTTCCCTACCTGGACGACTGGTTAATCAAAGCGCCGTCCCGGGAGGGGGTTATCTCAGCGACCCGACAGACTATTATCTTTCTTCAAAGTCTGGGGTTCGAGGTAAACTTCCCAAAATCCCAGCTGTGCCCCTCTCAATCTCTACAGTTCATCGGGCTGTACTGGACACGGTTCGCCTCCGTTCATTTCTTGCTCCGCCTCGATTGGAGACGCTCGTCCGTCTGAGTCGGCAAGTTTCTCTGCTGCCCTCGATATCGGCGAAACGCATGATGATTCTCTTGGTTCATATGGCTTCTACCGTCCATGTCACACCGTTTGCCCGATTGCATCTGCGGATCCCTCAGTGGACATTGGCCTCTCAGTGGCGTCAGGACCCGGGACTCGATCTCCAGTCCCGTGACGGTGACTCCCTCTTTGAGACGCTCGCTCAGTTGGTGAACCAACTCTTCCAATCTTTCCAGGGGTTTGCTCTTTCTCGCCCCTCCGCACCGCAAGGTCTTAACCACGGACTCTTCAGAGTATGCTTGGGGGGCTCATCTTGGCGGACTGCGCACTCAGGGGCTGTGGTCAGCGGAGGACCGTCGCTGCCACATCAACGTCTTGGAACTTCGGGCCATTTATCTGGCCGCAGTGACCTGCCGCCACCTGCTTCATGATCAGGTGGTTCTCGTTCATATGGACAATCAGGTGGCGATGTATTATGTGAACAAGCAAGGGGGCACGGGGTCCTGGTCCCTGTGTCAGGAAGCTCTTCGACTCTGGGAGTGGGCGATTTCCCACAAAATATATCTTCGAGCGGTTTACATTCAAGGGGAGCGGAACTGTCTGGCGGACAAGCTTAGCCGCCTACTCCAGCCGCACGAGTGGTCGCTTCACTCTCAGGTCTTACGACAGGTGTTCGAGCGCTGGGGGACCCCCCAGATAGATCTGTTCGCCTCCCCCCTCAATCACAAACTGCCTCTCTTCTGTTCCCGGATGTACTCCCCGGATCGTCTCGAGGTCAATGCCTTCCTCCTCGCGTGGGAGGGGAAGTTCCTCTACGCGTTTCCACCTTTTCCTTTAATCCTGCGGACGCTGGTTCATCTCAAGTCTATGCAGGTCACTCTGATACTGATTGCGCCTCGGTGGCCTCGGCAACCATGGTTCTCCCTGCTTCTTCAACTCTGTGTCAGGGAGCCTCTACTTCTACCTGTTTTTTCCTCTCTGCTGTCTCAGAGTCGGGGTTCACTGTTACATCCCAATCTGCGGTCTCTACATCTGACAGCTTGGTTCCTTTCCACCTGAGTTCTCTTCCCTTGTCTCAGTCGGTGAGGGAGGTTTTGGAGGCGTCTCGTAAGGTTTCGACTAGACTCTGCTATTCTCAAAAGTGGACTAGATTCTCTTCCTGGTGTTCGTCTCATCATCTGGATCCTTTGTCAATCCCGGTGTCCTCGGTTCTGGAGTATTTGCTTCATTTGTCTCAGTCTGGTCTTAAGAAAATTCTATTCGAGTGCATCTTAGTGCGATTGCTGCCTTTCATCAGCAGCTTGATGGGAAGTCCCTTTCTCTTCATCCTTTGGTTTCTCATTTCATGAGGGGTCTCTTGAATGTCCATCCTCCTCTCAGACCTCCCACGGTAGTTTGGGATCTCAATGTAGTTCTGGCCCAACTTATGAAACCTCCGTTTGAGCCTATGGATAAATCTCATCTCAAGTTTATCACTTGGAAGATGATCTTCCTACTTGCGCTCGAAGAATTAGTGAGCTGCAGGCGTTGGTAGCGGACCCGCCTTTTACTGTGTTCCATCATGACAAGGTGGTTCTCCGCACTCATTCTAAGTTTTTGCCTAAGGTGGTGTCTGATTTCCATCTCAATCAGTCCATTGTTCTTCCGGTGTTTTTTCCGAAGCCCCACTCTCATCCTGGAGAAGTGGCGCTTCACACACTTGACTGTAAGAGGGCGTTGGCTTTTTATCTTCAACACACTCAGTCTCATCAGACGGTTCCTCAATTGCTTTTGTCCTTCGATCCTAATAGATTAGGATGCCCTGTTTCCAAGCGCACCTTGTCCAACTGGTTGGCTGCTTGTATTTCCTTTTGCTACGCTCAGGCTGGTCTCGCGCTGCATGGTCGGATCACGGGACATAAGGTCCGAGCGATGGTGGCTTCTGTTGCGTTCCTCAAGTCAACGCCTATTGAGGATATTTGCAAAGCTGCCACTTGGTCTTCGGTTCACACTTTCACCTCCCACTACTGCCTGGATACTCTGTCCAGGAGCGACGGCCGGTTTGGCCAATCGGTTTTGCGTAATCTGTTTTCTTGAATTGCCAACTTCCCTCCGTCCCTTTATGGTTAGCTTGGAGGTCACCCACATGTGAGAATATGCTGCCTGCTTGTCCTGGGATAAAGCACAGTTACTTACCGTAACAGGTGTTATCCAGGGACAGCAGGCAGATATTCTCTCTACCCTCCCGCCTCCCCGAGGTTGGCTTCTTAGCTGGTTATATAAACTGGCGACCACGAGGAGGGGATGCGCCCTCTAGTAGAGCAGGAAGGCACACATGCGTGGTACAGCACAGCAAACTTGAATCTTCAATCAAGTTTGCTTGAAAAGCTGTCCGCGTCGGGGCTCCGTAGATGACATCACCCACATGTGAGAATATCTGCCTGCTGTCCCTGGATAACACCTGTTACGATAAGTAACTGTGCTTTATATCCCGCAATTTTCAACTAGAATTCAATGCAGTTTACAATCAAGATAACGAGTAATCTTTGGGTTACATATACAAGGTTTCCTCAAAACTTTCTATAGATTAAATTCACATGGAACTTATTTAATATACTGATTACAGTTGTCTCTCTATCATTCTACTAATACCATTTACTTGTTATATGCTGTGGGAAGACTGGCTTAGACTGCTTGTCCCCTTCCTTCTTCTCTTTCCTGTTTTGTGGTTCCACCTGTTTCTTTACAGGTGTTTTCTTTCCCAACACATAGTGTGATATATTGTTTCTAACCTACATTGTTCTTATGCTTTTTTTTTAATTTCCAACAAGCATCAATAATTTTTACTATTGCTTATAATATGGCCAATGACTCTTACAATTACTTATCACATGTTTCTTAAATTGATATCACTTAATGTTAAGGGTTTAAATAATGATATATTAAAAAAAAATTCTCTCCTATCTAAATTCTAACCATCTGGACATCATTTGTTTAAAAGAGACTCATCTTAATGCTTATGAGGCAGCAAAAATAAATCCTGGATGGGCTCATCAACCCTTATTTTCTCTTGCTGTGGGAATCAAGAATTGAGTTCTTATTTTGGTTAAAAAACGTCCTGACATTAGTGTTTTATCTGCTTCCAACAATATTCAGGGGAGGTGGGTTCAGGTCATCATGAACATAAATAACTCTACTATATCCTTAACTAACATTTACACTCCCATAGTTGACGCCCAATAATTTTTTGAAGAAATTGCTGACAAGTCATAACTAGGGTTTTACATCATATTGTAGTGGGAGACTATAATATGCTTATGAACCCTCATATGGACAGAATTTCATAGGCGTCCTATAGAACACCTAGGGCCAGGTCCACCCTTTCAGACATAATGTCAAATTTAGATCTAAAAGATGTTTGGCGTTTCCTTTACCCATCCAGTAAAGAATTCACTTTTTATTCTGAAAATAACAAATCCGAACACCTTTTAGCAACATACAAAAGAAAAGCGGAAAATAAACAATCGATAAACTTCTGCTGGTGACACCATTTCCACTACCACCAAGATCCTAAATGAATTTTAAAAATATTATGGAAAACTATATTCCTCTGAGCTGCCTGACAATACTTCTTCCAATACCCTTCTAGATGAAATCGAACTCCCGAAGCTACCATTTGAAGATCAAGAACAGCTTTCCTTACCTCTTAAACCTGATAAAAGAATTAACATATAGATGGTCTCCTCTTAAAATCACCTGGTGAGGTTGACTCACCACTATCAAAATGATGATTCAACCTAAAATTAATTATGTGTTAAGCAGGCTACCCTATCTTTTAAACAAGAAATTATACCCTAACGTTGAACAGTCATTTAGTAAATTCTTTTGGAATAACAAGCAACCACTTATCGCAATGCATAAACTTAAAAATGTAAAATCAAAAGGTGGCGTTAACTTTTCAGATTTCTTTAAATATCATCTGGCTTTTATAATGTGACATGGTTTATTATGGATACTCAATAAAACTACACTTCTCCCTCCAAATCCGTGGTTTCAGTATCTGTGGATTCGGTTAGTCGTGATTTTTTTGAGGGGAAAGAAAAGAAACACTGCATCCTGGACCTCCCCGGACCTTACCTGGTGGTCTAGGGGCAGGAGCGATCTTCCTACGCTCCTGCCCCGTGCATATCACTCATACAAAATGGCTGCCATGAGTTCCCGTCTTGAGAGACTATGGGAACTCATGGCAGCTATTTTGTATGAGTGATCTGTACAGGGCAGGAGCGTAGGAAGATCACTACTGCCCCAAAAGCCCGCTAGATCACCAGGTGAGGTCTGGGATGCCGGGGAAAGGCGGGGGATGGGTCAGAGCCGGCCCAAATATTATTCATGAATTTTTAATATTTGCGGGCCTGCTCTGCCCCTAACCCCCCCCCCCCCCGCGAATATTGAGGTAGAAGTGTATACCTAACCCCCCCGCATGGCTTATCTTGGAGAAAAGCTTACTTGGCACACTTGTATTTACACCATCAATATCCTTCTCCTTGAAACAACAAAAACAATTAAACTCTATTTTACGATCAACAAAAGAGGCTGTACAACATTTTGATAATGCAATGGAAATTAAATGGATAGACAGCTTGCTGATCTCACTTTGGAACAATGATATCTTCAAAATTTATGATACCACTCTGAACTGGCCCATATGGCAAAAGTGTGAGATCTACACTTTTCAAGACCTTCACCACCACAACAATTGGATGGCCTTTGAAGAAATATGCAGAAAGTATAATTAACCGGATGACCAATATTATAAATGGTTGCAATTAAAACAATGTATTAATGCAGCAATTCCGGATGCATTAAAATTAAGGAGTACACCTGATCTCTTTCGTCAAAGTTCTACTATTACCCCTCTCAAAGGTGCAGCATCTAAATGGTATGAACTACTGCGCCAAGCATTACCCGTGTCCATATCAACGCTGATGAATGCTTGGCAGCCTGACTTAGATATGCCTGCTGATGATGAAATATGGCACAAAGTCTGGACTAGAACATTTAAGTTGATTAGATCAGCCTCAATCTTTCAATCAATATACTTCTTTTTGCATCGGTCTCACTGAATTCCGCAGAAGATTGCTAAATTTTCACACAATGCCTCTAATCTATGTTGGTCATGTGAGAAATCAGTGGGTATACTACCCCACATGATTTATCAATGTTCTCTGCTTACAATATATTGACATAGAGTTTGGAACACCATTTCCTCCATACTAAAGATCCATGAACGATTAAATTTCAAAATTATTGTACTAGGACAACAAGGTCTCACACAACCCCTAACGGAGCCCTATGCTCACTTGCTAAACATTCTGTTTCTGGCTATCCAAACATCTTGCACTGCTGGAAGAATTTAAGGTAGAATTAATAGTATGGTGGAACACAGTTTGCATTACTATCAAGTTAATGTTTATGTATCCTTTAATCAAGAGCTGTCGTTGCAAGAAATTTTTGAATAGAACATTTGCCTTTCAGTTAGGCAGATTGAACTCTTGGTTAAGCCCGCTCATTTGTCAAACAGATTCTTATAATGCTTTTAGAAAATGTGTAAAAACTCGCTTGTTTGATAAGTTTGTCAAATAATTGTGTTGGTCAAATATTATGTAATTTTCTTTTATCATCTTTTATCTTTTTTAATCTGATGTATTTTTCGCTGATTGTACAGATCTTAGTTGTTAACCGCCTGGAACTTTGTGGTTGGGCGGTATATAAGAATAAATTTATTATTATTGTTATTAAATTTTAAAGTGTAATAGCAGAAAAACATCATTCCACTAGATCATTCCTTAAAACCTGGAGCCCAGTCAATCTTATTGTAATTTAGACCACTGACAATAAGGGGGTAATAATTAAAAAAAAAAAAGTCTAAAAAGTGTCCTAAATGGCTACTTGGACGATCAAAAAACCTGATCTTCCAAGTACCCATAACCAATCCTGGTTTTTAGACGTATCTAAAAACAGCTTAGGCCTTTCCCTGCCTCTAGACGCACAGAGAGAAAAGAGGTGTGTTTAGAGGAGGGGAAAGGGTGGGAGGTGGGCCGACCTACACCTAGGTACAACAGGTATAACCAAATCATTTACAGGTTGCCTAGTCGGCACTTAGACCTTTTTGACTTAGACGTAGTCAAACCAGGACTAAGTGCCGAAAAAGGGGCCGCTGAGCTGATGGCCGCTGGCGCCATCAGTTCAGCGGCCCGGCAACCTACCCACTGCAAGCATCGCGGCAGGAGAGATGCCTCATCTCCCCTACCGCGATGCCATCACTCCTCTACCCGAACTGCTGCGACCCGCAGCAGTTCCAGTAGAGGACTGATGGCATCATGGTAGGGGAGATGAGGCATCTCTCCTGCCGCGATCCATCACCCCCCCCCCTGGCCCGCGGCGACATCCCTCCCCCCCCCCCCCCCGAGTACGATCCGGGCCAGGAGGGAGCCCAAACCCTCCTGGCCCCAGCGGCCCCCCCTCCGCTACTGGAATGGGCCAGGAGGGAGCCCAAACCCTCCTGGCCCCGGCGACCCCCCCCCCTGCCGCTACTGGAATGGGCCAGGAGGGAGCCCAAACCATCCTGGCACTGGCGACCTCCCTATCCCCCACCCCCACTACAATACGGGCAGGAGGGATCCCAGGCCCTCCTGCCCTCGACGCAACCCCTCTCCCCCCAATGATCGCCCCCCCAGAACCTCCAATCGCCCCCCCACCCCCGCCAAACCCACCCGTCCGGCAGGCAGCCGACTCCAGAATGGGGCTGGATTGGCCCAGCCATCCCAAAACCCCACCCACAGGTGGGGCCTAAGGCGCCTGGGCCAATCAGAATAGGCCCGGGAGCCTTAGGCCCCTCCTGTGGGCGGGGGGGGTCACGGTTCGACATGGCAGGAGGGCTTGGGCACCCTCCTGCCTGGATCGTGGTGTGTGGGGGGGGGGGTTCTGTAACTGGTGTTGTTTTTGACAGACACCGGTTACAGAATCCAGCTTTTAGGCGAAGGACTGGCTCCTCCTTTGCCTAAAAGCCCTTCTGTTGGACGTTTGGGGCTTAGGCGTTTTTTTGTTTCATTATGGCTGAAAAGTGTAGACGTCGTGTGGGTGTACTTTTAGACGTAGTGGTGATTGAGCGTTTAGGCAGAGGAAGGCCATAATCAAAACAAGGACGTTTGGTTTAGTTATGGACACTTTCCCTGCTTCTGCTTTGAACGTTTAAGGCAGGGGTGTCAAAGTCCCTCCTTGAGGGCCGCAATCCAGTCGGGTTTTCAGGATTTCCCCAATGAATATGCATGAGATCTATTTGCATGCACTGCTTTCATTGTATGCTAATAGATCTCATGCATATTCATTGGGGAAATCCTGAAAACCCGACTGGATTGCGGCCCTCAAGGAGGGACTTTGACACCCCTGGTTTAAGGACTTAGGCCAAAAGGGGACTTAGACGTTTTTTTTTATTATGCTCCTCCACGTATTTTATATCATATAGTATAAATATTATACTGATCATCTTCTCTTGTCACAATTAAGTGATGCTCGTTGGAAGTTCTCTTATATGCTTGTATGCAGGCAGGCATAATGTTTACTGATAATGCATGTACTAGTCTTATACATCTGTTATATCTATAATAACAAAACGCTAAGCGCGCATGCGCACTCGCACCGCGTGTTCCCTGAGTCCTGATCTGTCGGGATGTGGTGGCACGAGTGCGCAAGCGCTAGATGGCGCGGAATGAGGGGCCGGCAAAGGAGAGCAGGCACGGGATTCGGCTGGCCCCGGCCAGGCAAGACCCCCATTCCCCACCGCACCCAGGCCCCGGCGGTCCCCACCGGTAGAGAAGAAAAGACAGCTCGGCGGCGGGTTGGCATGACAGCGCTAAAGCGGTTTGAGGCACCTGAAGGACGTGGCGGCTTGAGGCGCCTGCTGGACACTGCGGCTGTCGGGGGAGGGGGAAAGAGACACTGAAGGGAGAAAGAGGGAGACATGCTGGAAATGCAAGAGGGAAGAGGAGGTGATGCAGAAGGGAAAAAGCTGGACTTAGAGGGGGGGAGAAGACGAAGAGACACAGAAGAGAGAAACATTGGACCTCCAGAAGGAAAGAGGAGAAACAAAGAGGAGAACTCCTGGAGCAGCAGCAACAACGACAGTGCAGGGGGGGGAAGGGAGGGAAGAGAAGGAGAAATGCTGGAATTGAGGGGGGAGGTGAGGAAAAAAAGAGAGGAAATGCTGGCCCCATGGCATATTCTATGGCACAGGAGTGTCAGCAAGTCTTTAGTCAACCTAAAGTGGATTCCTTATTTGCCCAGGTTACAAAGCACAAAGGTGGCATGGTGCTCAAGGACATGCAAGACCACCGAGTGGATGTTGTTCTCAGGAGACTTTTTGAGACAGTGGCTTTAGGAGTCAAAGTTGCCTTAGAAGCGTCCTTTGTTGTGCGCACTTGTCTTTCCAGGTTGTGCACTTTAGAGAGTGAAAAGTGTTGAGCCTCCTCCTCAACTTCTTTTATATGGTGTGGACTAAGGCCAATTCCCTGTATGACATTCTTCATGTCCTAGGTAAAGTATCCCCTTATTCTATTTCTGATCAGAGCATGGGCTGGCGATTCCACATCTAAAGCTACTCATGTTAGACTTCCCTTTAGAGGGCAGTTATTATTTGGTAAGGACCTTGATCTCATGAATTTTGTGATGGATAGTCACCCTAAGACTATGCCTGATAACAGACCCAGAACCTCGGGCTTAGGCAGATACTCCATATACTTTATCGTGCCAAAGAAAGGCTCTGATGATTGGAGACCCATCCTGGACCTTACTCACCTGAATGCAGCACTCGGAGATCCACGCTTTCACATGGAGACGGTTCAATTTGTCATAGCAATGCTAGCCCCAGGAGAGTTCCTAGCCTCTCTAGATCTGACAGATGCCTACTTACATAATCCTATTTTCCTAAACCACAGGAAGTTTCTCAGGTATCATGTCCTGGAAAATTATCAATTTTCAGCTCTACCCTTTGGCCTGGCGAAAGCTCCTCTCCAAAATGATGGTTGTGATAGCAGCTCACTTGCACAAGTTGAGACTGCAAGTGCATCCCTATCTGGACGACTGGCTGATCAGAGCCCTCTCATTGTCTGAGGGTCGGCACACAGTGGATCAGGTTGTTCGAGTCTTGGAGGATCTGGGTTGAATTGTAAATTACCGAAAGAGCAATTTGATGATGACTCAATCCCTAGAGGACTTGGGAGTTCTGTTCGACACAGCTGCTGGCCTCGTCTATCTAACAGAGCATACGGACAGAAGTTGTGCTTTCAGATTTCTTGTCTCCTGGATAAAACTGGCTCCATCTGCATGGGCCTATCTTTGGGTTCTAGGGTCCATGGCTGCCACAATAGATGAAGAGACAAAACAAGGAAAATACTGCAGAACCTGTATACAAAATATAAAAGTCTTATCTTTATTAAAGAAGATGCAATGTAGCTTTCCAAACAAATGGTCCTCTTTTGTGAGTACACGGGACCCAACATGGTGCATGTTTCAGAAAACACTCCTGCGTCAGGGCTCCAAGATGTGGAGGTACATCAACGCAGAGAACCTAATTAAAACAACTGTCCTGAAAAGGACAAACGACGTTAAAATCCTGTGAAAGCTACTGCTAGAGGGTGTTCTTTACTGCAGATTAGTTGGATTGTTTTTTTGTTATGCCTTGGGCAAGAGCCCACATGTGTCCTCTCCAGCATGTGTTACTCTCATGCTGGTCTCTGCAGATGGATGCATTACAGAAATATCTACTCTGGTCGTTGGAGGTTCGCGCCAGCATGAGTAGGTGACGCCATCCTCAATCTCTGTCCAAGGGCATGCCTCTGCAAATTGATTCCAGGATGGTTATAATGACATATGCCAGTCTTCAGGGTTATGGAGTCCATTGGAACCACCGTACAATTCAGGGACTTTGGATGCCCTTGCAGAAGAACTGGTCAATCAACAGGCTTGACCTGTGGTCCATTCATTTAGCTCTGGTGTGTTTGCAGAAGACTCTGGAAGGCCAGATAGTCAGAGTCTTCTCCGACAATGCCACAGTGGTGGCATATGTCAATCGCCTGGGAGGCACCAAGAGTGCATCTCTAGGTCTGGAGGCCCGCTTGTTGTTCCACTGGGCGGAGTGTCATCACCAGGCATTTTCGGCAGCACATGTAGCAGGTGTGGACAATGTTCAAGCAGACTTTATCAACAGACAGACCTTGGATCTGGGCAAATGGATGCTGTCTCCAGCAGTGTTTCAGGCCATTGTTAAACTTGGTGGTTGTCCCCACTTTGACCTCATGATGGCGAAGAACAAGAAAGCAGATCAATTCTTCAGTCGAAGATTCAATCCTGGAAGTGATGGTCTTGACACTCTAGTCCAGCCGTGGCTCAGGGAGTTCTGTTTTACGTTTTTCTTCCCTGGCCCATGATAGGCCGAGTCTTTCACCGGATTGCAGCTCATCAGAGAAGAGTAATTCTGGTGGCTCCAGATTGGTCTCGCAGGCCATGGTACGCAGATCTGATGCATCTTCACAGGGTCAAGTATACATGGAGGATCTGGATTGCTTTGCTCTTACTGCCTGGCTATTGAACACGAGGCATTGGAGCATAAAGGCTATTCAGAAGTGGTCATTGCCATCCTTCTCAAGTCTAAGAAATAGATTACAGTTTCTGCTTATGCTAAGGCGTGGAGGACTTTCCAGCATTGGTGCACCCAAGAATGGCTGGAGCTGTTTTCAGCTCTGGTTCTGATGGTGTTGGCTTTCCTACAAGTGGGCCTTGATAAGGGCATCAACATGGCTTTGCTTCAAGTCCAAGTTGCTGGGCTTTCTTGTTTCAGAGCCTGGGACTGTAGACTTTCTCTTGCGCCTCACCCACATGTCGCCAGATTTCTGAAGGATGCTCTCCACATTAAACCACTGACCCATTCATGGGATCTCAATGTGGTTCTCAAAGGCCTCGCCAAGGCTCTGTTTGAGCCTTTGGAACAGGCGCCCTTCTTGGACTTGACACTTAAAGGCAGTTTTTCTGATAGCAGTCACATCAGTGCAACGAGTTTTGGAACTCCAGACTTTTTCTTGTCTTTGGATAACATCTGTTACGGTAAGTAACTATGCTATATGTTTTAGCATCTACATGGGTACATCCTGAGTACCTTTGATGCTTCTGTTGGCTGTTGCTAGTTCAACAAGTGTTTTATGTTCAAGTAGAACAATTAATTTGGGAATGTCCCGTTTCTTGTCCTTACATCACATAATTAGATGGAGCTCTTACGTGCTTGGGTACTAACTGTAGATGACAGTAGAGCTCACAGTGAAGTAGGAGGGACACAGAAAAAATCCAGAGTGGATTCCTTCTGTAAATGGCTCGCGGCCATGGGGAGATAACCTGCTTGTCTACAATGACATACCTATCTACTGGAAAAGATATTATCAAGTTAAGAACATAATCCCTTTTTCTATTGCAGCTCAAGGCAAGTTATATTCAGGTAAATAAGAAATTCCATTGTCCTCTGAGAGCTTACAGCTTAACAGCTAGAGATACTAACATGTATGTTTTTGAAAATTGTGATCAAAATTAAGAAACAGGGACCAAGATAAAGCAGAGAATACAGGGTCACTGAATTCAGAATGGATGGCAAGAGTTTAGAGAAGGAGTTGTCAACCCAGTCATTGGAACACACCTAGCCAGGCATGTTCATTGTGGATATCTGGAAAACCTGACAAGGCTAGGTGTGACCCAAGGACTGGGTTGAAAACCCCTGCTCTGTAGTAAATATAGTAACATAGTAAATGACAGTACATAAAGACCCGAATGGTCCATCCAGTCTGCCCAAACAAAAACTCTCTATAATTTAATGATTTAATTTAAATTGTTCTTTTTCTTAGATATTTCTGGGTCAGAAACCCAGAGCTCTGCTCAGTACTGTGTAAAGAAACCAGATGAGTAAAGAACCATAAGAAAGATGAAAAACGAATTGGGAGGGTTTGGATTTGGGTTTGCAAAGACAGACAGATTGAGATAATAAACAACAACATAGTCAATGAAAGTAACATGAACATAGTTGCAGATTTATGAACATGGTTTTATAAATGTTGAAATTTATTACACTTAACACGTGTAAATAGGTTGGGGTTGTTTGTTTTGTTTCTGTGTGTGTATGTATGTGCTTTTTGTCTCAGAACAATTTATTGTTTTGGCACTTTATTGAACTTTGCTATTAGAGAGAAATTGATTGATTGTATTTGACACTTCGTTAAACTTTGCTATTATCTACGGTTTGTTAAAAAGATAGAATCTTGATCATCCATGTGTTCCACTTTGTTTTGTATGTTGTTTCCTACGTGGGACACTACTTCCTTCTTTTTGTTTTTTAAAACCTTTCTGTTTATCCCACATTAATAGTTCCTTGGTAACCTATAGTGTCTCTATTTGAATGGAAACCAGAGGAAAAGACGGCTGGTTTGGTTCTCAAAAGTAGCTGAGAAGATAAAGAATAAGAATTTAGCTTTCATAAACTGCAAAAATATCTGGAAAAGTTAAGAGAGGCTGATCGTGTAGTCAGGAAAGCAAAGATGCAAATGGAAGAAAAAATAGCTGACTAGGTAAAACAAGGAGACAAGACATTTTTTTACATATATTAGTGATAGGAAGAAGTGCAAAAGTGGCATTGTGAGACTCAAAGATAAAGGGGAGAAATATGTAGAAGTGGATAAAGAGAAGGCTGAATTGCTTAACAGATATTTCTGTTGTGTTTTCACTGCTGAAGTACCGGGAGCGGGACTGCAGAAGACAAACATGAATAGGGATGGAGAAGTGGTAGACACTGATCGATTTTCAGAGGGTTGTGTTTGTGAGGAGCTAGCTAAAATAAAGGTAGACAAAGCAATGAGGCTGGATGGTGTACATCCGAGGGTGCTGAAGGAACTCAGGAAAATTCTGGTGGCTTCTCTGACTGATCTTTTCAATGAGTCTCTAGAGTTGGGAGTGGTACCAGTGAAGGCAGATGTGGTCCCTCTTGACAAAAGTGGAAGTAAGGAAGAAGTAGGGAATTACAGGTTGATAAGTCTGACTTCTGTAAGCAAATTAATGGAAATGCTTTTAAAACAGAGAATGGTGAAGTTTCTGGAATCCTGTGGATTACAGGACCGGGGGCAACATGGATTCACTAGAGGTAGGTCTTGTCAGACAAATCTGATAAATTTATCTGACTGGGTGACCAGAGAATTGGATAGAGGGAGTGCGCTAGATGTGGGTGTTTTAAGATTTTAGCAAAGCTTTTGAAAGTGTTCCACAAAGACGTCTAATAAGTTAACTGAGTGCCTTCGGGATGGATCCCAAAGTGACGGGCTGGGTCAAGAACTGGAGATCAATGGAGATCGCTCTGAAGAAAGGGATGTTACCAGTAGTGTGCCTCAAGGTTCTGCTCTTGGGCCTTTTCTTTTTAACATTTTTATAAACAATATTGCTGAAGGGCTGTTGGGTAAAATTTGCCTCTTTGTGGATGATACCAAAATCTGCAATAGAGTAGAACCCCAGGATGGTGTGAATAAAATGAAGAAAGACCTGGCGAAGCTTGAAGAATGGTCTGAAATTTGGCAGCTGAAATTTAATGCTAAGAAATGCAAAATCATGCATTTGGGCTGCAAAAACCCAAGAGAACAATACAGTTTAGGGGGTGAGGAACTTATATGCACGACAGAAGAGCAGGACTTGGGTGTGATTATGTTTAAATGATTTTTATTATTCCAGCAGTAAGAAGCAAATACAAACAGTAGTACCATTCAGGAAATAACATTTCAACAATATAATCAGTTCCCCTCCCATCCCCCCCCTCCCATCCCCTCCCCAAGAATCCATGGCCAGTCCAACAGCTGAGAGTGGGAATAAAATCTTAAAGATTCAAAAGTCTACTGCGAGCACACAGTGTGAGGTCCTGCCAGAAGTGTTCCCACACCTGACAAAATTTGCGACCCGGGCCAAGAGTCAAGTCTCCCACCATACGTCTCTCCAGTGTTGCGTGCACTATCATTAGGGATCTCCATTGTGCATATGACGGGGGATCACGGGAGAGCCAGTTGGTGAGGATGGCTTTTTTTCCCATCAAAAGGGCTCTGGAGATAAATGCTGACATTCCCCTGGGTTTGGGCGAGGCTATATTATAAAATCCAAATAACGCCCTCGGTTGCGGAAGCCATCGCCTTCCCCAAAGCGATGTGGTATATAGGCCAAGATGTCTCCAAAACTGTTGGATTGCGGGGCAGGCCCAAAACATGTGACTCAAAGATGCGTGAGCCTGATTGCATTTCGGGCAAGAATGCGACGCAGTAATCCCCATCCGGGCTGTACGTTCCAGTGGAATGTAAAGTCTAAGAACAATTTTCAATTGCATTTCCCAGTGAGTAATATTGGGTGACACCTTCTGAATGTTCTTCAGGACCCGTTATAACTGTTGAGCAGTCAACTGGCAATGCAAGTCCTCAGCCCACGCTGTCGCTAATATATCCAGATTCGTACTTGGTTGGCAATCCCGGATCCCCACAATATGAAATCGTAGAGGAATCCTCTGTTGGGCTGAAAGGCTGAAGAGTTCCGAAAGCGCCTCCCTGCAAACTTCAGTAAGGGCAGCCACTGGGAGGGACTGAACATAGTGACGGATCTGGTAATAGGCGAAGAGATCATTAGCCTGTAGGTCAAAAGTTTGTTGCAGCTCGGCAAATATGACCAGGCTCTCCTCCTCCAAAAACAGGTGAAAAAGATATTGTAGACCTTGTGCTTGCCACCTAAGAAAGGTGACATTTTGCATGCCCGGCTGGAAAGCTCCATTGCCCAGTATAGGCAAATATAAAGACACCCTAGAAGACAATTTGGCTGTTTTACAGACCCATCTCCATGTCCTTCTGGCCGTCGTAAAAATGGGGTAATGAGACACCAAAGGACGCATTCTCGGATCCGCCACATGTAGAAAATAGCTCACATGGAACGGAGCCAGCAAAGATAACTCCAGTGGTGTAGCAGAAAAATCAGATGTTCCTCTAAACCAATCATTAATATGTCTCATCTGATAAGCCATAGCATACCAACGTACATTTAATAAACCATAGCCCCCCCTATCCCTGGGCAGACACATCCGTAGCAAGGGCATACGTGGTCACTTACCTCCCCATAGAAAACGCTGTAGCTCTTTCGTTAAACGAATGTTATGGGCATGGGACAGCAGCAGAGGTAAAACCTGAAAGCGATATAACCATTTGGGAAAGAGCACCATATTAAAAAGGGCTACCCGGCCCGCCACCGATAAGGGAAAAGTGGACCAATTCTGTAGATGTTGTGAGGTGTCTTGAAGCAATGGGGTGATATTGCTGGAGTACAGGGTCGTAAGGTCTCGGGGGATCTGTACCCCCAAATAGCGAATTGAAGTCTGAGCCTATGTAAATGGGAAGTGACCACTCCATGTCTGTTGTAGTGTCATGGGGCTAGCTACGGCCATAGATTTCTGGTAGTTCAACATAAATCCCGAATAAAATTTGAATTCGTCAAGCGCTTGCAATAAATATCGAACAGAGTGAGCGGGGTCAGTTAGCAAAAATAATAGGTCATCTGCAAAGGCCAACACTTTGAGTGAATGAGTCCCGAAATCCACACCCACTATGTCGGGGTCCTGAGACACTGTGCGAAGAAAGGGTTTGAGGTACAATAGAAATAAGAGGGGTGACAGGGGACAGCCCTGTCGAGTTCCCCTCTCAATAGGTATTGGGTCAGTAATAATGTCATTGCCAAGTAGTCTTGCTGTTGGAGTGGAATATAAAGTGCGTAATGCCGAGGCGAACCAGCCAGATATCCCCATACAATTTAGCACTTCAAAGAGGTATGTCCAATTGATCTGGTCGAACGCCTGTGCCGCATCCAAACTGAGTAGAAGCATAGGAATGTGATGGAATTGCGTGTGCGCTAAGGCTATCAATGCTTTACGTACATTGTGTACTGCTTGTCTACCCTGTACAAAGCCGACTTGTGTGGATGCAATCACATCGGGGAGAAGGGTTGCTAATCTATCAGCTAAGATTTTGGACAGAATTTTGATGTCTACATTCAGCAAAGAAATTGGGCGATAGGACTCTGGAGCAGAACTGTCTTTGACAGGCTTCAATATCAATGTGATTAAAGCCTCATTCGCTTCTCCTGAGAAATGTTCATCCTGGATTACCTGGGAGTAATAGTCCCTTAAAAAAGGACAAAGCTGCCCTGAGAGCAGTTTATAAAATTCTGCCGTAAAGCCATCTGGCCCTGGAGTCGAAAAATTTTGTTGATTGTGGATAGCTTTATGTAGTTCTTTAGGGGTGATGGGTGCATTAAGAAACCTAACATCAGAGACCTAAACCTAAAGTCAGAGAGCGTCTGTAAACCGGAATCCGTGAAATAGTCCTTAATAAGGGGTTCAGCTCCCGAGTCCCGGCGCCCATATATCTTCCCGAAGTGGGACTGAAAATTTTGTGCAATGTGTTCAGTAGTGTGTTGAAATTGGCCCGTACTATCCCTCAATCCCAAAACATAATGGTGACCCTGCACCTGGGAAGTCAAGTGGGCTAATAACTTCCCTGCCCGATTTCCATAGCGATGAAACTTAGCGTCTTTGGTGAAACTTAAGCCGAAAGCTCCTCCGGCTCACCAGTATAAAATTCCTCTCCGGAGGTACCCGCAAAAATCCACTCCTACTGTCTCGAGGCCTCCTGCAAAATGACCCATGCAGCAGCAGCCCCGTCAACCTAAGACTCAGCCGCCGGCCCCGGTAAAGACCGGGCCGTCCTTTTGACAAGTCCAAGCCTTCGAGCTCCCTTTTTGGAGTCTTCCCCCCTTCCCCATCGGGGGTTGTCTCCACCATTTCTATGCCAAATGGGAGAGTCTTACCAGTTGGGTGCTGTCTATTATCCTGGGAGGGTACTCCCTCCACTTCAGTCGCGTACCCCTGGACATGCCTCCAAGAGAGTTTCCTTCTGCTCATTCTCAGCTCTCTCGCCTTCTGCAGGAAGCTCGGGCCCTGCTTCGCCTTCGGGCGGTCGAGGAGGTTCCCCCGGATCAGTGGAACTCCAGATTTTATTCCCAGTACTTTCTGGTACCCAAGAAGACGGGGGATCTACATCCGATCCTGGACCTCCGAGCTCTGAACAAGTTTTTGGTCCGGGAACAATTCAGAATGCTCACGTTGTATCCACTCTTGGCCAAGGGGGATTGGCTGTGCTCACTGGACCTCACAAGTGGTCGCTCCACTCCGGGACCCTGCGTAAGGTGTTTGCTCGTTGGGGAACCCGGATGTTGATCTGTTTGCATCCCCCCTCAATCACAAGTTGCCCCGCTTCTGCTCCAGGGTTTATACCCCTTTCAGGATCGAAGCGGATGCCTTCCTGGATTGGATGAACGAATTCCTGTATGCGTTCCCTCCATTCCCTCTGATTCTGAAGACTCTCATCAAGCTCAAGTCTTCGCGGGCCACCATGATTCTGATAGCTCCTCGGTGGCCCCGTCAACCTTGGTTCTCCCTTCTGTTGCAGCTCAGTTCCAGGGAGCCTCTTCCTCTGCCTGTTTTTCCTTCTCTGCTTACACAGAGTCAGGGTTCTCTGCTTCATCCCAACCTCCAGTCTCTGCACTTAACAGCTTGGTTCCTCGAGACTTAATGCCCTCGTTCCAGTTCTCCCAGCCTGTGCTGGATGTCCTGGAGGCGTCTCCGAAGGAGTCCAATCGCCAATGTTACCATTAGAAGTGGACCCGCTTTTCTTCCTGGTGTGCTACTCGGCAGCTGGAGCCACTGTCTGCCTCCTTGTCAGCTGTCCTGGATTATCTGTTGTACTTGTCTGGCGCTGGGCTCAAGTCCTCTTCGGTTCAAGTCCACCTTAGTGCCATTGCTGCTTTTCATCAGCCAATTGACGGGAAGCCTATCTCTGTTCATCCTGTGGTTTCCCGCTTCATGAAAGGACTTTTCCACGTACATCTGCCCCTTAAACCTCCTCCGGTGGTTTGGGATCTTAACGTGGTCCTTGCACAATTGATGAAACCCCCGTTCGAGCCGCTAGCACGGGCTCACTTAAAGCATCTTACTCGGAAAGTTGTGTTTCTTATTGCTCTCACTTCTGCCCGTTGAGTCAGTGAGCTTCAAACCTTGGTAGTGGACCCACCTTTCACTGTCTTCTATCACAATAAGGTAGTTCTCCGTACCCATCCTAAGTTCTTGCCTAAGATTGTTTCTGATTTTCACATCAACCAATCTATTGTTCTTCCTGTATTTTTTCCGAAGCCCTATTCTTAGCCTGGTGAGGTGGCTCTGCATTCTCTTGATTGTAAGCGTGCGCTGGCCTTCTACTTGAAGCGCACCGCTCCTCACCGTACTGCTTCCCCGCTGTTCATCTCTTTCGATCCCAATCACTTGGGTCGCTCTGTCTCTAAGCGGACCATTTCTAACTGGTTGGCTGCTTGTATTTCTTTCTGTTATGCTCAGGCTACCGGGTTGAGTCACAGGCCACAAGGTCAGGGCGATGGCGGCGTCTGTTGCTTTCCTCCGCTCCACTCCCATTGAGGAAATCTGTAAGGCTGCCACTTGGTCCTCGGTTCATACATTCACCTCGCATTACTGTCTGGATGCTTTCTCCAGGCGTGAAGGCCATTTCGGCCAATCTGTTTTGCAACATCTATTCTCTTAAATTGCCAACTCTCCCTCCATCCCCATTTTAGTTAGCTTGGAGGTCTCCCACATGTAGAAAATATGCTGCCTGCTTGTCCTGGGATAAAGCACAGTTACTTACCATAACAGGTGTTATCCAGGGACAGCAAGCAGATATTCTCGCAACCCACCCACCTCCCCGTGGTTGGCTTCTTTGCTTGCTATCTGAACTGAGGACACGCTGAGGAGATGCATGCCCTAGGCAGGGCGGGAGGGGCATCGCATGCGCAGGCCAGTCGCAAGCCTGAAGGTCTTCGAGCAAGTCTGCTTGCGAAAACGTCCGCTAGGGGGCTCTGTCAGTGATGTCACCCACATGTAGAGAATATCTGCCTGCTGTCTCTGGATAACATCTGTTACGGTAAGTAACTATGCTTTATTACAGAATGCTACACAGAAATATCATGCTAACAGAATACCGCAGTCACACATAGCAGGAATAGGGTTAGGGGAGTGCAACTAGGGCAACTGCCCCCCTGGTCAGAGAAAGCCCTAAGCCACTGCCTGGACTTTGCAGTCCCCAGTTATATCTAACACCAGCTCTAGCAGGATATATATTTCAAATCTGATATATTCTAATCACAAAATAGAAATAAAATTATTTGTTTCTATCTTTTGTTGTCTCTGGTTTCTGCTTTCATCTTCTTTTCACTCTCTTCCATCCAGCGTCTGTCCTCTCCATCTTTTCAATCCAGCATCTGCTCCTTCCATCTACTGTCTGACTTCTCCCCCTTCCAAATGGTATTTGTCTAATTTCTATGCCCCTCTCCCCTTTCCATCCAGCCTGTGCCCCCTCTCTCCTTTTTACATGATTCATTCCAGCTTCACTGCTCTCTTCATTTTTATCTCTCCTACACCAGATCTAGCATCTTTGTCCCTCTCTATTTCTCTGCTGATCCCCCTTCCCATCTCATTCCTGTCTATCCCCTTCCCCTCCTCTAATCTCCCTGCCAGCTGTTTCCTTCCTTTTTCCTTCTCCCTTCCCTCCTCCCCCTCCAGCAGTAACTCTCTTCCCTTCCCTTTCCCTCCTCCCCTCTCAGCAGCATTTCTCCTTCTCCCTCCCTCCAGGTCCAGTAGCAGCTGTCTCTTTTTTTCCCTTGCCCAGCAGCTTCCCAGACTTCTTTCCCGCCCCCCCCTCCCAACAGCATCTCTCCTTATCCTTCCCTCCAGGTCCAGTAGCAACTGTCCCTTTTTTTTACTATGCCCAGCAGCTTTCCATCCTCTAACAGTGGCTTTCTCCCCTCTCAGCAGCTCTTCTTACTTGCCAGCGCAGCGATTCAGGAAGGCAGCCTCAGGTCCATTGATGGGTCGTGCCACCTCTGAGGAAAGAGGAAGTTGCATCATCAGAGGCGGCCGCGACTCAGCAAAAGCCCCAAGGCTGCCTTCCTCAATCGCTGCACTGGTAACTAAGGAGAACTGCTGGGAGGGGAGAAAGCCACTGTCCATGATCTTGCCGGCCCTGCGCGGACCGGCAGGAAATTGAAGATGTCGATCTCGCCGGTCCTGTGCGGACTGGCAGGAATTTTCTGCAGTGTCTTAGAGGAAGAGGTAATGGTTACTGCAGATGGACAGACTGATTGGGCCATTTGGCCTTTATCTGCCATCATGTTTCTATGATTTGTCAGTCAAGAAGGGCTTGTGTCAAAAGTACACTGAAGCCATCATGAATTTTCCACATCTGTTGATATAGTGCTACCAGCTGTACATAGTTCTATATAAATTCATATAATAAATGGGGCCTAATTCTTGAAGCATGTAGTCTAATAAACAGAAGAGAGACAAGAATAAAACATACCTGTATGAGGGGTCATACTAATATAGTAGCAAAGAAATCAATTGTTTTTAAAACATAGGTTCTTTCTGCTCTGTTGATGCTATAATCCAAGCAGAAGAAAAGCAATATTTTATTTTTTTAAATGTATATTTTTATTTAAAGTCTTGACTTTTATATTTATTACATAAACTAGAAGTTAAAAAAAAAAAAAAACATTTAGGAATATTTGCAAAACATCCAAAAATTGGCACTTGGAAGTTTTTCTCTGCAAAACATCTACTATTGTGTACTTCTACAGATAATGGATTTATACCAGATACGGTGTTAGAGGATGTAATGAAGACTCTTGATCTTGTGTCAGAACCTGAGTAGTAAGTCAAATGTTTTTTTCATAACCATTGTTAAAGTGCTTTTTATTTTCTAAGTGATGTTCTCAGAATATTTTATACAATACATGTATATGTTGATCACTATCATGATATTGAAGAGGTCATTTTAGAATGATTAGGCAGCCTACATGTGTTGAGTCATTATTAGAAAGGCCTCTGCTTACACCTCTGTATTCATAGTATACATGGATTTCAAAGGGGCATGTTCTGATATGTGGGCAAACTTTTAAAATACAGTAAAACCTTGGATTGCAAGTAACTTGGTTTGCAAGTGTTTTGCAAGACAAGCAAAACATTTGATTAAATTTTAACTTGATATACAAGCAATGTCTTGCAATACAAGTACATACAGTATACACACATCACAACTGAGCGATGGTTCTTCTCTCTCTGACGCAGTTCTTCTCTCTCTGACGCTGCAGTGACTGCAGTGACTGTTCTAAATGAGTGAGGTCTTGCAATATAAGTATATACAGTATAGTATACACCCATCACATCATCACAACTGAGCCGATGGTTTTTCTCCCTCTGACACTGCAAGAGTGTAGTGACTGTTCTAAACAAGCAAAGTATTGCAATATGAGTACATATAGTATACATGTGTAAGATCATCACAACTGTGCCGATGGTGCTTCTCTCTTTGACACTGCAGAAGTATAGTGACTGTTCTAAATGAGCGAGGTCTTGCAATATAAGTACGTATAGTATTTTGTATTAAAGTTTTGGGGTTGTGGAACAAATCATCTGAGTTTTCATTAGTTCCTATGGGAAAATTTGCTTTTATATATGAGTGCTTTAGATTACAAGCATGCAGTAAAGAGTTTTTGGAGGAGACTTTCTACATGGATTTAGAGCAGGGGTGCCCACACTTTGTGGGCTTGCGAGCTACTTTTAAAATGACCAAGTCAAAATGATCTACCAACAATAAAATTTTTAAAAAACACAAAGCACACTGTACGCAGAGAAAACGTTAATTATCATTTATATTCCGCGGGTTTTCAGAGAGGTCAAGGCAGATGACTTTATGAAATGTCACTTCAGTAACAAATATACCCCCTCCCTTTTTACTAAACCACGATAGCGGTTTTTAGCACAGGACGCTGCACTGAATGCACTGCGATGCTTTCAATGCTCATGGGCTCCCTGCACTAAAAATCGCTATTGCGGTTTAGTAAAAGGGGTCCATAGTGCAAATATAGACAGCAGATATAATTTCTCAAAACAGACACATTTTGATCACTAAATTGAAAATAAAATCATTTTTCCTACCTTTGTTGTCTTGTGATTTCATGAGTCTCTGGTTACATTTTCTTCTTCCGACTATGCATCCAATATTTCTTCCCTTCTTTCAGCCTCCTGTATGCTTCCTTTCCTCCAGACCTCATTCCCTCCCTGCCCCCTCCCCTTTCTTTCTTTCTGTCTCCCTGCCCCCTTTCTTTCTTTCTGTCTCCCTGTCTTTCTCTGTCCATGCCCCCTTTCTGTCTGTCTCCATGTCTTCCCCATCTGGGGATGTGGGAGGGGGATCCAGAAATGGGGATTGTGAGGGGGATGTCAGGGAGGGTCTGGGGATGTTGGGGGTCCAGATATATTGGGGGATGTGGAGGAGGATGGGCATGGGATGTTGGCAGAGGGGTGTAGGGCTCCACGGCTCAGCTGATCCTGGCAGGAGAAATCCCCATCAGCTGAGCTGTAGGAATCCCCCAAACTGGCTCAGCTGATGGGGATTCCTCTGCCGCGATCAACTGATGGCAAGCCCTCAAAGTGCTGTTCCCCCCCTACCATCTATGGATGGTGGGAGGGGATCATGACCACTGAAGAAGTAAGGAGGGGGTTCATGCCTTAAATCCTCCAGTGGTCATTGTGTCAGTTTAGTCACCTTTGGGTCACTTAGACCTTTTTTACTATGGTCTAAGTCCCAGTGTGTAAGTTCGGCCAGGGATGTCCTAGAAAACCTTTGATGATTGCTTCAGGACGTCCAGTTGGAAGCCCACCCGATTCCCACCCTTAATGTACCTCCTGAAACGAACAGGATCCGTTTCTAGGCCCCGAAATCGTTCTGCAAACATTCTATAATCTATTACAGACGTCTGGAGGCAGTTCCCCTTAGAAAGAAAGAATACCAGATATTTCCAAAAGGATAGCCTGACTTTATTTCCAGAATTCATTTGGTTATATTGGGTCAGTGGTAATCCTCACAAGAAAAGGGGGATGGACAAGAGAGGGGAGAGGGTGTGTGAGCAGGATATGTACTTCATTGTTTAAATCTTAAAGGTGTTAAGAGCTGTGGGGGGTTGAGCCTTCATGTCTCAGACAACTAACCTAGTTAACATAAATTAAATGACCTCTTCCCAAACCATTAAGAGAGTAAGCACCCAACATTCTACATTTGATTACTTCCAGCATGGACAGAGACAGAAAACTTAAAATGTGTCCTTTCATAGACAGAGACAGAAAATCTATCCTTTCATTACAATCCCCTCTTACGTCATGAAAATGACGTCATAAATGCACAGCATGAGCGTGGAGGGAGAGATATTCTAGATATGTCTCTTGAGGAGGGGTTTTAGGGGCTGCAATGAGTCAAACAGCACAGGAACAGTCTCTTTTACCCACCCCTGCATCCAACTAAAATACAGATCCCAAGGATTAGATAAACCAGAATTACGTTTAAGTTCAACATTCTTATTGATAGTAATAAGGGACTCAAACCTAGCCTTAACCTGGTCTCGGGCCTTGAATTCATCTGGGACCCCTATCTCATCTATGTATAGCTAAAGTGCACTGGCCTATCTACTGGCTGAGTAGTTTAACACGGAGCCGGAGGTCTCCACAGAGTCAGTAAATATCACCTAAAGAAAAATCTAATGCTGCAACAGTGAAGCATATCTATAATTTCCAAAAAAAAAATACTAGGCTGTAGTTAAATTTCCAGTATGCCTCGGACAATAGTTTCTGATTAATACATTAACACATTTTAGCTAATCATGATTTAATCAGGACTACTTGAAACCGTCTTCCTGCCCTCAGGGTCTATCTGCATCCCCATGCCAGAGTCAGATTGATACAATTTCCCATAGGCCTTTGGTGACACCAGCTATGCCAACCGAAAATGCTGAACGCCTGTGGTACCCTTAGCCAGCTTGCCTCGCTTATGCCTTGCCAATCTCTAACAGTATATCATAGCTGTCCTCCAAGCTATGAAGATGAACAGTTCCCATTATGAGTTCAAACCTCTGTCTTAGGTCGTATAGGCCATAATCTGGGCGGGGATCCCAGTATGCCCATATCTTACCCGTCGTTGAGCGAGTGAACGTGCATAAGGGTTGTAGGAAACTTTCTCAGGAGGCCCAGGCAAAAAGATACAAAGATGTCATAAGAGAGTATGTAAGTATGGGATAATATTATCTCTGACCCTGGTAATGGTAATGCAATAGGCCATGCCAAATTAAAACCAAATTAGAACCAAATTAGCAAGTTGTCAGAGAAGATACTGGAAATTCATGTATAACTGCCTTAAAAGCTAGAGGGAACTTTGTGAGAAAAGAAATGTACACGTGTTTCACTCTACAGCAAAGGAGAATCATAACAATACATAGCAAAATTTGTAGAATAGTTAAGATAGGATGAATTAAAACATTAAATACATGGTTTGTAGTGGGTGAATACCCAAAGAAAAGTTCCCAAACTGAGACATGAGCATCTCGGAGCAAATTTTGTGCAATCTGTCCATTTTCAAAAGTGATAGTATGGTTCACTTCTTTGGAGGTTTACTTAAGTTGTTCAATAAAGTTCAGCAGCTTATGAAATGTCTCATTGCCCATACCAAGAGGTAGTAGATGTACAGCATATGAAATAAAGTCTGAAATGTCCATAGAATAGGTTAAACAGGAGGAATTGTACAGCAAAGCGTTCTTAGGAAGGTGGCTTTCTCCGATGAACAGGAAACATTGTGTACAGCATGTGTGGAAAAGTCTTTGCAGTCAGGGTGCAGGAAGATGAATTAGTCCAGCAGGAACCAGCAGTCTCTTTAAACTGATGAGGTTCACACTTGAAATGAAAGGATGTTTGCACAGGATCTGATGTTTGCACAGGATCAGTCAAGTCACTGGAAATTAGTGGTGTTCACCCTTGAGATGAAATGATGTCTGTGCATACAGGGAGGGATTTAAAAAGAGTCCCGATATCATTCAGCAGCTGTACTCCAGTGTGATCCAAATAAGAGATAGAAAATGGAGGAGAAACCATGTTGCCTGTACTGAATGGAGAGAGAGAGAGAGAGACCAGGTTGCCTGTACTGAATGTGGCAACATGTGACAATATTAATACATTTACTTGTTATAGTTAAGGCAAAAGAGAGACAATATTCAAGTACTTAAGGTTCTTAATCAGACATTTCAAAAAGATATGTTTTTGTGTGCTGCATATAACTATTATGGCACTTCAGAGAGACCATAATTCTGTACTGAATGTATTTAAAAAATTATGTCAGTCAGAAATGTGTACTGAATGGTTCATATCAAGTGAGCACCATAGAATAAACACTGTATAGATATAGAATAAAACCTTTTCTTAAAAATATAACCCCTAACTAAGCTACATTTAGTATATGCAAGTTATAGGGAAAAAAAAGAACATTGCGCATTTGGGCTAGTAAAAAGTGGGAAAAGAGCTTGCTCTAGAAATGGCCAATATTATGTATCCTGGGGTACCCCTCAAACCAAAACAAGTAGACAAAACACAGACCACATGGCATAGACAAAACACAAAACACTAATTTTTCTTCCATCTGTCAAGTGTTCAGGGCTGAACTTATCTCTGGAAATAAACACATTGTTATAGAAAAACAAAACAGAGATGAACACATGACTAAAGTGTATGGACAAATAACGCATAGCATAACCATCTCATATTTAGAAAAGCTAATGTCTCTTTGGATCGTCTTTATCTCTGCAGTGACAAAGAGGATCCCTGGAAAACACCAGAAATATCCTAGTGCCAAAACTGGGATGGGCATGCATATATCCGAACCGCTGCTAAGAAAAAGAAAAGAAAAACACATTTTAATTTTGCAACATCCTAATTTCAGCTAAAACAATAGGAAGGAATTTTTTTCCATTCACAAATGTGCCAGCTGTGGCTTTCCAGATTTTATCTTTAATAGTCCTGTTCATGCGTTCGACAATACCGAAACTCTGTGGGTGATATGGGAGATGAAATTTCCACTCAATGCGGAATGCGATAGCTAAATCTTTGCATACTCTGGCAGTGAAAGCAGGACCATTATCTGTTGATGTGTGTGGGACATCCCCACCTAGGGATGATTTCGCGAAGTAAAATGTTCACCATAGTCTGAGCAGTTTCATTTGTAGTGGGAAAAAACTTCAGGTTATCGGGAGAACATGTCAACAATAACAAGGGCAGCTGGTATACAGGGTTTCCCCTCTTTGCACCAAAGTCCGTCCGAAGGGCGGCTTTGTGCACCGGCCAGATGGGCATTGATTAAGCCAGTGACCAGGGTCTCCGCAATTAAAACATCCAGTACTTCTGGATGGATTATTACCATCTCAATCGGAGACAGGGGCCCGCCCGTTACGAAACCCGTGACCCCTTCTTCCGCGAGGAGCGGACAGGCGCAGTCCCCAGGTAGGTAGCTGGCCCTAATAATGCAGGATTTCCCAAGGCTTAGAGATCTCAAAGCGTAGGAGAGTGTTGCGTAGTGGTTAGCGCTACAGCCTAAGGAACCTGAGGCTTGGGGGTTCAAACCCCGCACTGCTCCTTTTTTCAATCTGAAATTATGCACGAGAACTAGTGGGCCATTCTGAAATCATTTGTTTGACCAGAATCTGCAAAGGAGAACGGAGGTTAGAAAGGAAAGTCTGAATAAGTAGGGAATCCATATTTGTATGGGCACTAAGACTCATTAAGCCTCTTCCACACCTATCAAGCTCTGTCTGCAATCCTGATCGAATCACATTGGATTCCTGTTACTCATCGCATTTCCTTTAAAATCCTACTTTTAGTTTTTAAAACACTGTCTTTGAATGAACCCCAATTCATTAATAACTATTTACTCCCCATAGTATATCACTTTCTTTAAGGTCCATGGAACACCTTACCTCAGCATGTAAGAGAAGAAAATGACCTAAACCATTTTAAAAGCAATCTGAAGAGCTTCCTTTTTAAAGACGCCTTTAATTTATTTATTCCCTATTCCTATTGCCCTCATCATTCACGTCTTCCCTTGTGTTCTATTAATACAATTGTAGTTCTGCCCTTTCTTCCTTATGCATCTGTTAGTTTGTATGTCAATATGTCAGGCTCATGTAATTTACTATAAATAAGCATATGTGTACACCTTTTGTTTTTTATGATCATATTAGCACTATAATTAAATCTACATTTTACAGATTACGTAGGATACGATCTATTGCAAAATTCCTATGTCAGAACATATCCATTAAACTCATCACTAAGTCTAGAAAATATGACCATGTTACACCCCTTTTGATAGATGCACATTGGCTTCCAGTTAATTTCGGATAACGTACAAACTCTGTCTGCTTGTTTTTAAATCTCTTCTTCATAAGACCCCAGCATTCATATTTAAACATTTAATTCCATATCATTCAAACAGAACCCTGAGGTCTAATGAGCAAAACTTATTAACCATTCTATCACTTAAAATTATTAACACTAGACGTCAATTTATTTTTTTTCTGTAACTGCTCCTCAAACTTGGAACGATCTTCCCATTTATCTGCGGAATGAGCGCGATTTAGGAAAATTTAAAAGCAATTTGAAAACATTTCTTTTTAAAGATGCTTTTAATATTTAATTAAATAGTTCTTAATTTGGTGATGTTATTTTACTGTGTTATGCTATGTGTTAATTGATTCCCTTAATGTATTTTTTCCTTTGTTTTACTTTTCTCTATCAATTATATTTCTAACCCTTATCTTACCCTATGTCATGAGTATAAAATATTATGTATTAGTTTTTACCCAATGTTATTATTTAAAGTTTGTTTTGTATTGTATTGTCCTTTTTTTTTTTTTTTTCCATTATTTTTTATTTTCTAATTTTTCATAAAGTGTACATAATAATAAATTACAATTGATAAATGCATATTATCACTTTTATATCTAATACATTATATATCTGAATTTGATTTTCCCCCTCACCCTCCCCCCTCCCTTTCATTACTTTAATATAATATTTTAATTTTCAAATTTTTATAAAAAGTATACAACATATTAGAATACAATTGATAAATATTCAATAACTTTTTTTATATCTAATACAATATAATCTAAACAATTTTTGTCCCATTTCCCTCCCCTCACCCTTTTATTACCTTTTATTCATACGTTACATTTTGTATAATATATTATAACATACTATGTATAAATTAATTTTTCTTACCCCCCCTTTATGTGTGTCATAAAAAAAAAAAAAAAAATCCTTAAAAGAAGAAAAGAAGAAGAAAACATCATATTATTTATTCATTACAGTATTTTGTCAATGGCCCCCATATTTTTATAAATTTATTATATGTCCCCTTTTGTATTGCTATTGTTCTTTCCATTTTAAAAATATGACATATTGTATTCCACCAAAATGTGTAATTTAGGTTGTTGTAATTTTTCCAATTGTTAGTTATATGTTGAATGGCAACCCCTGTCATAATTAATAAAAGCTTATTATTTTCTGGTGAAATTTGACTTTTTATTCTCATCATTGTTCCAAATAAAATTGTATCATATGATATTGCAATATGATTTTCCATTAATTTATTAATTTGTGGCCAAATTGAATTCCAAAAAATTTTAATATAAGGACAATGATATAATAAATGATCTAATGTCCCTGGTTCTAGATTACAGTGCCAGCATCTATTAGACTTAGAACTGTCTAATTTTTGCAAACGAGTAGGGGTCCAAAAAGCTCTATGTAATAAAAAGAACCATGTTTGTCTCATAGACGCTGACACTGTACATCCCATTCTCCAAGACCAAATTAGTGGCCATTGAGATGCATTAATTTGATGTCCAATCTCAATGCTCCAAATGTCTCTTAGTATTGTATTGTCCTTATTTGACTATAGAATTTGATTAAGCGATTAATCAAAAATAATAAACCTGAAACTTGAAACTTGATTTGTAAATCGCTTAAAAATAAACTTGAAATTTGAATCTCACAAATTTCCATATCTTTCTTGCTCTATCTGTAAAACTAATTCTGGCCCCTGTATTAATTAAAGTTAATTTATCCTGACCCTCTTTAAGACAATTGCCTCCAAATTATTCAAAATACTGCCATTAAAATCATTTCACCTTAAAAGCTCAAAAATTTGATCATGTCACCTAATAAACTTGAAACTTGATACATAAAACCATAGCTTCCGGTCTACCTGATTTCATCAACAGGTTATTAATCTCCCACAACCTGCATCGCACATTACATTCTTCTTATCAAAACCTGTTATCCATTCCCTCTTTAAAACACCTTGGCACCGTGCATACTAATAAAGTTCATCACTTGATAAATTTAAAACTAGCTTGAAGGCCTTTCCTTTCAAAGACGCATTTGGAGTATAATAGTCCTTTTAAGGACTATAATGGGACTTTGCTCCTTGCTTTTCTTATTCATTTTAATCTGTTTTGCTTTGTTTTTTAAATATATGCCTTTCTGACTGTCTGTTTTAATAATTACACAAATGTATTTTCTACCCTTTTTCATTTTGTTTCTGTAAGTTCCCCAAACAAACCTGAAACCTAAAACGGAATTTATTTTTTATTTTTTTCTTTTCTTTCCGGCGACACAGCACAAGAAAAGGCAGAAATTTAAACCTATAAGCAGTGCAAACATATACGGGAAAGACAAGTGCTGAAAAGTTCTCAGCCGGCCTTTGTGCTGAAAAGTTCTCAGCCGGCCTTGGTTCACTCACATTCAATTCATATCAAGCCCCACAGGGTTCACCACTCTCACCTACCCTATTCAACATTTACATATCCTCTCTAGGACACCCACTGCAAAAACCAAACCTGATCTAATACATATTGTGACAGGGAAGTGCCTGTCAGCAGTTTAAACCCGGTTTTAAACCCTGCCTTGCAAAGGGCTGTCCCTATTCCTAAGCCCAGGAAACTGCCTAGTAACCCTGTGCCTATCACTAAGAGCCAACAGGCAGGGCAAGGCAGAGAGGCAAGGACAGAAACCATAGCGTTCTTTCTCCCTTAGTCTAACTGTGAACTAGTATGAATAAATTACTTGCCTGTGAAGATAGGGAAGGAGGTGAGAACCTGTAATTAACCTCTCCCGAAAGCCCGCACGGAACCCAGAGTCCCGAGAATTCCCAACCCTGAAGCAGGAACTCTGGGAGGGGACCAAGAGCAGTCCGAAACGGCTGGGTAACAAAGCTCCCCAACCCCACCCTGGGAGCCCGGGGGAGCGGGGGCACTGGGCTTCAGGTGGGACAGTGCCAAAGCTTCCCAAAGATCTTTCAAACAGAAAAAGCAAAATCAGGAGAAAACGTTTTTGGTTTTATTTTTTGGCTTTTCTGCCTGGACAGCAGGCTGGACTGTATGAAAGTATGCTTTTGTCCAAGTATCCTCAACACAGAGGGACTGCTGGAACCCCAGTGCTGCAAACTGAGGGAAATAAAAGAAAAGCTGAACTCCACAACCAACGCAGCCTCCACCAATTACCTCACTGTTTCCCAGTGGGAATCCTCCTGGGAGCGCTTGGTCCTTACGCCTGGGGCGGGAGCTGGGTTGCCAGCGCTAGGCTTAACCCCGGCCCCGCCACAATATATGCAGACGACATCTCCATCCTAACAGCATAACAAATGAAATCTCAAAATACATTACTCATAATGACTGAAATAGAACATTGGACAAGCAACTTCAAACTGAAACTTAACACAGAAAAAACAAAAATCTTCCTTGCAAGCCCAACGGATAAAATTACCAATTCAACGCTACACATAAAAGACCATGATTACCCAATTACCAACTATTGTAATATCGTTTATTTGGGTATCATTCAGAACTCAGCTGTCCGCTTGATATATGGATTAAAAAAGAATGACCATGTCATCTCCCATCACAAACCACTGCACTGGCTGTCAGTCGAGGCAAGAATATTATTCAAGTTCTCCTGCATATGTTTCAAGCTAGTCACATTAATAAAGCCGAACTAACCTACAATGCCTTTAGAAAACTCATAAAAACTACCCTATTTGACAGATACATCACCTAAACAGAACCTCACCAAGCACTCTTTCTTTTCATAATGCTCTCTGAAATCCTAATTCGTGCTGTTTCTGAATCTCTAAACAAACTGTACATTGTAATTTTTTCCCTTTTTTTTTTTTCAGGAAAGCTGTGATTTTTCTTTACAGGTCAGCTCCGAAATTCTTAGCAAACATTATATTTTGTAATTTTGATTCCTAATAGAGTCTCTGTACTCTCTACTCCCTCCACATATTGTAAATCGCTGAATGTTCAGCTCTCTTAAATGTAAACCGCCCAGAGTCGCAAGATTGTGGCGGTATAGAAGAACAAAGCCATTACCATTATTATTATTATTACTGAAGCGAACAAAGTCTCATCTGTCTAGGAGGTGGAAAATCTTAAGTGTCTTTATGACCCATTAGAAAAACAATATCACAATGCAGGAATTTTTTCAATAAAAAAAACAATGTAACAATGCAGAAATTTTCGCTTACCTTACCTTATAAGCGAGGTACATTAATATACAATATAATCTTATACTCTATAAAATCTTATCTAAGCAATAGACGAGAAAGCGCATGCAAAGAATAGCACAGATGACAGAATGCGCAGACGTTTCTATAAATCCACAATAGAGACTTTCCAAAAGTCTTCACTTAATTTCATTCTTCCCGAAAGAATGGATTTTCATGGCGGGAATTTACCGAAAACTCCACATTAATATTTGTCCTTGCCAAAAGGACAATAACCGCGGCGGGTTTACCGAAAACCCTACAATTTAAATAAAGGGTTGGAACATGATGCCAATACCTGTGAGTATTAAAGAACAGAATTCAAAATTCAGAAATACTCACAAAATATTGGCAATGTCAAGTCCATCCCGGACGTAGCCTCCAAATTGAAACGAACAGGATCCGTTTCTAGGCCCCGAAATCGTTCTGCAAACATTCTATAATCTATTACAGACGTCTGGAGGCAGTTCCCCTTAGAAAGAAAGAATACCAGATATTTCCAAAAGGATAGCCTGACTTTATTTCCAGAATTCATTTGGTTATATTGGGTCAGTGGTAATCCTCACAAGAAAAGGGGGATGGACAAGAGAGGGGAGAGGGTGTGTGAGCAGGATATGTACTTCATTGTTTAAATCTTAAAGGTGTTAAGAGCTGTGGGGGGTTGAGCCTTCATGTCTCAGACAACTAACCTAGTTAACATAAATTAAATGACCTCTTCCCAAACCATTAAGAGAGTAAGCACCCAACATTCTACATTTGATTACTTCCAGCATGGACAGAGACAGAAAACTTAAAATGTGTCCTTTCATAGACAGAGACAGAAAATCTATCCTTTCATTACACCTCCTAACACGCCCCTTTGAGCTCTGGATGCACAGCAGGTTAGAAGTGCTGCTGAACTTCCAGAAAGTTTGTTTTGATTATCGGCACTTGGACAGCCCTGCTATTAGGATATCCAAGTGCTGACTTAGGCAGGTTTTTAAACATTTTAAAGTTTTGATTATGCCCCTCAAAATGTATAGTCAAAAATTTGTTTACGCTTCTAATAGTCTTTATAGCATGGTGATTATACATGACATTTTTCATACCACAGAGGTAGTTATACATTGTAAGGTCAGGGTTTGGTTTATTTATTTGGTTGGTTTGGTTTATTTATTTATATCCACCCTTATCTAGAGGTTGTTAGCCTGGACTTCTAAAATAGCTATGTTTGAAGGTTCTTTCAAAATTTAATATATGTAGTTGTAGTTTGAATCTCTGTGGGTAGAAGTTTCTATAGTTTGGTATTATCCCAGGACAAGCAGGCAGCCTATTCTCACATGTGGGTGACGTCATCCACGGAGCACGGATGCGGACAGCCTCGCAAGCAGACTTGCTTGTAGAAAACTTCAGATGTTTCGAGTCTGCCGCACCGCGCATATACTAGTGCCTTCCCGCCAGCAAAGGGCACGTCTCCTCAGTTTTCTGCGGAGCCGAGAAGTCCATCTTTGACTCTCTGCGCTGAACTTAGTTCACTTCGTGCCTTCTCTCACCATGGCTTGTGTTTTATTTTTCTTATTACCGTGTCACTGTGTTTTTTCTTTTGATTATTTTTTTTTTTAAGTTTTATTTTTTGTCGACTGACTGGTGGAGCCTGCCGCACGCCCTCAACCTGCGGGCATCAACTTTGCGGCAGCTATCTTTCCTTCTATGTCCCAGCCAGTCGCGAGCTTTAAGAAGTGTAGCCAGTGCCAGCGTGCGATCTCCCTCACTCACCCACACCCCTGGTGTCTTCAGTGCCTGGGGCCTGACCGTTGCCTGGAGTCGTGCGTTCGCTGTGCTACCCTTCAACCTCGAGCCCTCAAATGACGTCGAGTTCAAGTGGAGAAGATTTTCAGTATGGAAATCCCTGCTACACCTTCAACCTCTGACTCGGTCAGACCTGCTGCGGGGTGTCCTCCTGCCTCCATAACTCCGACCTCGAGTCTCATTAGGCCTTCCTCATGTGGAATGTCCTCTACCTCGAGTAAATCTGCCAGGTCTTCTCCTGAGCTTCCCTCAGGTCAGATACCTCAGTAGACGGTTCTGGTGGTGGTCCTCAAGCTACCCAAGCATCATTCCTCCAAGTCGAAGCATGCTTCCTTTGCCACTTCGGAACCTTTAGCCTCAGCAAGTGGTCCAGTTTCAGACTCGGATCCACAATTGCAGGCTACCATCCAGACCATTTTAGAGCGGGAATTTGTTCAGTTACTGAGCAAATACAGTCCTGCTTCTCATCCAGCAGTCCAGCCTGGGAACTCAGCAAGCTCACAAGAGGTCAAATCCTTGCTTGTGCCTCCAGCTGAATCTACAGACTCTATGCAAGGAGTCAAGTCTTTGCAAGTGTCTCGACTGGAATCCTCACTCTCCATACAAGGAGCCGAGTCTTTGGGAGTGCTTCGAGATTCCTTGATCCAAACCATTGAGTCTATGGGGCTTTCAGTCCTTTACCCTCACCAAAGGCATTGCCCGTTTTGAGACACAGGTCGAGGCCCTCATCGAGGCACAGGTCCTGTTCCAGAGAGAAGCCTTCCTTGTCCAGGCCTTCCAGCTCTTTGAGGCCTCCAACTCCTCGATCGAGGACACCAATAGCAGAACCTGAGGGCTCAGTCTGTCTATTCACTGGGATACCAATACTTCAGAGAGTCCCCACCTTCGTTCTCCACTTGAGGCGCCTCGAGGTCATCGAATCCCTCTCGAGGCCATGCTCTGGCAGATCAATTGTCCTTTTCCTCCTTCCTCCGTCAAATGGCTGAGGACCTGAATCTTAAATTGGACGCTGGTTCTAAGTACTCTAAGGAGTATTTAGAGGAATGAGAATGCCTCGGCCTCCTGTGGAGTCTCTCAAGCTCCCTCTTAACAGGCTTCTGTCTCAAACTTTCAAACGAAACCTGGAGACTTCTTATGCTATCCCTGCTGTTCCAGGCAAGTTGGAATCGAAGTATAGAACTCTACATTGCAAGGTCTTTGAGAACTCCAAACTATCTCATCAATCCCTTCTTGTGGAATCAACATTGAAAAGGAGTCATCCTTCCAGGGTCTATGCTACCGTACTGCCTGGCAGAGAGGGCAGGATCATGGACAAGTTTGGCCGTCGTCTTTATCAAAATTTGATGATGGCCTCCAGGGTTTTAAATTATAATTTTATCTTTACTACTTACTTCAAGTATTTTATTGATATACTCCCTGGTTTTTCTAAAGACCTTGGTCAACACAGGCTTTTAGAGTTTCATCAAGTCATTGCCACTTTGGCACAGCTCAGGTTGCATCTTCTTCACTCATCTTATGATGCCTTTGAACTTTCCTCCAGGGTCACTACATTCTCGGTAGCGATGTGCCGTCTGGCCTGGCTTCACACCATCGATATGGATCCCAATCTTCAGGATCATCTGGCTAATATTCCTTGTGAGGGCAGTGATCTCTGATGAATCGATAGAGGAGTTGTCTGAGCATAAGAAATATTTTGCTTCCATTGTCAGACCAAAGCCTAAGCCAGCTCCTGCAAAGCCTTCTCGACCTCTTCCATCCTATCAGAGGTGTTATCCTCCAAGGGCAGCTCCTTACACTCGAGCACCTCCCAAGAAACAACAGCAGAAGCAACAGAAACCTCAGCCTTCTGCTACACCCAACGCTTCTCAGCCTTTTTGACTGTCTCACACAGAGCATAACCTCTGTCCTCTCCTCTCCCCATAGGAGGTTATCTCCATCATTTTTACCATCGATTGGAAATCATTACATCCAACCTCTTGGAGCTGTCAATAACCACGGAAGGATACTCTTTGCATCTCCCCAAAACCACAAACTGCCTCAGTTATGCTCCAGGATATACTCTCCTCATCGCCTCGAGACAGATGCCTTTCTGTTGGAATGGACGACTCTCTTCCTGTATGCATTTCCTCCATTCCCTCTCATTCTCAAGACTCTTGTCAAGCTCAAGAACGATCATGCCACTTTAATTCTGATAGCTCCTCGGTGGCCCAGGCAACCTTGGTACTCCCTTCTACTTCAACTCAGCAGCAGGGAGCCATACCTTCTACCAGTTTTTCCATCTCTGCTTACATAGTACCTGGTACCTCTCAACTTAACTCCTTTTCAGATTTATCAGCCTGTTCAAGACATTTTAGAGGCTTCCAGAAAACCTGCCACTAGACAATGCTACCACCAAAAATTGACTAGATTTTCAACGTGGTGCATCTCTCATAACAAAGAGCCTCGAGATACCTCTTTGTCTTCCGTCTTGGATTATCTTTTGCAGTTATCTACCTCTGACTTCAAGTCTACATCCATTCAAGTCCATCTCAGTGCAATTGCTGATTTCCATCAGCCTATTGAACCCCTTTCTGTTCATCTGGTGGTTTCCAAATTTATGAAAGAACTTTTCAGTGTCAAACCTCCTCTCAAACCACCTCCAGTGGTTTGGGATCTCAATGTTGTATTGATGAAGCCTCCTTTTAAACCAATGGATTCGGCTCATCTGAAATATCTCACTTGGAATGTGGTGTTTCTCATTGCCCTCACATCTGCTTGAAGAGTCAGTGAGCTGCAAGCTTTAGTTGCTCATCCATCTTTCACAGTTTTCCATCATGACAAGGTGGTCCTCCATACTCATCCTAAATTCTTACCTAAAGTGGTTTCAGAATTTCATCTCAATCAATCCATTGTACTTCCAGTGTTTTTTTCCAAGACCTCATTCTTATCCTGGAGAATCAGCTCTTCATACTCTGGACTGCAAACATGCTTTGGCCTTCTTCTTAGAACACACCAAACCACACAGATCTGCTCCTCAACTTTTTGTCTCCTTCGATCCAAACAAGTTGGGACATTCAATTTCTAAGCGAACCATCTCCAACTGGATGGCTGATTGTATCTCTTTCTGCTATACCTAGGCATCTACAGAGTCAAGTCACAGCCCACAAAGTCAGAGCCATGGCAGCTTCAGTAGCTTTTCTCAGATCCACTCCTATTGAGGAAATTTGCAAAGCTGCCACCTGGTCCTCGGTTCATACTTTCATCTCTCATTATTGTCTGGATGTTTTCTCCAGACGGGATGGCCATTTTGCCCAGAGAGTATTACAAAATTTATTCTTCTAAGTTGCCAACACTCCCTCCATCCCATTCTGGTTAGCTTAGAGATCACCCACATGTGAGAATAGGCTGCCTGCTTGTCCTGGGATAAAGCACAGTTACTTACTGTGACCGTTGTTATCCAGGGATAGCAGGCAGCTATTCTCACAACCCACCCATCTCCCCTGGTTGACTTCTCTGCTAGCTATCTGAACTGAGGAGACTCGCCCTGTGATGGGCGGGAAGGCACACGTGCATGTGCAGACTCAAAACTTCTGAAGTTTTCTACAAGCAAGTCTGCTTGCGAGGCTGTCCGCATCCGGGCTCCGTGGATGACGTCGCCCACATGTGAGAATAGCTGCCTGCTATCCCTGGATAACACATGTTATCCCAGGACAAGCAGGCAGGTATTCTCACAAGTGGGTGACGTGATCCAACGGAGCCCCGATGCATATGCCTCACAAGCAGTCTTGCTTGAAGAAACTCGAAGTTTCGAGTCACCCGCACCGCGCATGCGCAAGTGCCTTCCCGTCCAGCATAGGGCGCGTGTCCTCAGTTCTTACTTTTCCGCGGAGCCGAGAAGTCCGTCTTCAACTCTGCGTGAAGTGTTTTCACTTTTGCCTTCTAAAGTCCTTGGTTTTGGGTTCTTTTTCTCTTAATCACTGATTTTCGTCGTACTTTTCTTGTTTTTCAAAAAAAAAAATAATAATTTCTTCCGTCCATTCGACTGGGCAGGCCACGTGGCCGCAGCCCCGCGGCCTCGATCTTGCGGCGGAGCTTTTCCGGCCTATGTTCCGAACTGCTACTGGTTTTAAAAAGTGTTCCAAGTGCCAGCGCGCGATTTCACTGACGGACCCTCATCGACGCTGTCTTCGGTATCTTGGGCCTCAACACCTCCCAAAATCGTGCCGGCCTTGCTCAACACTTACAGCCCGTGCTTTCAAGCATCGTTGCATCTTGTGGGAGCAGCTCTTCAGCATGGAGTCTTCGATGGAGCTTTCGTCATCGAAGGGTGCTTCACCATCGACCTCACCCGAGGCTCTCCAGGCTTCCACATCTTCTACTCCGAGCCTCATCAAACATGCCTCATTTGTACCATCTCTGTCTTCGACGCCGGCTGCGGTGCCTTCCTCTGTCTCTTCAGGTCAGATAGCACAGCAGCCCATTCCCCTGGTAGTGCTTAAAGTGCCCCAGGCTTCTAAGTCCAAGCACTTGCACACTGCATCGAGGGAGCACGAACCCCGTGCAGGTGGTCCCGTTGGAGACGCGGGTCCATCCTTGCCGGCTTCATTCCAGACCTTACTTGAGAAGCAGTTCATTCAGCTCTTTACCACAATGGGGCCGAAGCTTCTCTCTCAAATCCAGCCTGGGCACGCGGAGGTCTCCCGCGAGGTCGAGCCGCCTCCGGTGCCCCAGCAGTACGCACACTCTCTACAGAGAGCAGAGTCTCTGCGAGTGTCTGGTCTGGCATCGATGCATGCATCGCAAGGAGCAGAGTCTTTGCCCATGCCTCCATTGGAACCAATTCACTCAATGCAAGGTGTAGAGTCTTTGTGAGTGCCTCCATTGAAACCTATCCACTCGATGCAAGGGCTTGAGTCTTTGCGAGTGCCTCGTGGTTCTTCCAGTCAACCACCTCTGCTTCGATCCACCGCTTCCAGCCCTATCCACTCTCTGGGGCCTCAGCAAAGACACATTCGCCTCATGTATCGAGGCCTACTTCGAGGCACAGCTCGCATCATCGAACGAGGCATTCTTCGAAGCACTCATCCAGGCATGCCTCGCCTCATCGGAAGCAGCCTTTCTTCAGTATTCTCCACCGGCTACTTCGCCTCCTCCACTGCCGGATCTCGAGGACACGGTGGGGTCTTTTTCTCCATCTAGATCCCCATCCTCGTTGGATCAAGAGGCCTCGACGTCCTCGAGTCCCTCTCGAGGCCCTGCTTTGGCTGACCGGCTGTCTTTTTCCTCTTTTCTTCGTCAGATGGCAGCTGATTTGGACATTCAACTGGACACTGGGTCCAAATTTTCAAAGGAGTATCTTGAGACCATGCATCTCCCTCAACCTCCTGCAGAATCCCTCAAGCTTCCTCTTCATAAGCTGCTGGATCAGACCTTTGTCCGCTGTTTGGAGACACCCTATTCCATCCCCGCTGTTCTGGGAAAATTGAATGCCAGATACCGCACGGTCCATCATAAGGGGTTTGACGGTGCCCAGCTATCCCATCAATCCCTTTTGGTGGAATCTTCATTGAAGTTTTCTCACCCCTCCCAGGTATATGACACCGTTCCACCTGGCAGAGAGGGCAAGACAATGGACAGGTTTGGCAGGCGCATTTATCAGAACTCTATGATGACGTCCAGAGTTCTCAATTATAATTTTCACTTTATTACCTATTTTGAATTTTTCCTGTCTATCCTACCCAAGTTCATGCCCTACTTGGATTCTCGAGCCCATTTTGAATACCAGGAGGTCCTGGCTTCGTTGTCCCAACTCCGGTTGCAACTGATGCAGTCCTCATATGATGCCTTTGAATTGTCTGCTCGGGCTACTGCTTGCTCAGTAGCCATGAGACACCTTGCGTGGCTCCGGACCATTGAAATGGACCCCAATCAGCAGGACAGGCTGGCTAATGTCCCGTGCGCTGGCACTGACCTCTTCGATGAGTCCATTGAGGCGGCGACTAAGAAACTTTTGGACCACGAGAAGTCTTTCCAATCTATTCTCCGTCCGAAGCCCAAGCCAGCTCTTCCTCGTCCTTCACGCCCGCCTTTGATTTACCAGCGGCGTTTTCCACCAAAACAGGCTCCTTCCATCCGTCAGCCTGATAAGAGGCAGCATCCCCAGAAGCAGCAACAGAAGTCTCAACCGTCTTCTGTCCCCAAGGCTCCTCAGCCTTTTTGACTTGTCTCTTTCAAAGCATAACGTCAGTCGTTCTGCCTTTCCCCGTTTTTTCCCCCTATCGGAGGTCGTCTCCTTCATTTTTACCACCGATGGATGACTATCACCTCCGACTTCTGGGTCCTTTCCATCGTAAGGGAGGGATACTCTCTTCAGTTCCATCAAGTTCCTCCGGAGCATCCTCCAAGAGAGTATCCTTCCTCCTCTGCCCAGACCGCCCTTCTTTTTCAGGAAGCTCAGGCTTTGCTGCAGCTCCGGGCTGTCGAGCCTGTTCTTTTGGCTCAACAGAACAAGGGTTTTTACTCCCAGTACTTCCTTGTTCCGAAGAAGACGGGCGATCTGCGTCCTATTTTGGATCTCAAGGTGCTCAACAAATATCTGGTCAAAGAAAAGTTTTGCATGCTGACCCTGGCATCTCTGTATCCCCTCCTTGAGCAGAACGACTGGTTATGCTCTCTAGATCTCAAGGAGGCCTATACTCACATTCCCATTCATCCGGCCTCCCGTCAATACCTCAGATTTCAGGTGGGACATCTTCTTCATCAATACTGAGTGCTCCCTTTCGGCCTGGCATCGTCACCCAGAGTCTTCACCAAGTGCCTGCTAGTGGTGGCCGCAGCACTCGGGACCCATGGTCTTCAGGTGTTTCCCTACCTGGACGACTGGCTCATAAAGGATTCCATGCCTCAGGGAGTCGTCCTGGCGACTCAGTGCACTATCTGGTTCCTGTAGAGTCTGGGGTTCGAGATCAACTTTCCAAAATCACATCTGCAACCTTCCCAGACTCTTCCCTTCATCGGAGCTGTTCTTGATACTATTCAACTCAGAGCGTTCCTCCCTCCACAACGTCTGGAATCTCTTCTCCGTATTTGTCATTCAGTGTCCTCTCGCCCATCCATCTCGGCGAGACACATGATGGTTCTTCTGGGCCACATGGCCTCTACAGTACACGTGACTTCTTTTGCCAGACTTCACCTCAGAATTCCTCAGTGGACCCTGGCATCTCAGTGGACGCAGGTTTCCGACCCTCTGACTTGTCACATCCAGGTCACTCCTGCTCTGACACAGTCTCTTCGCTGGTGGATGCTCTCTTCCAATCTATCCAGAGGCTTACTGTTTCACACGCCCCCCCTCCCCATCAAAAGGTTCTCATGACCGACTCTTCGACTTACGCTTGGGGGGCTCATCTAGATGGTCTCTGCACCCAAGGCTATTGGACCAGTGCGGATCGCCAGTGCCACATCAATCTGGAACTCAGGGCGATTTTCAATGCTCTCCATGCTTTTCAACATCTGCTTCAAGACCGAGTAGTCCTCATTTGCACAGACAACCAAGTCGTCATGAATTATGTCAACAAACAGGGAGGCACGGGATCGGCCTCCCTCTGTCAGGAAGCTCTGAAAGTTTGGGATTGGACAATTCACCACAACACCTTCCTCAAAGCTGTCTACATTCAGGGGGCAGACAATACCTTAGCGGACAACTTGAGTCGTCTTCTACAGCCTCACAAATGGACTCTCCATTCCACGCCCCTTCATCACATTTTCTCTCTGTGAGGAACGCCTCAGATAGACCTCTTCGCAGCCCCCCACAACTTCAAACTGCCTCAGTTCTGCTCCAGGATCTACACTCCTCATCACCTCGAGGCAGATGCTTTTCTTCTTGACTGGACTAATCTATTTCTATATGCGTTTCCTCCATTTCCTCTCATTCAAAAGACTCTAGTCAAGCTGAAGTCCAACCATGCCACCATGATTCTGATTGCTCCTCGGTGGCCCAGACAACCTTGGTACGCCCTTCTACTTCAACTCAGCAGCAGGGAGCCTTGCCTTCTACCAGTTTTTCTCTCACTGCTTACACAGCATCAGAGATCTCTGATTCTTCCCAACCTGCAGTCTCTCCACCTGACAGCTTGGTTCCTCTCAACGTTTGGGACCTCTCCAGTTTTCGCAAGCTGTGAGGGATGTTTTGGAGGCTTCACGGAAACCTGCTACTAGACATTGCTATACCCAAAAATGGACTAGATTTTCTACTTGGTGTTTTTCTCATCATCAGGAGCCTCAACATTCCTCCTTATCTTCTGTTTTGGACTATCTTTTGCACCTGTCTCATTCTGGCCTCAAATCTACATCGATATGAGTCCATCTTAGTGCAATTGCTGCTTTCCATCAGTCCCTTCAAGGGAAACCTCTCTCTGCTCATCCTGTGGTTTCTAGATTCATGAAAGGACTTTTCCATGTCAATCCTCCTCTCAAACCGCCTCCAGTGGTTTGGGACCTCAATATTGTTCTTTCTCAGCTTATGAAGCCTCCATTTGAACCTCTTGACAAGGCTCATCTGAAGTATCTCACTTGGAAAGTGGTGTTTCTCATTGGCCTCACTTCTGCTCATCGAGTTAGTGAGCTTCAAGCATTGGTTGCGGATCCACCTTTTACAGTGTTCCATCATGACAAGGTGGTTCTTCGCACTCATCCAAAATTCCTTCCCTAAAGATGTCACGGAATTTCATCTCAATCAATCCATTATTCTTCCAGTGTTTTTTCCAAAGCCTCATTCTCATCCTGGAGAATCAGCTCTTCATACTCTGGACTGTAAGCGTGCTTTGGCTTTCTATCTAGAACGCACCAAACCGCACAGAACTGCTCCTCAACTTTTCATCTCCTTTGATCCGAATAAGTTGGGACGTCCTAGCTCTAAGCGTACCATCTCCAACTGGATGGCGGCTTGTATCTCTCTCTGCTATGCCCAGGCTGGATTGCCCCTTCACAGTAAAGTCACAGCCCATAAGGTCAGAGCTATGGCAGCCTCTGTAGCTTTCCTCAGATCGACACCGATTGAGGAGATTTGTAAAGCTGCCATTTGGTCCTCGGTTCATACCTTCACTTCTCATTATTGTCTGGATACTTTCTCCAGATGGGATGGACAGTTTGGCCAAACAGTATTGCAAAATTTATTCTCCTAAGTTGCCAACTCTCCCACCATTCCGCTTTGGTTATCTTGGAGGTCACCCACTTGTGAGAATACCTGCCTGCTTGTCCTAGGATAAAGCACAGTTACTTACCGTAACAGTTGTTATCTAGAGACAGCAGGCAGCTATTCTCACATCCCACCCACCTCCCCTGGATTGGCTTCTCTGCTAGCTATCTGAACTGAGGAGACGCGCCCTACGCTGGGCGGGAAGGCACTTGCTCATGCGCGGTGTGGGTGACTCGAAACTTCGAGTTTCTTCAAGCAAGACTGCTTGTGAGGCGTCCACATCGGGGCTCAGTTGGATCACGTCACCCACTTGTGAGAATAGCTGCCTGCTGTCCCTGAATAACAACTGTTACGGTAAGTAACTGTGCTTTACGGTAAGTAACTGTGCTGTTTGGTAGTTAAATGAGTTACAATGAATTGTCTTATATTTTACCCCTTTCAGTGATTGAAAAGATAGTATCAGATGATAAGCATTGCAATGTTTGACTGACTGTTCTGCCTAGTAGTTCTGTGGATCTGGGAAAACTATTGGGGCCTTCTCCATATACTATTCAAAATGTGAAATAGCACGGCTTAAATTTTACCGATTTTTCTACTGGGAGCCATGTAGCTCCATGAGTTACATGGTTGAATCTTGATTTGTAGAACGAGTCGTGCTGTGGTGTCTGTATCAGTTGGAGTTTTTTAATTTCACAGAAATTCTTGATAGCAGTGTGTTGCAATAGTCCAGTAATGGCAAGATTATCGATTGAAAGAGAATGAGTTCAGGGGAGGTAATAGGCAGTGAAGCAAGTTAAGCGGAAAAGCAGGGATTGTTAGGATCTAGCAGCTCAGTCTAAATATGGTGGTGAAAGGTCTATCATCCTTGAGAGAAGCAGAAGATGAGAGACACCTTGAATTTACATAATTGTTGTTTTTCCTTGAGGTCAGTATCGTTGAGTGGCTCAGTTTTGCACATAGAACAACGAGCCTCATTCGTAAGCCAGGTTATATGTGATATCTTAATCTCCGACTCCGACATTTACTGCTAGCTCTCAACTTGACCTTCCATTGTGCATAGGTCATTCTCTTAGGGTTTAATATGCATTGGCAACATATTAAGATGCACTCATATTCATTTTTTATAAGACTAATTGCACCCAGTACAATTGAGAATATTTCTGTATGCCTCTGCCACATTCTCTTGGTCTCTGGTTATATTTCATATTATCTAAGAATCATCTTTCTTTCTATATTGTTCAGAATAGTTGCTTGGTACTAACACTTCAGTGGTTTATAACAAGCAAACTGTACAAAGAGTAGATATTTAGCAAAAACATAGTATATAAAACAATCGACCAAAGAATGGCAACAAGTTAATTTGGGAATTTTGTTTTCTTGCATGCTTTCAGATTGTGTGTACATAAAAAAAAATTGGCAGTCAGTTAAAGAATGTTTCATAAATTGGCAACCCTAAGTGAAATTTTAAGTCTATACTCCTCCTTTCTTCATAGCATAAGATTCCAAGATCATGCAGAACAAAGAATATTTTGGGCAACCTAGCATAGGATGGGCAGAGGGATGTGGAATGGAATGTTCCAAGAGCTTAATCACAGTTTTTCTACTTTTCCACAAGTATAAAAAGCATTCTGTTTGGAAATAACGGGAGCTGCTTAACTGCTACAACTGTCTGACTCAGATTTCTGTCAGCCTCTATCAAAAATAAATACATTTATGTCTGAAAAATGTAGGAAGTGAATAAAAAAAATATTTTGCATTTGTTACAATGGACATTGATGGATATGCCTATGTACTGGAGACTTAAATAGAGAATTCTCTGAATATTTTTTTATTCAATTTTCTATACCGTTCTCCCAGGGGTGCTCAGATTGGTTTACATGAATTTATTCAGTATGTTCTTTGAACTACAACAATTTGTTTGTTTAGATTTTTTGGAGGGGGGAATTGGAGGATGAATATTTTGCCCCTTCTGACTACCCTGAAAAATACATACTATGGGCTCCTTTTACAAAGATGCACTAGCGGTTTAACATGTGTAATAGCGCGCACTAAACCGCCAAACAGGCTAGCTGTTACCGCCTCCTCTTGAGCAGGCGGTAGTTTTTCGCCAGAGCAGGGGTTAGTGCGTGATGAAAGTCATAGAAACATAGAAACATAGAAATAGACGGCAGATAAGGGCCACGGCCCATCCAGTCTGCCCACCTCAATGACCCTCCCCTACCTTTCTCTGTGAAGAGAACCCACATGTCGATCCCATTTTGTCTTAAAATCGGGCACGCTGCTGGCCTCAATCACCTGAAGTGGAAGGCCATTCCAGCGATCCACCACTCTCTCGGTGAAAAAGTATTTTCTGGTGTCACCATGCAGCTTACCTCCCCTGAGTTTCCATGGATGCCCTCTTGTAGCCGTGGGACCTTTGAAAAAGAAGATATCTTCTTCCACCTCGATACGGCCCGTGAGATATTTGAACGTCTCGATCATGTCTCCCCTCTCTCTGCGTTCCTCGAGAGAGTATAGCCGCAACCTATCCAGCCGTTCCTCGTACGGGAGGTCCTTGAGTCCTGAGACCATCCGGGTGGCCATTCGCTGGACCGACTCCAGTCTCAGCACATCTTTGCGGTAATGAGGCCTCCAGAATTGTACACAGTATTCCAGATGGGGTCTCACCATGGATCTATACAATGGCATAATGACTTCAGGCTTATGATTGACGAAACCCCTACGTATACACCCTATGATTTGTCTAGCCTTAGATGAAGCCTGTTCCACTTGATTGGCAGTCTTCATATCTTCACTGATGATCACCCCTAAGTCCCGTTCTGCTACAGTCCTTGCTAGGATCTCGCCATTAAGGGTGTAAGTTTTGCATGGATTTTGGCTGCCAAGGTGCATGACTTTGCATTTTTTGGCATTGAAACCTAGTTGCCAGATCCTAGACCAGCGCTCCAATAGGAGAAGGTCGTGCTTCATATTGTCGGACATTGAGTTTTTGACCGTTGCACTCCTTTCTACTACATTGCATAGTTTGGCGTCATCTGCGAATAACGTTATTTTACCTCGAAGCCCTTCTGCCAAGTCTCTTATAAATATATTGAACAGGATCGGGCCCAAGACCGAGCCCTGCGGCACTCCACTGATCACCTCCGTCATTTCAGAGGGGGTGCCATTCACCACCACCCGCTGACGCCTGCCTCCAAGCCAGTTCTCAACCCATTTTGTCAAAGTGTCACCCAATCCTATAGAACTCATTTTGCTCAACAGCCTGCGATGTGGTACGCTATCGAAAGCTTTGCTGAAGTCTAAGTACACAATGTCCAGGGGCTCCCCAACATCCAGCTTCCTTGTCACCCAGTCAAAGAAGCTGATCAGGTTGGATTGGCAGGATCTTCCCATAGTAAATCCATGTTGACGGGGATCCCGTAGATTCTCCTCGTCCAGGATCGTATCCAATTGACGTTTGATTAGAGTTTCCATCAGCTTGCTCACTATTGATGTGAGACTCACCGGTCTATAGTTTGTAGCCTCCATTCTGCAACCTTTTTTGTGGAGTGGAATGACGTTAGCCGTTTTCCAGCCCAACGGGACTATACCCGTACTAAGGGAGAGATTGAAAAGCGCGGACAGTGGTTCCGCCAAGAAGTCACGCGCGTTAACCCCGCTAGCGTGGCTTTGTAAAAGGAGCCCTATATATTTACTTTTGCTATTTATAGATTTTCTTTTCCCTTATTTTTGGCTTCAGAGGCCAAAAATAACTTGATTTTGTGGAGCCCTTGGGATGTTCTAGAGCAGTGTTTCTCAACTTCTTCAAGCCAAGTGCACCCTAAGCCAGGGGTGTCCAATGTCGGTCCTCGAGGGCCGCAATCCAGTCGGGTTTTCAGGATTTCTCCAATGAATATGCATTGAAAGCAGTGCATGCAAATAGATCTCATGCATATTCATTGGGGAAATCCTGAAAACCCGACTGGATTGCGGCCCTCGAGGACCGACATTGGACACCCCTGCCCTAAGCCTAAGAAATACTAACTGAGTACCCCCGCCCAAGATCTGCCCCAGACCCCAGCCCCATAAAAATAGTAATAATTGTAATGCAATTTCTTCCAGCCATTTATCATATACATACACAATATAATCTTAATACACAAAATTTTAAAAAAGCAAAGCACACTGTACACAGAAAAAATGTTAATTATTTATATTTGGGAGTATTTTCAAAGAGGTCAAAGCAGATGACTTTAAAATATGCAATCAGTAACAACTATAGAAAAATAGACAAATATAGAGCAAAATATAGACAGCAGATATAAATTCACAAAACTGACACATTTTGATCACTAAATTGAAAATAAAATCATTTTTCCTACCTTTGTTGTCTGGTGATTTCATGAGTCTCTGGTTGCATTTCCTTCTGACTGTGCATCCAATATTTATTTATTTCTGCCTCCTGCATGCTTCCTCTCCTCCAGACCTTATTCCTTTCCCCAACCAACATCTCTCTTTCTGTTCCTCCAAGAGTCCAACTTTTCTTCCTCTCTCTCCTCCACCCCTATTGGCAATATGTCTCCCCCTCTCTCTCTCTCACTGTCCATCTGTTCTGAGAAATCCAGGCATTTCTCCCACCCCCTCTACTGCCACATCCAACATTTCTCCCTCTCCATTCCCCAGATCATGTGCAGCATATTTCACCACTGCCCACCAGCCCCAAGCCCATTTCTCCTTCTTTCACCCCTCTCCAGTACAATGCTACATTTCTCCCTCCATCACTATGTCCAATATTCCTCTCCCTTGCATCCCCTTCAATCTGCCCTCTCCACTACCATATCCAACATTTCTACCTTTCATCCTTAGTCCCCCATACATCTTTACCTTACGCCTCTCTCTATGCCCAATTTTCCATTCTTACTTTCCCCATGTGCACCCTCTCACTCACATACTCATGCCCATCAGTTCTCCCTTTCTATTCCTGTCCTTCTGTGTCCCATGTTCATGCCCCTTCCCTTCCTTCTGTGTTGTTTGTGCCTCCTTCCCCCTCCCTGTCTTCCAGCTTTGTCCTAAAATTAAGTTGCACACTTGGGATCCCTGCCTGCCACGCCCGCACCCTCCTCCCCCGAAGCCGACCCATCCACAAAAGCTGCAGGCACCACCGGGGATCCCTGCCCATCTGTCCCCTGCTGAAGCCGCTGCCGGGGATCCACGGGGAGGTGAATGGCTTTGTCCCCGTAGCCACGGTGAACACAGTTTTTCCTCACCATTTTGGCAGGTTACCCGCAGCTAGCCACCACCATGTCATTCTCTATCTTATAATTCTAGTTTCCCCAGTGGGGAGAAGCAATAGCTTTGTGGTCACAGGGTTATGATATTACAGACACATAAGGCTAGATTCTCAAAACTTTGCGCTAAAAAACGATGGGCCTCTGTCACAACCGTTATTATGATTTCAAAAAGGTGAGTCATTCTCCAAAAAAAACATGCATGCAAATGAGGTTGGCAGAAAGTAGCAAAGGCTTGCTAAATTTGCATGTGCTGGTGATAGCGATCAACACCTGTGCAGAATAAACACAACAACAACAAAAAAAAAAATCGAAGATTAGCAGGAGGGATACCCACTGCCAAAGTCAAGCAACCCCCTCCCCCTCACAGCAGTAGGAGAAATGCCCACTCCCTCCCACCACCACACAACATTCCCCCACCGACACCCACTGCGCCTGTGACATCCCCCTTACCTTATTTACGATGGTTGGCCGGAAGAATGCCTACTCCCTCTGGCCAGCAGGTCTGCCTCTTCAAAATGGTGTCCTTCCCCTTCCAAGTGCATCCTGGGATGCACCAGGGAGGGGCCTAAAGTTATGATTGGCCCAAATTGTTTAAGGCCCCTCCTATGAAAGGGTCCTTAGGTGTCTGGGCCAAGCAGAGCCTTAGGACCCTCCCCGGTGCATTTGGGAAGGGGCCTAAAGCTCTGATTGACTCAGTGCTGGGGGGATGTCAGGGGAGCATTGTTTGGAAGTGGGAGAGAGTGGGCATCTTTCCCGCTGCCGTGAGGTGTCATGGGGGCATTGCTTGGTGGCAGGAGGGAGTGGGCATCTCTTCAACTGCCAGGGAGGGTATCGGGAGGTTGCTTGATGGCAGCAAAACATTCCGACAGGTCTGAGCTGTAAAGCCTTGCTTTTTCCTGTCAGTGTATGAGCCAATCAGCACTCAGGCACTGATCAGAAAGTAAGACAACGACAAATTTTGGCTGCAAATGTGGCACAACAAGGTTAGAGAATCACTTGACGATTATAGAGAATCACTTGGAGTGCTCTTTTAATATTAATGAACTTGTTGAACTACATTTACATGGCAGTATCTGAGACTGCTGGAAAACTCTGAAAGTCCATGGTAAGCTGTTTTAATAATCCGCTGCTAACATACATGCACGCTAAACCATTTAGCAAGCACGTTAAAGGCAGATTTTAGTTTTGCAAATCTGCCCCCTGAGTAGAAAAATAATTCTCAGCCTCTTTAGAATCTGCTTCCTTTTGATTTGATTGTAAAATATGATTGCTTTTAGGTTATACTTAACTTGTGTCAGTATTCCAAATCATTTATCCATAAAGTTGCAGCTGTTGTACAGGTAAGAACCCTGCTCATAAATATTCAGCAGCACTTGCTGGATAGTGCTACTGAAATTCTTATTTATTTATTTCTATTCCCAGTTTCCCAGAAGCTCAGAACGGGTTACAATTTGACATTCACAATCAATTTAAGAACAGAATAGTCATGACAACAATTAGGTTATATCTAAACAATTACAGAACTGTTCGAGAGTCCAGCCTAGTCATAGCAAAGAGTAATTGGAGAGTAAATTGAGGAAGCTGTTCAGTTGAGGCCCTATTGTTGGAAGAGGAAGGTCTTTATTGCTCTAAAGAAGGACATTAGTGAGTCTAGTGACCTTATCTGTGTGGGTAGCTGGTTCCAAAGCTGAGGGAAGAAATGGCTGTAGGGGCGTTTAAACACTGCCTTGGCACTATCCAGATGGCACCAGGGTAGAGGGAGAACTGATTATATGCATTCTATCTAACTCAACAGATAGTGATATTTAGCTGCTTATGTGAATACATTTAGGCCAGCAAAAAAAGATTGTCCTACTATAACAGTTGAAGATCACAGCTAACCATAAAGCTGGTAGTAGTTACCACATTCCACAAATATTCAGCACCATTCTCTATCTGGATAGCAGCATTTGAATATGTAAAATAGATTTATATGCAACAACTAGCATTTAAAAATCCCAACAGAACATAGCCATTCTGGGTCAGACTAATGATCCATCTAGCCCAGTGTCCTACTTCTAGCAGTGGCTGATTCAGGTCACAAGTACCTTGCAAAATCCCAAATAGTATCAAGGCTCCCTGCTACCAATCCCAGAGACAGCAATGGCTTTCTCCTTTTCTGTCTCATAGAAACATGATGGCAGATAAAGGCCAAATGGCCCATCTAGTCTGCCCATCCACAGTAACCATTATCTCAATAGTAGAAACTGTAGAAGTCTAGCTAGTACTGCCCTCGTATCTCAACTCTAAGAATCACTCTAAGAATCACTCCTGCCTTCATCATGTAGAAACAGCCTTGAAATAATTTAAGTTTTGTTTTTATTTCATCTTGAGCTACATAGGGATCCTTTGTATTTACCCTATGCATATTTGAAGTCTATCACTGTTTCTATCTCCACCACCTCCACCAGAAAGCTATTCTAGGTATCCACTACCCTGTCCACAAAAAAGTATTTTCTAATGTTATTACTAAATCTACCACCTTGATCCCTCAGGGATCAGCCCTTTCTGCAGCTGTATTCAATTTGTATCTTGTACCGTTGTGTAAACTGCTATCAGACCTCGTTGTATTCTACAGAGTGAACGCAGATGATATCCAATTTTTTCCCCTTTGATGGTGATTTTGATGAGGCATCGTCACGCTTACAGTCTGTAGTGGGAACGATAAAACACTGGATGGACTGTAATAGGTTGAAGTTAAGCATTCAGAAGAAGCAGGTGTTGTGTGTTGCGAGGACTCCAGGCGTTAATGTCCCGGAAGCAGTTGAGATACTGGGGGAGAAAGTGTTGGTGAAATTGGAGGTGAAGTATCTCGGCGTGCTTGTAGACTCTGGTCTTACCATGAGAGGGCAGGTGATAGCAGTAGTTTGGAAAGTTTATTTACATCTTCGGTTAGTGAATGGACTCAGACTTTACTTGGCGGCTCCAGTGTTTAGAATAGTGTTGTAGTCGATGGTATTATCTGGTTTTGATTACTGTAGTATGGTGTCTTGGGAGTACCTGAGTCAGTTTTGTGTGTGTTACAGGTGGCCCGGAATTCAGTGGTAAGATCGTTGTTTAAACTGGGTAGACGTAAACATGTAACTGACTTTTTTTTATAAAGTTATATTGGTTGAAGTTAAGGAACAGGATACGTCACAAGATATTGGTAAACGTCTTCATGTGCCTTCAGAAGTTGGCCCCCAAACTTCTGGTCCAGAGTATCGTGCCACATGAGTCAGCTTGCTTGCTTCAGTCTACTGAGCATTTGGACTTGTCTGTCCCATTTGTGCAGAACTTGAGGCTTTCAACATCTAGGAATAGTGTTTTTCACTGCATTGGCCCAGGGAATGGAACAACCTTCCAGAATATATCCCCCATCAGCAGAATTTATAGAACTTTAAGAAAATATTGAAAAGACAATTGTTTTGTATGATGAAATATGGGGTATGAGAGTGCTCGAGGGAGTAGTAGTGGTGACTGTTGTATTCCATGGTCTGTTTTGTGTCATTGGTTTTAATGGTACTCATCATGATAGTGACTTGTATATCGTAGGTATTTTTATACTCTGATGTATTCCGATGTTTGTTGTTGAAGCAATTTGTATATTACTTGTATTTTTATACTTTGTATGTATGTGTGTATTTTGGTTAAAGTGAGGGTTGTGTTAATGTGATTTGTATGTTAAATGTAACGTATTATTTTGTATGTAAAATTGTAACTCGCCCTGGATAAGAACGGGAGATAATTAAACAAAACAAACCCGTTTGGGTACATTAAGATCATCACATACAATCACACCCAAGTCCTGCTCTTTTGTCATGCACATAAGTTCTTCACCCCCTAAACTGTACCATTCCTTTCGGTTTTTGCAGCCCAAATGCATGACCTTGCATGTTTAAGCATCAAATTTCAGACTGTTCTTCAAGCTTCGCTAGCTCTTTCTTCATGTCATTCACACCATCCTGGGTGTCTACTCTATTGCAGATTTTGGTATCATCTGCAAAGAGGCAAATCTTACCTGACAGCAATAAAACTTTTAAAAATGTTAAAAAGAACAGGCCCAAGAACAGAACCTTGAGGCACACCACTGGTAACATCCCTTGCCTCAGATCTCCATTGACTACTACCCTCTGTCATGTTCCACTTAACCAGTTCCTGTCCCAGCTCGTCACTTGGCAGAATCACTTAACAGTAGAGTGAAAAAATAACACAGTTAACTGAAGAAATATAAGTGTTATCACTGAAATTCTGAAAATGTTTGAGTAGTCAGATTATATTATAAATGGAAAAAATTTTCCAAAGAAAAATAAGTCTTTTTTGTTCTTTTACCGCTCCCTTTTACAAAAGTGTAGTGTGGTTTTTAGCACTGGTCACGGTGGTAACAGCTTCTGCGCTCAAAGGAATTCTACGAGAGTTGGAGTTGTTATCACCATGGCTGGCACTAAAAACCGTACTACACTTTTGTAAAAATGGGGAGTAAATCTTCTGTTTTGCGATTTTCATTAAGATAATACAAGTTTATATGTGGTTTGTTTGCAAGTATTTAACTGCGTTATATATAAAAATGTCATGTGTACAAACAGACCACATCTGAACTCTATGTAAATAACTGAGCTTCCTAATTAGTGAGTCACTGAGCATACCAAGGTTTTCTTTCCCTTTCTCTATAAAGTTTTCAGGGTAATTTTCAAAATCATTTCCACAAATGGAAACTGGCTTGTATAAAATTGCTTGTCCTATATGCAGATAAATGTTCAAGTCATGAACTATAGAGGGAGGCATTTTCAGTGCAAGATGTGTGTATCTATGTGCATTCTTTGAATGAATCACATGTTTAATGCTTAATGGAAAGTTTCCTGAAGAATTAGGTCAAATTGTTATTACTCCCATTGTAAAAAAAAATCATAAAGAATCCATCTCAGTGATAACTAATTACAGACCTATAGCTAATATTCCTTTCTTTGCTAAAGTGATGGAAGGTCTGGTCAATACTGATCTGATGGACTAAATAGAAAAATTTGATATTTTGCATAAAAGCCAATCATCTTTCCGTGCAAATTACAGTACTGAAACTGTTTTAGCATCTCTGGATTATATATTTTACTTGTTTAGTACTGGAAAGAGTGCATTAATTCTGCAATACGACTTGAGTAATGCGTTCAACTTAGTAGATCACAGTATTATGCTTGAGTGTTTAAATGCCATAGGAATTACTGGCTGTGTATTGAATTGGTTTAAGGGTTTTTAAAAAACCGTACTTACCAAGTCTTTAATGATGAAGTTTATTCTTCAGCTTAGAGTAAGACCTGTGGAGTCCCTCAGGGATCTCCATTGTCCCCATCTCTTTTTAATCTTTATATAGTTCATAATTTATCTAAGTTGAACTTAGTCGTACATCGATGCAGATGATATTTCCACTGTTATACCTATTATCTTCCTGTCTTCTGAGACAAAAAATTATATTATGTCTATATTTGATCTCATGGAAAAATGGGCCAGGAATTTCAAACGTAAACTGAATTCAGAAAAAACAAAGGTTTTCGTACCAAGTCCACTTAAAATCAAGGAGACTTCTTTAGTATTAAATGGGATAAATTACACTGGTTAATAAAAAAAAAAGTTTTTCTTTGCTACTGAGAACTTAAGAAGTATAAAATACTGGCGCTTCATGGTAGCATTATTGACGAAATGATATAAACATAAACTGACACATAACTTAAAAACAGGATGTGATAGACGAAAACTGTTTTCAGATTTAGAGTCAGCGTGTGGCCCTTGTTAAGGTACAGATGACAGAACTGCAGTAGTTAAATGCTTGTTGACCGGTGTTATATTATTGACCCCACTATAAAAATTTTAATAGTCACTTTAGATTTGTCACTAACTTTTGAAGCTCATATGTATATTCTGGTTAAGAAATGGTACTATATTCTGGAAATTGCGCTTCCTAAAGGTATATTTTGACTTTTCATCTTTCAGGTTATTAGTTCAATCTCTTATATTTTGGACTATTGTAATATCATTTACCTGGAATCTTATTTTTTTTAAAAAACCATCAAGAGACTGAGAATTATTCAAAATACAGCGATTCAATTGATTTTCGGCTTGAAAAAATTGAACATATAAAAATTATATTTAAATAATATTTAAATATAATTTAAATAATATTTAAATTTGCTTGTCTGTGTTATAAAACGACGTTAGGCTTTGCACCTATTTACTTTCAAAACATTTTGTATTTTCTGCGAATTTACTATACACGCGGAGCTTCTTTGTTCTCATTTCCCACGTTGAAAGGATGTGTTCATAAAAGATTCCTGGATAAAACTTTATCCTCTCTGGCTGGTATTTGGGATAAAACCGTAAGTGAATTGCTACTAAACTCTTTTACATATCCAACATTTAGAAGAACTCGAATATAAGTCGAGACCCCCCTTTTCCCCCATAAAGGAGAAAAAAAAAATAAAATAAAAAATGGTTGACTCGAATATAAGTCGGGCAGCTTAATATTCAAGTGCCTTGCCCTGTCAGGCTCTGCACCCAGCTCCCTTCCTGCCAGGCACTGCACCCAGTACCCTTCCCTCCCTCCCCTGACAGGCATTGCACCCAGCCCCCTTCCTTCCTTCCTTCCTTCCCTCCATCCCCTGTCAGACTCTGCACCCAGCACCCTTCCTTCCCTCTCTCCCCTTTTAGGCTCTGCACCCAGCACCCTGCCCTCCCTCACTCCCCGTCAGACTCTTGGGAGCCTATAAGGAAGCCACTCAGCAATGAGCAGCAGCGCTAAATCGCACACCTGCTCATGCTGCTCATCGGCCAAAGAAACTCATGGCAGCCAGTTAGCAGCGGGGCAGGAACTTGGAAAGTTCGCTCCTGCCCGCTGCACCTCCACTGGGGATCGGCAGCAGAGGTATGAGGCTAGGGCAGGGAAGGGGCATGGTGCAGATCCTGATGGTGGCAGCCAGCAATAATTTTGGAAGGGGGTGTATTGTTGGCTTGAATATAAACCGGAACCCCCATTTTTGGGCCAATTTTTGACCCCAAAATTCCGGTATATATTCAAGTAAGGTATTGTGGGATATAAAATTGATTATATTATTATTATAAAATATATCCACACAAGTTAGGAAGATACAAATATATGTGCATGTCAGTAGTTTTCTTAGGATAGCTTTCAAATGAAAGTATCTGTATACTATTCACTCTGTGGAGTTTGTAGTATTTGCATATGGTTCACTAATATGGGCAGTTTAAAATCAAAGTGTCCTTTTACTAAAGCTTAGTGCATGCTAAAAGGTTTAAAATATGACACACAGCATTTAGCACATGTTAGGCTTTAGTAAAAGGGTCTCTTAATGTCACGTTTCAGTTTTCCTTGCAGCTTGCGTTGGATATATTTCTGCATTGCTGAGATTTTAAGAACTAGAGCATGCTTTTGTTGTGGATTAATATGTTTGAAGAACTTGCTACTCATGTAAAGTGCATCTGTTGTGCCTCACCCTCAGATTTGTAGACTCTAATCTTCCTTTGAAAAGATTTTACCTAATAAGGAGCAGTCTACCAGCTGACATCAGTACTTTTGTCTGAAATAGTAACGGATTACTCTGTTTTAAAATAATTAGATTTTGGCACATGACATTCCATTCCTATGTATTTGTCATTACGTTTTAAAATAGAGCAGCCTAAATATTCTTGGCAGCCCTAAGTATTATGGTACCACATAGTTTAAACATGCAAACCTAAAATGTTAAATACTTATACATTTCTTTTATGTCCTGTGTTTTTGCATTTTAGTGTAAATCTCATGAAAATCAAATTAGACCCAGAAGGACTAGGAATCATATTACTAAATCCCTTTCTCCAAGAATTTTTTCCCGAACAGGTATTATCTTTTTTTTCTTATATCTTTTCTCTGTGGTTATTTACTACTAGTATATTGAAGTCTCCTGGATGAAGAACATTTTAGTATTTATCAAAATTGTACTAAAGGGTCTTATACAAATTGTCTCTATCATTTTTGGCAAATGACAAAAGAGGATATCTCCTCTTAAGCATGTTCCATATAGCTCAAAGCCCTTATAACTTCAACATTTTGGTTCTTGGTAATCAAAATATTCCATTTATTTCTTCAGTAATACACTAAAATACTTGCTTAGATCTCTGTTTTACAGATACTATGTTATTAAACTAGATTTCTTGATGTTATTTTGTATTGAAGCTCCAAGAGCTGGTTTCAAACCATCTCAATCTACTTAACACTTTAGAGCAATATGATGGAAAACTGTGATATGGTACAAATGGCTCTCATTGCTACCAGCTAAACTCCTTGTTGTTTTGAGATGCATGCCAGGTCTGATTTTCTGATATTCATCCCAGTGGTACCTGGTACTTTTTGTTCTGCAGATTGGGATAGGTGTTCTGAAAACCAAGGTTCATTATTAACAATATTATAATCATATGTAATTTGGCTGGCACAATAGACACGCCTTGGGAACCGACTAGAATTTTCACCAAAGTAAGTCATTTTACTAGCAGTGCTATAGGGACAATCAGAGGTTTTCTTGAAATAGAAAAGTATGATTTTAGGAAATGGCAAAAACAGATTAAAGTCATTTACGGGTGCTGTACGGGTCATTTGATTTGATTTATTAACTTGATATACCACTTAATAGAATACTGTTTTAAAGTGGCTTTCAACAAAATAGCAATTATATACAAAACAATTTACAAAACATAACAAATATTACAGTTTTAAAAAACCATCATAATTAAGAACTTCCAAAGGTATTCATGAAAAACCAACAGTTGTTAATACTACTGATATCTATCGGTAAGGAGTTCCACAAAAAAGATCCTGCATAGCAAAAAGTGTGTTTTCTTGCTGAAGTCAATCTAACTAAATTTAATGGAGGGAACTGAAGAAGAGAATGTTGAGATGAGAGTAATGAGCACTGAGACACTTGTAATTATCATGTCTGATAGATATTTAGGAGAATTCATGGGAAAAGCCTTGTACTTACGTCATAGCCATTTTGAAAGTAATTTTTGCTGAAACAGATTGCCAGTACAGTTCTGCTAGGCTTGAAGAAATATGGTCAATTTTTTTTTTCTTTCCAGATATCAAACAAGCCACTTTATTTTGAACCAAGTGTATTCTTTTCCAAACTAACCTGAGTATCCACTCTGCTGGATAATCAGGGCCTTAAAAGGGTTTTTAACTGCTATATCATCTGTAATTGATAATAACATGACCTGACTACATTTCTAATTTGTAAACTGAATTTTAATCGATCACCAGAATACAATCCCAAAGTAACAATATCAACAAATGGAAACAACTTACCCTGAAACATTGGTTTCATTGTTAAGTAGATTCGATTTATGTGGCTCAGTGTCAGCCATTATTGAAGTTTCTAGAAGACCATCCACTCAATACTGTTACCGTTTCAAGTGGACTCGCCTCACAGTCTGGTGTGATCATTACTCCCTAGATCCGGTCACATACCCACTACCATAGGTGCTTGAGTACCTCCTGTACCTTTCCAACTCTGGTCTTAAAACTACTTCAATCAGAGTTCACCTTGGTACTATCGCTGCTTCCCATTCAGCAATAGACAAAAAGCTATTGTCTGTCCTTCCCAGGGGTAGGCAATCATGGTCTTCGAGATCCACAACCCAGTCGGGATTTCAAGATCCCCACAATGAATATGCATGAGATTGATTTGCATACAGTAGACTATTATAACCGGAACTCAAGCAACCGGAACACTCAAGCAGTCAGCAAAAAAAAAAAAAAAAAATCAAAGATATACTGTAATACTTTAAATAAAAATGAAAATAAAATCAACTTCTGGTGGAAATGTAAGTGTAAATTTGGAACTCCACACTCAAGTATGCCTACGCTTTCCCTACCACATATCTGGTAGTTTGGAACAGTCTTTGGTGTGGCATAGTATGGGATATAGTATTAGGCCTATTTTTAATGGTAACTCTCAAGCAACCAGAAACTATTTTTATCCGGCATCTGCACATTCGTCAGGATCGCTGGAGAGCGATCAGTGCGGTCGGTGGACATAATTACGATCACCCTCATTTGTATGAGGCGCTTTGTGAATCAGCCCTCCGGCCACGGATCCGATCCGATCCGTGGCCTTAGTGAATCTAGCCCTAGGTTCCTAAACTAAGGTAAAATGTTATGAAGGTGAGAGTCTATGGGCAAAACTCTGGTGACTACGAGGGATGATTTTATTTTGTTGTTGCTTAAAAATTTCTTACCTTCCCCAACAATAAAAAAAGATCTTAAAGCTAACAACTACAATTAGGACAGGTATTTAAGTTTGGAGAGTGTAAAAGAGAAAAAGGCCCATGAGAAAGATGCTGATGTAAGAATCATTATTTCTACCTGTCTTTGACATTCAGGACTCCCGAGTTCAAGAGTCGTTTACGGTATATCATTACAATGGATTGAAGCAGTCAAATTACAGTGAAAAGGTATGATCAATACAGTAAATAAAATGTTTGGATACTTGTGCTCCTGATTGAAAACATTCATCTAATTGTGCATTGTTTCTGGTAATAACTTTGCTGAAATCTTGATATGAGGAAGAACAATTTGCTGTACCATGAATATATACAGCAAATTGATTATAAAGAAGCCCATTCTCAAGCATAGTATCGCTTTATATATGCACTAGTCTTATAGCCCGTTACATTAACGGGTACTAGAATATATGTGTGTGTGTGTCTTTATTTTTTTTTTTCTCTCTCCTTAGCCGCTTTCTGTATTTCTGTATGTCTTTTTTTTTTTTTCCTTGGCTGTCCACTACCACCCCTTGCCTGCTCCCCCTGTCCATTCTCCCTTCCTTTTACCTCCCCTGTTTCCTCCACCACCCCATCACTGCTCATCTTATCCAGCAGAAGCCCTTCTCCCTTTGTTTTACCTCCCCCTGTCCATCATCACCTCCTTCCTGCTCCCCCTGTCCAGCAGTAGGCCTGTCTTCATTTTTCTGCCCCCCCTCCCTGTTCATCAGCACCTCTTCCCCTGTCCATCAACCCCTTTTCTGCCCCTCCATTTCCGTGTGTTGCAGCATTTCCCTCCCACCCCACTTCCCTGTGCAGTATTTCCTCCCCCCATACCTTCCTCCTGAACTCCATGCCCTACTTATGTTAAAATGCTGTCCGGGTTTGGCTGCCGCGGCCAGCAGCCGCCACGGCCGACATCTGACTCGGGCCCCAACGGTCGACATCCGCCTCGGGGGGGGGGGGGGGAGGAAGAGAGAGAGCGGAGAGAGTACTGTAGGGGCATGCGCACTCCTACCTGTGGGTCCCTACATTGCGGCGACGGCAAAGTTACTGTAAGGGAGACGCCAAGAGCAATAATGGAGCACTGGTGCGCAAGGGAACGACGGCGGTGGGGACGGCCAACTTACAGGAAGGGAGGGAACGCAGGCGGGGATCGTGAGAGTAGCCACCGCTGCGTCTTTCAACAGGGAGCAGGCCAGACCGTAAGCCACGCATGCGCACTTCCTATGGGTCGCTACAGCTCACGGAAAACCGACGCACGCGGCCTAGCTTTTTATTATATTAGATAGCTTTCTTTAATTTTGCAACAGGACTGATAGTCTTGACTAGCAGGTAAAACCTTCATTAGCCGAAAGGGTTGTAGAGAGGTCCACTGTTTTGTTTTCATGCCACACTTCCCATTACTCTAGGATGAGCTCCATCCCCTCAGTCTTACTCTGTATAAGCAAGGAGTAGAGAGCCTATCTGTTCTGCTCAAGTTTAATTTTATTATTTTCAGGTTTTTTTATTATCTGGTTACCCCAGGATTAAAGTCAGAGTAAGAAATACAGACTCAGTGAGAAGATACAGACTCAGTGGGCTTGACTGCAGATGAAGCAGTTCCCATGGTGGTTTTATCCAGGATCAGGGCCGACAGAGCTCCTCCCCCTCCCCCCTTGACATTGCATGGCTCCGGCAGGAGTCTGAGGGTCCAGTTCCATAATGGGGACTGGACAGCAGTCCAAAGAAACAAGCCATCTGTTGGACTCCAGACTTGTCTGAGGCAGAAATCTTCTCTCACTTCTGATCAGAGTTTTCCCTATGCAGCTCCAGCACAGACACATGGCACAGTGAGGAAGGCTGTTGCAGCCTATGGGGGAGAATCGTGAGGTCCTTAAAAGACATTAACAGTTTGAGGTTAGGGATCAGGCCCCCCACCTCCCCAAACCCCTTCCCTGCAGTTTGAGGGAGTTGTTTCTCCACGGGCCATTTTTAGTGCCAGAATTACTATCGTGGTGGCCATCTGGATTTCCTGATTTTGTTTTAAAAGCCTCCAACTACCTCAATACCCCTTATTTTTACAGAAAACAGCATAGATGACTCCTCAGGTAGAGATCCCTTGGATTCATGCCAGATTTGCGGTGGATGCCTATCTGGAGGGGGTCATTGTACCGCGTGCTGCATGGCGTGTGAGAGAGGGAGAGGAGCTTTAGGCTTTGTTTCCCTTTATGCTTCTGGTGGTTTAGGTGCTCAGTTGGAACATTTTCTGGGCCAGAAATTCCTGCAGGAGCCAGAGAAAGGAGTTGGCATCCCCAGTGAAGCACAGTCGCGTGCCGATGGAAAAACACCAGAAGCCAGTGCTAGAGACCCTACCAGTACTCTCTGGGCAGTGGTTCGCTCCTGATGTATGAAGCCTTTTTAAGTTTCAAAAGTCGACCTAACCCTTAAGGAACCTCAGCTGAAGTGGCGCCAGGTTTTTCAGCAAAAGACACGGTCCGCCCCTAGAAACCATGTAGATCTCATGGGGACCCAAGAGCTGGTGGACTGAGGATGAGGTTGTTCAAATTCTCTGGCCTTCAAAGTTTAATTGTGGAGGCGCTCCAGGAATTATAGTTGGAGCCCATGATGCAGTGCTCCTCATGAGCAGCACTAAGGAACAGAATGCCTGTTTTCCTTCTGATCCAGAGATCACTAGGAAGTTCCAGAGGATAGGAGTAGCTAAGTCCATAGCTAAGTTCTACCCAATGGATACTGTGTTCCAGTAGCAGTTTGCCACACCTAAAATGGATTCACAGGTTAAGGAACAAACTTCACTTCCTAGTGAAAGGGGAGTAGTCCTCAAAGGCACACAGGACTGCAGAATAGACTGTCTTCAAACAACAATTTGAGACTGCTGTCCTGGGACTGAAAGTGACAGCAGTGGCATTTTATATTGTGGATCCAGACAGTAACACTAACCCCCCTCTTGAAGGGGGTTGAATGTTGTAGATGCTCTTTTAAGCCTTTTCAGGGTCCTGAGCAAAGTCTCTGCTTAAGGCATTTCTGCCCGCAGAATATTTTGGATTAGGCAGTAGGCAGGAGATTCAGCCTCAAAGGTGACCCTGAGCAAACTCCCCTTTCAAGGCAAGTTGCTCTTTGGCAAGGACCTGGTCAATCTCATGGCTAGTGTGATTAATCATAAGCTGAAATCCTTACCAGATAGCAGATCCTGGAATGCAAGGTGGTCCGGTAGAGGAAATATTTGTGGCTCCTGGCGGTTTTGCCAGTCTTTGTGAGCATCTTCCAGTAAGAGGACATTCCAAGGCCTAAGACAAAGATTCAGGAGCACCAGTCAATCCCAAGCATCTGGATCCCATTCCTCTGTGGCTTCCAAGAAACATAAATGATATCAGACAGCAGCCATTCCCCCGAGAGGGGGGGGGGGGCAGGCTGGCAGAGTACTGGCAGGCTTGGACACAGATCTCTTCAGATGGGTGGGTGCTGGAGGTCATTCAGAAAGGGGTACAAGCTAGAATTCTACCAGGGCCTTCTGGACCTATTTCTTACTCCTGCAGCAGGGAAACCGGAAAAGGCATACCAGGTGCGGGCAATGGTTCAGAGGCTCATTGCTCTTGGAGCAATAGAGCCCATACCACAAGGATAATGGGGTTTGGGCAGATGCTCAATATACTTTATCATGCCCAAAAGAGACTCAGAAGACTGGAGACCAATTCTGGATCTAAAGTCAGTCAATGCATCCCTCAAGATTCCCTGCTTCCACATGGAAATGGTTCGGTAGGTCTATCGGTTGCTCTAAGGTATACTTGCACATTCCCATCTTTTTGGCTCACAGAAAGTTCTTGAGGTTTCATGTTCTGGACAAGCATTTCTGATTCTGTGCTCTTCCCTTTGACCTAGAAACAACTCTACGAATCTTTACCAAGGTGATGGTTGTGCTAGCAGCACACCTTCGCAAGGCGGAAATTCAAGGTCATCCTTACCTGGATGATTGGCTCATAAAGGTTCCCTTGAAGGAGCGACAGCGGTGGATCAAGTCATCCAGCTCTTACGGACTTTGGACTGGGTAATCAACTTCAGGAAGAGTCACTTGATCCTGACTCAGTCCCTGGAATATCTAGGAATCCATTTTGAGATGGCACAGAATAGGAATTTCCTCGCGGAAGCATGCAAAACAAAACTGCTTGCCCCTAGACAAGAGCACACTTGTGCCCTCTTCAGGAGTCACTCTTTTCAAGGTGGTCTCCACAATTGGATGCCCTGGACCTCCCACTGCTATGGTCAGGCAAGGCATAGAGCAGCTTGGACTGGTGAATGGAGCTATAGTCCTTGACGAGGGGAATGCCGCTACACATCTCCCAGTGAGCAGTTCTAATAATGGATGCCAGTCTGTTCAGCTGGGGAGATCATTGCGAGGGACATCCGCTGCAAGGGCAGTGGTCCCCATCTTAGAGGGGGTGGTCAATCAACCACTTGGAGCTGAGAGCAATATGGTTACCTCTGCGAGCCCTGGGCAGCACTCTGAAAGGAAAGGCAGTCTTCTCAGACAATGCAGTCACAGTAGCCTATGTAAACAGGCAAAGAGGCACCGGAGTGCACTGCTGAGCTTGGAAGCTCCCCTGCTTTTTCAGTGGGTGGAAGCCTTTCTCTTGGCTATATCAGCGGCTCATGTAGCTATGGTGGAGAATATGCGGATGGACTTCCTAAGTCAGCAGACCTTAGATCCTGTGAAGTGGTCTCTCGGAGGATTTTTGACTGCATAGTCAGGCCCTGGGGGCACCTGATATTCGACCTCATGGCCTCAGCCGCCAATAAAAAGGCAGCTCATTTCTTCAGCTGACATCTGTGTCCATTTAAAAAAAAAAAAAGATTTACTTCCCCTAATAGCTGAGTGGCAGGAGGCTGCTTCGGGGCTTCTTCTGCCTCTCAACTGCTTGGGCTTCCCCTGCCAGCTCTGCACATGTGTGAGACTCACTCTCTCAGCGATTCATCGGTGGGATCGGACAATGATTACAACCAACCTGTGCTCAAATCATTTGCATGCAAACTTGTTTGAGCATCGATCACTTTTTTGGAATTGGCCAAAAATTGGATCGCAGCAAGCCCGTAAGTGCCAGGCTGGACACTTTGATCCAAGCCTCTCCTGCTTTATGTGTTTACCCTGTGGCCAATGATAGGCAGAATGCTTTGAAGCATCAGAATGTACCCAAGTTGAGTGAACCTGGTAGCTCTAGATTGGCCAACCATTCTAGGCAGACATAGTACGTCTGCAGAAGGACGAGGCTCTCAGGCTTCCTTGTCATCTGAATCTTCTCTCACAGGGTCCCATCACCCTTGAAGATTCAAAGCGCTTTGGTCTTACTGCATGGCTCTTGAGTGTGAAGCCTTAGGCCTTAAATGCTATTCAACTGAGGATGTTGCCAAGCTCCTGAGGTCTAAGAAGCAGTCTACATTAGCAGCCGGTGCGAAAGACTGGAAGTGTTTCCAGAATTGGTGTGAACGAAATTGCTTGGACCCAGTGACCGCACTGATGTCAGTGGTGCAGGACTTCCTGCAAGAAGGTCTGAAGAAAGGCCTGATGGTTAGCTCTCTTAAGGTACAGATAGCTGAACTTTCCAGCTCACATTGATGTCCCATCCGAATGTTTTCAGATTTTTGAAGGAAGCTTTGTGTCTTCATCCTCCAGTGTGCCAGCCCTTTCCATCTTGGGATCTTCTGGTTCTGTGGGCCATTAGAAGTAGCGTCCCTGATCTGACAGTCAAAACAGTTTTCTAAGTAGCTGTAACATCAGCGAGAAGAGTGTCAGAGCTGCAGGAACTGTCCTGCAGGGAAACATTTCTTTGAATTTTAGAGGCTAGTGTCTTGATTCAAACGGTTCCTACCAAAGGTTGTGTCTGGTTTTCACGTAAACCAAGAAGTGCGTCACCCAGCCTTCACATCTACAGGAGTGAAGGCAGATGGGGTGTTGAAATTTCTGTATGTACAAAGAATTTTGTTTTGTTACCTGGAGGAAAATCAATGAGTTCTGCCTATCTGATCATCTCTTCATCCTTACGAATGCAGCACGTTGGGGAAGACCAGCATCTAAAGTGACTATATCCCGATGCATTAGGATGGCCATATCTTCCGCCTATATTGAAAGTGGAAAACATCTCCAGTGTCGCTGAAGGCACACTCCACTCGCAACATTGCATCATCCTGGGTGGAGTCTAGAGCGATTTCACCTGCAGAGATTTTCAAGGCAGCCACTTGGTCTAACCTCCACATGTTTACTAAGTTTCACAAGGTGGATGTCACAGCCAGACTGGACACCGTCTTTGGGTCCTCAATGCTGGCAGCTGGCTCATCTGTTCCACCCTAGGAACCTGAGCCTGCTCTAATATATCTCAGTGGTCAAGACTACCAGTCCTGTTGCACAAGAAGGAAAGTTTAGGGCCTAGATGCACTAAACAGGGTCGGTAAGACCGCATAGGTCCATTGCAGTCCAATTTTTGGCCAATTCCAAAAGAGCGACAGATGCTCAAAGTTTGCATACAAATGATTTGAGCAGAGTTTAGTTATAATCACTATCTGATCCTGCCGATGAATCGCTGTGAGAGTGACTCATACATGCACAGAGCCAGCACGGGAAACCCCGAAGCAGCCTCCTCCCACTCAGCTGTTAGGGCAGGAAACTTTTTGTTTTATATGGACACAGATGTTGTGCGTGTTAGACACACACAATACAGTACTCTCCCGCAAATTTTGAAAAACCTCAAATGCAGTTTTTCACCCGTCAAAAGGCAGGGGAGGCAGGAGAGGGCAGCTGGAGCGCCGGTGGGTGAAGAAAACCACTCACAGTCTGCTCCAACCACCTCTTCCTGTAGTAAAGTCGGGCTACAGTAATCAGCCCGACTTTACTACAGAAAGAGGTGGTTGGAGCAGACCTCACATGAGCTAGTCCGCGATTCGAGAACCACAAATTCGCAGGGGAACACTATCTGTCCCCATTTTTTTTATTTTTTTGTTTTAAACCATCACGCGACCCCCCCCCACCCCCAACCACAGCTATTACTGAATGTCAGATAACATGATGCATTTAACTACACCATTTGAGTTGCCATTAACTGTGCCACATTGTTTGCCATGTTAATAGTTAATGTGTAATACTTTGTTTTAACTGTAAGACAGTGCTCATTTCCCACCCCAATTATGTATGTTATTGCAGAAACTACTATGTTCTAGCTGCTGAGGCACTGGATTAACTTCTAATGTGTGTGCATACTCATGTCAAAAACTAACAAAGTTAAGTAAATAGGGTCCTTAATATATGTTTAAAAAAACACACAACCCAGAATTGAAAGCATTAAGCTTAATCCCCCACCATCTTTTTTTTAATTTTAATTTTATTTTATTTTTTTAACAAAGCAGCAGTAGCGGCTGTCGTGTGGCAAACGTTCCCATGCCCATTAAATCCCTATGGGCTTTGGAGCGATTATCGCAGCAGCAGTTGTTACCATGGCTTTGTAGAAGGAGCCCTTTGATAGCTATGGTAATTCATAAGACAACAGTTTTTATGTAATTGTAGTTGGATTTAAATATACAGTATATATACATATATACGAGTGTGTGTATATATTTATATACACACACACATACATTTAGAGTTTTTGAAAAATGGAACAAATCTAAATGAAACCTTATGGCTTTATTTTGGTAGGTCATGTATGTTGAAGGAACAGCAGTTATGGGCTTTGAAGATCCTATGCTACAGACAGACGACACACCAATCAAAAGTTGTCTGCAGACCAAATGGCCATATATAGAGCTACTATGGATCACTGATCGACCACCTTCATTAAATTGAGTTAGTGAGAATCCGTTATCAAAATACTGGAATGAGGGGTAAAGAATTTATAGCTCACTAGAATACACATGGTTTTGGCTCCTGAGGATTAATAGATGAAGTTATAAACTGTCCTTATTAAATTGTAAATAAAAGTTATAAGCAGTTTGTGGATTTTTTGTTTTATGTGTGTGTTTTAGCAGTGATCTTTTTCTTTGGTTTTTGAAGTATATAATTTGAAAGCTCTCTAACTTTTAAAATTATTTCTCTGAAGCACAGTCTAACCTAGTTCAACATCTTATTCATTAACATAAAATTTCATAATGCAGCCATCACATATTAACTTAAATTATTTTATTTTTATAAAGTGTTTAGCTTCCCTCTGGTTTTATGACATACTTTATCACTAGAAAAATCAAATTTCCCATCCACTAAACGCCTACAAACTGTAAACCACAAAGACTAGCATGCTAAGCCAAGAAACATAAAAATGTAACTGATAATACAAAGATGATAATTATTATTGAAGAGTACCCTCAAAAACATTTATCACCCAAATGTTAACTGCACTGTACCAAGGGTTTAACATGGGTAAAAATCATTTTTATCATTCCTTGGATCTCCAGTGCATTACTAAATATCTAATGCAATATGGAAAGCTTTGTAAATAGTGCTCTGTAATCAAAAATTCATAATAAGTAATCCTAAGTAATTAAAGTCAAGTAATTTTTCAACTGTATTTGAGTGGCTTTCATGATTTTAATTATTCAGATCATTTTCATCATCACCAGTACAAAGTAAACCTTTTGTACAGTGGTGTGAACATTTGGGTGATAAATGTATGTGAGGGTCCTCTCATCATTATTATTATTATTGTCATTAACACAATTACATTTATGAGTTTTTTGGCTTAGAACACTAGACTTATTTAAATGAACATTAACCTTATCTATAATTCTATCTAGATTTATAAATTAAACAAGTAAAAACCTCAATTTTTTTTAACCTAAAATGTAGTTCCAGAGGAACAGCTTGCACAAATAGAGTGAAAAGTTGCCAGAGGAGTAACATTAGAACAGGATAAAAATTATATGTTACTTTCCTGTGTCAGTGTGGCTTAAATTTTTGACAATTTAGAAGCAGAACTAGGGGAAAATAAATGGTACTAGCCTGCTATGACATATTAAAGACATGAATGAAATAAAACAAGTTCTACAGAAGAAAAATACCATTGTATGATTTTTGAAACTGTTAAGTTTTATAGAATTGCCAAATAATTTTTCCTCAAGCAGCAGGGTAAGCCAGCCTCACTGTATGTTTATAACTGTTAGGAACATGAGAAACATCTGTTGCTACAGAAGTATGTTCTATTATTTATTATGAAATAGTTGTTAGCCTTAAATAAACAGGCTTTATTCTGAACTGTGATCTATAGCATATTTTCAGTGTTTGCAAAAATTCTAATTTTTTCTTGTTTTTCGCATTTCAACTACAGACCATCTAAATATCTAGAAAAAGAAACTGGATCCACCATTGTTTATTTGCCTCAACTCTTCTTCCTCTAACTGAGCTTGAAAGCTCCAACTGTACTTACTGAATCAAGATAACAATGGACAAGTGGACTAAGCCAATGAATTTTGCAGATGTTTGCACATGATTGAATGGGCTGTCCCCATTGGCCACATGGACAGCTGGACCAGCTACGTCAGATGTGAAAAATGGGTTAGCCCACTTGTCCATAACACTATCCATATATGGCTGAGTTTCAAAGTTGAGGCATCTTGCCCTTCAATTGTAACTGTCTACAATGTGAAGGTGTAAGGTTTTCTGTTTTTATTTTAAGGAAAGTTGGGTCCCAGATAGACCTCATTTTTTTCTCTCTAAGCCTGACATTGCAGCAGTATTCTATTTGTGGGAAGAGAAGGTAAAATGTGTGGGTAGAACTACTGTATTATACAATACTTGAGACTTGTGATGGGGATGCTGCATACAAAGTGTTTTTATTTACCAATGTAGCTAAGCCACCTGGTTGAAAAATGTTCTCAATTGTATACATAAAAATCAAGCTGAAAAAATACTTGCCAGGCTTTTACAACTTAACAAACATACAAGCCCATAGTCTGTGTCAAAAACTACTGATAGTAATTTGTATCCAGTAATAGAAGTGATAAACTGAGATTTTAAAACCTTATCTTGAAGAATTTGCTATAATAATACCCTTAGCGCACATGCACACTTCAATCCCCGTGTTCCCGTGCCTCCGGGGTGCCGTGTCCCCGCATGCATAGTAGAAGCCTACGCATGTTTCCCCAGCAACGTTCCTGCCCTGAGGAAAGATGGCTGTGGAAACAAAGCCTCAGCAGCCAGCTGGCCTCTCCCCCTCCAGCTTAATTTTCGCCGCCATACGGACCTGTTGCCTCGCTGGGGGGCCCAACCTCGGTAAACAAGGGCCCCTACTGCCAAGACAGCTGCGGAATATAGAGAGCATAGTGTCAGATCTTTACTACTTCTCACCTTCCTTCTCTGTCGCTGATGCCTGACCCCACTCTGTCACTACCACGGAGCTGTGCGGCCGCGGGACATTTGCTAGGCCAGCCCACTTCGATAATGCAAGGCGGTCCATCCTAGCAAAAGCCTCGAGGCTGCCTGGCCTAGCGGATGCTGGACAGGGAGCAGATAAGGGGTACTACTGGAGAGGGGGGAGGTAAAAGGAAGGGAGAAGGGCTACTGCTGCACAGGGGGAGCAGGGAAAGGGTGCTACTGGACAGGGGGGAGCAGGGAACGGGTACTGCTGGACAGGGGGGAGCAGGGAAGGAGTGCTGCTAAACAGGGGGCAGTTAAAAAGAAAGGTGAAGGTCTACTGCTGTATAGGGGGAGCAGGGAAGGAGTGCTGCTGGACAAGGGGGACGTAAAGGGAAGACGGGGAGAGAGACAGAAAGAAAAAAAATACAGACAAACGGGACAGAGAGAGAGAGAGAGACAAATAAAGACAAACAGGGGGCCAAGGAGTGAGACAGAAAGAAAGAAAGAAAGGGAGCAGGGAGAGCTATGAAAGACAGACATAAAGAAATGCCTAAGTCTATACACATATTCTAGCATTCAGCTGTTGAAAAACTACTACTCAAGATGCCTTAAAGTAAGAGTTTGTTCTCCAACTTAAGGTATACATTAAGGACTAAATTCAGTAAATGATACCCAAATTTGGGTGCTGAGAAATATAAGTACTAAATGCTATTCTATAAGTGGCATTCTGAGTTGGGTGCCATTATAGAATGGAACTTAGCACCAGGATCTGTAACTAGTTTTGTGGGTATGAGAATTTACACCAATAAACCTGGTATAAATCCTTGTACCTAAATTAACCAATCAGAAAGCAGCGCAGGGCCAGGCAGGAGCGCAGAAAGCTCACACCTGAACTCCGTTGCTCCTGTCCAGGAAATAGGAGGCAGCTAGCCAGGGAAGAATCACACTAGACTACCAGGATGTTTTTTAACAAGGTACGACGGCGGTGGGTGTTTGCGGGGGGAGGAATGTTTTTAAAAGGTGTGGCGGCAGGTGTTTGCGGGGGGATGTTTTAAAAAGGTGCGGCGGCAGGCATGTGGGGAGGATGTTTTAAAAAGGGGCTTGTGGCGGGGGGATTTTTAAAATGGTATGGGGGTTAAAAGAATTGTACCTCCTGCAGGGGGAGGGGGTGTTTTAGAAAGGTACATGGGAGGGGGATGATAAAAATACTGAGACAGCTTTCTAGGGAGGGAGAGAGGGATTTAAAAAGGTACCGGGGGGGGGTCTTGGCTGGCTTGCTGTCATTAGACTGCCTACCATTAGACATGCCCACCACTAGACGCGCCCTGCACCCTGTCCTGGCCCACCACTAGACCACCAGAGAGGGATAGGGTACAGGGCACACCATTTGGTTCAGAATTTATTTTCTTGGTTTTTCTTCCTCTACTGGTGGGTGCGTGTTATGGTCATGTGCGTCTTATGGAGTGAAAAATACGGTAAGTAAAAGAGGAAAAGAAGGCTGCTTAGGTTCTCAAACGTAGTAGCTGAAAAGGTAAGGTAAAAGAGGTTAGCTTTCATAAACTACAAAAGCGCAGAAAGAGGAAAACAGGAAAACTTGAGAGGCTGGTTGAGTAGTCAGGAAAGCAAAGATACAAATGGATGAAAAAATAGCCAACATGGTAAAACAGGGGACAAGACATTTTTTTAGGTATATTAGTGATAGGAAGAAATGCAAAAGTGGCATTGTGAGAAAAGGTGAAGGAGAGAAATATGTAGAAGCTGTTAAAGATAATGCTAAATTGCTTAAATATAAGGCTAAATTGCTTTAAAGATAAGGCTAAATTGCTTTAAAGATAAGGCTAAATTGCTTAAATATTTCTGTTCTGTGTTCACAGCTGAAGCACTGGAAGGAAGACCATAGAAGGCAAACGCAAATAGTGATAAAGGTGTGGTAGACCCTAATTGATTTTCAGAGGATTGTAAGACACGAATAATTGAGAGGATTTCCTGAGATAAGTAGCTTTGAGGTAAAAAAGCAGTGCTCTTCTACAATCCAAGAAGCCTCAGAGGCATATGGAGATGGAAAAAAAATGAAGGCAAAGTGATGGTTTGGTTGAGATGGAAATCCAAAACCACCTTAAGTAAGAATTTCAGATGAGTTTGTAGCTGTACCTTGTTAGGAAAAAATTGCTCTTCTGGCTGACATGAGCGCTACCAGGAAGACTGTCTTCCAGGAAAGGAAGGCGAGAGAGGCAGAACCCAGTGGTTCGAAGGGTTCAGACATCAATTGATCTAGCACTACATTGAGGTCCCACGCTGGAATAGGGGTTATTAATGGAGGTCTAAGATTGACAGTTGTAGGGGAGGGGGCTCGAGGATTGTGTTCTTAAGCTAGCTAGCTAAACTGAAGGTGGACAAAGCAATTGGGCCGGATGGTGTACATCCAAGAGTACTGAAAGAACTTAGGGAAGTTTTGGTGATTCTGCTGGCTGACCTCATCAGTGCTTTTCTAGAATCAGGAGTGGTACCAAAAGACTGGGGAAGGGCATATGTAGTCCCTCTCCACAAAAGTGAAAGTAAGGAAGAAGTAGGTAACTACAGGCTGGTAAGTCTGACTTCTGTTGTAAGTAAATTAATGGAAAATACTTTCAGAGAACAGTAAAGTTTCTGGATTCAAGTGGTTTACAGGATCCGAGGCAACATGGATTTACTAGAGGCAGGACTTGTTAGATAAATCTGGTCAATTTCTTTGACTGAGTGGCCAGAGAATTGGATAGAGGGAGTGCACTAGATGTGGTGCATTTAGATTTTAGCAAAGCTCTTGACAATGTTCCACACGGGCATCTAATAAATAAACTTAGTGCCTATGGTATGGGCTCCAAAGTGACAGATTGGGACAGGCACTGGTTGAATGGAAGTCAGAGGGTAGTGATCAATGGAGATCTCTCTGAGCAAAGGGATGTTACCAGTGGTGTACCTCAAGGTTTTTGTTCTTGGGCCTGTTCTGTTTTTTTTTTTTTTTTAATCTTTATTGATTTTATTAAGCATATAAAGAGTGCAACAATTGTACATTCAAAAGTTCAGTAAACAGCACTTACATACTTGCAAATTACTGAAACAATTTACCTATCCCTCCCTTCCTGGATGCATGTGGAAACCAGTGAAATAAGATTGAATCTGGTAAGTGAATTATAAATCATTAAGGTGTTTAACAAATGACTCCAATGGATTCCAAATTTCTTTACAATTCTTAATTTTCCCAGATTGCTCCACTAACATTCTTTCATAATGGTAATATAAACAAAGTGTTTCCCATTAAAAAGTAAAATTTATATGATCTATCTTTATTTTTGTCAATTGGACTTTTAGGTTTCAGCAATGTCCAAATTAAAATCACATCATATGACAACGGAATAGAGACACCTAAAACAAAATTAATTTTGCCCCAAATTGATTTCCAGAAATTAAATATCAATGGACAATAAAATAAAAGATGAACCAGTGTCCCCACTTCAAGGTTTTGTGTTATCTAGTTTTTGCAGTCTTACTGGAGTTCAAAATATTCTGGGGTTTTTTAACATTTTTGTAAGCGATATTGTTGAAGGGCTGTCAGGTAAGATTTGCCTCTTTGCAGATAATACCAAATCTAGGACCTTCCTGATGTGAATAACATGAGGAAGGTCCTAGCAAAGCTTGAATAATGGTTTGAAATCTGGCAGCTAAGATTTAATGCTAAGAAATGTAAGGTCATGCAGATGGGCTGCAAAAAAAAACCAAGGCAATGGTACAGTTTAGGGGGTAAAGAACTTTTGTGCATCAAAGAGGAGCAGGACTTAGGAGGGATAGTATGTGATGATCTTATAGGTGCCTAAACAGGTCAAAAAGCTAGAAGGATGCTAGAGTGCATAGGGAGAGGTATGGCCAGTAGGAAAAAGGAGGTATTGATGCCCCTGTAAGACTCTGGTGAGGCCTCATTTAGAAAATTGTATACAGTTCTGGAGTCCATACCTTCAAAAAATGTAAAAAGGATGGAGTCAGTCCAGAGGAAGGCTACTAAAATGGTGCATGGTCTTCATCATAAGGCATATGGGGACAGACTTAAAGATCTCAATCTATATACTGTGACATTCCCATCCCCAAGGATGATCCTGTCAAAGGTAGGATAGGGGTTAAGCCAACTTCCCTAACCAGGAATCAAGACAGGGCTGCCTATTCTGAGGAGAAGGAATTTGATGCAAACCTAGTTCCCTTTCCCGAGTCAAAGCCTGTCAGGTAAACAAGCTCCCTGAGGAAATATAACCAGCTCCCAGAGTGTAATTTTACCCCTGAACTGAGAGGGAGCCAAAGAGCCTCTAAAGCAGTACCTCAGCCAGGTAGGACTGGGAGTGGCTCTTCTCCCTTTAAGCAGCTCTCCAAGAGTCTGAGAGCGACAGCTCAGGAAGGGCTAGCAGAAAGGATCCTCCTGGCCAGGCAAAGGCAGGCGCCCAAGCCAGAACCTATGGACTGGGAAAGTCCTGTAGCACAGAGCCCAGCAGAGCAAGAGGTTCCAGAGAAGCAAATGGAAATAACCGAGTTGGCAATACCTGAAGTGGAATCCCTGGAACCCATGGATGTGAGTGTGGCAGTTTCCTGCTCATGAATTATTCTTTTGTTTTTGGGAAGTTGCCTTACAGAGTTTGTTGGACTATGTTGAATTAACAGAACCTGGCAAAGCATGTTTTTTGAAAACTCTTTGGGTTTTTTTGCACAGCAGTGGGCTGGAAGCAGTACTGAACTGGTGCTTTGCACTAATTGAGCTGCTCCACACCAGCTGGGTGAGAGCTTTGGGGGGATGCTGGTGTGTGGCTGGTGTGAGTACTGGAGCAAGTCTGAGGAATAACAGGATTGGGGTTGGGTTATTTTGTAGGTGCTTGTGAAAAGATTTTTTGTAAGAGTGAACCCGGCAATCCTGTTCCTGCAACACCAGGACCGGAGTGCTGCATAGTACTGGAGTTTTTGTTCGGATTGCTTCATACCTAAGGACCTGGTGAAGACTGGGACTGAGTGAAGTTAAAGTCCAGGAATCCTTGTAATATAATGAACTAAGAACTTTATACTACTTACCTGGGTGAGCTTCCAAGAACCTGGGCAGAAGTAATGTCTTTTGATATTTTTTTTGTGCTAAGACAGAAAGTCTGCTTTGTTGCTTTGTTTTTTGTTTTTTTTAATTAAAACTGTTGACCATACGCAGTGTATCTACTGTTGATTTAGTGAACACACCAGTGAACTGAACTATTATGTAGGGTCTTCCCTCATTGGGAGCCACGCTAGGGTTGTGCTGGCACCCGTCGGTGAACTCCGCAGTGCCCTCGTGGGCCCGACTGGGTGACAATACTTTGGAGGAGAGGGGAGATATGATACAGACGTTTAAATACCTACATGATGTAAATGCAACATGAGGAGTCGAGTCTTTGATTTGAAAGGAAGCTCTGGAATGAGGGCATAGGATGAAGTTAAGAGGTGATAGGCTCAGGAGTAATTTAAGGAAATACTTTTTTATAGAAAGGGTGGTAGATGTGTGGATCTAACTCCCAGTAAAGATGGTGAAGCCAGAGACTATGTCTGATTTCAAAAAAGCCTGGGATAGCCATGTGGGATCTCATAAAAAGAGGAAGAGATAATGGTTGCTGCAGATGGGCAGACTGGATGGGCCATTTGGCCTTTATCTGCCATCATGTTTGCATGAGATCCAGAAGGGATGCCTTTTGAAGGGTCTCATAAGGAGGCTTACAAAGTCCCTTCAGGACGATGGTATGATTCCATGTCGGAAGAGGCCGCAATCTGAGCACCCTTTCAATAATCTGTTCATATTTGGATGAGTTGCTAGCGAAAAAACTGTCCCACTCAAGCTTTGAAGCATAAAAGTCCTTCCACCTGTACCTTGAGAGATGCTACTGCCAGGCCTCTCTTTAATTCAGCCTGTAGAAATTCCATAATCTCCAGAAATGGAGCCTTGAAAGTCAGACTTACTGGCCTATGATTCCCTAATTCTTCCTTATTTCCACTTTTGTGGAGAGGGACCACATCTGCCCTTCTCCGGTCCTCCGGTACCATTCCTGACTCTGGAGATTTATTGAAAAGGTCAGTCAGTGGAGCCACCAGAACTTCCCTAAGTTCCTTCAGCACCCTCAGATGTATACCATCCAGGCCCATCACTTTGTCTACTTTTATTTTAGCTAGCTCCTCATGAACGGGGACAACAAAAACAAGAGGGCATTCAGAAAAATTGAAAGGAGACAGTTTCAAAACGAATGCTAGGAAGTTCTTCTTCACTCAGAGGGTGGTGGACACCTGGAATGCGCTCCCAGAAGAGATGATAGGACAGAGTACAATATTGGGTTTCAAAAAGGGATTGGATGACTTCCTGAAGGTGAAGGGGATTGAAGGATACAGATAGAGGGTAACTATACAGGACACTAAATGAATAGGAAATACACATTTTAGGTAAAGGATCACTTACAGGTCATGGACCTGGGGGGCTGCCGGGGGAGCGGACTGCTGGGCATGATCAATGCTTATGTTCTTATGAACACAACTCTCTGAAAATCAATCAGGGTCTATAACTCCTCCATCCCTATTTATGTTTGTCTTCTGTGGTCCCACTCCCGTTGCTTCAGACATGAACAGAAATATTTGTTAAGCAATTCAGCCTTTTCTTTATCAGCTTCTACATATTTCTCCCCTTCACTTCTTGAGTCTCACAATGACACTTTTGCACATCTTCCTATCACTAATATATCTAAAAAATGTCTCCTTGTTTTACCGTATCAGCTATTTTTTTCTTCCATTTGCATCTTTGCTTTCCTGACTCATGGTGAAGACAGTGTTTTTGGTAGCAATAGTCTCAGCGAGAAGGATCTCAGAATTGCAGGCACTCATATGCAGAGAACCATACCTCAGAGTCACAGAGGCAGGAGTTGTCCTTCGCACGGTACCTTCTTTTCTACCAAAGGTTGTTTAGACCTGTCACGTCAATCAAGAAGTCTGTCTATCCACCTTTCAGTCTATGGGATCAACCAAGCAAGATAAGATATTGTAAAGACTGGATGTACAGAGTTTTACTTTGCTATTTGGAATGGACCAATGACTCATCTTTCTGGCTGACTTTTTGTTCTAACCAGTCAGTCAAGACGAGGCAGACCAGCTTCCAAGGTAAATGTTTCCAGATGGATTTGTATGCTAATTTTGTAGATCTCCTTACTGCCTGAATGAACCTACATCTTCTGTAGCGAGTGGCAGTATCCTTGTGCAGCTTCTATCCCCCACCCACCCCCTCACAGCACACGTGTGAAACTGAACATGCACAGAAGCTGGTGGCACAAACTATCACCACACACTTCAAAAAGAGGTTCAAATATGAAAAACCCTCAAGTACCACCTAGGTACTCAAATATTTCATTGTACCAGGCTTTACGTACTGATTCTTTTCTCACATCAAGCAGCTCTATGGGGTAAAGACCTAGAACAACTCCTATTGCCCACTACTTATGAGGTATTCAGGAAACGCCTCAAAACTCACCTATTCCTGAAATACCTAGACAGCTGACCCACTTCTCTCTTTCCCCTCTCTAACGGTGTTCCTGCCCTTTCTCCTTATTGTTCCCACATCCCTTAAGTTAACTCAACTTGTACGTCAACTCAACTTGTACTTCACTAATCTTTTGTAAACCGCATAAAACTTAACGGTACTGTGGTATATAAACTGTTATTATTATTATTATTCCTCACTGGGTCTTATTAATTATTTAAACGTATCAAACTTATCACTGCTTTAATTTAATTTAATAGAAGATGTTAAAGTACTTAGCTTTATGTTATGGTCACATTTTCAGGGACTATTATGCCAACATATTTCACCAGAGGTTTTTTTTCAAGGCTGATATCCCTAGAAACATAAATACTATTTTAATCATTCTATCTCAATTAGTTTTCTAAAACTTTTATCAACTTTAAAATCACATCATATAAATAGTGATTACATTAATTCCATGAAAATATCCATACCTTCATTACGCTTAACGCCATGGTAACCGACCATACAATGTTCTTACAAAATGGCTGCGGCATCCTTCTCACTAATATTAATAGCCCCTCCCAATCAGCTGATGGTGATGACATAAAGATGAAGTCACCATTAGCTTTCCGGGAGGGGGGGGCTCCAATAGAAGTAATACTGAAAACTGTTTTATAATATCTATAAAGAATCCCTGATTTATATTTATTAAACTTTTTCTAAAAAAATCTTATTGAAGAAAAGTTTATCTAGAACCCTCCCGAAGTCGACCTCATATCAGGGTTGCCCACTCTAACTCCAGGTTTAATACCGGACGGTGTTACCGTATTAAGCCGGTAAATCCACCTCTGTTCCAAAAAGTTGAGCTTTTCCTCATGGTTCCAACCCTCCCTCATTCCTATCAAGCTGTCAATTATTCTCCACTGGATTTGTTCCACAGTGTGTTTCTGTTGGATCCAATGATGGACTTTTTGAAGTGTGTGATGGTAGAGGGTGGTTTACTTTGAACCACCTCTCAATTGATACAAACTGAATTTCTACTCCACACAAAAAAATTGTAGTGCTGTATAAAAAAACAGAAGCGGGTGGCAGCTTAAGGCACTGCTGTACAACAGGGTAGAAATCGTTGATTGGTAGGGCTTGGGATCCCCACCAACTCAGGTATTTCTTTTGGTTGGTGAAGGGCAGTAGAAAGCAGAGATTAAATTTTGGGCCCAACCACTTTTCGTCTTGGGCCCACCCTAAATAAGCTATCTGGTTATGCTGCTATCTTCCACAGATGTATACAAGCTTGTGTCATGCTGGCTATATGTGTTAGTGCCCTTTTCAAAATTGCTATTATATCTATAGCCCGTGTGATATAAGGTTGAGCGCGGAGCCTTCTTAGAACAGGTATGAAATTTAAAGAAAAACTGAACTGTTAATAGTAGATCCTCCCACTATATCATTAAGAAACTATTCTATCAATTGATAAGAAGGATTATCCACTAAATACAGTAATTAGGATTATCTACTAATAACCTATGATTACAAATGAAGACACATCCAACATACCAGAACCTGAGCAAATCTTCAATGGAGTTCAAGCAGAAAAATTAACATCCGTGGAAGTGAGCCTTGAAGACGTACGCAGGCAGCTAGAAAAATTTAAAACTGACAAATCCCTGGGTCCGGACAGAATCCATCCAAGGGTTCTGAAGGAACTAAAGGAGGAAATAGCGGAACTACTGCAACAAATTTGCAATCTATCCCTGAAAACGGGTCTGATCCTGGAGGATTGGAAGATAGCCAACGTTATGCCCATCTTTAAAAAGGGATCAAGAGGTGACCCGGGAAACTACAGACCGGTGAGTCTGACCTCGGTTCCGGGGAAGATGGCGGAAGCACTGATAAAAGACAACATCGATGAACATTTTGAAAGAAACAAACTTCTGATAACCAACTAACATGGTTTCTGCAAGGGGAGATCATGCCTGACTCAATTCTCAGCATATCTTTCCGGTAATGTGGTCTCCAGAATTGAACACAATATTCCATGCTGAGAATTGAGTCAGTTCAGCGGATGGCCACCAGGATGGTCTCGGGGCTCAATGATCTCCCGTATGAAGTAAGGCTGAATAAATTGCAGCTGTACTTACTTGAAGAACGAAGAGAGAGAGAGGACATGATTGAGACATTTAAATATGTCAAGGACCGTATCGAGGTAGAAGAGGATATCTTCCATCTTATAGGACCGTCGTCCACCAGAGGGCATCCGCTGAAAATCAGGGGAGGGAAATTTCATGGTGACTCCAGAAAGTATTTTTTCACCGAGAGGGTGGTCGATCATTGGAATGAACTCCCACGGCAGGTGATTGAGGCCAACAGCTTGGCAGATTTTAAAAATAAATGGGATATTCATGTGGGATCTCTAATGATGTAAAGGCAGGGGGTGGTGAGTAAAATCAAGGCGAAGGGTCACTAGAGTGGGCAGACTTGATGGGCTTTGGCCCTTTTCTGCCGTCATTTTTCTATGTTTCTATGTTTCTTCGAAGGAATTAACAAGCGGATGGACAGAGGAGACCCCATAGACATCATATATCTAGATTTCCAAAAAACCTTTGACAAGGTACCCCTTGAACACCTACTTCGGAAACTGAAGAACCATGGGGTGTAAGGAGACGTACATAGATGGATCAGAAACAGATTGAAGGGGTAGGAAACAGAGGGTAGGAGTGAAGGGCCACTACTCGGACTGGAGGAGGGTCACGAGTGGTGTTGCGCAGGGCTCGGTGCTCGGATCGCTGCTATTTAATATATTTATAAATGATCTAGAAACAGGGACGAAGTACGAGATAATAAAATTTGCGGATGACACCAAACTATTTAGTGGAGCTCAGACTAAAGAGGACTGCGAAGAATTGCAAAGAGACTTGAACAAACTAGGGGAATGGGCGACAAGATAGCAGATGACGTTCAACATTGAGAAATGTAAAGTACTACATGTGGGAAGCAGAAAGCCGAGGTACAGCTATATGATGGGAGGGATGTTATTGAAGGAGAGTACCCAAGAAAGGGACTTGGGGGTAATGGTGGACATGACAATGAAGCTGACGGCACAGTGCGCAGCGGCCGCTAAGAGAGCAAATAGAATGCTAGGTATAATCAAGAAGGGTATTACTACCTGAATGAAAGAAGTTATCCTGCCATTGTATCGGGTGATGGTGCGCCCGCATCTGGAGTACTGCGTCCAATATTGGTCGCCATACCTTAAAAAGGATATGGCGTTACTCAAGAGGGTTCAGAGGAAAGCGACACGTCTGATAAAAGGTATGGAAAACTTTTCATACGCTGAGAGATTGGAGAAACTGGGACTCTTTTCCCTGGAGAAGAGGAGACTTAGAGGGAATATGATAGAGACAAGACCATGAAGGGCAAAGAGAGAGTGGAGAGGGACAGATTCTTCAAACTTTTGAAAAATAAAAGAACAAGAGGGCATTCGGAAAAGTTGAAAGGGGACAGATTCAAAACGAATGCTAGGAAATTCTTCTTTATCCAACGTGTGGTGGACACCTGAAATGCGCTTCCAGAGGACGTAATAGGGCAGAGATGGTACTGGGGTTCAAGAAAGGATTGGACAATTTCCTGCTGGAAAAGGGGATAGAGGGGTATAAATAGAGGATTACTGCACAGGTCCTGGACCTGTTGGGCCACCGCGTGAGCGGACTGCTGGGCACGATGGACCTCAGGTCTGACCAGGCGGAAGCATTGCTTATGTTCTTATGTTAGAATCTCATGTCAATCTAACGATAAAGAAATCGTATGGGTTATTTTGGAAGTTCAGGAGAATTAGAAAGTATTTTGATCAACTTCATTTTCACTTACTAGTTCAATCTTTGTTTTAAGAACATAAGAATTGCCACTGCTGGGTCAGACCAGTGGTCCATCGTGCCCAACATTCGACTCATGTGGCGACCCTTAGGTCAAAGACCTTACCTACATACTTTCTAGTTCAGCAGAAACTTGTCTAACTGTCTTTAATATCTAGAGGGTGTTTTCCCCTATAACAACCTCCAGAAGAGCGTTGCAGTTTTCTACCACACTCTGGGTGAAGAAGAACTTCCATACGTTTGTACGGAATCTATCCCCTTTTAACTTTAGAGTGCCCTCTCGTTCTCTCTAACTTGGAGAGGATGAACAATCTGTCTTTATTTACTAAGTCTATTCCCTTCATTATCTTGAATGTTTCGATCATGTCTCCTATCAGTCTCCTCTTTTCCCAATTTCTCTAATCTCTAACTGTACGGCAACTCCTCCAGCCCCTTAACCATTTTAGTCTCTCTTCTCTGGACCCTTTCGAGTAGTACTGTGTCCTCCTTCATGTACGGCAACCAGTGCTGGATGCAGTATTCCAGGTGAGGGCGTACCCGGTACAACAGCATAATAACCTTCTCTGATCTGTTCTTGATCCCCTTCTTAATCATGCCTAGCATTCTGTTTGCCCTTTTCGCCATCGTCGTGCATTGCGCAGACCACTTCATTGACTTGTCGACCAGTACTCCCAAGTCTCTTTCCTGGGGGGTCTCTCCAAGTACTGTACCGGACATCCTGTATTCATGTATAAGATTTTTGTTACCGATATATATCACCTTACACTTATCCATGTTAAACCTCATTTGCCATGTCGCAGCCCATTTATCGAGCGTGTTTGTCACTTTGCAGGTCTTCGCAATCCCCCTGCGTCTTCACTACTTTGAATAACTTCATATCATCTGCAAATTTAATCACCTCACTTGTCATACCAATTTCCAGATCGTTTATAAATATGTTGAAAAGCATAGGTCCAAGCACCGAACCCTGCAGCACTCCACTCATGACGCTTTTCCAGTTCGAGTATTGTCCTTTTATTCCCACTCTCTGTTTCCTATCCACCAGCCAGTTTTTAATCCACATGATTATTTCACCCTTGATTCCATGGCTCACAATTTTGCAAAGTAGTCGTTCATGCGAAACCTTGTTGAACCCCTTCTGAAAATCCAGATATACACTGTCGACTAGGTCACCCTTGTCTATCTGCCTGTTTACTCCCTCGAAGAAGTGCAGCAAGTTCATCAAGCAAGATCTTCCTTTGCTAAAGCCGTGCTGGCTGGTCCTCATCAGATTGTTTCCATCAAGGTGCTCAATGATGTCCTTTATCAGTGCCTCTACCATCTTTCCTGGTACCAAAGTCAGACTCACTGGTCTGTAGTTTCCCGATCTCCCCTCGAACCTTTCATGAAGATCGGTGTAACATTCGCCACTTTCCAGTCTTCCGGAATCCTTCCCGATTTGATCGACAGATTGGCTATTAGTTGAAGCAGTTCAACTATAGCCCCTTTCAGTTCCCTGATTACCCTCTGATGGATGCCATCCGGTCCCGGGGATTTATCGTTTTTAAGCCTATCAATCTGCCTGCATACTTCTAGACTGGCCGTCAACCCTGTAAGTTTTACCGTCTTTGTTTCCTGCATATAGCCTGTTGGCTTCCGGTAGGTTGTGCATATCCTCTTCGGTAAATACAGACACAAAAAATGTTTTCATTTTTTGGAGATGGCTCTGTCTTCCTTTAGCACTACCTTTATTTCATGGTCATCCAACGGCCCCACTGCTTCCTTCACGGGTCATTTCCCCTTAATATATCTAAAGAACGGCTTGACTTTTTTGCCTCCTTGGCTATTTTTCCCTCATAGCCTCTTTTGGCACCTCTTACCACCTTATGGCATCTGCTTTGGTGATGTTTGTGCTTCTTCCAGTTTTTGTCTGTTTTTGACCTTTTCCATTCCTTAAACGAAGTCTTCTTGTCTCTGATCGCTTTCTTCACCACTACAGTGAGCCATGCCAGTTCCTTGTTGTTTTTCCTCTTGGATCCCTTGTTGATACGCAGTATATATAGATTTTGTGCCTGGGTGACTAAAGGGACCATGCTTGCTCTAGCGTTTTTACAGTGCTTATCCTCTTCTTAATCTTCTTCCCCACTATGAGTCTAATCCCTTCGTAATTCCCTTTTCAGGAGTTCAGTGCCGTGGCTGTCGTTCTGAATCAATATTTTGCCTCCATGCCCAGGTTGAAGGGGATCATATTGTGATCACTGCTTCCCAGCATCCGTATGTTGATTACACCTATCCCAAAAGATCAAAAGGCATCAATTGCTTTAAAATCAAATTATAGACCTATAGCAAGCATTCCTTTATTTACCAAACTCCTGGAGGGACTGATTAATTTAGAACTGGTAAACTACCTGGATAAATTTAACATCCTTAATGAACACCAGTCAGGATTCAGAAAAGGCTTTAGTACCGAGACAGTTCTAGCTTCAATTTTAAGTCATCTTTATCGTCTTTGTAGTACAGGCACTAGCGCTTTAATTTCGCAACTGGATCTTAGCAGTGCTTTTGATTTGGTTGACCATGAAATAATGCTACATTGCTTGGATGCAATGGGGCTCTCGGGAAGAGTCTAGAATTGGTTTCAGGGCTTCTTGACAAAAAGATCATATCGAGTGGTGTGTGATGGAAAATACTCTCATTCTTGGAGCAATCCATCTGAGGTACCTCAGGGCTCCCCGTTGTCGCCCATGCTTTTTAACATTTATATATCATCTTTAGGACACCTACTATAGAAGCTGAATTTAAATTTTTACATATATGCAGATGATATCTCTATTTTAATTCTTTTGAATAACATAACAAAAAGAAATTTTAAAACAAATGTCTCAAATTATGACTGAAATAGAACAATGGACAACCAATTTTAATCTGAAATTGAATACCGAAAAGACAAAAATCTTTTTAGGAAGTCCAAATGACAAAATAACTAAGACATCGCTTCATCTTAATGGTCATGATTACCCAATTTTAAAATCTATAAAAAATATTAGGAGTCACTTTAGACTCCCATTTAACTTTGATAGAACATCCAAACTTGGTGGTGAAAAAGTGCTTTTTTTGCACTATGAAAATTAAAGACCATCAAAAAATATTTTGACTCTTTATCTTTTAGATTGTTGGTGCAGGCATTGGTACTATCTATATTGGACTACTGCAATATTGTTTATTTTGGCGTACCAAAGAAAGTTGTGGGAAAATTGAGAATAGTGCAGAATACAGCTGTTCACCTGATATTTGGGCTGAAGAAAAGCGATCACATTAATCCTTATTATCGATTATTACACTGGCTACCAGTGGAAGCATGAGTAATATTTAAATTTTCATGCCTTTTTTTCAAGTTGGTCCGGGGTTTGGCCCCTACCTACCTTTTATCTTATTTTGTGCTATATAACCCTGTGAGGGTAACCAATAATTGTACCTATTTGCATACCCAAAGATTTTAGGCTGTAAATTTAGGTCTTTCTTAGACAGGATGCTCGCATTTCAAGCAAGTAAACAACAGTCCTGGTTGGGTAACTATATTAGCGGAGCCATGTTGTCGTACAGCGCCTTCCAAAAAGAAATTAAGACGGTACTATTTGATAAATTTATCTCCTAATTCAAGGTTTTATTCTCAACATAATAATTTTACTGTATTAACTTAAATATTTTTATTGTCTCTTTAGTTAGTATGCTATATTCTCATCATTAATATTTTGTATTTCACTGATTGTCCAGTTTTCTCTTTTGTGTAAAAAGCCTAGAATTCTTTTGATTGAGGCGGTATAGAAAAGTAAAGTTATGTTATGTTCTACTTCTACACCTTGCACCAGTCCTTGTAGTCCAGAATCGCATTTCCTCTCGTATTTTCCTTGACAAGTTGTTCCAGGAAGCAATTGCCTACAGCATCCAGGAACTTGGTCTCCCTACCGCAGCCGGAGGTGCCTAGGTTCCAGTCTATCCCCGGATAACTGAAGTCACCCATGATAACTATGTTGCGTTTAATCTTGTCCATCATTTCTCCATCAATTTCTTTGGATTGCCCTGGGGGTCGGTAATAGATGCCGATCTTTGTTTCCGTTCCATTTTTTCCTGGAATTTTGACTCATAGGGACTCTACCTTATTTTTCGTTTTCAGCGTGTTCTCTCTGGTAGATTCAATTCCCTCTTTGACATATAGGGAAATACCCCCACCTTTTTGACCCACTCTGTCTCTGCAGTATAGCTTGTATCCCGGTAGCACAATGTCTGAGACGTTTTCCTTGTTTCACCATGTTTCCGTGACGCCAATGATGTCGAGGTTATCTTTTTGTGCTGTTGCTGATTAGATTATTGTAATATTTATTTATATTGTCCTAAATCCTTATTACTGAAATTGCAAACTATACAAAATACTGTAATTCGATTGATTTACGGTTTAGAAATAGAAGATAGAATTACACCATATCTGCTGAAGCTTCACTGGCTTCCTGTAGAAGCCAGAATTCAGTTTAAATTCTTCTGTATGGTGTTTAAAATGTAACACAGAGAAGCACCTTCTTATTGCCTGTTACTCAGAAACAAGATTACATGGTTTAAGACAGAATTCTCCTTTTCAAGTCTCAGAGGAATAAAGTATGCGAGAATATTTAATTCCACTTTTGCTTACCAAGCTGCCAAACTTTGGAAAAAATTTACCTGACCATATAATGTTAACAAGTAAAATATAAACCTTTTAAGTCTTTGGAAACTTATTTGTTTAAATTTGTTTATTTAATTTTAAAGGGGTAATTTCATCCGTTTTAAATTTGAGTTGCTTTTAGATTTTAATTCTGGCCATTGTCTTGTGATAACCGCAGTGAACGTCATTGAGGTATTTAATGTATATAAATAAAAATGGTATTGTATTAAATAAAATTTATTTCATAAGCCATAATATATTGAAGCCTGTTTACTGCACAGGCAGGCTGGTTTGTACGTTGGGTTGCTTATTAAACACCCCCTCCCCCCCTTTTTTAACAAAAGTGCAGAAGCGGTTTTTAGCACAGACCTGTGCTCTGAATGCTCTGCGCTGCTCCTGACACTCATAGAGTTCCTATGAGTGTCAGGAGCAGCGCAGTGCATTCAGCGCGCCGGCCTGTGCTAAAAACCACTTTCACAATTTTGTAAAAAGGTGGGGGGAAGTAATTGAAAAGTCCTCCCAGGGTTAGCTTCTTGCCCGATTCCAAATGCAGACTGTAGCCGACTAAAGCTTTTCTCTAACCCAGGCCTCCCCCTAGCCTGGCTGCACAAACTTTTAATGAAAAAAACTGCATTTGTTTAAGTCTTCTATCCTGTCAAACTGGATATATACATATATTCCCCCAGATACTATATATGGTAGCCAAACTATTGTGTCCAAGTTGTGTGCACATTTGAATAGAACAACAAGCTGATAACTATCAATACTTGGGTACCAACAACCAATTATTGCAGTTAGTTGGCTTCAATTAGGATTTGCGTGCATCTTGCTAAATAAAGATTTGCACACAAATCTTTAGTATGCAATTAAAAAGGGGGTGTGGCCATGAGAGAGGCATGGTCAGGTCAGGGGCAATCACTAAAGATACACTTAGTATTATAGAATTTAGGGGATTCACACCTAACTTATGTGCCAGGATTTATACCACATTTCAGTTGGTGTAAATCCTCACACCCAAATGTTCATGCAGAAATTGGCTGTAAGTGCTATTCTATAAATGATGCCCAACTTGGAGCACTGTTTATAGAATAATGCTCAGCATGCATTTTTTTGTAGTCATTTTATGGCCACCATTTACTGAATCTAGTCCATAGTAGTGGCATATATGAAGAAATGGTTCCTTCTTCCTTGGGCCTATCTTTGGAAACTGCAGCCATTCTGAAGAAACCCTTCTTCTTTGATCTCAATCTCCTTGTTCTGTTCTTCCTCTAGGGATTTCTTAGGACCACAACCATTTGGCTATTGCTATGTGCGTTTGAACCATGCCTTCTATATTATACACTGCAGTCTCTAATCTCAAGTTGGTCCTGTGAGGGAGTATTAAGGGAGACTGACAATTTTCTCTCAGTCAAATTTACATGTACAAATCTACTACCTATGTAAACCACATTTAAGCCTTCTAGAATTTATTTCACAGTATACTACACTACTGTACATTGTACCATTTATTGTGTCAGTGTACCAATACAGGCAATCTTTACTTGTGAGTAGTTCACAAAAAAATGTGTGCTGGGGGAAAGAAGGGAGCTCTTCTGCTTTCTTTTCCACATTTTATTTTTGATGTTGTGTCTGACATTAAAATGGAGCCAAAATCGTAATGCTTAAGATATTTTATCAGATTCTGCAAGCAGGTGTTTGTAATTTCTCACAGCCCATGTGTACTTTGAATAGCAGCACACAGATCATGGAACAATTCACAGTGCTGTTTTTAAGGTTCTGTGAAGACTTTTTTTTTTATCCATGTCCATAAACTGTGGTTTCATTGATTTTGTTTTAAAAAAAATTATAGGAAACTTTAAGAATGATCAGATCACTTTTCATGTTTGTACTGCACTTTGTTTATGGTTGTACTAGATCACATTTCTGTGCTACAGTCTCGTACTGAATCACTAACTCTACTATTATCCCAAAAGTTAGGAAAAAAATTGCTCATAAACTGACATTTCCTTTGGTTTATATTTTCAGTTGATAGAGTTGGTATCAATGTAGTGTATATTATGAGTCAAAACTATATACTCATAGGGGTTAATTTGCAGTAATGTACCTTAAGTTACAAATATATGGGGTCTATTCACTAAGGTGTGCTAATAAATTTATCATGCATTAAAAATTAGTTCACTTCAAATGCCCTTAGCCCATAGATATGAAATGTCTGATAAGACATTTACCGCATGCTAATTTTTAATGTGCACTATCTCCTCCCCCCCCCCCACACACACACACACCCTGCTCCCCTTTTACTAAGCCGCAGTAGAAGTTTTTATCATGGCCCAGAGTGCTAAATGCTCTGACACTGCTCCAACACTCATATAATTTCTATGAACATCAGAGTAGCATTGGAGCATTTAGCACTCCGGGCCATGGCAGAAACCTGTACCTTGGCTTAGTACATGGGGGGCCTAAATTTGTTAGTACAGTACATTTTAGTAGACAAACCTGCACTGGTCGCCGTACATGAAGAAGGACATGGTACTTGAAAGGGTCCAGAGAAGAGCGACTAAGATGGTTAAGGGGCTGGAGGAGTTGCCATACAGTGAAAGATTAGAGAAACTGGGACTTTTCTTCCTTGAACAGAGGACATTGAGAGGGGACATGATCAAAATATTCAAGGTACTGAAGAAAATAGACTTAGTAGACGAGGGCACTCTCTAAAATTGAAAGGGGATGGATTCCGTACGAACATAAGGAAGTTCTTCTTCACCCAGAGAGTGATAGAAAACTGGAACGCTCTTCCGGAGTCTGTCATAAGGGAAAACACCCTCTAGGGATTCAAGACAAAGTTAGACAAGTTCCTGCTGAACCAAAATGTACTCAGGTAGGGCTAGTCTCAGTTAGAGCACTGGTCTTTGACCTAGTGAGTGGTCTTTGACCACGTGAGTGGACTGCTGGGCACAATGGTCCACTGGTCTGACCCAGCAGCGGCAATTCTTATATTCTTATGACCTTATAGGTCACTACTGAAAAACACTCATACAGTCGACAATGGAGATGACTGCATAAGTGATGAAAATATCATTTCAAAATTATTAGGCTTGCTTTTCTGACGTAAGAACATGAGTTACGTTATTCCCTTCCCAATATCACTCCTGCCCTACCTGCTTACTAATACTATGCTAACCAAATAAATTAAAATCTACTCATTCCAAGGAGATTTGACTCGTATCCCCTTGAACACAAAAAAACAACAAACAATATTGCTCCCTCCCACCCTTAGCCCACAGCCTAATACTGCCTCTTCTCCCCCCCCCCCCCCCTCCAAGAAGGCATAGAAATCACCTCTGATCTAGCACCAAATTCCTCACTCTAGGACAAATTCAGGCCTGTGGGCCAAATCTGGCTCTCTGTAATTATATTTGGCCCACAAGACAATACCAAATGTCCACTTGAGTTGGCCCACCGGTAGACAGTTTTTGGACCCAATCGGCTCAAGTCCCCATTAGGCATGTCATCACATTTGACGGCTTTTCAAGTTCCCGTGGCATTCTCTGGTTTTCTTCACAGTCTCACACTGCGTCACAGTAGCACAGTACTCTTCTGCAATTGCTTTTTTTTTTTGTTAGTATTCCTTCTTTAAAAGTTCTTGTCATTGTTTTGAGAGTATTCTACTGTTTGCTGTTGGGCCAATGATTGTCAATGTGTTTCTGGAGGTGGGGATTGTGTTGGCAGGAGGCTGTGTTGGGTACAGTAAATGCTCCAGCAGACTAGATTATGCAGCTGCTTTCTCCTCACCGGCACCTGGGGGGTGAGGGGGGGGTGATGGGTGAGATTCGCGTTGGGTCCCAGGCCGGGAGGAAGGGAGATGATGCTGTTACTCTTTGCTGTAGGCCTCACAGCAGCGGATAGGGGTGCCTGAGAGGAGGTTCAGTTCAGGCTATCCCATTGCAGCTACCCTGGGAAGAAAACGCTTTTCTGTACACTTGTCTGTCTTTCCAAACCCGTTATTTAATTCAGCAGTGGCTAGGCTGGGTTCTATGTAAAATGTAACAACATCATCAAAGGAAGACAGGATGCTGTGTGGGCGCCGCAGTCTTCTTTCAGGTTTTCTCTGAGCCGAAGATGTAGGGATTGATAGTTCTTGAACGCGATTCATCTGTTCTATAGCAACTATGGGAGAGAGCCAAGTCAGGTAAAGCTTTTTATGCTGCCGGAATAAAGCCAAAATCAAGCAGAGGTGAAACAGGAGAGGCATTGGTATCAACTAGGTTGGATAAAGCATGATGCCAGAGGTGAATTCAGCTGCATAGCAAGAAGCGGGTAAAAATCTTCCTGAACTTTCTTCTCATCTAGTATTTTCTGTTCTCTTGACTTTTCCTATTTTTGAAAGATTTCCTTTTTATTACTCCTGCTTTTAATTTAGGTTCACCATTTATCTCTAACAATGTACAAAGGTTTTACAGCTACTAGTTTTTTACTGTTCATACCTCAATTGTAGACATTTTTTCAATAAATATCAAGGTTGGCCTGCAACTTTGTCCAAGTTTTTAATTTTGACACCCCTGCTCTAGGAGGTAGGGACAAGAAAATCTTTCCAACAACAAGGCATACCCAGCATTGTCTCAAATGAAAATGAGTACCAGTGTTTAGCTTATGCTATATAGCACAGTTACTTACCGTAACAGTTGTTATCCAGGGACAGCAGGCAGATATTCTCACACATGGGTGACGTCACCGACGGAGCCCTGCAGTGGACAGCCTCGAAAGCAAACTTGCTTGAAGATCTCGAGCTTTCGAGTGCTGCACCGCGCATGAGCGCATGCCTTCCCCGCCCGAACTAGGGGGCGCATCTCCTGTGAGGATCCTCAGTTCAGATACCTAGCCAAGAAGCCAACCAGGGGAGGTGGGAGGGTTGTGAGAATATATGCCTGCTGTCCCTGGATAACAACTGTTACGGTAAGTAACTGTGCTTTATCCCAGGACAAGCAGGCAGCATATTCTCAAACATGGGTGACCTCCAAGCTAAGCAAAAAAGGGAGAAGGAGGGAAAGTTGGCAATTTAAGAAAAAAGATTCTGTAAAACAGATTGGCCAAAATGGCCATCCCTCCTGGATAAAGTATCCAGACAGTAATGCGAGGTGAAAGTATTAACCGAGGACCAAGTGGCAGCCTTGCAGATTTCCTCAATTGGAGTTGAGCTGAGGAAAGCTACAGACGCCGCCATAGCTCGAACTTTGTGGCCCGTCACTCGACCTTGCAGAGGAAGACCAGCCTGAGCATAGCAGAAAGAGATGCAAGCAGCCATCCAGTTGGAGATGGTACGCTTCGAGATAGGGCGACCCAGCCTATTCGGATCAAAAGAGATGAAGAGTTGAGGAGATGTTCTGTGAGGTTGAGTGCGTTGTAAGTAGAAAGCCAAAGCACGTTTGCAGTCCAAAGTATGAAGTGCCGCCTCTCCAGGATGAGAATGCAGCTTTGGAAAAAAGACTGGCAGAACAATAGATTGGTTAAGGTGAAATTCTGAAACAACTTTAGGTAAGAATTTAGGATGTGTACGAAGGACCACCTTATCATGGTGAAAAACCGTAAAAGGTGGGTCTGATACCAACGCTTGGAGTTCACTGACCCGTCACACAGAAGTGAGGGCAATCAAGAATACAGCTTTCCAAGTGAGGTACTTGAGGTGAGCCTGGTCAATAGGTTCAAATGGAGGTTTCATCAGTTGAGCCAGAACAACATTAAGGTCCCAAACCACAGGCGGCGGTTTAAGAGGGGGATGAAGATTAAAAAGCCCTTTCATAAAGCGGGAAACCATGAGATGCGCAGAGAGAGGTTTCCCATCCAGAGGCTGATGAAAAGCAGCAATAGCACTGAGATGGACTCGAATAGATGTAGATTGAAGGCCTGATTGGGACAAGTGAAGCAAATAGTCCAGAACTGATGCTAAAGAGGAAGACATCGGATTAAGCTGACAAGTGGAACACCAAGCAGAAAATCTAGTCCACTTCTGGCCATAACATTGACGAGTGGACGGCTTCCTTGAAGCAAGGAAAACATCTTGAACAGACCGAGAAAATTGAGATGGATCTGTTACGCAGAAAGGTACTAAGCTGTCAAGTGTAGAGACTGCAGATTGGGATGAAGCAAGGACCCTTGACTCTGAGTGAGCAGAGAAGGAAAAACTGGTAGAAGTAGAGGCTCCCTGACACTGAGTTGAAGTAGAAGGGAGTACCACGGTTGTCTGGGCCACCGAGGAGCTATCAGAATCATAGTGGCATGTTCCGCCTTCAGCTTGACAAGAGTCTTGAGAATCAGAGGAAATGGAGGGAAGGCATAAACTGATCCCTCCAGTCCAGAAGAAAGGCATCCGCCTCAAGCCGACGAGGCAAGAAAATGTGCGGGAGCAAAACAGAGGTAGTTTGAAGTTGCTGGGTGACGCAAACAGGTCTATCTGAGGAGTCCCCCACCAAACAAACACCTGGCGAAGTGTGGGGGAATTGAGTGTTCATTCGTGAGGCTGCAGCAGAAGACTCAACTTGTCTGCTAGACAGTTTTGTTGACCCTGTATGTAGACAGCTCTGAGAAAAATGTTGTGAGAAATCGCCCAATGCCACAACCGGAGAGCTTCCTGACATGGATTGAGATCCCGTCCCTCCCTGTTTGTTGACATAATACATGGCCACTTGATTGTCTGTCCGAACAAGTACCACCTGGTCGTGGAGAAGATGAAGGAAAGCTTTGAGAGCAAGGAAAATCGCTCTGAGTTCCAACAGATTGATACGACATCGACAGTTGGTGGAAGTCCACAACCCTTGCGTACGGAGACCATCAACGTGGGCTCCCCACGCGTAGGTGAACGAATCTGTCATGAGCACTTTCTGATGAGGAAGATCGTGAAACCGCAAACCTCTGGAAAGATTGGAAGAGAGCATCCACCAGCGGAGAGAATTCTTCAATAAAGGAGTCACCATTATTCGACGAGAAGGCGGGTTCAGAGCTTGTTGCCATTGAGACGCCAGGGTCCACTGAGGAATGCGAAGGTGAAGTCTGGCAAGGGGAGGTCACATGAACCGTAGAAGCCATGTGACCGAGCAGAACCATCATCTGACGGGCAGAGAGGGTCGGAAGAGAAGACACCTGCCGGCAGAGTCGCAAGAGGGTCTCTTGATGATTTAGTGGAAGGAAAGCCCTCATGCTGACAGAATACAAAGTCGCGCCAATAAATTGGAGGGACTGGGCTGGAACAACTGAGATTTGGGAAAGTTGATATGGAACCCTAGACTTTGAAGAAAGGCAATAGTCTGATGGGTCGCTGCAATAACCTCCTGAAGGGAAGGAGCCTTGATAAGCCAATCATTGAGGTAGGGAAACACCTGAAGACCTCGAGAGCGCAGAGCTGCAGCCACCACAACCAGACACTTGGTGAACACTCTGGGGGAGGCTGCCAGACCAAAGGGAAGAACCCTGTATTGGAGATGTAGATCCCCCCACCTTGAATCTGAGATATTTGCAAAAGTGCGGATGAACAGGGATATGAGTATAAGCCTCTTTGAGATCCAGTGAGCACATCCAATCCCTCTGATCCATGAGGGAGTACAAGGTCGGGAGCAAGAGCATGTGAAACTTCTCTTTGACTAGAAATTTGTTGAGGGCTCGAAAATCCAGAATGAGTTGCAAATCCCCCGTCTTCTTGGGCACCAGGAAATACCTGGAGTAGAATCCCAGATTGTGCTGGGAAGGAGGAATCTCCTCCACCGCTCGAAGGCGAAGAAGCGCCCGAGCCTCCTGAAGAAGAAGGGGGAGATGCGAGGAACTGGAATGACACTCTCTTGGCGGGTGATCTGGGGACACCTGAATCAGGCGCAGAGAGTATCCCTCGCGGATAGTTGTCAGCACCCAGAGGTCCGATGTGATACTTTCCCAACGTGATGAAAACAGGGAAAGGCAACCTCCAATGGGCAGAGGAGAATTTTGCAGGGAGGATGGAATGCTCAAGACCGGAACGTCAAAAAGACGGAGCCGGTTTGGTGGCAGCAGGCGCCTGAGGTTTCTGAGGACATTGATGCTGTTGAGGACGTCGAGGAGGTGGCCTAGAAAAAGCAGGAGTCATCTTCATAGGATAACGACGAGCCGGTGGTTTATAAGCCTGGGCAGTAGACGATTTGGGCTTGGACCTGAGCAGGGAAGCAAAAGAGCGCTCATGCTCAGAGAGTCTCTTGGTAGCCACTTCAATCGAGTCATCGAACAACTTATTCCCCTGACAAGGCAAGTTGGCGAGACGGTCCTGCAAATTAGGGTCCATGTCGACTATGCAGAGCTAGGCAAGGCGACGCATGGCAACTGCAAAAGCCGACACCCTCGAAGAAAGCTCAAAGGCATGATAAGATGCCTGCAACATGAAAAGCCGCAACTGGGAAAGAGTTTGGAGGATTTGCTTAAATTCAGACAGACGGTGTTTGGATAGGTCTGGATAAAATGATGGCAAAATCTTCAAAAAATGGTTGAAGTATGATGTAAAAACATAGTTGTAGTTGAATATCCTATTAGCCATCATAGAATTTTGATATAACAGACGGCCAAATTTGTCCATGGTGCGACCTTCGCGACCAGGGGGAACAGTTGCAGAAACCTTAGATGGATGAGCTTTCTTGAGGGAGGACTCAACCACCAAAGACTGGTGGGAGAGATTGAAGCCCTTACAGGGGACAGTGCGTTATCGTGACTCCAGCTTTGATGGAATAGCCATGACAGAGTAAGGGGTTTCCATATTGCGGATGAAGGTCTGCTTAAGTACCGGAGTCATGGGCAACCTCAAAGTCTTCTTGGGAGGATGCGAAAGTTCCATGTCTGCCAAGTATTCCGGGGTGTATTTGGAATCTGAGTGCAAGTCCAAATGAAGAGCTTGACAAACTTGGCAAAGGAGGACGATTTTGAAGAAGAAGCTTCCTCAGGAGAGGCAGACTGGGAACGAGGAGCCACCGAATAAGATGGTGAAGCCTCACGGGAGTACTGAGACACTGGCTCCGACTCCAAATGCACTGTCACCGAAGAAGCCCCACTCCCAGTTTGTGGCGGAGTGAACAAATGCTTCCTCTTCAGACTCCTCGACGGAGACGTCAGAGGAGTAGAGTGCCTCGAAGCTGGAGGAGAGGGATTCCGAAGCAAAGGCCTCGAGGGAGGGGTCCTCGACCTCGAATGCCTTGAAGATAAAGGAGAGGAGGCGACCTTCGACTCAGAACGAGTGAGTTGCCTCGAAGAAAACTCCGGATGCCTTGAGCTTTTTGAAGTAAGATGTTTCGACGGCCTCGACCGATGCTTCGGACGAGGCAAAGAGGATCTCGAGGGAAGATCCGGCGAAGAGTCCGATGAAGAAACTCTCTTGCGAGACCTGCTCTGTGGAGGCTGCACCAGGGTCTCCGGCTGCTGCTCAGGCTGGCCCACTAGAGGCAAGGTCGAGGACGGGACTAATTGAGCCACAATGGAAGAAATTTGGGTAGTCAAGATGGACTTGAGCATATCTTCAAACATGGTCACCGAGACCAAAGGATTTGGTGTCATAGGTGCTCCCGTGCACTCCAAGGAGGGCGACCTCGATTTAGAGTATTCCCGAGACTTGGAGGCACGCTTTGCAGAAGGCCTTGAGGACAGAGCCCCGGGGAGCATGGATAGAGACTCAGGAGGCTTCTTGGACATGGTAGCTGAAAAGGAAGAAGGAGACTTATCCCCAGGCGCAGGCTTCGAGGATGGGACTGAGGAGGCCTTCGACGCCGAGGACCCTGAGGTCTTCGAAGCCAAGGCCGGAGCGGGCATCAAGGGTGAGGTCTTACCGCCCGAGGTCACCCCCGATGTCGAGGTCTTAGGTCCCGAAGGCGTCGAGACAGTCGAGGCCGAGGCTTTATCAGGTTCCATAGTGAAAAGTTGGCAAAACCGGTCACAACGGTGGCGAAAAGCGTGAGTTGGAAATGGTAGCTGAAAAGGAAGCAGGAGACTTACCCCCAGACGCAGGCTTCGAGGCCAGGACTGAGGAGACCTTCGAGGCCAAGGACCCTGAGGTCTTCGAGGCCAAGGCCGGAGCGGGTGTCGAGGGCGAGGTCTTACCGCCCGAGGTCACCCCCGATGTCGAGGTCTTAGGTCCCGAAGGCGTTGAGACAGTCGAGGCCAAGGCTTTATCAGGTTCCATAGTGAAAAGTTGGCAAAACCGGTCACAACGGCAGCGAAAAGCGCGAGGCTGAAGGGTAAGATAACGCACACAATCCTCGGGGTTGTGAGTGGCACCCAAACAGACCATACACCGACTATGAAGGTCAGTTATCGAAATCGTCCTGCCGCACTGGTAACAACGTTTGAACCTGGTCAAGGGCCGGGACATAGAAAAAATGAAGTCCGTTCCGGAGAAAAGAGACTGGGCCCAAGCCCCGAGTCTCTGCGCCCGGCGACACGAAAGAAAAGTAACTAAACAAAATTTTTTTTTTTTTTTTTTTTAGTAAAGAAAGAAAAACGACAAGCAACACGCACAGCAACTAAATAAACAAATCCAGCCGCGGTGAGAGAAGGCACAATGCTGCGGAGCGAGATGAACAAGTCTTCTCGGTTCCGCGGAAAACGTTGAACTGAGGATCCTCACAGGAGATGCGCCTCCTAGTTTGGGCGGGAAGGCATGCGCGCATGCGCGGTGCAGCACTCGAAAGCTCGAGATCTTCAAGCAAGTTTGCTTTCGAGGCTGTCCGCTGCGGGGCTCCGTCGGTGACGTCACCCGTGTGTGAGAATATGCTGCCTGCTTGTCCTGGGATAATGTATATTCAATCCCACTATCCATGTACCTGTAGGTAGCATCACAGAATATATGGGTATTGTGCTTACCATATTGGCACTATTTATTTTGTTAGGCCTCCTATTCAGCAGGTCTAAGTAAAAGAATGAAAAAAAGACTAGTGTGCCACAAAAAATAAGCTAAAAAATGAAGAATATTTAGTTTCTCTGGATTGACAATGCAGAGTCCAAGCAACAAATTGTAAAATCAGCATTCTTTCAACTGCATGTGTTGAAGAAATTAAAACCTTTAATATCTATGAGTGATTTTCAGAATGTCTTACAGAGTTCTGTACTCTGTAAGCTTATTGTATTTAGGAATTACAAAATAGATTACAAGCATTATAAATACAAAATGCAGTAGCAAGAATTTGGTGGGAGTGAATAAAGATGTTTCAAAGACTCCAATGTCAAAACAGCTCCATTGGCTACCAATAGGATGGAGGGTCCAATATAAAGCTATGCTAGTGGTTCATCAAGTTTTGTATGGTCAAGCACGATCATATTTATAACAAGCACCAACTATTTATTTACTAATAGGAATTTTGAGATCAGAAACTGCTAAGAATTTTATTTCTTTATTAAATTGTCTATACCGTTCTCCCAAGGGAGCTCAGAACGGTTTACATGAATTTATTCAGGTACTCGAGCATTTTTCCCTATTCGTGCGTCCGATCAGATCATTTGCATGTAAACTCGGTTGTGTAATTTGAGGATTGATACTGTACAATATGTGACATCAGGTCGATCAGCTTTTTTACTGGCAGCAGCGAGAATGTGGATTGTTAGCAGGAATTTTGAGATCATGTAAATATAGTGACCAGTTTTGTAAATTGCTTAAAACATCTTTTTGTGCATGCTATTTATGATTAAGAAATGCAGGTTTTTTTAATGATATTGCAGGTTTTCGGTAATTGAATATTGTGACTGGGCAAAACCTGGACTGGAACAGACCAAAGTCCTGACCCAGATCACCCAAACCTCAGCCGAGCAGTAAAGCGAGGTATGGAGGGTAGCTGGGTATGAAGAATAAAGAAATATGGCAACAAAATTGTCCAGTTTAGCTTTATTTTTGCTTTCTGTACCACAGTGTACACTTCTTGAGAGGATATGCTCAAAACTGCTCAGCATTTATAAGAACATAAAAATCAAATCACAAAACAACTTCATAAATCAGCACAGTTTCATTAACACAATTTAATCAGCTCAGAGTCTTTGGCATCAATAGGCCAGATTCACTAAGCTTACCGATCCCGTAACAATCGTCGCTAAACTGGTTTGACTGGTTTTACAATCGCTCGTGTTCTCCGACCCAATTCACAAATTTACTGTCCAATGTGTTGCTCTGAGTACTCACCCAATCTCTGATCCGAGCAAGCTAATGATGGAATTAGTAATGAAATGTCATGCAAAAGTAGGCAGCGATTGAATCACAAACAAGAAGAAATACCGATTGGGTTTGCCAATCTGAAAAAGAGCGACTGCTGAGGACCAGTCACTCACTATCCTTGCCGACTCTTCTGCCCTGAAATATCAGTATCGAGGTTACAATCCCACATAAAACAATTATTAAAAATAATTATAGATATGCACAAGAACTCATTCATGTGTTATATGCTTTTATAGCAGCGCTGTCCAACAGTTTGCAATTGCTCCTTCCAAACCTTCTACGAACTCCGTTCAACAGTTCCAACAAACTCCAGCTCCATCCACAGCTTCAACAGCTACCACCAAAAACCACCAAGACAAGAGAAATCTCTCTTCTAGTATTTTTTATATTGCATTTTTTTTACAATGACACTATGCCTTGTGGCTCACGCATTTGACTCACGCCAATGATGTGAGTGAATAAATCATGCACACAAACTGCATAGTAAAGGGTAAAGTACAAGCGCATGCATATATTGCATCAAGAACCAACAAGAATACTCTGAGCATGCATTTCGATCGCTCTTACAGTGATCCATCGGATTGCTGTAGGGCGTGCATCCGATCAGATCATTTGCATGTAAACTCAGTTGTGAATCAGTTGCTCAGCAAAAATCAGCCAGAGAATCTGCCAACAGCGATCCAGTCGGTACGTTTAGTGAATCTGGCTCAAACCACTACTGCCATTAACAGTAACCTGCCTCTGAGGCAACTCCCTGGAGTGAAAACAGAAATTCACTCCCCAGGACATGGGATCCTTTCGAAACCCATAGATCAAGGTTACTCCAGATCGCCATCCCAAAATCCCAATTAGATGTAAGGATAAAGAACAAAAACCTTCCTAGGGCTCTTTTATCTCAATGTATGTGCTTTACCAAAACAACACTCAGTTTGATTTAAAATTAAATACAAAAATAAGCAACCTGCACTGCTTGGCCAGGTTGCCCACAGGAACTATGTGACTTCAAAACTATGGTACTGGCTTTTAACTTTTCTACTTTAATTCTGTGAGACTTCACCACTTTCCTCTTGCAACAATACTTTTCACTGTCAAAGGTTTCAACACATTTCCATTTCCTCACACATTACTACTGCAGTAGGTTCAATTTCCCTATCCCCCATTGGTTAGTTCTTCTGGCATTTCAATATTATTCAATTTATCATCAAAAGAACTATCTGAAACCTCACTCATGAGGTTTTCTTATCTGCTTTTCCAGTGAAATACCTGTTTCAAGCTTTGTAGTCCTTGGTTGTAGAGGGGTTTTTTTTTTTCCTTTCAGAGGTCGGAGGATCTGTGGCTGTCCTTACTGCCTTCAAGACACACCCTTTTCTGCTGTCTTGTGTTGATTAGCTCTAGAACCACCTGAGATTCTAGCTCTTTCTGCATTTAGGCTCTGATAGCTCTGCTGATTAACCCTGCTTGCAGCTGAACTCACTGCAGGGACTAATCCAGCTCTAAGCTTGCTGTTAGTCTTTAGTTTTTAGTTTAGTCTTTAGTTTAGTACCAGGCAAGGATAACCAGGTCACTGCAGTGCTGTCTTTCTTTTGTGCTTTTTTAAGTAAAGATGTTTTGTTTTCCTGCCTAACTCTAGGAGCAGGATTGGGAGTAATAACTGCCCAAAACCCTTTACTTTATTTTTAGACTCTGAGCACTGCAAGGTCTCTTTAGGCATCACAGGGCTCTCTCCCTGTGACAATATGTTGTTTTATATTCTTGATACTTTTATTATGTAAATGGATTTTATGTGTGTTATTTGTAATTTGCCTGGGTATCAGGTAGGAGATAAATTTTTAAATAAAAAGGGCTTCAGCTCTGTTTAAAAAAGAAATAAGAAATATTTTATTCAGTTTTATACATGCAAAATTTTAGGCAACCAAAAAGGCACTTAATGCATACAGGTACCTTATTCAAAGAAGTCATGAGCTAAAACTTTTGTTAATGTACCACACACTGTACTTGTCCTAAAAACAGCAGGAAGAGGGAGATCCAAAATGGTGCTGTGTTGAAAGGACTCGCTGAAAGGTCACATTGTAGAGGCATACTGGAAGGCTGCATTGTAAGGGTGCATGAGCAGAACTCAGTGTTTTGAGGAGTTCAGCCTGCCATACCTTCCTTTTCATTTTTTCAATGGGGAAGAGGAGAGGAAAAGTGTGGGAGCCTCCCCCAGTGGCACTATCCACTCCGGGAATGAGACAGTCTACTCTTGACTACTTCCAAGCTCCAGTGGGACCGATGACCTCATCTCCTACAGTCGTGCCCAGAACTTTTGCTTTGGGCAGCAGTTTGAACGGGGCGTCTTTAAGCCATATAGAATGAACGGCTCCTTCATGCCTGAGTGAAAGTTCATCAGAAGTCCAACATTCTGCAGGGGAACCCGCACAGGATGATACCCTGCGAGCAAGGAGGGACAGTCTTCTGGGAGTTTGGAAGAAGAACAACAACCGATACAAGCTGCTAAAACCTTGGGTCAGGAACCAGTGAGTAATCTAATAAAAACTAAGACCCGGATAACTCTGGTTTCAGAGAAGCAAGAGATGTTAAGACCAGCCGTTGTGACACTTGAATCACTGTGAGATGCCATTACTGGCATATAGTCTTCTCTGTTAAAAGAAATTAAGACAAAATACTTTAATTTGAAAAATATTTCTGATGCAGTCTTGGTTCAAGCACAGGTTGCCACTCAACATGGACAAGAAATGGATGCTTTAAGGTCTAGGGTCCAGGCAGTGGAGACCTGTGAATCCTCGGTGGTAAAAGACAGAAATTATATTGCAAAACGTTTGGAGTACCTTGAAAATCAGTCAAACATAAGAATAGCCTTACTGGGTCAGACCAATTGTCCATCAAGCCCAGTAACCCGTTCTCATGGTGGCCAATCCAGGTCATTAGTACCTGGCCAAAACCCAAGGTATAGCAATATTCCATGCTACCGATATAGGGCAAGCAGTGGCTTCCCCCGTGTCTTTCTCAATAACAAACTATGGACTTTTCCTACAGGAACTTGTCCAAACTTTTCTTAAAACCAGCTATGCTATCCGCTAGTGCTGGCCGAGTCAGGAAAAAAAATCAGCCTATTGAATTGGTTTTTCAATTCGATTTGATTTTCCTGCCCAATTGCATGTTTTTTTCAAACATCCTGGTGGGTTTATTTTATAGTCTCTTCACCCCCTTTGCCTTCTAACCACACTGGCGCTGTGGTGTAAGCAAAATAAACAAACAAAAAATACTTTTCCTCTCCCTGTTAAATCCTAGCTCACATTTGCGGTCTACCACCAGCTCTAGCAGGATACACATTTCAAATCTGACATATTGTAATCACAAATAGAAAATAAAATTATTTTTTCTACCTTTTGTCGTCTGGTCATTATTCAAATCTTGTTGGTCCTAGGCTCTGGTTGTCTTCTGATAACTTGCTTGCCAGGGTCTCCTTTCTTCTTTCTCCATGCTAACCATCCATCTACCATCTCTGTCTTCCCCTTCCATTTCCCTTCCCTCCCCCAAAGGTCTGGCATCTTTCCTTTTTTTCGTCTCCATCGAAAGATCCACCTTTTCTCAACTACCCTTTCATCCAGCATCTTTCCCTCCTTCTCCACCACCCCAGGGTCCACCATCTCTCCCTTTATTTTCCTAACTACCCTCCTATCCAGTATCTCTATCCCCCCTCCACACCATCCCTTGTGTCCAACCTCTCTCCCTTTCTGTTCCTTCCCTCCCTAAATCCCATTGTCCATCATTTCTCTCCCTCTCCTCTATTTTTAGACCCATTATTTCTTCCCCCCCAAAGTCCGGCATATGCACATCTCTTTGAACCCCCCCCCTTCCCTCCCTCTTTCCGTGTACTTCTACACCAGGGCCACCCTCCATGGAAGGTCTGTCCCCCCCGAAGGCCTGCATCCCACCCCTGAAGGCCTGTGCCGCCACCATCCCTGAAGGCCTGTTTCCCCCTTGAAGGCCTGTCCCTGACATGGAAAAGTAGATTTTGAGTAGAAAGTAGCAAAATAGATGAAAGTTGAATGTTAAAAGTTAATGCCAAAGATGGATGTAGGGCAGAAAGTGAAGGAGGAGAGAAAAACAGCAAATGGATAAGAAGGCTCTCGAAACACAAAGCACAGACAGAAGGAAGTGCAACCAGAGACTGGGAAAAGATGTTAGAAAAATAAAATCACCAGACAACAAAGGTAGAGAATATGATTTTATTTTCAATTTAGTGATTGAAATGTGTCAGTTTTGAGAATTTATATCTGCTGTCTATCTTGCACTGTTCAGAAAGAAACGAATTGCTTTCTATTTCTTTGGTGTTATAATGCACGTAGAGTCTGGCTCCTAAGTGTTTTGTTTGTGTATATTAGTTCGTTTACTTTCCCTTTTACAAAACCATTGCACGTTTTTTTGCACCAGCCATGGTGGTAATAGCTCCCAAGTTCATAGAATTCATTTGAGCGTCAGAGCTGTTACAGCCACTGCCGGTACTAAAAACTTACAGTTTTATAAAAGGTGGGGGGGGGGGGGGGGGTTTAGTTTGTGGTCCTGTGTTTGCATAGGGGTTATCTGTGTTCTGCATATGTGACCAAGGCCAGGTTTTCTGGTAGAAATGAATGTTGAGGAGCATATAGTGTAGTTTAATTTTGTGGTTAACCATTATGTATTGTTAATACGATTATATTGTGTGTATCTATGAAAAATGAATAGAAACAATGGCATTACAATTAGTACTATTATTAACGGGGTGGGGTCTGGGGAGGAGCTTTTGCCCCCCCCCCCCCAAACAAAAAAGCATTCCGCCACCTATGTTTAAGAAATTTCCTCCTGTTACATGAGCTCAATCCCTTCAGGGTCAGAGAAAAATCTCTGTTGACCCGGAGGCTACAGCTGAGAAAGAAGAACTCCTGGGACTCACTGCCTTTTTGCAGTCTTCTCTGGAAGTCGTTACTCTTAGAACTACATTACTGGTTTCCTTTGCTTTTGAACTAGACTGCAATAATGTTTTGAAACTTTCCTTTAGACATTTGGATTCTCAGTTTCTAGGGTCTAAAATAAGAATATTCCCTTTTTGGCAAGAGATGCACAGATAAGGCAAAAAGCCTTCCTGGCCCTTAGGGCTAGGGTTCAGGCTATATCTGCTCTGTGTTAAGATTTCCTTGTAATTGTTATATTGTTTATGAAGGCAAACAATTTCAGTTCTTTGACCCTAAGCAGCTTGAGGAATTTCTATGTGCTAGAGAAGAAATTAGATAATCACACTTTATTAATTTTAATTAACATTCAAGTATTCACTGGTACAGAAAGTAGGTTAGTTGAGATATAACTTATAATCATATGAATCACAATAACATAAAAGAAAATTCTTACAACTAACCTAACTCAAGTCCTCAAAAAAGAGATCCAAGATTACGTTAAGCGAGAAAAAAGGGGGAAAAAACAGATGTTATAATAGGAAAAATTACAGACAGAACTGAGATGTGATGAACAGCTTTTATAAACTATTGAGCTATTGTTGGCTCCTCTTTATCCAGTCAAGACAAAGCCAGAAAAGCAGTTAACTGATGAGGTTTAAAAAAAACACATTTAAATGAACGGTAGCAGATAATACACTTGCAAGAAACGTTGCTCCCAGCAAAGTGACTCTAGGTTTCAAAAGTAAAAATTATCTTCGACGCTTTTGAGTTTCTCTAGAAAAGTCTGGATACATTTGTATTTTACATCCAAGAAACTCTTTCTGTTTATTTTTGAAGAAAAGTCTCAATAACCATATTTTGTCTATTGCGAGAGCTAATGTCACGACCATTGTAGAAGGTACAGCTGTCTCTTTATCTGATGTTTCTAAAAATTTAGAAACATTCAATGGTATTTGATCCGATATTTTAGACTGCAGTTGAGCCCCATCTTTATTTGGGAGGTAATACACTTGAGTAAATGGTGGTAAAGTTTCCTCAGAAACTTGCAATATTTCAGTCAGATATCTCCTAAGCATTTCTCTAGGAGTGACCATGGTTAATCTAGGAAAATTAATAAGTCTCAAGTTATTATTCTGGGAATTATTTCCAAGTGTCTCCAATTTCTTCCTGAAATTAATATTATCTTTAATTAGGGACTCTTGCACTTGTTTGACTATAAGCATATCTTGGTCAAACTTTTGAATTGAAGCCTTTGAGACAGTCAAATCCGCTGTTAAATCTTTCAGCTCTCTAGTATGTTGAATCAATTTCCCCTTTATGTATTGGAAATTGGGACTAATAGTTTTAGTAAAATTTGCAATCAGATCCCATAGTGAATCTAAAGTCACTTGTGACGGTTTCTCCCATATTAGAAACCTTTGCTGGATGTAGAAATGCTCACTATCCTGAGAAGAAAGGCTGTTCTGGTCTGATTCAGGCTGGAATCCACCTCCATCTGCTTGTACTACCTCGGCTGCAGTCTCCAACACTGGTCTTACTGCCTCAGGGAAGAGTACCTCCCCCTTCTCCGGGGTTTCCTCTACCCCTGGAGAACTGGTAGACCGAGGTCGCGGAGGTGGGGCTCTCACATCGGGGCTTAGGGTGGTTTCAAGCCCTGGAGAGACAACCCCAGCCTCGCTCTGTCCGGGTGCTCCCTTCGGGCTGCTCTCCAACATGGACATCGCTTCTCCCTGTATCCGCCGCAACAGATCATCAAGTCTGCCGAGGGAGGGCATATCGGAGTGCTGCAAAGCACCAGCCGCACTCCTACCCCTTCTCATCGTCATTCTAATGAGGAAAATCATGCCGCGAAGCCACCAAATCTTATGGAAAAGGTAAGATGTCTGGAGTGTCGCTCTCAGAACGTCTGTGCCGCGGCCATCTTGGATCCTAGAGAAGAAATTAATGACGTGTAAATTCCATACGTTCGCGGTAGACTGACTGGGGGCGTCCTTTCAATGTCTTTTTGTTCTTATATTGACTTATTGAGATTTATTTTTTCCTAAATTTTGGATCTCAATTGCCTAAATGTGGGCGAAAGTTGTTAATATTATTCAGTGTATTTGGAGGTTTATTTTATTTCAGGAATTTCTTGTTTGTTTCCAATTTTGGTGATGTAAATTTGGAACTAATAAAGATATATATATTTTTTAAACCCAGCAGGAAATATAAAGCCAAAACTTTGTAAGATTAACATATTGTGTACACCAGACAAGCTGCTACAGCTGTGCTGCAGACAAAGCCCCACGTTGTAATTCTTTGATGTCTGATTCCTTGAAGCTTTAGACTTGAATCACTGCATAAATCTATAGGTTTACCTGGTACAAAATGAACTCTGTCAAAAACCTTTTCTTTTCAGGTCATATGCAATGTTGCCAGCCATTGTTTCAAGAGTAATAGTAGGTTTTTTAAGCAGGCTTCTGCCTCTTATAGAAACAAAAAAAATGAAGACTGATAAAGACCATATGGCCTATCTAGTCTGCCTATCCATGTCATCTACTACCAAGTTTCAAGTTTTAATTAAAATTTGCTATACCACTTGAGGGACAAAATCATCTAAGTGGTTTACATTTTAAACCAAAACTAAGTAAAATTAATATTAAAAAAAAGATAGTAGAGATAAAGAACTCCATTTGTTTCAGGACAGTAAGAAGATAAAAATAATTATTATCTTGCTAGTGAGGATGGGTTAGCCCAGTGTTTCTCAACACCCAGTAAGCATACCCTTGGGGGTATATGGGCCGCTTGTTGGAGATACATGGCATGGCCACTGCGGAGAATATTACCTGCCCACCCGTCCATTGAAGCCATGCTGCTGCTAGCAGGGATCCCTTCTTGCTGCTGCCGGGGATCACTGTCCATCCCTCCCTCCCAAAATTGACCCACAGGGCTTCTCTCCAAAGTTAGAGCTGATGTCAGAAGAAAGCCTGGGTCAGCGGGTTGGAGGTTCCCATTTACCTCCTTGCCGCACTCGCTTCTGCCTTCAGCGGCTTGTTGGGGGGATATGCAGCTGGTAGTGGTTCACATGCACATAGCTGACCCGGAAACCTTTTCTCCATCAGAGCTGACATCAGAGGGAAGGCTTGTGGTTCAGCCATGTGCAGCGTGTGAATCGCTGCCTGTGCATTCCTCCAACAAGCCACTGAAGACAGATGGAGCAAATGTGGCTTAAACAAGTAAGGGGACATGATCTTTCTGGGACAAAGGGAGAAAGGAGAGGGGGAAGGAGCGCATTGGGGCATTTAAGGGGCACGATTCTGGGATGTCTGGAAGACAGGGAGAAGGAGGAGGCACAAACTCGACTCAGAAGGAAGGGAGGTAGCATGAACATGAGACAGAAGGGAGCACTAACTTGGAACAGAAGAGAGGGAAAGAGGTGGTGGCACATCGGGAAAGGAGGAAAGAAAAATTGGGCATA